>NC_135262.1:5000000-5625000 GCF_964204865.1 Styela clava
CATCCCAACTCGAGATCTACCAGGAAAGATCAGTGGGCACGGAAGAGAGCTCCGCCGATATTCTTTTGCAATAGTAATATGAGACGCCATGTTGTTGAAATCTTACAGAATTAACCGAACTAATGCTGCATGTGTCTAATTTTGAGCAAGAGCAACCATTTCCAGAGATTTTCTGGAACTTTCGCAAACATAGAAAATACAATATATTCAGCAAACGAAGTGAGGCGAATTAACCGTTCCGCACACGGCCGTCGGTAAATAGCGAGAGGCCCTGCGACCGTAGACAGAATGCCATGGCTGCAATTTTACGTAGATACGCCACTGCTTTTAATTTCAATTGATGAAAATCCAGTAAAGCTATTTTTTCAGTTGGATTGGAAGGTTATTTCATATTTTTCCGTAGTGGAGGAAATCCGATAAGACCGCTTATTATTTGGCTAATCACTATATTTCAGCCAGTTACAAGCCCATGTGGAGTATCGGAATATTTAACCAAATTTTTTTAATCTAAATTAACTCCTTTAACTTTACTCTCCAGCACTACATGGGATATCTTAAAATTTTAATTCAAAAATATTTGCAATAAAAAAAATTTCATAAGCACAACGAGAAAATTTAAAATTAAATGTTTGGACAGTCAAACTACAACCAGGGGCGGACACTTTCCATAATTTTGGGGGGGCGAACTTGGATCGCTTACCGAAAAACACAGCGCCGTGTATCGTCACGTAACAATAACCTGTCGATGTCATTCTCTAAGTATTAGCATGTCATTTTGCTACTCATATATCGATTACCTAGGCTGCTTTGCTCGGACACGGAACTTGCGCGTCACTGAACCAATTTCTTGCTAACAAACAGAAAATAACAAATTTGAGGTCGGAACTTCCCATTGCTGTCTGCAACAAGCACCGCGATTACGCGCTCGTTAAAAGAGCCGCCTATTTAAGCGTATAATGATTTTTCTGTCGATCCATGACAGCCACGAGATTCTAAAATGTCCTTATATATTAATTTAATTGTGTGCAGCGTAACCCGCGGTTGCGACTTCTTACGTCAAAATAAAAATATCACTAAACTAAAGTACCACGGTGATATGGGGAAATAAAAATATGAAATAAGCTGCCTGATGTATTTAATTTTGATACGTATTTTTGCAATCTTCCGAACTCGTTATCGCCTTTACAAAAATCTCGATATCTGATATAAAATCCCATATAGTACAATTTTAATTCATACAATGAAAATAATTATAAAGTATACTAGTAAATCAAAAATACAAATTCACCGCCTCGAAATCCACGCGGAACAGTCGCCGCTATTACGCCACTTGTTAAAAGAGCCGACTTTATCAACGAAAAATGATTTTTCACTTGTGCAAAGTAATCAATCAAAGACCGATACCGGCATATTCAAAATGTCTTGATTTATTAATTTAATTGTCTTCAATTTAAACTGCGGATGAGTCGACAAAACAAGAGCTACTCTAAAACACGACGGCAATCCGCGGACATAAAAATGTGTGGTAAACTGCCCGTTTATATATTGTTTTGATCCGTATTTTTGCTATTTTGCGAATTTGATAAATTTGAGATGTACTTGTCACACTGGCTCCGCTCAATCGCAATGTTGTCACTCCGATTATTTTTAAAGATAAAACCTTTCGAAAAATTGATAAATTTTCTGTCAATTCTCACGTAGTAAAAGTTATTTCAGTACAATAAAAATACATAAATAAATACAAAAAGTGATCGAATATACTTTAATATCTTATATATCATCACAAATCGGGGAAAAGTCGCGTTGTCAGCTTTGTTTGATGTTAACACGAAAATTTTCAACGTCAATTTAGTAATGGATAAAAAGGTAAATGCCGCTCACAATTGACCGTGTTTCGATTTTAGTGACGAAATGTTTTTAAAGGTCAAGCAAACATAATTTGTGAAATTTTGCGATTTTAGATGCCTAGAAAAGCGTTTTTAGACTATTGCGGGCCTCAACAAAACTTATATTATTTACAGTTTTATTTTTAGTATTTTATATTGCCGCTTTTCAACTTTTCGACATAGTAAATGCTTTGATCTTTGCCCGCAAGTTATGCTGGGCCTTGCACGAAATCCATAACGTGAAAAGATACGTCCAGCGGTGAAAATTGTTTATAACAACTTTAGATCTAGTTAATTTTTTAGCGATAATAATTAATTGTTGTAATGAAAAACAGTTTGCCTCATTCACTTCTCTCGCAAGTGCCAACAATAACACTATTGAAAGATTTTGACAATGAGAAAATCATATTAAATTGTACAAAAATGAATTAGTTGTGCAAAACCATGGCGCGTGATCGGCGGTGCGTTTGAAGACGGAGTATTACCCGTGCGGGCGCGCATGTTTCACGAAAATGTGAGATGCTCCGAAGGCGCCCTGGTCCATTATTGTAAGAAAACAGTTATAATATCGGTGACTATTAACCGTTTAATTGCGCTTGACTATCGCACTTTTCGGAAATGATAATTTTGTAAGGCGGAAACAACATGTATTAATTTTTTTTGCGAAATTATTGGGGGGGCGACCGCCCCCCCGGGTGTCCGCCCCTGACTACAACCAATGACAGCAGTAACCTATGGACAAGTGGATTTCAACCGAGGTTCCGCGGCACCATAGAGTTCGGCCAACCAGCGTAAAATTTACATTTTATTTACAGTGTTTCCAGAACAAACGGGGGAAAACAATAAGCCTCGCGCCAACACTAGATTTAATCCGCAATCTCAGCAAATTTGAGTTTTCAAAATTTGGTTTGGCTGTGACAGCATCAGGCGGGCCAAATTGAAGTGCCCTCGCTGTAGCTTGCCTATGTCAGGTCTATACTAATATATGTATATTGTTCAAATATAATCAAATGCCTATCAAGGTTGCCATTATTGTTAAACTGCCACTACTTTTAAGGACAATTTTGTTTCGCAAGTTTTGGGTTCGCTTCTGTATATATTTATAGCTTAGTTAAATAATAATACAGACAATTGAACTATTGCAAAAGGGTTCTCCTTCACCACAAAGGTTGAATACCCCTTGCATAGACTATAATTAGGCTGCTTAATCTTCTGATTCAAAATAATTATGCCTCCTAAATATTACAAGTATTAGATGAATGTAGAGAAGAGTTTACCAAGATGAACATATCAGGCAATTACGCTGCAATTATAAAAATTCCCAAAATCATGGTTTTGAAAACTTAACCTCCATCATGTTTCACTGCAAAAAAGACACAGTTTTTATGAAGGAATTTTGGAATATCAAGGTCTGAGTGAGGCCGAAAACAAGTCTTGTACCTTGAAGGATAATTGGTAGAAAAAAAATCCACACAATGACACAACCCTTCAAACATGCTATTAGTTGCAAAACGTTTAGGTATTTGAGAATCACTTAAAAGCAGGGCTCATCAAACTACGATATTTTTTGGCGCTAACTTATGTCAAAACAAAATATCCATTAAATTCGAAACCAGTACATCCCCGATTAGAGCCAAAATTCGACCTCTTTTGCGAGAATATGAAAGCGCGTCGGTCTAATTGAAGGTATAGTCAATTTTATAAATATGGTATTATTAAATTTTCCCTTTTTTTATTTTATACTCTCCGAGGGTTGAAAAAAAATTTAGCCTTACCAAGTGGGTCATGATAAAAAAGTTTGAAGAACACCGCTTTAAAGCATTGAGCAACCCGTGTTCTGCCATATAGCTCTGTGACGTTTGACACCTTTATTCAGCACCGTGGGCTGTATAGTTCGCAGCTAACATCTTCCGAATATTATGCTTGCCCCATAAAATTAAATAATATGACTGGCTGTACTGGTACATTCATAAAAAGATGAAGTGTGATATTTATAAACAAAATCTCTTTGAAGCAATTTCAAAGTTAGGAAACTGGTATTATTTTTCAAAAATAAAATGTTGGAAATGCTAGAGCTTAATGCGCTGGAAATTAGAAATTATGAAAAATATTTGTAGCAGGTACATCAATTACAAACATTCCATACATCACATCAAAACTACTTTCTTTCAAAACGTTCTGCGCCAGGGCTCAACAACCAGGAATTCATATGGGTTGCACATCCCTGCTTCAAAATATATCTTTTTTAATATACAGGCTGTATATCAAAACGAATATGTGTTCAATAATATGGTCTTCTGGGATTATTTAATGGATTTGGCCTAAATCGATAAGCTAACATCATTCGTTTTCTATACGCAGAAAATTCATCATCGTCTTTATTCAGACCCGCTGGTCTTTCTACACCCACCCCTCTACCATCAATCGAGGTCTGTCCTTTATTTACAGGGGCTGTTATACCCTGCTTTGTACTACCCAGCCCTTCTCCCTCACTCCAACCCATTTTTTCAAGCATTTTAAATCCAATATTATCGCACTGTAATTTGAATTCCTTATAATCCGAAAAATCCGGCGTTCTCCCCTCTTTCAAGGCTTTGAATGTTTCCATAAATCGCTCTAGTTCTGCAGGCGGTAAGAAGTCTCCAATGAAATGTTTACTTTCTGCTTCATCTGTTAATTTTTCAGCAAGTTCTTTTGTTTTTTGCATTTCTAATCTTCTGTTTTGATGTTCCCATGTGCCTAAATCTTCGTCAATCTCTTCATCACTGTCATATGCATGCTTGTTCTTTTTTTGACTAAGCTGTGTGGCAGCTGCAGCATTTGCTTGCGCATTTCTACTAGCCATAATAAGGTTATACATAGCTTGCATTTCACGCTGCTCATCCAGCTGTTTTCGCTGATCATCTGAAAGTTCTGAACAACCCACAAGACCAGCAGGTCGATAATTTTGGGGCACACCTAACTGTGGTGAGACAGTTGGAATTGTTACAGTCGGCATTCCAGGTAGATTAGCTATCCCTGGTGGTGCAACTTGTGCTAAATCAACTTTTTCGCCCCAACGACTCTTCTTTTTCTTTACTTTTTGTTGTGTAGAAGCACCGCTACCTTGTGGTTTCGAATTTACTGCCGGTTTCATTTGCTGTGACGGCATTGACTGAACTCCCCGAAGCAATGAAGTAGTGTTTGTGAAAGTCTTTTTAGCAATCTTGGAGTCTTTTTCATCCTCTCCACTGCTGCTATCATCATTATGGAAACATGTGGAAGACTTTTTATTTGTCAGAGATGCTGCAGCTTTAGTTCGTTTCATTTGATTGAACATGCTTGTGAACCTAGATTTTTTTATCGGTGGCCCAACTATCTTTTTGGTTTCATGTTTCGGTTCTTGTTTGATGTTTGAAACATCAGGTTTCTTTTCGTTTTTCTGTGAATTAAGATAGTTTTGCAAGAAATTTCCATCATTTTGAAATATATCTTCAGTTTTTTCAGACTTCACCACAGCTTTGGCTTCAATTTCATCCGCCATTACGCCAGAAAATTTGTAGTAAACTATATCGTTCCCGTATTATAAAAAGGAAAAAATTGATTCAATAAAAGAACAGATTAGATACATAACCTGATTATGGTAATATCAAATATCTAGTTAAGGAAAGTCCTACATCTTACTGCCCATTCTTAATTTGACAATTGAAATAATAATGAGGAAACTTAAAAATAACTTATAATTAAACTAGTGATTCTACGATTCCAATGTTTATCAAAAAGCTTAGGGTGGTGTAGCCAGTCTGCGGACAATTTCATTCAAACCGCTATAAAACAAAAACCAATATTTTTAACCCGTTAATTTTATCACCGTAGGTGCATTGGCATTTATTCTACACGCTAAACCTCGAATTAACTTTCTACGACCAGGGGTTGAAGCTATACAAACCACCAACGTATGAGACTCTGAAGACGTATTTGCGACCGAACGACCAGTGTGCGACCACAGATTTCAAGCCTTGAACATTGTTATGCTGCGTCGAGACTAGGGCATACGCAGCCATGCGTGAAAAATATGGCTTCTGATTGCATTTCTGACCCTCATATATTTTAAGAACACGGGTCTTCCGAACAAAACTCGTCAAATTATAAACGAGAATATCGGTCAGAGACCGAAGACTTATCGATCAAAAGTTAGGGGATCCCCAAAACAGCGCTCTTACTCCATAGTGACACCTTGTGTCCAATTACTAATTAATTAATAACTCGCTAATTATACGACATAATTCATCCAAAATCAATAGGCTTCTGGTCTGACATATGATGAATGCACATGCAAAATCTGGAGCAGATTCAATCTCGCTTTCATGAGATATCGCATGGAAAAATGGTCCTTTTTTTTTCTCCGGTCGGGTTTTCGGTCGTAACTTTTTTGTTTGTGGCCGCATTTTGGTGTAATTTCGCAGAGATACGAGAGATAAGTGGACAATAACGTGTGACAATTATCGACGCGATTCGTTAATTTTTTCGTCATTAATTTAATCGATGAAGTTGATGGTCGCAAATAGGTCGTGGCCGCAAAGTGGGTAAGCCACCCTCAATCTAGATTATTGGCGACTGTAACAATTTTTGCATTCACTTCACTGGATGATTTGCTTCGGCAGTCCGGATCCGTCTACGACATGTATTTCCCCATGCTGCCATGGTACCGTAAAAGCGCCTAACTTCGGACAAAATTACTATATTTTCGTCAATAACTCGGCCATTTATTGTCCAAACGGCGCCAAAATTGCTCGGTAAAACATTCGTGCGGTAATTTACATTCCCTGCAAATTTCGGTTCAATTGGACTATTTTTACTATTGAAATAATCGATATTTCTTGCCATTTGACCGTTATCCTTCACTGCCCTAACTTCGGACAGTCATTTTCTTCACTGCGTAACCGCGACGCACAGAGAGAAAGAGGCTTCCGATGCGGATGAGGTAATCACGTCGTTGCGTGAAGATAAGACGCTCGATCGTCGTCGTAACGTAACATTGACGTCACGACGAAAATGCATTATTTGAAACTTCCGTCGTCCTATGTTTACATCTTTCGTTCGTTATTTTCGATACTTCAGATGAGTATAATAACACGTTAGTCATTTTAATCAGGAAATGCATACGTAAATATATCTGATGCAAACCGTTTCAATCCACAATGAAGTATTTTAACAGGCTTCTATCGAAGTCTTTGAAGTATTAATATTCTCGACAGATAGCTTTTTTTTATTCTGCGCGGTTATCTTTATAAATGATAATTTATATCAAACACACGAAAAATCCGATTGTGAAGTTTAATTTAAAATTCAACTTAATCTTGTAAACATGTAGGTCCCGTTTATTTGTTGGAGATTAAATTTATTTTTAATTTCGAGTGAATAAAATTCACCCACGCCGTATTCAATAACTGTCATTTCGACTACTAATCATAAAATAATGGTTAAGTGCAGTGCACTGTGCCATATGGACGTTGGAATTATCATAGTTTTATATATTCGATTTTTAACGTCATCGATTAAGTGTGACATGTATTTTCATTAATGTAATTTTGGCATATATTCATACATGACCGAACAAAATACAAAAATATTACGTTGGAACGCCGTCTTTATCTTAACGGAAATTGTCATATTGGCTCCGTTGTGTCTGGCGTCAAAATTCATTTCCGCGACGCAGTGTGACGTCGTTTCGGAAGTGAGCGAAAAATAATCTACGTGAGGTTGACGTAATTTTTGACGCTGCGTGAAATCTTAATATTCTTACGGAATTTATAATTCAGAATTTTAGATTTTATTTAAATCTCGTACGACATCTTGCGATCACTCAAATAAATTATATACATTGTTGTCGCCCTCTACCGAATGATGGTATTTTGACGACGATAGCTTCAGTAGGAGCGACGCTCTGCGCCGTTGAATGCCGGGCAGTCAATTTTCGGCAAAATTTCCGTTTTTTTACCAAAAAAATAATTATGCAACATTAAAAAAGATGAGAATAGATGTAGATATAACAGCACAACCTATAATAATTAAAATTAGCAATATACGGCGCGTTTTAGCCAAGATATGGCCGTTCAAAAATTTTGTCCGAAGTTAGGGACTGTCCGAAGTTAGGCGCTCTTACGGTACCGTACACATCTTGATAGTAGAATAACCCGGCATGCCTGCACGCTGCACTGCACTGCACCAAAGCCTTGAAAATTGAAGTCTCCTACTTCTGTACGGGTACCGACCTGCTATGGTACCGTACCGTACTACAAGAGCATCTGTCATGTCTGCATGTATCAGGGTACCGGTATCGGTAACGGATGGATCTGAAAGCTGAGATTGAACACTGGCCCGACTGCTGCACTGTGAAATTTCTGCACATTACCAATGACAATTTTATTATTGTATCATCATGCGGCACCATACTTAGTTTTTTCTTCAAACCCCCCACCAACGCCTCACTGCACTGGATGCTACCCCGCCACGTCTCGTGATGGGTGGCGATAGCCACAACAAAAATCAAAAGCCAGCGGCCAGAGATATTAATGGAAGGTCAATCACAGACTCCGATCCAACAGGGTATGTTACGGAGAACCGCAAGTCCTAGAGACAAGCGGGCTGTGTCAAAAGATAGCTGAGGGTCCCAATATACCAAAGAAAATTTTTCAGAAAAATCGGGCCAGAGGAAGTGGGCCAAATCGAGATTTTAGTGGCCCAAAAGTAAGGATGTGCGACATTGCCATTTCTAGGCTGTCAATCAGGTCACGCAAGAGTGATTTTGGGGTTTAGAAGCCGTTTAGCTGCGTTTCCGGGCCGGGAAACGGTTTGCCCGGGTATTGGGAATTTTTCCAAACGTGTTTGGGGGTGGGGGAAGTGCCCCCACCCCCCCAGTGACGAGTAAACGTGTAGAAAGCCACGCCCACTTAGGTAATATGGTTTTTGGGCGATTAGGAGCACTTGGAATCGGTTTTGGGGCAAAGTGATGTATAAATATGGAAGGGATTAATTAATAGAATATATTACCACCCGAACTTTGGGGATTCCCCTTCCCCGTAACGGTCCAGTGAGCTCGGAATGTTGCGCTTGAGATTTGAGATATTTAGAAAAAAAAATACATAGGTAGGTTGAGAAAGTTTAGTTTAATACTTTTTCCAAGGAATTTTTTTGCTCCCGTGCCTCCGTCACGGTCTAGTGATTTTGGCCTTTTGACGGCTAATGAAGGGTTTTATCGAGAATCTAAAGGCATGGGCATGATCAGAAAAATTATTCCAATCACGTATCAGTGGAATTTTTTTTCCCGTAGGCTTCAGTTACGGTCCAGTGATTTTAGGCCATATCTCGAGAACGGTGATAGATAGGGGTCTCATATTTGGGTTATAGAAGGTAGTTGGAGTGTGGTTTATGCCTATAAAATTTCGTCACGGTCGAGTGATCACGGACTTTGGAATTGATAAAAATAGACTCCCGTCCATACAGATAGTACTGTTTATGGTAGGGGGCGTCAATGGCGTCGGTCGGATCATGCCGCGATCCGTCCGACGCAACAGATGGCGGCCAGAGCGTCACGGACATACCCGGCTTGGGCCGAACCAACCATTTGTGCGCCCGCGGCCCCCCTCGTCGTGTGCCGCAGGCAGACGTTTTCTTCTGGATGCTACCCCGCCACGTCTCGTGATGGGTGGCGATAGCCACAACAAAAAACAAAAGCCAGCGGCCAGTGATATTAATGGAAGGTCAATCACAGACTCCGATCCAACAGGGTATGTTACGGAGAACCGCAAGTCCTAGAGACAAGCGGGGTGTGTCAAAAGATAGCTGAGGGTCCTAATATTCCAAAGAAAATTTTTCAGAAAAATCGGGCCAGAGGAAGTGGGCCAAAACGGGATTTTAGTGGCCCAAAAGTAAGGATGTGCGACATTGCCATTTCTAGGCTGTCAATCAGGTCACGCAAGAGTGATTTTGGGGTTTAGAAGCCGTTTAGCTGCGTTTCCGGGCCGGGAAACGGTTTGCCCGGGTATTGGGAATTTTTCCAAACGTGTTTGGGGGTGGGGGAAGCGCCCCCACCCCCCCAGTGACGAGTAAACGTGTAGAAAGCCACGCCCACTTAGGAAATATGGTTTTTGGGCGATTAGGAGCACTTGGAATCGGTTTTGGGGCAAAGTGATGTATAAATATGGAAGGGACTAATTAATAGAATATATTACCATCCGAACTTTGGGGATTCCCCTTCCACGTAACGGTCCAGTGAGCTCGGAATGTTGCGCTTGAGATTTGAGATATTGAGAAAAAAAATGCATAGGTAGGTTGAGAAAGTTTAGTTTAATACTTTTTCCAAGGAATTTTTTTGCTCCCGTGCCTCCTTCACGGTCTAGTGATTTTCGCCTTTTGCCGGCTTCAGAGAGGTCATATCGAGATTCTAAAGGCATGGGCATGATCAGAAAAATTATTCCAATCACTTATCAGCGGAATTTTTTTTCTAGTATGCTTCAGTCACGGTCCAGTGATTTTAGGCCATATCTCGAGAACGGTAATAGACAGGGGTATCATATTTGGGTTATACAAGGTAGTTGAAGTGTAGTTTATGCCTATAAAATTTCGTCACGGTCGAGTGATCACGGACTTTGGAATTGATAAAAATAGACTCACGTCCATACGGATGGTACTGTTTATGTTAGGGGGCGTCAATGGCGTCGGTCGGATCATGCCGCGATCCGTCCGACGCAACGGATGGCGGCCAGAGCGTCGCGGACATACCCGGCTTGGGCCGAACCCACCATTTGTGCGCCCGCGGCCCCCCTCGTCGTGTGCCGCAGGCAGACGTTTATTTCTGGATGCTACCCCGCCACGTCTCGTGATGGGTGGCGATAGCCACAACAAAAATCAAAAGCCAGCGGCCAGAGATATTAATGGAAGGTCAATCACAGACTCCGATCCAACAGGGTATGTTACGGAGAACCGCAAGTCCTAGAGACAAGCGGGCGGTGTCAAAAGATAGCTGAGGGTCCCAATATTCCAAAGAAAATTTTTCAGAAAAATCGGGCCAGAGGAAGTGGGCCAAAACGGGATTTTAGTGGCCCAAAAGTAAGGATGTGCGACATTGCCATTTCTAGGCTGTCAATCAGGTCACGCAAGAGTGATTTTGGGGTTTAGAAGCCGTTTAGCTGCATTTCCGGGCCGGGAAACGGTTTGCCCGGGTATTGGGAATTTTTCCAAACGTGTTTGGGGGTGGGGGAAGTGCCCCCACCCCCCCAGTGACGAGTAAACGTGTAGAAAGCCACGCCCACTTAGGAAATATGGTTTTTGGGCGATTAGGAGCACTTGGAATCGGTTTTGGGGCAAAGTGATGTATAAATATGGAAGGGACTAATTAATAGAATATATTACCACCCGAACTTTGGGGATTCCCCTTCCACGTAACGGTCCAGTGAGCTCGGAATGTTGCGCTTGAGATTTGAGATATTGAGAAAAAAAAATACATAGGTAGGTTGAGAAAGTTTAGTTTAATACTTTTTTCAAGGAATTTTTTTGCTCCCGTGCCTCCGTCACGGTCTAGTGATTTTGGTCTTTTGCCGGCTAATGAAGGGTTTTATCGAGAATCTAAAGGCATGGGCATGATCAGAAAAATTATTCCAATCACGTATCAGCGGAATTTTTTTTCCCGTAGGCTTCAGTTACGGTCCAGCGATTTTAGGCCATATCTCGAGAACGGTAATAGATAGGGGTCTCGTATTTGGGTTATAGAAGGTAGTTGGAGTGTAGTTTATGCCTATAAAATTTCGTCACGATCGAGTGATCACAGACCCTAAAATTGATAAAAACAGACTAAAATTCAGAAACTAAAAATCGACATTGCGACAAACTATCTAATTAGCATAACAACCCTAATACTTTTTTGTCGCACTGTCGAAAATTCAACAACTAAAAATCGACATTGCGACAAACTATATAATTTG
The DNA here is from genome assembly GCF_964204865.1 of Styela clava. Taxonomy (NCBI): domain Eukaryota; kingdom Metazoa; phylum Chordata; class Ascidiacea; order Stolidobranchia; family Styelidae; genus Styela; species Styela clava. Next base: position 5,011,849 of record NC_135262.1, read on the forward strand.
CATAACAACCCTAATCTGGTATGAAAAATTGACAATGTGACATTCTTAGACGGAAAATTCGACATTGCTACAAAATTGTCGCAATGTCGAAATTTCAATCAGGAAAGATAGAATTTTAAACAATGCGACCTATTTTGGTATGAACCGTCCATACGGATAAAACTGTTTATGTCAGGGGGGGGCCGATGGCGTCGGTCGGATCTTGCCGCGATCCGTCCGACGCAACAGATGGCGGCCCGAGCGTCGTAGACACAACCGTCATGGTCCCAACCGACCGTTTGTGCGCCCGCGGCCCCCCTCGTCGTGTGCCGCAGGCAGACGTTTTCTTCTGGATGGGATCCCGCCGTCTCTTTCAATGCAGCGATAGCTGCCACAAAAACCAGGCACCACGGGCCAGGATGATTAGGTTGTGTATACAGAATAGGGGTACAACAGGGTATGTTACGGAGTTCCGCAAGTGCTAGAGACTCGCCGGTGGTGTCAAAAGATGGGGGACGATCCCAAACTACTAATTAAAATTTTTCAGCACGATCGGGCCAGAGGAAGTTGGTCAAATAGGGCATTTAGTGGCCCAAAATCTAGGATGTGTGACATTGCTATTTCCATGCTGTCAATCAAGTCACGCTAGAGTGATTTTGGGGTTTAGAAGCCGTTTAGCTGCGTTTCCGGGCCGGGAAACGGTTTGCCCGGGTATTGGGAATTTTTCCAAACATGTTTGGGGGTGGGGGAAGTGCCCCCGCCCCCCCAGTGACGAGAAAACGTGTAGAAAGCCACGCCCACTTAGGTAATATGGTTTTTGGGCGATTAGGAGCACTTGGAATCGGTTTTCGGGCAAAGTGATGCATAAATATCGAAGGGACTAATTAATAGAATATATTACCACCCCAACTTTGGGGATTCCCCTACCACGTAACGGTCCAGTGACTTCGGAACGTTGCGCTTGGGAATTGAGATATTGAGAAAAAAAAATACATAGGTGGGTTGAGAAAGTTTAGTTTAATACTTTTTTCAAGGAATTTTTTTGCTCCCGTGCCTCCGTCACGGTCTAGTGATTTTGGCCTTTTGCCGGCTGTTGAGAGTTCCTATCCAGAATCTAAAGGCATGGGCATGATCAGAAAAATTATTCCAATCAGGTATTAGCGGAATTTTTTTTCCCGTAGGCTTCAGTTACGGTCCAGTAATTTTAGGCCATATCTCGAGAACGGTGATAGATAGGGGTCTCGTATTTGGGTTATAGAAGCTAGTTGGAGTGTAGTTTATGCCTATAAAATTTCGTCACGGTCGAGTGATCACGGACCTTAAAATTGATAAAAGTAGACTCCCGGTCATACAAACAGTACTGTTTATGTTAGGGGGGGGTAAATGGCGTCGGTCGGATCATGCCGCGATCCGTCCGACGCAACGGATGGCGGCCAGAGCGTCACGGACATACCCGTCATGGTCCCGAACCAACCATTTGTGCGCCCGCGGCCCCCTCGCGGCTGCCGCAGGCAGACGTCTATTCTGGATGCTATTCCGCCCACGTCAGTGCATATGGCAACGATAGTTGCAACAGAAATCGAAAGCCGGCGGCCAAGTGTGTGATATGTGGGTAATATAGGCGACGGCTCTAGTAGTGAGTGTTTTCGGAGAACCGCAAATGGTAGAGACACGCCCGAGGTGTCAAAAGATGGGGGACGGGGGGAAACTAACAAAGAAAATTTTTCGGAACGATCGGGCCAGGGCAAGTGGGCCAAAACTGGCTTTTAGTGGCCCAAAGCTGCTGATTGGTCAATGGGCTGTCAGTCAAGTAACGCAAGAGTGATTTTGGGGTTTAGAAGCCGTTTGGCTGCGTTTCCGGGCCGGGAAACGGTTCGCCCGGGCATTGGGAATTTTTCCAAACATGTTTGGGGGTGGGGGAAGTGCCCCCGCCCCCCCAGTGGTGAGAAAACGTGTGGAAAGCCACGCCCACTTGGGTAATATGGTTTTTGGACGATTAGGAGTCTTTGGAATCGGTTTTGGGGCAAAGTGATGCCTATTTATGGAAGGGACTAATTAATAGAATATATTACCACCTCAACTTTGGGGATTCCCCTTCCCCGTAACGGTCCAGTGAGTTCGGAATGTTGCGCTTAAGATTTGAGATATTGAGGAAAAAAAATACATAGGTAGGTTGAGAAAGTTTAGTTTAATACTTTTTTCAAGAAATTTTTTTGCTCCCGTGCCTCTGTCACGGTCTAGTGATTTTGGCCTTTTGCCGGCTTCTGAGAGGTCATATCAAGAATCTAAATGCATGGGCATGATCAGAAAAATTATTCCAATCACGTATCAGCAAAATTTTTTTTCTATCAGCCTTCAGTCACGGTCCAGTGATTTTAGGCCATATCTCGAGAACGGTGATAGATAGGGGTCTCGTATTTGGGGTATACGAGGTAGTTGGAGTAAAGTTTATGCCTATAAAATTTCGTCATGGTCGAGTGATCACGGACCTTAAAATTAATAAAAATATACTCCAGTCCGTACCGTTGAAACTCTTTATGTTAGGGGGGGCCGATGGCGTCGGTCGGATCATGCCGCGATCCGTCCGACGCAACGGATGGCGGCCCGAGCGTCGTAGACAAAACCGGCCTGAGCCCAACCAACCATTTGTGCGCCCGCGGCCCCCCTCGTCGTGTGCCGCAGGCAGACGTTTATTCTGGATGTTCTCCCGCCCACGTCCCGTGATATGGTGGCGATAGCCACAACAAAAAACAAAAGCCAGCGGCCAGAGATATTAATGGAAGGTCTATTACACGAAGCGTTTCATCAGGGTATGTTACGGAGAACCGCAAGTCCTAGAGACAAGCGGGTGGTGTCAAAAGATAGCTGAGGGTCCCAATATACCAAAGAAAATTTTTCAGAAAAATCGGGCCAGAGGAAGTGGGCCAAATCGAGATTTTAGTGGCCCAAAAGTAAGGATGTGCGACATTGCCATTTCTAGGCTGTCAATCAGGTCACGCAAGAGTGATTTTGGGGTTTAGAAGCCGTTTAGCTGCGTTTCCGGGCCGGCAAACGGTTTGCCCGGGTATTGGGAATTTTTCCAAACATGTTTGGGGGTGGGGGAAGTGCCCCCACCCCCCCAGTGACGAGAAAACGTGTAGAAAGCCACGCCCACTTAGGTAATATGGTTTTTGGGCGATTAGGTGCACTTGGAATCGGTTTTTGGGCAAAGTGATGCATATTTATCGAAGGGACTAATTAATAGAATATATTACCACCCCAACTTTGGGGATTCCCCTACCCCGTAACGGTCCAGTGACTTCGGAACGTTGCGTTTGAGAATTGAGATATTGAGAAAAAAAAATACATAGGTAGGTTGAGAAAGTTTAGTTTAATCCTTTTTTCAAGGATTTTTTTTGCTCCCGTGCCTACGTCACGGTCTAGTGATTTTGGCCTTTTGCCGGCTTATGAAAGGTTTTATCGAGAATCTAAAGGCATGGGGATGATCAGAAAAATTATTCCAATCACGTATCAGCAAAATTTTTTTTCTAGTATGCTTCAGTCACGGTCCAGTGATTTTAGGCCATTTCTCGAGAACGGTAATAGATAGGGGTCTCGTATTTGGGTTATAGAAGGTAGTTGGAGTGTAGTTTATGCCTATAAAATTTCGTCACGGTCGAGTGATCACGGACCTTAAAATCGATGAAAACAGACTAAAATTGAGAAACTAAAAATCGACATTGCGACAAACTATCTAATTAGCATAACAACCCTAATACTTTTTTGTCGCACTGTCGAAAATTCAACAACTAAAAATCGACATTGCGACAAACTATATAATTTGCATAACAACCCTAATCTGGTATGAAAAATTGACATTGCAACATTCTTGGACGGAAATTTCGACATTGCTACAAAATTGTCGCAATGTCGATATTTCAATCAGGAAAGTTAGAATTTTCGACAATGCGACCTATTTTGGTATTAACCGTCCATACGAAGAAAACTGACTATGTCAGGGGGCGCCAATGGCGTCGGACGGATCACGCCGCGATCCGTCCGACGCAACGGATGGCGGCCCGAGCGTCGTAGACACAACCGGCATGGTCCCAACCGACCGTTTGTGCGCCCGCGGCCCCCCTCGTCGTGTGCCGCAGGCAGACGTTTTTTCCTGGATGGTCAGGCAAGGAAAAGCACTGAAAGTGCGTATGCACAGTATATATCAAAATTCGTTGCACGAAAGTTAATAGCTAAACTATAACCTCTGAGCGTATATGATTAAGCATTTCCCAGACAACTGGCGGGCCAATCCGGGCGAAACTTGGCATGTAGCTGGGGGCTGTTACCAAACGAACACAGAAAATTTTTGGGAACGATCGGGCCAAGGGAAGTGTGCCAAAACGGGCATTTAGTGGCCCTGGCGTGGCTACCTGTCAATCAAGCTGTCCTTCAAGTCACGCAAGAGTGATTTTGGGGTTTAGAGGCCGTTTAGCTCCGTTACCGGGGCCAGAAAGCGTTTGCCCGAGTATTGGGAATTTATCCAAGTAATATTGGGGGTGGGGGCACCGCCACCGCCCCCTCAGTGGTGAGAAAACGTGTGGAAAGCCACGCCCACTTAGGTAATATGGTTTTTGGGCGATTAGGAGCACTTGGAATCGGTTTTCGGGCAAAGTGATGCCTAAATATCAAAGGGACTAATTAATAGAATATATTACCACCCGAACTTTGGGGATTCCCCTTCCCCGTAACGGTCCAGTGAGTTCGGAATGTTGCGCTTAAGATTTGAGATATTGAGAAAAAAAAATACATAGGTAGGTTGAGAAAATTTAGTTTAATACTTTTTTCAAGAAATTTTTTTGCTCCCGTGCCTCCGTCACGGTCTAGTGATTTTGGCCTTTTGCCGGCTTCAGAGAGGTCTTATCAAGAATCTAAAGGCATGGGCATGATCAGAAAAATCATTCCAATCACGTATCAGCGAATTTTTTTTTCCAGTAGCCTTCAGTCACGGTCCAGTGATTTTCTGCCCTATCTCGAGAACGGTAATAGATGGGGGTCTCATATTTGGGGTGTACAAGGTAGTTGGAGTGAAGTTTATGCCTAAAAAATTTCGTCACGGTCGAGTGATCACGGACCTTAAAATTGATAAAAATCGACATCCATCAAGAGTGATCAGTTTATGACTTGTTATTTAAACTACTGAATGAACTAAAGTGGCTGGGGGCTACGCGCCGGACGAATTCCCGCCATTCGTCCGGCGCAACGACTCTGGTGAATCCAACAAACTCATAATGAAACATACGCTCATTTATACTCAAATATCTTCCTTACATTTCCCCTCGCGGGTAGCGCAGCGACCGTCCCTGGATGGTCAGGCAACAGTGTAGCACTTTAGTGCGTATGCACAGTAATGGTCAAAAGACTTTGCGCGTAGGGCAAAAATAATGTGACGAAGTCTCTTGGCTAAGACCCATCGGGTTACCATTTCCCAGAAAACTGGCGGGCCGATCGGGACGAAACTTGGCATGTAGTAGGGGGCAGTTACCAAAATAGCAAATAAAATTTTTCAGAACGATCGGGCCAAAGGAAGTGGGCCAAAACGGGCTTTTGGTGGCCCAAATTTAAGGTTGCGTGACATTAATTTTTTCAGGCTGTCAATCAAGTCTCGCAAGAGTGATTTTGGGGTTTAGAAGCCGTTTAGCTGCGTTTCCGGGGCCAGAAAGCGTTTGCCCGAGTATTGGGATTTTTTCCAAGTGCAATTGGGGGTGGGGGCACTGCCACCGCCCCCCCAGTGGTGGGAAAACGTGTGGAAAGCCACGCCCACTTAGATAATATGGTTTTTGGGCTATTAGGAGCACTTGGAATTGGTTTTTGGGCAAAGTGATGCTTAAATCTCAAAGGGACTAATATATAGAATATTTCACCACCTGAATCTTGGGAATTCCCCCTCCCAATCGCCCTCCAGTGGCGTAAGAAGGTTGCGCACCTAAAAATGAAGCTATCGAGAAATAAAATAGATAGATATGTTGGGAAAATTTAGTTTAATGCTTTTTTCAAGAAATTTTTTTTCTCTCACTCCCCAGTCATGGTCTAGTGATTTTGGCTTATTGCAGGCCTCTGAAAGGACCTGTTGAGAAAGTAAAGGCATGGGCATGTTTAGAAAAATTATTTGAATCTATTTTGAAAGAAATTTCATTTCTCCATCTCCTCAGTCACGCTCCAGTGATTTCACGTTATATCTCGAGAATGGTAGAAGGTAGAGGCGCCATATTCGGGTCATGCAAGGTAGTTGAGGTTTAGTTTATGTCAAAAAAATTTTGTAACGGTTGAGTGATCACGGACCTTAAAATTGGAAAAATTCGACTCCGGTTAGGGATGATCAGTTTATTACAGGGTATTTGAACTTCTTAATGGACTAGAGTGGTCGGGGGCACAGCGCCGGACGAATTTCCGTCATTCGTCCGGCGCAACTACCCGGGTCCTCCAACAAACTTCAAACAAACATATGCTTCTAAATTTACTAAAAATATTTCCATACATTTCCCCTCGCGGGTAGCGCAGCGACCTTACCCTGGATGCTACCCCGCCACGTCTCGTGATGGGTGGCGATAGCCACAACAAAAATCAAAAGCCAGCGGCCAGAGATATTAATGGAAGGTCAATCACAGACTCCGATCCAACAGGGTATGTTACGGAGAACCGCAAATCCTAGAGACAAGCGGGCGGTGTCAAAAGATAGCTGAGGGTCCCAATATACCAAAGAAAATTTTTCAGAAAAATCGGGCCAGAGGAAGTGGGCCAAATCGAGATTTTAGTGGCCCAAAAGTAAGGATGTGCGACATTGCCATTTCTAGGCTGTCAATCAGGTCACGCAAGAGTGATTTTGGGGTTTAGAAGCCGTTTAGCTGCGTTTCCGGGCCGGGAAACGGTTTGCCCGGGTATTGGGAATTTTTCCAAACGTGTTTGGGGGTGGGGGAAGTGCCCCCACCCCCCCAGTGACGAGTAAACGTGTAGAAAGCCACGCCCACTTAGGTAATATGGTTTTTGGGCGATTAGGAGCACTTGGAATCGGTTTTGGGGCAAAGTGATGTATAAATATGGAAGGGACTAATTAATAGAATATATTACCACCCGAACTTTGGGGATTCCCCTTCCCCGTAACGGTCCAGTGAGCTCGGAATGTTGCGCTTGAGATTTGAGATATTTAGAAAAAAAAATACATAGGTAGGTTGAGAAAGTTTAGTTTAATACTTTTTCCAAGGAATTTTTTTGCTCCCGTGCCTCCGTCACGGTCTAGTGATTTTGGCCTTTTGACGGCTAATGAAGGGTTTTATCGAGAATCTAAAGGCATGGGCATGATCAGAAAAATTATTCCAATCACGTATCAGCGGAATTTTTTTTCCCGTAGGCTTCAGTTACGGTCCAGTGATTTTAGGCCATATCTCGAGAACGGTGATAGATAGGGGTCTCATATTTGGGTTATAGAAGGTAGTTGGAGTGTAGTTTATGCCTATAAAATTTCGTCACGGTCGAGTGATCACGGACTTTGGAATTGATAAAAATAGACTCCCGTCCATACAGATAGTACTGTTTATGGTAGGGGGCGTCAATGGCGTCGGTCGGATCATGCCGCGATCCGTCCGACGCAACAGATGGCGGCCAGAGCGTCACGGACATACCCGGCTTGGGCCGAACCAACCATTTGTGCGCCCGCGGCCCCCCTCGTCGTGTGCCGCAGGCAGACGTTTATTCTGGATGGTTAGGCAACCCGAGAGCACTGAAAGTGCGTATGCACAGTATAGATCAAAAGCCTTTGCGCGTAAGCCAGTAGCCAGGACAAAGTTACTTAGAGTAGACCCCAACATTCTGGCTTTCCCGGGAAACTGTTGGGCCAATCGGGACGAAACTTGGCATGTACGTGGGGACTATTGCCAAATGAACCCAGAAAATTTTTCAGAAGGAACGGGCAAAAAGAAGTGGGCCAAAACGGGGGTTTTAGTGGCACCTTCAGAGGATGCAAGACATCGAGCTGTCAATCAAGTCACGCTATGTGATTTTGGGGTTTAGAGGCCGTTTAGCTCTGTTTCCGGGGCCAAGAAGCGTTTGCCCGAGTATTGGGAATTTTTCCAAGTATAATTGGGGGTGGGGGCAGTGCCACCACCCCCCCAGTGGTGAGAAAACGTGTGGAAAGCCACGCCCACTTAGGTAATATGGTTTTTGGGCTATTAGGAGCACTTGGAATTGGTTTTTGGGCAAAGTGATGCTTAAATCTCAAAGGGACTAATATATAGAATATTTCACCACCTGAATTTTGGGAATTCCCCCTCCCAATCGCCCTCCAGTGGCGTAAGAAGGTTGCGCACCTAAAAATGAAGCTATCGAGAAATAAAATAGATAGGTATGTTGGGAAAATTTAGTTTAACGCTTTTTTCAAGAAATTTTTTTTCTCCTACTCCCCAGTCACGCTTTAGTGATTTTGGCTTATTGCAGGCTTCTGAAGGGACTTATTAAGAAAGTAAAGGCATGGGCATGTTTAGAAAAATTATTTGAAGCCATTTTAGAAGAAATTTTTTTTCTCTAGTACCTCAGTCACGCTCCAGTGATTTTACGTTATATCTCGAGAATGGTAAAAGGTAGAGATGTCATATTTGGGTCATACAAGGTAGTTGAGGTCTAGTTTGTGTCAAAAAAATTTCGTCACGGTTGAGTGAACACGGACCTTAAAATTGGAAAAATTCGACTCCGGTTAGGGGTGATCAGTTTATTACAGGGTATTTGTACTTCTCAATGGACTAGAGGTGTCGGGGGCAGAGCGCCGGACGAATTTCCGTCATTCGTCCGGCGCAACGACCCGGGTCCTTCACCAAACTGCAAACAAACATCTGCTTCTTAATTTACTAAAAATATTTCTATACATTTCCCCTCGCGGGTAGCGTAGCGACCTTCCCCTGGATGGGATCCCGCCGTCTCTTTCAATGCAGCGATAGCTGCCACAAAAACCAGGCACCACGGGCCAGGATGATTAGGTTGTGTATACAGAATAGGGGTACAACAGGGTATGTTACGGAGTTCCGCAAGTGCTAGAGACTCGCCGGTGGTGTCAAAAGATGGGGGACGATCCCAAACTACTAATTAAAATTTTTCAGCACGATCGGGCCAGAGGAAGTTGGTCAAATAGGGCATTTAGTGGCCCAAAATCTAGGATGTGTGACATCGCTATTTCCATGCTGTCAATCAAGTCACGCTAGAGTGATTTTGGGGTTTAGAAGCCGTTTAGCTGCGTTTCCGGGCCGGGAAACGGTTTGCCCGGGTATTGGGAATTTTTCCAAACATGTTTGGGGGTGGGGGAAGTGCCCCCGCCCCCCCAGTGACGAGAAAACGTGTAGAAAGCCACGCCCACTTAGGTAATATGGTTTTTGGGCGATTAGGAGCACTTGGAATCGGTTTTCGGGCAAAGTGATGCATAAATATCGAAGGGACTAATTAATAGAATATATTACCACCCCAACTTTGGGGATTCCCCTACCACGTAACGGTCCAGTGACTTCGGAACGTTGCGCTTGGGAATTGAGATATTGAGAAAAAAAAATACATAGGTAGGTTGAGAAAGTTTAGTTTAATACTTTTTTCAAGGAATTTTTTTGCTCCCGTGCCTCCGTCACGGTCTAGTGATTTTGGCCTTTTGCCGGCTGTTGAGAGTTCCTATCCAGAATCTAAAGGCATGGGCATGATCAGAAAAATTATTCCAATCAGGTATTAGCGGAATTTTTTTTCCCGTAGGCTTCAGTTACGGTCCAGTAATTTTAGGCCATATCTCGAGAACGGTGATAGATAGGGGTCTCGTATTTGGGTTATAGAAGCTAGTTGGAGTGTAGTTTATGCCTATAAAATTTCGTCACGGTCGAGTGATCACGGACCTTAAAATTGATAAAAGTAGACTCCCGGTCATACAAACAGTACTGTTTATGTTAGGGGGGGGTAAATGGCGTCGGTCGGATCATGCCGCGATCCGTCCGACGCAACGGATGGCGGCCAGAGCGTCACGGACATACCCGTCATGGTCCCGAACCAACCATTTGTGCGCCCGCGGCCCCCTCGCGGCTGCCGCAGGCAGACGTCTATTCTGGATGCTACCCCGCCACGTCTCGTGATGGGTGGCGATAGCCACAACAAAAATCAAAAGCCAGCGGCCAGAGATATTAATGGAAGGTCAATCACAGACTCCGATCCAACAGGGTATGTTACGGAGAACCGCAAGTCCTAGAGACAAGCGGGCGGTGTCAAAAGATAGCTGAGGGTCCCAATATACCAAAGAAAATTTTTCAGAAAAATCGGGCCAGAGGAAGTGGGCCAAATCGAGATTTTAGTGGCCCAAAAGTAAGGATGTGCGACATTGACATTTCTAGGCTGTCAATCAGGTCACGCAAGAGTGATTTTGGGGTTTAGAAGCCGTTTAGCTGCGTTTCCGGGCCGGGAAACGGTTTGCCCGGGTATTGGGAATTTTTCCAAACGTGTTTGGGGGTGGGGGAAGTGCCCCCACCCCCCCAGTGACGAGTAAACGTGTAGAAAGCCACGCCCACTTAGGTAATATGGTTTTTGGGCGATTAGGAGCACTTGGAATCGGTTTTGGGGCAAAGTGATGTATAAATATGGAAGGGACTAATTAATAGAATATATTACCACCCGAACTTTGGGGATTCCCCTTCCCCGTAACGGTCCAGTGAGCTCGGAATGTTGCGCTTGAGATTTGAGATATTGAGAAAAAAAAATACATAGGTAGGTTGAGAAAGTTTAGTTTAATACTTTTTCCAAGGAATTTTTTAGCTCCCGTGCCTCCGTCACGGTCTAGTGATTTTGGCCTTTTGACGGCTAATGAAGGGTTTTATCGAGAATCTAAAGGCATGGGCATGATCAGAAAAATTATTCCAATCACGTATCAGCGGAATTTTTTTTCCCGTAGGCTTCAGTTACGGTCCAGTGATTTTAGGCCATATCTCGAGAACGGTCATAGATAGGGGTCTCGTATTTGGGTTATAGAAGGTAGTTGGAGTGTAGTTTATGCCTATAAAATTTCGTCACGGTCGAGTGATCACGGACTTTGGAATTGATAAAAATAGACTCCCGTCCATACAGATAGTACTGTTTATGGTAGGGGGCGTCAATGGCGTCGGTCGGATCATGCCGCGATCCGTCCGACGCAACAGATGGCGGCCAGAGCGTCACGGACATACCCGGCTTGGGCCGAACCAACCATTTGTGCGCCCGCGGCCCCCCTCGTCGTGTGCCGCAGGCAGACGTTTTTTTCTGGATGGTATGGCAACCCGGTAGCACTTTAGTGCGTATGCACAGTATAGATCAAAAGTCTTTGCACAGAAGACAAAAAGCTGGAAGTACTCTCTGGGAGCACTCGTAAATCACTATTATCTGAAGAACCGAAGGGCCGGTCAGGACGAAACTTGGCATGTAGCAGGGGACACTTACCAAATGAACACAGAAAATTTTTGGGAGCGATCGGGCCAAAGGAAGTGGGCCAAAACGGTAATTTAGTGGCCCGGAGCTGCTGATTGGTCAATCGGCTGTCCATCAAGTCACGCAAGAGTGGGTTTGGGGTTTAGAGGCCGTTTAACTCCGTTTCCGGGGCCAGAAAGCGTTTGCCCGAGTATTCGGAATTTATCCAAGTATAATTGGGGGTGGGGGCACCGCCACCGCCCCCTCAATGGTGAGAAAACGTGTGGAAAGCCACGCCCACTTAGGTAATATGGTTTTTGGGCGAATAGGAGCACTTGGAATCGGTTTTCGGGCAAAGCGATGCATAAATATCGAAGGGACTAATTAATAGAATATATCACCACCCGAACTTTGGGGATTCCCCGTCCCCGTAACGGTCCAGTGAGTTCGGAATGTTGCGCTTAAGAATTGAGATATTGAGAAAAAAAAATACATAGGTAGGTTGAGAAAGTTTAGTTTAATACTTTTTTCAAGAAATTTATCTGCTCCCGTGCCTCCGTCACGGTCTAGTGATTTTGGCCTTTTGCCGGCTTCAGAGAGGTCTTATCAAGAATCTAAAGACATGGGCATGATCAGAAAAATCATTCCAATCACGTATCAGCAAAAAAAATTTTCTAGTAGCCTTCAGTAACGGTCCAGTGATTTTCTGCCATATCTCGAGAACGGTAATAGACAGGGGTCCCATATTTGGGTCATACAAGGTAGTTGGAGTAAAGTTTATGCCTATAAAATTTCGTCACGGTCGAGTGATCACAGACCTTAAAATTGATAAAAATCGACATCCATCAAAAGTGATCAGTTTATGACGTGTTATTTAAACTACTGAATGAACTAAAGTGGCTGGGGGCTACGCGCCGGACGAATTTCCGCCATTCGTCCGGCGCAACGACCCTGGTGCATCCAACAAACTCATAATGAAACATACGCTCGTTTATACTCAAATATCTCCCTTACATTTCCCCTCGCGGGTAGCGCAGCGACCGTCCCTGGATGGTAAGGCAACCTGAAAGCACGCAAGTGCGAAAGCACAGTCTGAATCAAAAATCGTTGCACAGAGTGCAAACTGCTGGTATGAAGTATATTCTCAGAGAGGGTGTGATTCTCAGTTTCCCAGGAAACTGCCGGGCCGATCGGGACGAAACTTGGCATGTAGGTCGGGGATAGTGTTGTGATAACCCGGAAAATTTTTCAGAACGATCGGGCCAAAGGAAGTGGGTCAAAACGGGCTTTTAGTGGCCCGAGGCTTCTGATTGGTCAATAAGCTGTCAATCAAGTAACGCTAGAGTGATTTTGGGGTTTAGAGGCCGTTTAGCTCCGTTTTCGGGGCCAAAAAGCGTTTGCCCGAGTATTGGGAATTTATCCAAGTGATGTTGGGGGTGGGGGCACTGCCACCGCCCCCCCAGTGGTGAGAAAACGTATGTAAAGCCACGCCCACTTGAGTAATATGGTTTTTGGGCTATTAGGAGCACTTGGAATTGGTTTTTGGGCAAAGTGACGCTTAGATCTCCAAGGGACTAATATGTAGAATATTTCACCACCTGAACTTTGGGAATTCCCCCTCCCAATCGCCCTCCAGTGGCGTAAGAAGGTTGCGCACCTGAAAGTGAAGCTATCGAGAAATAGAATAGATAGGTATGTTGGGAAAAATTAGTTTAACGCGTTTTTCAAGAAATTATTTTTCTCTTACCCCCCAGTCATGGTCTAGTGATTTTGGCTTATTGCAGGCCTCTGAAAGGACTTATTAAGAAAGTAAAGGCATGGGCATGTTTAGAAAATTTATTCGAATCTGTTTTGAGAGAAATTTTATTTCTCCAGCTCCTCAGTCACGCTCCAGTGATTTTACGCTATATCTCGAGAATGGTAGAAGGTAGAGGTGCCATATTTGGGTCATACAAGGTAGTTGAGGTCTAGTTTATGTCAGAAAAAATTCGTCACGGTTGAGTGATCACGGACCTTAAAATTGGAAAAATTCGACTCCGGTTAGGGGTGATTAGTTTATTACAGGGTATTTGAACTTCTTAACGGACTAGAGGTGTCGGGGGCACAGCGCCGGACGAATTTCCGTCATTCGTCCGGCGCAACGACCAGGGACCTCCAACAAACTTCAAACAAACATATGCTTCTTAATTTACTAAAAATATTTCCATACATTTCCCCTCGCGGGTAGCGCAGCGACCTTCCCCTGGATGGTCCGGCAAGGCGAGCACTGAAGGTGCGTCAGCATTTTATTGTCGGGTAACGTTGCGCTTTTAGCGTGAGTATTGGTAGTTCGAGTATATCTACAGCTCGGGGGTAGAACGAGCATTTCCCAGACAACTGCCGGGCCGATCGGGCCAAAACTTTGCACGGGTGCGGGGACCGTTACCAAAACGACCCAGAAAATTTTACAGACCGATCGGGTCGGAGGAAGGGGGTCAAAACGGGGGTTGAAAATCGGGGCGCGGTCACCTGTCAATATGTCGATCAATCAAGTCGCTCAGTTTGAATTCAAGACCGTTTCGCGGCGTTTCCGGGACGGGGGAACGACGGTCCGAGCCCTGGCAATTTTTTCGGGTACTTTGGGCGGCGGGGGCTGGCCCCCCCGCCCTCTGCGGTGGTTAAACGTGTGCTAGACCCCGCCCACTCGAGTTTCGTTTGTTTTCGGCCGTTCGTAGGCTTTTGAACGGGTTTTCGATCGAAGTGTCACTTATTTCTCGAAGAGGATACTTGAATGAAAGTATTGTCGCCGTCGAACAGGGAATTACCCCTCTCGGTCGCAAGCCAGAGTCTTCGAAAGTTTTGCGTACGAAAACACCACAAACGTTAGGATAGAATAGATCGATGGGTATATAAACGAAAAGCGCTTTGCGCGCAATCATTTTTATTTGTTGTCACTTTGCGAGTTTGGAAGTATACTGTGAGTCGGGCGTAAAACGAGCATTTCCCAGACAACTGCCGGGCCGATCGGGCCGAAACTTTGCACGAGTGCGGGGACCGTTACCAAAACGACCCAGAAAATTTTACAGAGCGATCGCGTTTTGTGAAAGGGGTCAAAACGGGCTTTTAGTGGCCCGAATCGGTTATTGGCCAATCGAGCTGTCAGTCAAGGCGTGTTCGAAGCCTCGCCCATTCGGCGATGGGAGATTAAAGTATATATGTGAGTCGGGCGTAGAACGAGCATTTCCCAGACAACTGCGTGGCCGATCGGGCTGAAAATTTGCACGGGTGCGGGGATCATTACCAAAACGACCCAGAAAATTTTTCAGAGCGATCGCGTTTTGGGAAAGGGGTCGAAACGGGCTTTTACTGGCCCGAATCGGTTATTGGCCAATCGAGCTGTCAGTCAAGGCATGTTCGAAGCCTCGCCCATTCGGCGATGGGATATGAAAGTATATATGTGAGTCGGGCGTAGAACGAGCATTTCCCAGACAACTGCCGGGCCGATCGGGCCGAAAATTTGCACGGGTGCGGGGATCTTTACCAAAACGACCGAGAAAATTTTTCAGATCGATCCGATCGCAGAAAGGTGGTCAAAACGGGGGTTTTGTGGGACGGAGAGAGGTTGCAAGTTAATCAGGCCGTCAATCAAGTCACACACCACAAACGGTGGGATAAAAGTATATTGCTATTATATAAACGAAAAAGAAATACACTCACAGTGAAGAGGTCGGAGGTGGGTACCTCTGAAGAGCGTCAACCGAGGTGATGACGCAGGCAGGCTGTCAGGCAACGGTGATCACTTCGTTCATAATATTTTTTATTTCGTGAAATTTTGCTCGTCGACCGTTAGTGGTACAATTCTGAAGTATACTGGGAGTCTGGCGTAGAACGAGCATTTCCCAAACAACTGACGGGCCGATAGGGCCGAAACTTTGCACGAGTGCGGAGGATGTTACCAAAACGACCCAGAAAATTTTTAAGAGCGATCGTATCGCAGGAAAGGTGTCATAACTGGGGTTTTGTGGGACTGAGAGGGTTGCAAGGTAATCAAGCCGTCAATCAAGTCACACACCACAAACGTTAGGTTAGAAGAAATCGCTAGTATATGTACCAAAAGAAACAATGTTGCTATTGAGCAGCTCGGAAGTGGGTACCTCCGAAATATGTGAGATGGCGCACGTGGACGGGGGGGCCCCACGCCGGACGAATCTCCGTCATTCGTTCGGCGTGACGACGTGCCACTCGAAATAACCACCTCGACAGCACTACTTAGTAAACAACAATTTCAAACAGACATCCCCTTTTCCCTCGCGGGTAGCGCAGCGACCTCTTCTGGATGGTCCGGCAAGGCGAGCACTGAAGGTGCGTCAGCATTTTATTGTCGGGTAACGTTGCGCTTTTAGCGTGAGTATTGGTAGTTCGAGTATATCTACAGCTCGGGGGTAGAACGAGCATTTCCCAGACAACTGCCGGGCCGATCGGGCCGAAACTTTGCACGGGTGCGGGGACCGTTACCAAAACGACCCAGAAAATTTTACAGACCGATCGGGTCGGAGGAAGGGGGTCAAAACGGGGGTTGAAAATCGGGGCGCGGTCACCTGTCAATATGTCGATCAATCAAGTCGCTCAGTTTGAATTCGAGTCCGTTTCACGGCGTTTCCGGGACGGGGGAGCGACGGTCCGAGCCCTGGCAATTTTTTCTGGTACTTTGGGCGGCGGGGGCTGGCCCCCCCGCCCTCTGCGGTGGTTAAACGTGTGCTAGACCCCGCCCACTCGAGTTTCGTTTGTTTTCGGCCGTTCGTAGGCTTTTGAACGGGTTTTCGATCAAAGTGGCACTTATTTCTCGAAGAGGATACTGAAATGAAAGTATTGTCGCCGTCGAACAGGGAATTACCCCTCTCGGTCGCACGCCAGGGTCTTCGAAAGTTTTGCGTGTGGAAACACCACAAACGTTAGGATAGAATAGATCGATGGGTATATAAACGAAAAGCGCTTTGCGCGCAATCATTTTTGTTTTTTGTCACTTTGCGATTTCGGAAGTATACTGTGAGTCGGGCGTAAAACGAGCATTTCCAAGACAACTGCCGGGCCGATCGGGCCGAAACTTTGCACGGGTGCAGGAAACTTTACCAAAACGACCCAGAAAATTTTTCAGAGCGATCGCGTTTGTGGAAAGGGGTCAAAACGGGCTTTTAGTGGCCCGAATCGGTTATTGGGCAATCGAGCTGTCAGTCAAGACGTGTTCGAAGCCTCGCCCATTCGGCGATGGGAGATGAAAGTATATATGTGAGTCGGGCGTAGAACGAGCATTTCCCAGACAACTGCCGGGCCGATCGGGCTGAAACTTTGCACGGGTGCGGGGATCTTTACCAAAACGACACAGAAAATTTATCAGGGCGATCGCGTTTGTGGAAAGGGGTCAAAACGGGCTTTTAGTGGCCCGAATCGGTTATTGGCCAATCGAGCTGTCAGTCAAGGCGTGTTTGAAGCCTCGCCCATTCGGCTATGGTAGATGAAAGTATATACTGTGAGTCGGGCGTAGAACGAGCATTTCCCAGACAACTGCCGGGCCGATCGGGCCGAAACTTTGCACGGGTGCAGGGACCTTTACCAAAACGACCGAGAAAATTTTTCAGAACGATCCGATCGCAGAAAGGGGGTCAAAATGGGGGTTTTGTGGGACGGAGAGAAGTTGCAAGTTAATCAGGCCGTCAATCAAGTCAAACACCACAAACGGTGGGATAAAAGTATATTGCTATTATATAAACGAAAAAGAAATATACCCATAGTGAAGAGGTCGGAGGTGGGTACCTCTGAAGAGCGTCAACCGAGATGACGGAGGCAGGTTGTCAGGCAACAGCAAGTACTTCGTGCGTAAGGATTTTTATTTCGTGAAATTTTGCGCGTCGAGCGTTAGTGGTACAATTCTGAGGTATACTGTGAGTCGGGCGTAGAACGAGCATTTTCCAGGCAACTGCCTGGTCGATCGGGCTGAAACTTTGCACGGGTGCAGGGACCTTTACCAAAACGACCCAGAAAATTTTTCAGAGCGATCGCGTTTGTGGAAAAGGGTCAAAACGGGCTTTTAGTGGCCCGAACTGGATGGTCCCGCAACCTGTGAGCATTTTTTTTGCTCTGTCACAGTTAAATGTCGTGCATCCTTGCGCGTTGAGCGTAGGTGGTGGTAGATGAAGATAGAAACTACGAAGGGGTACCAACGAGCATTTCCCAGATAACTGCCGGGCCGATCGGGCCAAAACTTTGCACGGGTGCGGGGACCGTTACCAAAACGACCCAGAAAATTTTACAGGCCGATCGGGCCGGAGGAAGGGGGTCAAAACGGGGGTTGAAAATCGGGGTGCGGTCACCTGTCAATATGTCAATCAATCAAGTCACGCCGATTGAATTCGAGTCCGTTTCACGGCGTTTCCGGGACGGGTGAGCGTTTGGCCGATCCCTGGCAATTTTTTCGAGTACTTTGGGCGGCGGGGGCTGGCCCCCCCGCCCTCTGTGGTGGTTAAACGTGTGCCAGACCCCGCCTACTCGAGCTTCGTTTGTTTTCGGCTATTCGTGGACTTTTGAGCGGGTTTTCGATCAAAGTGTGACTTATTTCTCGAAGAGGATAATGAAATGAAAGTATTATCGCCGTCGAACATGGAATTACCCCTCTCAGTCGCACGCCAGGGTCTTCGAAAGTTTTGCATATGAAAACACCGCAAACGTTAGGATAGAATAGATCGATGGGTACATAAACGAAAAGCGCTTTGCGCGAAATCATTTTTATTTTTTGTCACTTTGCGATTTTGGAAGTATACTGTGAGTCGGGCGTAGAACGAGCATTTCCCAGACAACTGCCGGGCCGATCGGGCCGAAACTTTGCACGGGTGCAGGGACCTTTACCAAAACGACCCAGAAAATTTTTCAGAGCGATCGCGTTTGTGGAAAGGGATCAAAACGGGCTTTTAGTGGCCCGAATCGGTTATTGGCCAATCGAGCTGTCAGTCAAGGCGTGTTCGAAGCCTCGCCCATTCGGCGATGGCAGATGAAAGTATATAGGTGAGTCGGGCGTAGAACGAGCATTTCCCAGACAACTGCCGGGCCGTTCGGGCTGAAACTTTGCACGGGTGCGGGGATCTTTACCAAAACGACCTAGAAAATTTTTCAGAGCGATCGCGTTTGTGGAAAGGGGTCAAAACGGGCTTTTAGTGGCCCGAATCGGTTATTGGCCAATCGAGCTGTCAGTCAAGGCGTGTTTGAAGCCTCGCCCATTCGGCTATGGTAGATGAAAGTATATACTGTGAGTCGGGCGTAGAACGAGCATTTCCCAGACAACTGCCGGGCCGATCGGGCCGAAACTTTGCACGGGTGCAGGGACCTTTACCAAAACGACCGAGAAAATTTTTCAGATCGATCCGATCGCAGAAAGGGGGTCAAAACGGGGGTTTTGTGGGACGGAGAAAGGTTGCAAGTTAATCAGGCCGTCAATCAAGTCACACACCACAAACGGTGGGATAAAAGTATATTGCTATTATATAAACGAAAAAGAAATATACTCATAGTGAAGAGGTCGGAGGTGGGTACCTCTGAAGAGCGTCAACCGAGATGATGGAGGCAGGTTGTCAGGCAACAGCAAGTACTTCGTGCGTAAGGTTTTTTATTTCGTGAAATTTTGCGCGTCGAGCGTTAGTGGTACAATTTTGAGGTATACTGGGAGTCGGGCGTAGAACGAGCATTTCCCAGACAACTGCCGGGCCGATCGGGCCGAAACTTTGCACGGATGCAGGGACCTTTACCATATCGCCCCAGAAAATTTTTCAGATCGATCGCAACGCAGGAAGGGAATTAAAAGTGGGGTTTTGTGGGACGGAGAGTGGTTGCAAGGTAATCAAGCCGTCAATCAATTCACACACCACAAGCGTTAGGTTAGAATAAATCGCTAGTATATAAACCAAAAGAAACAATGTTGCTATTGAGCAACTCGGAAGTGGGTACCTCCAAAATATGTGAGATGGCGCACATGGACGGGGGGCCCTACGCCGGACGAATCTCCGCCATTCGTCCGGCGCGACGACGTGCCACACGAAATAACCACCTCGACAGCACTACTTCGTTAACAGCAATTTCAAACAGACATCCCCTTTTCCCTCGCGGGTAGCGCAGCGACCTCTTCTGGATGGTCAGGCAAGGAAAAGCACTTTAGTGCGTATGCACAGTATATATCAAAATTCGTTGCACGAAAGTTAATAGCTAAACTATAACCTCTGAGCGTATATGATTAAGCATTTCCCAGACAACTGGCGGGCCAATCCGGGCGAAACTTGGCATGTAGCTGGGGGCAGTTACCAAACGAACACAGAAAATTTTTGGGAACGATCGGGCCAAGGGAAGTGTGCCAAAACGGGCATTTAGTGGCCCTGGCGTGGCTACCTGTCAATCAAGCTGTCCTTCAAGTCACGCAAGAGTGATTTTGGGGTTTAGAGGCCGTTTAGCTCCGTTACCGGGGCCAGAAAGCGTTTGCCCGAGTATTGGGAATTTATCCAAGTGATATTGGGGGTGGGGGCACCGCCACCGCCCCCTCAGTGGTGAGAAAACGTGTGGAAAGCCACGCCCACTTAAGTAATATGGTTTTTGGGCGATTAGGAGCACTTGGAATCGGTTTTCGGGCAAAGTGATGCCTAAATATCAAAGGGACTAATTAATAGAATATATTACCACCCGAACTTTGGGGATTCCCCTTCCCCGTAACGGTCCAGTGAGTTCGGAATGTTGCGCTTAAGATTTGAGATATTGAGAAAAAAAATACATAGGTAGGTTGAGAAAATTTAGTTTAATACTTTTTTCAAGAAATTTTTTTGCTCCCGTGCCTCCGTCACGGTCTAGTGATTTTGGCCTTTTGCCGGCTTCAGAGAGGTCTTATCAAGAATCTAAAGGCATGGGCATGATCAGAAAAATCATTCCAATCACGTATCAGCGAAATTTTTTTTCTAGTAGGCTTCAGTCACGGTCCAGTGATTTTCTGCCCTATCTCGAGAACGGTAATAGATGGGGGTCTCATATTTGGGGTGTACAAGGTAGTTGGAGTGAAATTTATGCCTAAAAAATTTCGTCACGGTCGAGTGATCACGGACCTTAAAATTGATAAAAATCGACATCCATCAAGAGTGATCAGTTTATGACTTGTTATTTAAACTACTGAATGAACTAAAGTGGCTGGGGGCTACGCGCCGGACGAATTCCCGCCATTCGTCCGGCGCAACGACTCTGGTGAATCCAACAAACTCATAATGAAACATACGCTCATTTATACTCAAATATCTTCCTTACATTTCCCCTCGCGGGTAGCGCAGCGACCGTCCCTGGATGGTCAGGCAACATAGAGCACTAAAAGTGCGAATGCAAAGTTGAAGTCAGAATTCGTTGCACGAAAGTCATTGGTACGAAGTATCTTAGGTGAGAGCACTTGAATTACCATTTCCCAGAGAACTGGCGGGCCGATCCTGACGAAATTTGGCACGAAGCGGGGGGTAGTTACCAAACTGACACAGAAAATTTTTGGTAGCGATCGGGCCAGAGGAAGTGGGCCAAAACGGGATTTTAGTGGCCCGGAGCTGCTTATTGGTCAATCGGCTGTCAGTCAAGTCACGCAAGAGTGAGTTTGGGGTTTAGAGGCCGTTTGCCTCTGTTTCCGGGGCCAGAAAGTGTTTGCCCGAGTATTGGAAATTTTTCCAAGTATTTTTGGGGGTGGGGGCACCGCCACCGCCCCCTCAGTGGTGAGAAAACGTGTGGAAAGCCACGCCCACTTAGGTAATATGGTTTTTGGGCGATTAGGAGCACTTGGAATCGGTTTTCGGGCAAAGTGATGCCTAAATATCAAAGGGACTAATTAATAGAATATATTACCACCCGAACTTTGGGGATTCCCCTTCCCCGTAACGGCCCAGTGAGTTCGGAATGTTGCGCTTAAAATTTGAGATATTGAGAAAAAAAAATACATAGGTAGGTTGAGAAAATTTAGTTTAATACTTTTTTAAGAAATTTTTTTTGCCCCCATGCCTCCGTCACGGTCTAGTGATTTTGGCCTTTTGCCGGCTTCTGGAAGGTCTTATCAATAATCTAAAGGCATGGGCATGATCAGAAAAATTATTCCAATCACGTATCAGTGGAATTTTTTTTCTAGTAGCCTTCAGTAACGGTCCAGTGATTTTCTGCCATATCTCGAGAACGGTAATAGACAGGGGTCTCATATTTGGGTTATACAAGGTAGTTGGAGTAAAGTTTATGCCTATAAAATTTCGTCACGGTCGAGTGATCACGGACCTTAAAATTGATAAAAATCGACATCCATCAAGAGTGATCAGTTTATGACGTGTTATTTAAACTACTGAATGAACCAAAGTGGCTGGGGGCTACGCGCCGGACGAATTTCCGCCATTCGTCCGGCGCAACGACCCTGATGCATCCAACAAACTCATAATGAAACATACGCTCGTTTATACTCAAATATCTCCCTTATATTCCCCTCGCGGGTAGCGCAGCGACCGTCCCTGGATGGTCAGGCAACACGGTAGCACTTTAGTGCGTATGCACAGTATATATCAGAGGTCATTGCACGTAGGGCAGGTTAGATGAAAGTATATGCGCTATCTATGGGTGAAAAGGGTATTTCCAAGAAAACTGGCGGGCCGATCGGGTTGAAACTTGGCATGTAGCTGGGGGCTGTTACCAAACGAACACAGAAAATTTTTCGGAACGATCGGGCCAGAGGAAGTGGGCCAAAACTGGCTTTTAGTGGCTACCTGTCAATCAAGCTGTCAGTCAAGTCACGCAAGAGTGATTTTGGGGTTTAGAAGCCCTTTGGCTGCGTTTCCGGGCCGGGAAAGGGTTTGCCAGAGCTTTGGGAATTTATCCAAACATGTTTGGGGGTGGGGGATGTGCCCCCGCCCCCCCAGTGGCGAAAAAACAGGTAGAAAGCCACGCCCACTTAGGTAATATGGTTTTTGGGCGAATAGGAGCACTCGGAATCGGTTTTCGGGCAAAGCGATGCATAAATATCGAAGGGACTAATTAATAGAATATATCACCACCCGAACTTTGGGGATTCCCCGTCCCCGTAACGGTCCAGTGAGTTCGGAATGTTGCGCTTAAGAATTGAGATATTGGGAAAAAAAAATACATAGGTAGGTTGAGAAAGTTTAGTTTAATACTTTTTTCAAGAAATTTTTTTGCTCCCGTGCCTCCGTCACGGTCTAGTGATTTTGGCCTTTTGCCGTCTTCAGAGAGGTCTTATCAAGAATCTAAAGGCATGGGCATGATCAGAAAAATCATTCCAATCACGTATCAGCAAAATTTTTTTTCTAGTAGCCTTCAGTAACGGTCCAGTGATTTTCTGCCATATCTCGAGAACGGCAATAGACAGGGGTCTCATATTTGGGTTATACAATGTAGTTGGAGTAAAGTTTATGCCTATAAAATTTCGTCACGGTCGAGTGATCACGGACCTTAAAATTGATAAAAATCGACATCCATCAAGAGAGATCAGTTTATGACGTGTTATTTAAACTACTGAATGAACTAAAGTGGCTGGGGGCTACGCGCCGGACGAATTTCCGCCATTCGTCCGGCGCAACGACCCTGGTGCATCCAACAAACTCATAATGAAACATACGCTCGTTTATACTCAAATATCTCCCTTACATTTCCCCTCGCGGGTAGCGCAGCGACCGTCCCTGGATGGTATGCCAACCCGAGAGCACTTTTAGTGCGACTGCACAGTTGTAAGTCATTTTTCGTTGCACAGAAAAAACTAGTATAAAAGTCTCGCTAGAGTACCGGCGTTAAAACCCATTTCCCAGATAACTGCCAGACCGATCGTGACGAAACTTGACATGAAGCGGGGGACAGGTGCCAAAGGAACACAGAAAATTTTTGGTAGCGATCGGGCCAAAGGAAAGGGGCCAAAACGGGCTTTTAGTGTCCCGAGGCTGTTTATTGGCCAATAAGCAGTCAATCAAGTAACGCTAGAGTGATTTTGGGGTTTAGAAGCCGTTTAGCTCCGTTTTCGGGGCCAAAAAGCGTTTGCCCGAGTATTGGGAATTTATTCAAGTGATATTGGGGGTGGGGGCACTGCCACCGCCCCCCCAGTGGTGAGAAAACGTGTGGAAAGCCACGCCCACTTAGGTAATATGGTTTTTGGGCTATTAGGAGCACTTGGAATTGGTTTTTGGGCAAAGTGATGCCTAAATCTCAAAGGGACTAATATATCGAATATTTCACCACCTGAACTTTGGGAATTCCCCCTCCCAATCGCCCTCCAGTGGCGTAAGAAGGTTGCGCACCTAAAAATGAAGCTATCGAGAAATAGAATAGATAGGTATGTTGGGAAAAATTAGTTTAACGCGTTTTTCGAGAAATTTTTTTTCTCTTACCCCCCAGTCATGGTCTAGTGATTTTGGCTTATTGCAGGCCTCTGAAAGGACTTATTAAGAAAGTAAAGGCATGGGCATGTTTAAAAAAAATATTCGAATCTATTTTGAAAGAAATTTTATTTCTCCAGCTCCTCAGTCACGCTCCAGTGATTTTACGCTATATATCGAGAATGGTAGAAGGTAGAGATGCCATATTAGGGTCATACAAGTTAGTTGAAGTCTAGTTTATGTCAAAAAAAATTCGTCACGGTTGAGTGATCACGGACCTTAAAATTGGGAAAATTTGACTCCGGTTAGGGGTGATCAGTTTATTACAGGGTATTTGAACTTCTTAATGGACTAGAGGGGTCGGGGGCAGAGCGCCGGACGAATTTCCGCCATTCGTCCGGCGCAACGACCCAGGTCCTCCAACAAACTTCAAACAAACATCTGCTTCTTAATTTACTAACAATATTTCCATACATTTCCCCTCGCGGGTAGCGCAGCGACCTTCCCCTGGATGGTCAGGCAAGGAAAAGCACTTTAGTGCGTATGCACAATATATATCAAAATTCGTTGCACGAAAGTTAGTAGCTAAACTATAACCTCTGAGCGTATATGATTAAGCATTTCCCAGACAACTGGCGGGCCAATCCGGGCGAAACTTGGCATGTAGCTGGGGGCTGTTACCAAACGAACACAGAAAATTTTTGGGAACGATCGGGCCAAGGGAAGTGTGCCAAAACGGGCATTTAGTGGCCCTGGCGTGGCTACCTGTCAATCAAGCTGTCCTTCAAGTCACGCAAGAGTGATTTTGGGGTTTAGAGGCCGTTTAGCTCCGTTACCGGGGCCAGAAAGCGTTTGCCCGAGTATTAGGAATTTATCCAAGTATAATTGGGGGTGGGGGCACCGCCACCGCCCCCTCAATGGTGAGAAAACGTGTGGAAAGCCACGCCCACTTAGGTAATATGGTTTTTGGGCGAATAGGAGCACTTGGAATCGGTTTTCGGGCAAAGCGATGCATAAATATCGAAGGGACTAATTAATAGAATATATCACCACCCGAACTTTGGGGATTCCCCGTCCCCGTAACGGTCCAGTGAGTTCGGAATGTTGCGCTTAAGAATTGAGATATTGAGAAAAAAAAATACATAGGTAGGTTGAGAAAGTTTAGTTTAATACTTTTTTCAAGAAATTTTTTTGCTCTCGTGCCTCCGTCACGGTCTAGTGATTTTGGCCTTTTGCCGGCTTCAGAGAGGTCTTATCAAGAATCTAAAGGCATGGGCATGATCAGAAAAATCATTCCAATCACGTATCAGCAAAATTTTTTTTCTAGTTGCCTTCAGTAACGGTCCAGTGATTTTCTGCCATATCTCGAGAACGGCAATAGACCGGGGTCTCATATTTGGGTTATACAAGGTAGTTGGAGTAAAGTTTCTGCCTATGAAATTTCGTCACGGTCGAGTGATCACGGACCTTAAAATTGATAAAAATCGACATCCATCAAGTATGATCAGTTTATGACGTGTTATTTAAACTACTGAATGAACTAAAGTGGCTGGGGGCTACGCGCCGGACGAATTTCCGCCATTCGTCCGGCGCAACGACCCTGGTGCATCCAACAAACTCATAATGAAACATACGCTCGTTTATACTCAAATATCTCCCTTACATTTCCCCTCGCGGGTAGCGCAGCGACCGTCCCTGGATGGTTAGGCAACCCGAGAGCACTGAAAGTGCGTATGCACAGTATAGAATCAAATTTCGTTGCACGAAAGTCAATAGCTACAGCTAACTACTCTAAGCGACCGTGAATCACTATTATCTGAAGAACCACAGGGCCGAGCCGGACGAAACTTTGCATGTAGCGGGGGCTAGTTACCAAACAAACACAGAAAATTTTTGGGAGCGATCGGGCCAAAGGAAGTGGGCCAAAACGGGATTTTAGTGGCCCGGAGCTGCTGATTGGTCAATCGGCTGTCCGTCAAGTCACGCGAGAGTGAGTTTGGGGTTTAGAGGCCGTTTAGCTCCGTTTCCGGGGTCGGAAAGCGTTTGCCCGAGTATTGGGAATTTTTCCAAGTATAATTGGGGGTGGGGGCAGTGCCACCACCCCCCCAGTGGTGAGAAAACGTGTGGAAAGCCACGCCCACTCAGGTAATATCGTTTTGGGGCTATTAGGAGCACTTGGAATTGGTTTTTGGGCAAAGTGGTGCTCAAATCTCAAAGGGACCAATATATAGAATATTTCACCACCTCAACTTTGGGAATTCCCTCTCCCAATCGCCCTCCAGTGGCGTAAGAAGGTCGCGCACCTAAAAACGAAGCTATCGAGAAATAAAATAGATAGGTATGTTGGGAAAATTTAGGTTAATGCTTTTTTCAAGAAATTTTTTTTCTCTCACTCCCCAGTCATGGTCTAGTGATTTTGGCTTATTGCAGGCCTCTGAAAGGATCTGTTGAGAAAGTAAAGGCATGGGCATGTTTAGAAAAATTATTTGAATCTATTTTGGAGAAAATTTTATTTCTCCATCTCCTCAGTCACGCTTCAGTGATTTTACGTTATATCTGGAGAATGGTAGAAGGTAGAGGTGCCATATTCGGGTCATACAAGGTAGTTGAGGTCTAGTTTGTGTCAAAAAAAATTCGTCACGGTTGAGTGATCACGGACCTCAAAATTGGGAAAATTCGACTCCGGTTAGGGGTGATCAGTTTAGTACGTGGTATTTGAACTTCTTAATAGACTGAAGGGATCGGGGGCAGAGCGCCGGACGAATTTCCGCCATTCGTCCGGCGCAACGACCCGGGCCCTTCAACAAACTTCAAACAAACATCTGCTTCTTAATTTACTAAAAATATTTCTATACATTTACCCTCGCGGGTAGCGTAGCGACCTCCCCTGGATGGTTAGGCAACCCGAGAGCACTGAAAGTGCGTATGCACAGTATAGAATCAAATTTCGTTGCACGAAAGTCAATAGCTACAGCTAACTACTCTAAGCGACCGTGAATCACTATTATCTGAAGAACCACAGGGCCGATCCGGACGAAACTTTGCATGTAGCGGGGGCTAGTTACAAAACAAACACAGAAAATTTTTGGGAGCGATCGGGCCAAAGGAAAGGGGCCAAAACGGGATTTTAGTGGCCCGGAGCTGCTGATTGGTCAATCGGCTGTCCGTCAAGTCACGCGAGAGTGAGTTTGGGGTTTAGAGGCCGTTTAGCTCCGTTTCCGGGGTCGGAAAGCGTTTGCCCGAGTATTGGGAATTTTTCCAAGTATAATTGGGGGTGGGGGCAGTGCCACCACCCCCCCAGTGGTGAGAAAACGTGTGGAAAGCCACGCCCACTCAGGTAATATCGTTTTGGGGCTATTAGGAGCACTTGGAATTGGTTTTTGGGCAAAGTGATGCTCAAATCTCAAAGGGACCAATATATAGAATATTTCACCACCTCAACTTTGGGAATTCCCCCTCCCAATCGCCCTCCAGTGGCGTAAGAAGGTCGCGCACCTAAAAACGAAGCTATCGAGAAATAAAATAGATAGGTATGTTGGGAAAATTTAGTTTAATGCTTTTTTCAAGAAATTTTTTTTCTCTCACTCCCCAGTCATGGTCTAGTGATTTTGCCTTATTGCAGGCCTCTGAAAGGATCTGTTGAGAAAGTAAAGGCATGGGCATGTTTAGAAAAATTATTTGAATCTATTTTGGAGAAAATTTTATTTCTCCATCTCCTCAGTCACGCTCCAGTGATTTTACGTTATATCTGGAGAATGGTAGAAGGTAGAGGTGCCATATTCGGGTCATACAAGGTAGTTGAGGTCTAGTTTATGTCAAAAAAAATTCGTCACGGTTGAGTGATCACAGACCTCAAAATTGGAAAAATTCGACTCCGGTTAGGGGTGATCAGTTTAGTACGTGGTATTTGAACTTCTTAATGGACTGAAGGGGTCGGGGGCAGAGCGCCGGACGAATTTCCGCCATTCGTCCGGCGCAACGACCCGGGCCCTTCAACAAACTTCAAACAAACATCTGCTTCTTAATTTACTAAAAATATTTCTATACATTTACCCTCGCGGGTAGCGTAGCGACCTCCCCTGGATGGTAAGGCAAAAGGGTAGCACTTTAGTGCGTTATGCACAGTTGAAATCAGAAGTCTTTGCACAGAAGACAAATAGCTCCATTATAAAGCGATAGCACTGTGAGATTGACTATTTCCCAGAAAACTGGAGGGCCGATCGGGACGAAACTTGGCATGTAGCGGGTGGAAGTTACCAAACTAACACACAAAATTTTTCAGAACGATCGGACTAGGGGAAGTGGGCCAAAACGGGGTTCTAGTGGAAAAATTAAAGGATGCGCGACATTGAGCTGTCAATCAAGCCACGCTATGTGATTTTGGGGTTTAGAGGCCGTTTAGCTCCGTTTCCGGGGCCAAAAAGCGTTTGCCCGAGTATTGGGATTTTTTCCAAGTGTAATTGGGGGTGGGGGCACTGCCACCGCCCCCCCAGTGGTGAGAAAACGTGTGGAAAGCCACGCCCACTTAGGTAATATGGTTTTTGGGCTATTAGGAGCACTTGGAATTGGATTTTGGGCAAAGTGATGCTTAAATCTCAAAGGGACTAATATATAGAATATTTCACCACCTGAACTTTGGGAATTCCCCCTCCCAATCGCCCTCCAGTGGCGTAAGAAGGTTGCGCACCTAAAAAGGAAGCTATCGAGAAATAAAATAGATAGGTATGTTGGGAAAATTTAGTTTAACGCTTTTTTCAAGAAATTTTTTTTCTCCTCCTCCCCAGTCACGCTTTAGTGATTTTCGCTTATTGCAGGCTTCTGAAGGGACTTATTAAGAAAGTAAAGGCATGGGCATGTTTAGAAGAATTATTTGAAGCCATTTTAGAAGAAATTTTTTTTCTCCAGTACCTCAGTCACGCTCCAGTGATTTTACGTTATATCTCGAGAATGGTAGAAGGTAGAGATGTCATATTTGGGTCATACAAGGTAGTTGAGGTCTAGTTTGTGTCAAAAAAAATTCGTCACGGTTGAGTGAACACGGACCTTAAAATTGGAAAAATTCGACTCGGTTAGGGGTGATCAGTTTATTACAGGGTATTTGTACTTTTCAAGGGACTAGAGGTGTCGGGGGCAGAGCGCCGGACGAATTTCCGTCATTCGTCCGGCGCAACGACCCGGGTCCTTCAACAAACTGCAAACAAACATCTGCTTCTTAATTTACTAAAAATATTTCTATACATTTCCCCTCGCGGGTAGCGCAGCGACCTCCCCTGGATGGTAAGGCAAAAGGGTAGCACTTTAGTGCGTTATGCACAGTTGAAATCAGAAGTCTTTGCACAGAAGACAAATAGCTCCATTATAAAGCGATAGCACTGTGAGATTGACTATTTCCCAGAAAACTGGAGGGCCGATCGGGACGAAACTTGGCATGTAGCGGGTGGAAGTTACCAAACTAACACACAAAATTTTTCAGAACGATCGGACTAGGGGAAGTGGGCCAAAACGGGGTTCTAGTGGAAAAATTAAAGGATGCGCGACATTGAGCTGTCAATCAAGCCACGCTATGTGATTTTGGGGTTTAGAGGCCGTTTAGCTCCGTTTCCGGGGCCAAAAAGCGTTTGCCCGAGTATTGGGATTTTTTCCAAGTGTAATTGGGGGTGGGGGCACTGCCACCGCCCCCCCAGTGGTGAGAAAACGTGTGGAAAGCCACGCCCACCTAGGTAATATGGTTTTTGGGCTATTAGGAGCACTTGGAAGTGGTTTTTGGGCAAAGTGATGCTCAAATCTCAAAGGGACTAATATATAGAATATTTCACCACCTGAACTTTGGGAATTCCCCCTCCCAATCGCCCTCCAGTGGCGTAAGAAGGTTGCGCACCTAAAAACGAAGCTATCGAGAAATAAAATAGATAGGTATGTTGGGAAAATTTAGTTTAATGCTTTTTTCAAGAAATTTTTTTTCTCTCACTCCCCAGTCATGGTCTAGTGATTTTTGCTTATTGCAGGCCTCTGAAAGGACCTATTAAGAAAGTAAAGGCATGGGCATGTTAAGAAAAATTATATGAATCTATTTTGGAAGAAATTTTATTTCCTCATCTCCTCAGTCACGCTCCAGTGATTTTACGTTATATCTCAAGAATGGTAGAAGGTAGAGATGCCATATTTGGGTCATACAAGGTAGTTGAGGTCTAGTTTGTGTCAAAAAAAATTCGTCACGGTTGAGTGATCACGGACCTTAAAATTGGAAAAATTGGACTCCGGTTAGGGGTGATCAGTTTATTACGTGGTATTTGAACTTCTTAATGGACTGAAGGGGTCGGGGGCAGAGCGCCGGACGAATTTCCGCCATTCGTCCGGCGCAACGACGCGAGTCATCCAACAAACTTCAAACAAACATCTGCTTCTTAATTTACTAAAAATATTTCTATAAATTTCCCCTCGCGGGTAGCGTAGCGACCTCCCCTGGATGGTCTGGCAACCTTTGAGCGTTTTTTGCTCCGTCAAAGTGAAATGTCGTGCATCCTTGCGCTTTTAGCGTAGGTGGTTATAGATGAAATAAGAAGTGACGAAGGGTGGGTAACGAGCATTTCCCAGACAACTGCCGGGCCGATCGGGCCGAAACTTTGCACGAGCACGCGGACTGTTACCAAAACAACCCAGAAAATTTTACAGAGCGATCGCGTCGGGGGAAGGGGGTCAAAACGGGGGTTGAAAATCGGGGTGCGGTTACCTGTCAATATGTCAATCAATCAAGTCACGCCGATTGAATTCGAGTCCGTTTAACGGCGTTTCCGGGACGGGTGAGCGTTTGGCCGATCCCTGGAAATTTTTTCGAGTACTTTGGGCGGCGGGGGCTGGCCCCCCCGCCCTCTGTGGTGGTTAAACGTGTGCCAGACCCCGCCTACTCGAGCTTCGTTTGTTTTCGGCTATTCTCAGACTTTTGAACGGGTTTTCGATCAAAGTGTCACTTATTTCTCGAAGAGGATAATTAAATGAAAGTTTTATCGCCGTCGAACAGGGAATTACCCCTCACAGTCGCACGCCAGGGTCTTCGAAAGTTTTGCATATGAAAACACCACAAACGTTAGGATAGAATAGATCGATGGGTATATAAACGAAAAGCGCTTTGCGCGTAATCATTTTTATTATGTGTCACTTTGAGATTTTGGAAGTATACTGTGAGTCGGGCGTAGAACGAGCATTTCCCAGACAACTGCCGGGCCGATCGGGCCGAAACTTTGCACGGGTGCAGGAACCTTTTCCAAAACGACCCAGAAAATTTTTCAGAGCGATCGCATTTGTGGAAAGGGGTCAAAACGGGCTTTTAGTGGCCCGAATCGGTTATTGGCCAATCGAGCTGTCAGTCAAGGCGTGTTTGAAGCCTCGCCCATTCGGCGATGGTAGATGAAAGTATATACTGTGAGGGAGAGGAAACGAGCATTTCCCAGACAACTGCCAGGCCGATCGGACTGAAACTTTGCACGGGTGCAGGGACCTTCACCAAAACGACCCAGAAAATTTTTCAGAGAGATCGCGTTTTGGGAAAGGGGTCAAAACGGGCCTTTAGTGGCCCGAATCGGTTATTGGCCAATCGAGCTGTCAGTCAAGGCGTGTTTGAAGCCTCGCCCTTTCGGCGATGGTAGATGAAAGTATATACTGTGAGGGGTAGGAAACGAGCATTTCCCAGACAACTGCCAGGCCGATCGGACTGAAACTTTGCACGGGTACAGGGACCTTTACCAAAACGACCCAGAAAATTTTTCAGAACAATCGCGTTCGTGGAAAGGGGTCAAAACGGGAGTTTTGTGGGACAGAGAGAGGTTGCAAGTTAATTAGGCCGTCAATCAAGTCACACACCACAAACGGTGGGATAAAAGTATATTGCTATTATATAAACGAAAAAGAAATATACTCATAATGAAGAGGTCGGAGGTGTGTACATCTGAAGAGCGTGGACCGAGATGACGGAGGCAGGTTGTTAGGCAACAGCAAGCACTTCGTGCGTAAGGTTTTTTATTTCGTGAAATTTTGCTCGTCAAGCGTTAGTGGTACAATTCTGAGGTATACTGTGAGTCGGGCGTAGAACGAGCATTTCCCAGACAACTGCCAGGCCGATCGGGCTGAAACTTTGCACGGGTGCAGGAACCTTTACCAAAACGACCCAGAAAATTTTCCAAATCTATCTCGTTTGTGGAAAGGGGTCAAAACGGGATTTTAGTGGCCCGAATCGGTTATTGGCCAATCGAGCTGTCAGTCAAGGCGTGTTTGAAGCCTCGCCCTTTCGGCGATGGTAGATGAAAGTATATACTGTGAGGGGTAGGAAACGAGCATTTCCCAGACAACTGCAAGGCCGATCGGACTGAAACTTTGCACGGGTACAGGGACCTTTACCAAAACGACCCCGAAAATTTTTCAGAACGATCGCGTTTGTGGAAAGGGGTCAAAACGGGCTATTAGTGGCCCGAATCGGTTATTGGCCAATCGAGCTGTCAGTCAAGGCGTGTTTGAAGCCTCGCCCTTTCGGCGATGGTAGATGAAAGTATATACTGTGAGGGGTAGGAAACGAGCATTTCCCAGACAACTGCCAGGCCGATCGGACTGAAACTTTGCACGGGTACAGGGACCTTTACCAAAACGACCCAGAAAATTTTTCAGAACGATCGCGTTTGTGGAAAGGGGTCAAAACGGGAGTTTTGTGGGACAGAGAGAGGTTGCAAGTTAATCAGGCCGTCAATCAAGTCACACACCACAAACGGTGGGATAAAAGTATATTGCTACTATATAAACGAAAAAGAAATATACTCATAATGAAGAGGTCGGAGGTGTGTACGTCTGAAGAGCGTTGACCGAGATGACGGAGGCAGGTTGTTAGGCAACAGCAAGCACTTCGTGCGGAAGGTTTTTTATTTCGTGAAATTTTGCTCGTCAAGCGTTAGTGGTACAATTCTGAGGTATACTGTGAGTCGGGCGTAGAACGAGCATTTCCCAGACAACTGCCAGGCCGATCGGGCTGAAACTTTGCACGGGTGCAGGAACCTTTACCAAAACGACCCAGAAAATTTTCCAGATATATCTCGTTTGTGGAAAGGGGTCAAAACGGGATTTTAGTGGCCCGAATCGGTTATTGGCCAATCGAGCTGTCAGTCATGGCGTGTTTAAAGCCTCGCCCTTTCGGCGATGGTAGATGAAAAAATATACTGTGAGTCGGGCGTAGAACGAGCATTTCCCAGACAACCGCCGGGCCGATCGGACTGGAACTTTGCACGTGTGCAGGGACTTTTACCAAAACGAACCAGAAAATTTTTCAGATCGACCGGAACGCAGGAAGGGGATTAAAACGGGGGTTTTGTGGGACGGAGAGTGTTTGCAAAGTAATCAAGCCGTCAATCAATTCACACACCACAAATGTTAGGTTAGAATAAATCGCTAGTATATAAACCAAAAGAAACAATGTTGCTATTGAGCAACTCGGAAGTGGGCACCTCCAAATTATGTGAGTTGGCGCACATGGTCGGGGGGCTCTACGCCGGACGAATCTCCGCCATTCGTCCGGCGTGACGACGTGCCACACGAAATAACCACCTCGACAGCACTACTTCGTTAACAACAATTTCAAACAGACATCCCCTTTTCCCTCGCGGGTAGCGCAGCGACCTCTTCTGGATGGTCAGGCAAGGAAAAGCACTGAAAGTGCGTATGCACAGTATATATCAAAATTCGTTGCACGAAAGTTAATAGCTAAACTATAACCTCTGAGCGTATATGATTAAGCATTTCCCAGACAACTGGCGGGCCAATCCGGGCGAAACTTGGCATGTAGCTGGGGGCTGTTACCAAACGAACACAGAAAATTTTTGGGAACGATCGGGCCAAGGGAAGTGTGCCAAAACGGACATTTAGTGGCCCTGGTGTGGCTACCTGTCAATCAAGCTGTCCTTCAAGTCACGCAAGAGTGATTTTGGGGTTTAGAGGCCGTTTAGCTCCGTTACCGGGGCCAGAAAGCGTTTGCCCGAGTATTGGGAATTTATCCAAGTAATATTGGGGGTGGGGGCACCGCCACCGCCCCCTCAGTGGTGAGAAAACGTGTGGAAAGCCACGCCCACTTAGGTAATATGGTTTTTGGGCGATTAGGAGCACTTGGAATCGGTTTTCGGGCAAAGTGATGCCTAAATATCAAAGGGACTAATTAATAGAATATATTACCACCCGAACTTTGGGGATTCCCCTTCCCCGTAACGGTCCAGTGAGTTCGGAATGTTGCGCTTAAGATTTGAGATATTGAGAAAAAAAAATACATAGGTAGGTTGAGAAAATTTAGTTTAATACTTTTTTCAAGAAATTTTTTTGCTCCCGTGCCTCCGTCACGGTCTAGTGATTTTGGCCTTTTGCCGGCTTCAGAGAGGTCTTATCAAGAATCTAAAGGCATGGGCATGATCAGAAAAATCATTCCAATCACGTATCAGCGAAATTTTTTTTCTAGTACCCTTCAGTCACGGTCCAGTGATTTTCTTCCCTATCTCGAGAACGGTAATAGATGGGGGTCTCATATTTGGGG
The DNA here is from genome assembly GCF_964204865.1 of Styela clava. NCBI lineage: Eukaryota > Metazoa > Chordata > Ascidiacea > Stolidobranchia > Styelidae > Styela > Styela clava. The sequence goes on from NC_135262.1 coordinate 5,046,199, forward strand.
TGTACAAGGTAGTTGGAGTGAAGTTTATGCCTAAAAAAATTCGTCACGGTCGAGTGATCACGGACCTTAAAATTGATAAAAATCGACATCCATCAAGAGTGATCAGTTTATGACTTGTTATTTAAACTACTGAATGAACTAAAGTGGCTGGGGGCTACGCGCCGGACGAATTCCCGCCATTCGTCCGGCGCAACGACTCTGGCGAATCCAACAAACTCATAATGAAACATACGCTCATTTATACTCAAATATCTTCCTTACATTTCCCCTCGCGGGTAGCGCAGCGACCGTCCCTGGATTATGCGGTTAGATTATAACAAATGCTATATCTTCAGATCTTGGATAACTAAATGCAGAAATTCGTTCGATGGAAATTTTTTTCTTTTTTTGTACCGTAATCTTTCGGAATACTTGGGACTTCTCGATGAATGAAAGCTTCCCTGACCTTTGACCCGAGAAAAAATCTATAGGCCCATCTTAAACATTTGTTCTTATTTTGAGGATTTTTTACGCGTAGGCGTTTACGAACGGGTTTGCTTGTCACAATCATCATCTCGATTCAAAACACCTGCTATTTAAAAATGATAATACCGTAGATACGGTAATATTGAAGTAGTCAAGTCTATCGCGGTGTTTTAGGATCGTTGGAACTTGGAACTCAAATAAAATTTCTAAAATAAAAGGCAAAATGACCATTGTATTATTGGACACCGAGTGGACCTAGGGATCGTCTTGTTATTATGTTGTTAAGGTTCTTGTTCGATTTATACCTGGAATTCGGAAGCACAACCAAAAACATACTAATAGTGCCCAAAACTATGGAAACGAGCCAATGACACGTGTGAAAAGATGCTTTCGTATGCGTCTTTTATCAGTTGTAAATTCATGTTTGTATATTTGAGCATTGGTTTGCTGTAGTCAAATCGTATGAGTGATTAGATAGCGGCTTGGTGTTTAATCTTGAAGCTTAAAAGACCGGATGGTTCAGTTCAAAGCGTCACAAGCTACTATTACTATTATAAAAATTTGTGAGCGATTCAGCTTGATCAGTCATTATTTAAGTTTTAAACGTTTGTGTTTACGTTAGGACGAATAAATATTTATATTATATACTGAAAAAATATGGAAAAGTGCTTGAAAACAATTGCTTCATCCATCATCACACAATTTGTTCTGCGAAAAAAGACTTCATGAAATAGGAAAATCAATATGTTCTTTGAGGAAGGAAGCTACTTGCCAACTATATTCTTCCTCTGTGAGGCGTGTGACTGCGTTTGACATATAAATTGATTTTTTTTATACATTATAGCATTTGCATTCGAGTTTTAAGAGTTGGCTGTAATTAGTAAGTAATGGCTCAATTCAAAGTCCCAATAAATTCTCTGGCGGATGAAGCAATTTCGATAATAGTTACAGGACTTGAAAAGGAACAAAAAGTCACAATACAATCCGTTCAAACAAGTGATAAGGGACAGATGTTTCACGCTTTTGCATGTTATGTTGCTGACAAAAATGGTATTGTGAATGTTGAAACAACATCATCTGTGAGAGGTAGCTATGTGGGAATTGAAGATATGGGTTTATTTTGGGCTATGAGAAGACCCCAATGTGTTGGTAAAAGCTTTGGAACTTTAATTAAGACGGATATTACTTCACCAGATGTTGTACGACTGGAAGTATTTGGTGGGCATTTAAAAGAAAGTGACATATGGACTAGTATTCCATTAGCTTCTACATCCATTTACCGCTGGTATAACCCTTGCAATGTTAAAAGAATACAGGTAGATGACGGCATTATTTGCGGAACGTTATTTGTTCCAGGCGGCCAAGACGAATTACCAGGCGTCCTAGACCTCGCAGGCATTGTTGCAGGTGTATTTGAACAACGTGGAGCTCTTTTAGCTAATCATGGTTTCGTTGTCCTGAGTCTAGGCCTGATAAAGTGCGGGAACAGACCCGATGAATTTCAAACAGGTGATATGAACTATATTGTAAAAGCAATTGACTTTCTTTCGTCACACAAAAACGTTAAAAAGGGCGGTATCTGCGTCATGGGATCATCTTACGGAGGAGTTCTAGCTCTAGCTTCATCTACTTGCTCTGAAAATGTAAAGTGCGTCGTCAACACGAATGGTCCTATTTTTGCCTGCTTGGGTTTAGATATAAAATATCGAAATGAATGTTGGAAGTCAGTTAAATTTGATGAAGCAAAAATATCAGTTAATGAAGGTGTACAAAATCATCTAAAGTGCTATAAGCTACCAAGTATAAAAATTGTAAAGCGTCACATTCCCGAGTTTTACAAAACAACTGCAGCATTTCTTTTCTGCATTTCCAAAGACGATCAACTGTTTGCTTGTGATGAATGTTCCGTCCTAGCCGAAAAAATGTTCCAGTTATCAAACAACATCAATTATAAAATAACACGATATCGCGGGGCTGGTCATATCATCCTTCCTCCATATACCCCGCTCATCAAAATATCTTATCACCCGATCCGGAAAGGGTTGAGAATTGATTACGGAGGAAATTACAAAGATCATAGTGTTGCACAGGTTAAAATATGGAACGATATAATAGAATTTTTGAACAGGAATTTTGCGTAGCTTGACTCATATTGGACTGATCCAAAAACCCACGTTAGCATCGTTTTTGATTTTTTTTATCATTTGTTTTTATATTATTTTCCAATTGCGTGCTTTTATTTTGCGGAATGGGGTCTATTTCGCAATCGAATCCAAATAATCAGCGCGGACTTACACTTGCACTGCCCGCTTTAATATGGGTGATAGCGCTTCGTGTATATAGAAATAGAATATATATATATAGAAAGCAAACTTTCGATGAGAAGTTTTTTTTCGCAAAATTTATATTCGAGTCAAAGTTACGTCTGACAAGTCCTATACCCAGATTGCCACATAAAATGGCATCTTGGTACAAGCAGAGCTACTGAAAGCATACATACGTTATAGGCAAGTTGGATTTGCTTCCGGTATTATTTTTCCTCCAACTCGCCTGCGAAGACTTCAAATCAGGAAATTATTTTATTGGGAAAAATAGAAGAATGCGATTTTATAATGATTTTTCACCGTGTTCACTCCTTCTTATATTTTTATGAATTATCAGTAGGCTATAGCGTCTTGCTCGGCTCTTGTTGTGACATCAGCCCCCACTTTTGGATGCTTGGGTTCAGGTTTTGAGCATCGTAAAATATGTTGAAAATCAGTTATAATTGACGAAATAAAAATTTCAATAAACGAAGGTAGTCATGTGAAGTGCTATAAATCACCAAGCATTGAAAATACACATAAACTTTTTGAAATTCGGCGACCTGTTGTTATTGTGTTCAATACAAGAGAAATAGATTCTTAAAATTTTAAATACCACCATTGCTTCCAACACTCACGCTTTGAACCTTATATAAGAAAATCGATCAGTCGGAACGAAACGCACATCGAGAGATAACATTATACAATCAAGTAACTCAACTTCAGTTTCACTAGAATACGTTTCTGAACATTAGCCTAAATTTCATACGACATAAATTACAATGTTGGCGAACACACCGTTGTGAAGGGTCGATGCTAAATTCAATATTGGTCAAGTGGAAGCACATTAAGTAGGGTGTTCATAAGGTCCTATTACGTAGTGTGTGTACCCGGTTAGGGTTAGGCCATAATTTTATTTCGATTTTACTTATTTTTGTTCTATTACGAGTTCGGGGACTATCTTTGTTAGCCAAATGTATATATCCCATGTCCATAGGCTTCAGTCCCTTTACGCAAAATGATGTGAAATAGGCGAACAAAATTAGTTACCTCCGTATTGGTACACACATTTCTGGAGCGCCCCTATTACTATTTCAAAATGTTACCATGAATTCAGTTCTCAATATATCTTAACCAGATTTGTTTCATTTTAAGGAGTTTTTATTCAAGTGTATTTACTTAATTCACACCTTAATATGCCCACCATTAGTTGGACGAAGGGTACTCCCGTATAGTATTTGTACCTGGTCAGTTTGGCCTTAATTTTATTCCGATTTTCTTCAAGCTTTCCGGTTGAACTGAAAATATTTCATTTCTTATTACGAGTTCGGGGACTGTTCGTGTTAGCCAAGTGAATATCCCCCCTACCCATAGGTTTCAGTCCCTTTACACAACTTGATGTAAAGTAGGCGAACAAAATTAGTTACCTCCATATTAGTACATACACTTCTGGGGCGCCGGACGAAGCACATCAAATTCCTTTACGTAATTTAATATACCACTTTATTAATACGCTGTATATTCGTTCTTCGTGGTGTCTTTCATTTATTCTCACAAAACGAACTGTGCCAAATTGACGTCAAAAATATATAATATGTAAGATAAAATATTTATTTCAATAATGAATATAAATTTGAGAAATTGAAGAACAAATGTCCTTCACCTGGAACAAAAAATATAAAATCATGTTTATTCCCACAAATAAAATATTAATTTGGAGGAATTAGTTAGAAAAATAACAGAAAAAGTTAGATTAAAGCAATTTACACAAAAATATTTCTTAACATTTTGTCAAATATTTTATATAACACCTGCTATTTGAAAATGATAATACCTTAGATACGATAATATTAGTGTAGTCAGTCTATCGCGGTGTTTTGGGATTGTTGGAACTTGGAACCCAAATAAAATTTCCAAAATAAAAGGCAAAATGACCATTGAATTATTGGACACCGAGTGGACCTATGGGTCGTCTTGATATCATGTTGTTAAGGTATAGCATATATGGTTGTTAAATGAATGGGATGTTACCGTATATTGCTATTTCGTAGATTGTCTCAGAACTTGCAAGTCACCCGTCCACCCTTCAGCTTCAACGCCCACGTGAATGAAGATGCGTTAAAAATCTCTATATGTTTTTATTCGTAAATTTCCACAACACACAGAATATAAATCTTATAACATTAATCCAGACTAGCTTAGAATGGTTTACATCGTCTTCTCTCCTCCTCGTCCCCCTTCGAAAGATATCGGAGTCGTATTTATACGTCGATCGTAAATCCAATTAAATGCTGCAACGCGAGCTCGTGATTCACGTTATAAACAGAAACTCCTATTATCTCAATAAGGGTAATTATGTACATCGTACGGATGGGAACTTAGATATAATTATTTCAATCAGTGCCAAAGGTCTTGAGAATATAGATTTTAATTTGATAATGACTGTGTGGAACCTGTTATGTTCTTAAAACTGGTGTAATTTGATTCCTACGAAAGTCTTTGTTCGAATTTTGGGAAAAATTAACTTTGTCATGATGATTTCAACATGAAATGGGGTACATTTGGGGGTTAGTTGCTATAAAGGTTCTTGTTTGATTTATACCTAAAATTTGGAAGCACAACCAAAAACATACTAATAGTGACCAAAACTAGGGAAACGAGCCAATGACACGTTTGAAAAGATGCGGACGCTTACGTATGCGTCTTTTATCAGTTGTAATTTCATGTTCGTATATTTGAGCATTGGTATGCTGTAGTCAAATCGTATGAGTGATTAGATAGCGGGTTGGTGTTTAAGTCTTAAAGCTTAAAAGACCGGATGGTTCAGTTCAAAGCGCCACAAGCTACTATTACTATTATAAAAATTTGTGAGCGATTCAGCTTGATCAGTCATTATTTAAGTTTTAAACGTTTGTGTTTACGTTAGGACGAATAATTATTTATAGTATATATTGAAAAAATATGGAAAAGTGCCTGAAAACAATTGCTTTATCCATCATCACACAATTTGTTATGCGGAAAAAGACTTCATAATATGAGGAAAATTAATATGTTCTTTGAGGAAGGAAGCTACTTGCCATTCAGCTTGATCAGTCATTATTTAAGTTTTAAACGTTTGTGTTTACGTTAGGGCGAATAATTATTTATAGTATATATTGAAAAAATATGGAAAAGTGCCTGAAAACAATTGCTTTTTCCATCATCACACAATTTGGTCTGCGGAAAAATAATATGAGGAAAATCAATATGTTCTTTGAGGAAGGAAGCTACTTGCCAACTATATTCTTCCTCTGTGAGGCTTGTGACTGCGTTTGACATATAAATGGATTTTTTATACATGATTGCAACTGCATTCGAGTTTTCAGAGTTGGCTGTAATTAGTAAAAAATGGCTCAATTCGAAGTCCCAATAAATTCTTTGGCGGATGAAGCAATTTCGATAATGGTTACAGGACTTGGAAAGGAACGAAAAGTCACAATACAATCCGTTCAAACGAGTGATAGGGGACAGATGTTTCACGCTTTTGCATGTTATGTTGCTGACAAAAATGGTATTGTGAATGTTAAAACAACATTATCTGTGAGAGGTAGCTATGTGGGAATTGAAGATATGGGTTTATTTTGGGCTATGAGAAGACCCCAATGTGTTGGTAAAAGCTTTGGAACTTTAATTAAGACGGATATTACTTCACCAGATGTTGTACGACTGAAATTATTTGGTGGGCATTTAAAAGAAAGTGACATATGGACTAGTATTCCATTAGCTTCTACATCCATTTACCGCTGGTATAACCCTTGCAATGTTAAAAGGATACAGGTAGATGACGGTATTATTTGCGGAACATTATTTGTTCCAGACGGCCAAGACGAATTACCAGGCGTCCTAGACCTCGCAGGCATTGTTGCAGGTGTATTTGAACAACGTGGAGCTCTTTTAGCTAATCATGGTTTCGTTGTCCTGAGTCTAGGCCTGATAAAGTGCGGGAACAGACCCGATGACTTTGAAACAGGTAATATGGACTATATTGTAAAAGCAATTGACTTTCTTTCGTCACACAAAAACGTTAAAAAAGGCGGTATCGGCGTCATGGGATCATCTTACGGAGGAGTTCTAGCTCTAGCTTCATCTACTTGCTCTGAAAATGTAAAGTGCGTAGTCAATACGAATGGTCCTATTTTTGCCTGCTTGGGTTTAGATATAAAATATCGAAATGAATGTTGGAAGTCCGTTAAATTTGATGAAGCAAAAATATCAGTTAATGAAGGTTTACATAATCATCTAAAGTGCTATAAGCTACCAAGTATAAAAAATGTTAATCATCACATTCCCGAGTTTTACAAAACAACTGCAGCATTTCGTTTCTGCATTTCCAGAGACGATCAACTGTTTGCTTGTGATGAATGTTCCGTCCTAGCCGAAAAAATGTTCCAGTTATCAAACAACACCAATTATAAAATAACACGGTATCGTGGGGCTGGTCATATCACCCTTCCTCCATATACCCCGCTCATCAAAATATCTTATCACCCGATCCGGAAAGAGTTGAGAATTGATTACGGAGGAAATTACAGAGATCATAGTGTTGCACAGGTTAAAATATGGAACGATATGATAGAATTTTTAAACAGGAATTTTGCCTAGCTTAACTCATATTTGACTGATCCAAAAATCCACGTTGGCATCGTTTTTGATTTTATTCATCTTTCGTTTTTATATTATTTTCCAATTGCGTGCTTTTATTTTGCGGAATGGAGGTTATACCTGACCACCGTTTTTCGGTTTGCTGAGTGGTTTGTGTATACGAGAAGCAAACTTTCGATGAGAAGTTTTCTTTGCAAAAATTAGATTCGCTGGTCAAGGCAAAATTACATCTGACTATAGACAAATTGCCGCATAAGTGGCACTCTTGGCACAAGCAGCTATGCCCCTATACGCCTTCTCTAACTTTAACAAAAAATTATATGGTTTAATATGTTATTACAAATCATTGTCTTTTGATCAATTTCTATTTAATATTGAGGTTGTACTATTTTAATAATACTTCTTATTGTAAAATCGATGTTTGTTTGGAATTGATTTAAAGATTTGTTTCATATAGACATTCATACTTTACACTGATACAGAGCAGGGACCAGTCGTGTTTTTTTGTACAAGACATCCAGAATTTTATAGATCATAGCAAATTTTTTTTAATTTGGTAATTGAATTAATTAAATTATTCAAAGCTGCACATTCAGTTTATTGGAAAAAAAAAAATTTGCGTCGCGAAAATTGTTTTTCCTCAGATAATGTAACACGTAAGAATTTGGAAAATACTAGAACCTTCATCAGAATTCTAGGAGTATATGTGAATGTCAACGGGTATATGCAATCCCAGTAGTAAATAAGGATGCTAGGTATGAGTATTTACAACTATTCGATTCCTATCCGATTTCTAAATTTTCGATTCCGAATCCTGATTCCTCGACATAGCTTACCGAGGAAACAATACTAACAATACCGCTTAAACAATACTAACAAATCAAACAAGTGAGCGATGTTCGAATATATGGACACGAAAGCCTAAACTAAGTAGCATGTGTTTTCAATCTGTCACAGTAGACAAAATCGCACACAAAAAAAACAAATCCCTTAGAGCCCACAAAAGGTCTTGAAATAAATAAACGTAATAGCCTTCTAAAGGAAAATTACAATTTTTACCCACTGAAAATTTCCTAGCAATTGGTGCAGTAGGTAATGATAAACGATATGTTTTCATAACAGGGACAAAAAAATGAATTTTAAATAAAATATAATACCAAAACAATCTGAATGTCCACTTTGTGTCCAACAATTATTGCCATAGTAAAAAGTTCAATTCATCTTCCTGTAAGCTCAATCGTAATTTGAATACGGAAGGCTCCTCTGAGGCTGAGCTAAATGCCCTTTCCGATTCAGCGGATGTTGTTGGGACACAGAGGTACGTTTGATGACAACTGCGATGTTTGAATACATTTTTTTGTTTTGTTGCCACCATTGCAACATTTATTCCTGGGTCGCTTATATGACAAGAGTTCTGTCATTCAAATATTTTGATATCTCAGCTGAAGCGTCCACCTCCCTGGTCAATTCATCAATGTCACCGCCAGTCACATAAGAGCTACCCATACCATCACTGATCAGATTTTCAATACATGCTTCATTATTTCTGTGAAAGAGTTATTTCGTTATTCCGGTCTATTGGACTGCAGACTGTTCCATCTCTGAGGTGTAAAATTTTTCACTTCAAACTGCAACAAGTTTTTTTACTTTTCTTGATGCCTCTTGCTCCAAGTCGTAATGATAGAGGTAATGAACGCAAATAATAATAGAACATATACAGAAATGGTCCAAATGTGGCATTTGTCCTCAACTCGCGAGAAATATAGTTTAGTTTGCGGCGTAGTAGCAAATCAGTTTATACACATATGTGAAAAATTTGCCACAAAAAAATATAGCTTGTTTGCAATCCAAGTTTTAACCCTAAGAACCGATTCCAATGCACCGGAATCGATTTCACGAAGAATCGATCCTGGAATCGAATCCGGAATCGATTCCGCCACCCCTAGTAGTTAACAACACCCTTATCGATTCAGATAATTTATTTTTGTCGTGCATGAAACATGGTAAACACAAATAATAATGAATGGAGCAAAAAAAACAACAACAGAAAAGCAGTGTTTCGGCTGCAATTGACTATCAAGTCAGCGACACCATTGTTGCTGACTTCAGCAGCAGATGACGTCAGAAAACGTCATATAATTTAACTACGTTAAATACGTTCAAAGGGAAATTTGGGAAACATAAATTGAATAGAGAGAGTGAGTCAAAAGAGAAATGTCTAAATAGAAAATAGGAATGAACGCGAGAGTAGAGAGTTATACTTCTTGGTTACGTATATTACATGTAGAAATGTAGATTGTTTGGTGATTAATTTTAGTATTGAGTATTTAGTGCACCGAATACATTTCAGTACTCCCAAAGTATGTGAATCAAGATGGCGGACACCGGAACGTAGTATGTGATCAAGGTTAGGGTTAGTCCATAATTTTATGCCAATTTTCAATATTCTAGTTCTATTACGAGTTCGGGAAGAAGCCAAGTGACTACCGTAGTATTTTTTACCTGAAATTATGGCCTAACCTTAACCTGGTACACATACTTCGGGAGTACTGAAATGTGTTCGGTGCAACTAAAATAAATCAACAAACAACAGATATTATATAAGCATAAATTTAAAACGCTATTATATTTATACAAATAAAAATTCTTCAAATATTTAAATAAGTATATTTGTATCTTAAACCTAGAGCACGACATTTCATCAAAAAGTTTACATATTGTATATCCAATGCTTTGTTTACTCGTTTTAGTCAGGTCAACATAAATATCAACTATAAAATATATTTATTCTCAAAAACAACTTTAAACTCAACTCAATTTTAAATGACGAATGAAAGTGAAACATCGTTCTTAAATAGCACAATGGCTATACTGAAAAATGCAACTTCAGACCTTGATCTCACAAATGTTATCATCATAAGTCAAGCAGTCAATGCCATTCTCCTTTCATTGTCTTCATGGATCTTTATATCAATGATATATTATGGACTGACGAATGAAAATTGGAAAAAGAATGACGGAAGGTCCAAATCCAACAGTAAACTTGCCTATAACGTTTGTATGCTTTCAATAGCTCTGCTTGTACCAAGATATGCTATTTATGCGGCAATGTTTCAACTTCCTTCAATAGAAAATGCTTTACAGTGGTGTGAGCTGATATCAGATGTTGCAATAACAATTCGGCTTCTCTGCCGATATGCGATGTATTTTTTTCTCTGGTTGCGACAGAAACTCTTGTATGCCCATCCCTCAACTCTGCAACTTGGTGGAAAATATGTAAATGCCATCAGTTGGGTAACACTGTTTGGAATTACGTTATCTTTTGTGGGAATTATTTGCAACTCTATAATTCCAACAAAGTTTATTGGATCTACATATGGATGCATGAAACGTACGAACCGTTCTTCTTATCCTTTAGTTGGAGCTCTTCTTGGTGCAGGACTGACATTGTCACAAGTTTTATTGCTAGGATTGTTCATTTACCCCGTGATTCGAAGTGATAAAGTTCTACAGAGGCACAATCAAAGTGAAAACAAAAGAGCATCAACCAATGAAGTTCACAACCAATCGCGTTGTTTCAGTTGCATCGCTACAAAGTCCAGCAGTCCAGTAGGTCAAATCATAAATCGTTGCATAGTGGGCACAATCATCGCAATTTTGTCAGACGTCTTAGGAGGTGGTTTAAAGAGTCTGCTACCCTACACCATCTATCCGCGCTCGGTAACAGAAACAATATTCGGCGTTAGCACGTTCATCAACGCTTACTGTGCTTTAACAACATTCAAGAGCCATTGGTCCATTCTGTTTGTGCTGTTTCAAAGAAGAAATCGGGAAAATATCAAAGAACGGCGAGAGAATCGAGTTATCTCTTCTTCGGCCGCGAGTGTAACCACTACAGTATGAGAAACGTTTAGTACAATATTGCGCTCCTATACGCAGCACAACACAGAATTTGTGAGAATATCATTTCGAGGACAAAATATAGCATGTTCATAATATACATATCAATTACGGGGAAGATTGCAAATTTTCCTGGGTCGCTTGTTTTTCAACAAAAAACCTAAAAGTTGCTAATTTTATTTTCCAGTAAATTTTATTGTTTGTTTTATATTTGGTATTGAATTAAACTTTTGCTCAACAGCAAGTGTATTTGTGGAAATTGTGAATAAGTGAAAAATTGGCAGCATTTATTTTTCTAAGTAAGCCGCCCCTCCAAAAACACGCTGATGGCTAACAAGCGCCGCCTTCTTCGCTGCGTTAAATCTAGAAAAAAAACCGTTTTCACATAAATGTTAAAATGCCTGTAAAGCTCTTTTTGCAATGCCAGGGTATTCAGTTAGTGGTATTGCCCAAAAGACTGCCAAATTACCCTATAAATTGCAAAGACTCTTCCGAACTAATTATTCTTTGAGTTGTTAATCAACTAAACATGTTATTAGGACATTGTCCGTCTTTTATGCCACGTTTCTGCAGACCGGTAGTAATCTTTCCGCGGACCGGCGATGGGTCGCGGCCAGGTGGTTGCTGACCACTGCCTTAGAGCATTGATAAATGATTCTGTATCCCCTGATAAATGCTGACTTAGTAAATTGAGTAATTGGTAGTTTTAGCTTCTATAAAAGCATCAAAATCAGATTCCCAGGCAGAAAATTTTAATGTCTTACCATCAAAAATATAAACTTCAATTTATGACAAAATTTATGACATTGGTTAGTATTTGCCAACTCCCTCAAACATGCATTTAAATCAATATTCAAATGTGAAACGAACAATTCAGGAGAAACAAAAACCTGATGGAGAATGCTGAAAAGCATTTACGTGTTGTGTTACGTCCTTCATTTGGTTTCAGCATCTGTGTTGACTACTTGAATTTCTTTCAACCTGCTGGACCTTCTTGGAAACTTCTTCATCCCGTGTAAGTGTAATTCTCGCGTGCCTGAAAGCTTGAATGACTTTTGACATCATGACATGTGAAACGAACAATTCAGGAGAAACAAAAACCTGATGGAGAATGCTGAAAAGCATTTACGTGTTACGTCCTTCATTTGGTTTCAGCATCTGTTTTGACTACTTGAATTTCTTTCAACCTGCTGGACCTTCTTGGAAACTTCTTCATCCCGTGTAAGTGTAATTCTCGCGTGCCTGAAAGCTTGAATGACTTTTGACATCATGACATTTGATTTGTGACATCTTTTGATTAAACTTTTTTTTTATGTTTCACGGTGTTTGTTTGTTTGTTGCTCTCTCTAACTCACTCGCTCTTTCTTTTACCGCCATCCCCCCGGGCTTGGCCTGCTTTTTCCATCCCTGTCTGTCTATTTTATGTTGCACTCATAATGCCGTCATAATCCCGCTCCCCATTCCCATTCATTCCCTCAGCCTGTCCCGGGCTTGGCCTGCTTCCTCCAGCTCTGTCCTTGGCTGCGACTTAGCGCGGTCTGCTGCTGCTAACCACCTTACCGCCATGGGCTTGGTCTGCTTTTTTAACGTTTCACCGGATGGCTCGTCGCGCCGCTCTGTTTGTTGACTGCAGCTTAGCGGGTCTGCTGCTGCTAATAACCCTCACTTGCTCTTCTACCGCCATCTCCCTCCTGTGCTCCTCCCGGGCTTCTTCCAGCCCATGTTGGCTGCACTCTCATATGCGTCTTCTCCTCCTCTCTTTCATCTGCTTCATTCCATTCCCTCAGCCTGTCCCCCCAGCTCAGCTCTGCTGCTAACCTCTCTCTCTCACTCACTCACTATTTCTTCCGCCGCCAGCCCTTGCTTGCCCTCATTCCTTTCTGGCCTTAACACATCCGACTCTCATCTTTGTCTCCCCTTCCTCCTTCCTCCTTCGTCTCTTGCTCTCTACCCCCATTCCGAATTATATAACCCTGGTTTGCCCGCTGACCCATCCCTGCAGCCCTGCCTACGCTGATGACTGCACTCACTTGCTCTCCGAATCCATTTCCTCCTTTTTTTTTATCTGCTCCACTCCCTCAACCTATCATGCCTGCTGGCCAATCCCTAGAACCCAGTCTACCTTGCGGGATTCGAACCCCTGGCCTGATGTTTGACAATGTCCCTACGCTTCCCTTGCGCCACCGCTGCTGACGAAGATCCCCTTAATCAGAATCTTAGTTAATTAACGACGTCACGCTTGGCAGCCCACGACTAGACAAACCCCAGGAAAATTACATTGAACATACGTCGTTGATTCGAAGCATGTGTATTCATGACCTTGATATCCCGTTTTAATTTTGTGGCTCATATTACTTCGTTCACCTTTATCAAAAAAATGTGTTCATATGCAATCATATCGACCAGACGCGTAAGATAATTAAAGAAGTAAATCTGCAAACAAATCTTCTGACTGTGATGGAGGTATACTAAGACAAGAAGAGTTCATCAATTTGAAGGTTGCTACGGCAGCCAGTAAAGATGAAACGCAGTAAATTGTGCTTAGGATGTAGCTTTCTAATCATTAGCCATACGTCACATTTGCTCAGATTCTGATGAAAAATATACGCTGGTTTGAGCCCTGTGGGCGTTATCACATGTGAAAGGATTCCACGGCGCAAGGTAGTTCGCGTAGCCCAAGAGTCGACAAGTTGCGTTCCAGTAAAATAATCCGGCCCGCGAGCGACATACCTGATCAGTCGATTTTTAAGGAGGCAGAACCTTGAATTCTTTCATTTCCGACTTTTTATATGGTGGAGAAGGGGTTTTCGTCCGTGACACTATTGCTATCAAAACCTCAAAATCGTCAGTGAACGGGTTGATTCTGACGGAAATTTCCATAAATATTAAAAAAACTCGTCGAAGACCACCAAGCGCATCCATTAAAAACACTATTAACCATGATTTGTTTTTTGGTTTATTTGGTCTGTAATATTATATATATACGTTTCCGATTTTACATTTTTTATAGCGCCGGGGGCGATCCAGTTGCACGCGAGCCCATTTCTTCGTCACGCCAATGAGGATTTGGAAACGAGATCATTCTCCCTCATATAAAAAGGCTCTGAATCATCTGATGAAACTAGGTGTTCGTTTATTTATTATCGTTTGCTAACATTTTAGTTCTTTAATGGCATATGGCTACAAAAAAATTTGGTTTAAAAAAAAACATTATGACATGACAACTGAGTGAGCTCTCGACAACTTTTGTCGGGTAGAGCGCGCCATTCATTTGGCTACATTCGTACATAATATAGTTCGTCTGTGCCACACTTTTTCTTCGTTTCTGCTTGATGTATGGGTTTGTACAGCTCATGTTGGGTATAGTTACTCGCTAACTTACTGGTATAAAATGATTTAGAGAGAAATATAAGCAATTAGGGAAAAGAATACAAGAGAGAAGTGCAGAAAACGAACTATTGCGTGATTGGGATGTCTTTCCCGAAAATATTTTGTGGCGTATCGACTTTGCATTTGCATTACTGTCCGTGCTTTATTCTACATAAGCTTGTGGATCTCTGTTCTCAGCTATGAACTTTATTGAGTCTCGTAAGTTGTAACAGAAGTAGCCTAAAACATGAAACCAGTATGTCGTGTATTTCTTTGAAATTAACAAAATATAAACCCAATGTCCAATCGGTAATGCAGCAGTGTAGAAGTCCCACTGATATAGAATAAGAAAAGTAATCACATATACGGACTGATATTTTTCCATATAGTGAATCTGTCTGTACATGTTTAAAGGGGTTATTATTGTGTATTTTTGCTTTGAAAGTAGAAAAGCATTGTTCTTAATTTTGGTGGGCAAGCGAAAGAATTTTGTAAATAAATACAGCCGATTTTGTCGCGCAAGCAGAAAAAAAAGGATGCCCACCCCTGTTCTATATCTTGCACAAAATTGACTCACCCTACTAGGTTCTATGGTTGCATCCCTGGTTTCAACAGTTCAAAACTTTGGGGTTTGACGAAATCCCCTGAGTAATAAAAAGGTGTGAGAGTTGGCTAAATCGGGGCTTTTAAAACTGCAAGCCCGGCGCTTCTCTGATCTCATGCAATTTTTCAAAATAGTGAGATTTATATTTTTACTTAATGTAATGTGTTGCGACCCCAGTTTGAATAGCTCTTCGCTAAATCGAGTGTTTATCAATGTTTACCATCGGTCTGCATTTGTCTTGAGAAATTAAATATGATCTTCGGATGTAACTCGATTACATTTCTATGTATGTTATGTCCATCGCCGGATTACCCATTAAACAATATAAGCACGTGCCTAGGGCACCATGCAAACAGGAGCACTACAGACATTTTAGATCAGAATTTTATATAGTTTATCGGTGTTTATTAAATATTACGAGTTCACTAGACGACTCAAACTTCAAAATGTTCGCTTATTTTTCGTCTTCAAACATCATATTAAACTTCTTTATTAAAAGTAAACACTGAAACTTAATTGTTGGACACGAAAAGTTTTTGCGGTCCTTCAACCTAGCAACCTTGAACCACTCTGAGGTAGACTACTAGGTACCGGTAAAATTTCAAACTACAGTTGTGACTTGTATCCTTCGGTATTTCGATTCACGTTGAGACTGGAGGCATGAATCTTTATTGTCACACTCCATCGGGATTGAAGCTCAACCGATATATCGGCCCGATATTGCGTGTTTGCCGATATTTCATATCGGCAGTAAACGGCCGATATATATATATATATCGGCTATATATAACCGGTAAAAAAACTAAAAATGTTCGTAAAAGTTGTTTTATTTACTGTTAGTTGTGATTATTTTCAATGGATAATACACCTATGTGGTTTATCGGTTTTTATAATCAAATTACACATGAGAGGGCACTAAATTCTTCAGTGCTTGGGGCACCAAAGGCGCTTAATCCGCCCCTAGTTATGTCTCCAGCGTTTGGTTTGGACGAAGAAATTGGTGTAAATGGGATATTCAAATAATCACAAGTAATATTAAGCGAATGCCGACTGTCATCTGCATTGTTTATGTTGTGTGAACACGTGTCAGAAGCGTGATCGAATCGTGGCAACCCACGGTTGATCAGGAGTAACGGGGCCAATTAAAAACTTTTGATTACAAATTATTAATTAGCGTTTTCGTCAAACATTTGGCGCGCGAAGCACAAGCGACAACGCCTCAGTAGCAAATGTACATGATGGAGTGCGGTCGATTTTGTCGCGGGCAGCTACTAGAATATTACGCCAACTCTTCATTACGTTGTCTCTTTGGAACAATATTCAGGTAAATTTAATTATAACTTATGTTTCTACTTTCTACTGCTTTCCCTTTTGGTTGTATGAAAGATCAATTTTTCGGGGCCCAGTGCAAGGCTGTTGCTCACTATCTCAATTTTTGTCCGTATTGTTTTTCATAATCTGATTTCTAAATATTGTTGGTTAAAATGACAATCTCCTTACTTTCAAAATGGAATACAAATTTAAACTTACGTGCGATTCGTAAATTGACAAGATATCAAAAGATACAAAATTAACAACATTACCGATCAGATTTTTGATATTTTCTCAGGAGTCCTCAAATATAATTGCTTGAAATTCAGTGGGACTCAAACTTTTTAAGCCGCGCCCGATATACGGTTTGTCACTACTTAATTAAGCTGGACTTAGCATGACACGCTTTAGCCAAATGTAATACATAACTCGGAAACCCCGAATTCATGGATTTACGAGGATATATATAGCTTATACTTGTCATGGCTTTTATATTTTCTGGCTATTAGGACTTGATATAGTCCCGTTCACGCATTTAGAAATGCTTCCAAATTATGCAACCGTTTATTGTTAATATCCTAATTTTTCAGATTCAGAACTTGAAAGATACGAAGAAAGAATGAAGATACGAAACCGAGGAAAAAATCTTCAAGTAAATAATATTTAAACATTTTAATTGATTTTTCGACATCTATTGATTCCCGTAAACAGTGTGATAATGCTACATATTACTGCCTAGAAGTGATGAGTCATATATTTCATAAACAATTGTAAAAAACGCATTGGATAGTTTCTTGTTATAATAATATTTGTTATATTCTAAAACGGCGAGTAGTATCTTATGAAATTAAACGTCTGCATATATCTGTGACTGTAGAGTCTGATAAGGTGCAACACAATGTACTGACAGATCATTCCAAATAAGTAATATTTCATAAATTTGGGGAAAACTCTGAATTATTTGCAGGGATGTATCTACGCAAAATCGCGGCCATGACAAAGTTTAAAAATACGCCCCTTTTGATTGCTGGGACACAATTTCGAGGGTTGTTGTTTTGCAAGGGGATTTTTTATCATATCTCACATTTTTACATTAGTTTCGAGGGCTATGTACGAATGATCCCAATCTTATACACTAAACAGTGCTATTCAATCTTTTACTATGTGTTAAACCTTTTTTTTTTAAGTTTTTAATTTCTTGTATGTACCGCGCAAATAACAAAGGTAGCCGCAGACTTTACTGTTTATCTCTTCACCAGTAAATATTTTTTTCGCGTTCAGAATAGTTATTTATATACCTGGGATCTGACTTCGTATACATTTGGGTATATAGTATACCCGGTTAATTATCACTGCACTAAAATATCATTCTAATCATCTAACTAATTGAAATTGAACTTCAAACCAGACCAATAACCAGTGAATATGCTGTAATGAGTACAGCGCTGCGTATAGAGAGAGACGTTTCTTAACCTGGTTTCGATTGGAACCCTAGTTTTTGGTGCACTATTCGGCGCCTAGTGCAGAAGCCATAGCTGTAATACCTTAGACACGCCAATGATATTTTGTGAAAAACTAAAAATACATCTATTTTCAGATTTTTAAAACACTGCTTGAAAGTTGACAACATCATTTAATCAAAAGAAATTCGTCGTTGTCATTTGTCTGGTATCCATTACTGAACAAGATGAAAGCTTATCGAGTCTGTCCAGCAGAGCAAGTATGTAATCGAAATCTTTCATTTGCATATTTACGATCAATTTAAGTATCTTTTGTACACCCTCTCCCCCGGTAAAAACCAAACACCCCCGCTGACGTTCAGAATAATAAATTTGTAATTATTGTGTCGGAGTTGGGTTAGAATTGCAGATTGCGCTGAAAATACAAATTTACAAATTGTCATTTGTTTATTAGCGAAGGTGGTTTTATTAAATCTCACATTTTTGCATTAGTTCTGAGGGCCTTTACGAAAGATCCCAATCTAATACACTAAAATAGTGCTCTTACACATTTTACTACGCGTTGCGTTTAGTGAAGTCATGACAGAAGTCTTAGTCGGGTCGCAAAATATTATGTGTGCTAATGCTCAAAAATTAGCGAATAACGTAGCCGCATATTTTTCTGTGTATTTGTCCTCCAACCATTATCTTTTGCATAGTATGGTTTCTACTCGCTCATGTAATTCATCTCGCTAAATTCGTGGCTTGAACAGACAAATACTTTATGAATATAGTGAGTCCCGATGTTGAACGTGGCTTATGCGCATTTATAAACTAAAAACGAGCCTTGACATTTATTCGAATCAGTCTATAGCTGTTTACCAATTGGTATTTGTATAGTCGAGATCTGACTTGGCATACACTTAGCTAATATGGTATACCCGGTTGAATATCACCGCACCAAAAGATCATTACTACTAGGTAATAATTGTAATTTTGTGAAATCTGCGAAAACTTTTTTGTACATAAAGTATAAGCTTATAGCAGAAAGATTGCGTTTCTTCGTTACCCCATTTGCCAGTTCAAGCACCAATGCCCCCATCGTTTTTAATGGCAAAGTCTATTAAAAACAGACCATTTTTATTTCGTAGAATTGCGCCATGTATTTAACTATTTTGCCCAACAAAACTGTAATTTGGCGTTAAAAAGGTGGAAACAATCATTCTGAACAACTCATTAACTGGACCAATAACCAGTGAATATGGTGTAACTAGTACAGCACTGTCTATATCGGTGTTTCTCAACTTGGTTCGATGAAGGTCCTTTTTTTTTACTCAGCTTAACTTATGTAAAATTCACTATATTCCACTGCAGATATGAAAACTTCCACGTTTAACTCTTCAATTTGGAATTCGTGATTAGTCAGAAATATTTTATTGTAACAAGTTATGACTAGAACTTCACACTCTTTTTGCGCCGGAATCCAAAGTCGCCAATGGTAGTAGCCATAGCTGTCATTACCTAAATACGTCACTGATAATTTGAGAATTAACTAAAAATACATTTATTTTCAGTTTTCTGAAACACTGATTGAAACTTAGCAATACAGTACATCATTTCATCAAAAGAAATGCCTCTTCATTTGTCTGATATTCATCACTGAGCAAGATGAAAGCCTATCGAATCTGGCCAGCAGAGCAAGTATGTAATCGAAATATTTTAATTTTCTTCAGTCTTATTTGTATATTTAGGTTCGATCTAGGGATCTTTTGCACAACCCCTATAGATTGCGCAGGAAAATATCGAATTTTCAATTTGTTCCTAATTAGATAGGTATTAATTTGAAACTTAGTGTCGAAGGTGTACGAACGATCCCAATCTAATATATATACTAAAATAGTGCTCTTGAACGTTTTACTATGTGTTAAATATTTTTCAATTTTTATTTTCTTCGTATATATATACCTCGCAAATAACTAAGGTTATTTATTAATATAACCTGGAATAAAATTGTTTTGTG
This sequence comes from Styela clava, assembly GCF_964204865.1. NCBI lineage: Eukaryota > Metazoa > Chordata > Ascidiacea > Stolidobranchia > Styelidae > Styela > Styela clava. Next base: position 5,066,251 of record NC_135262.1, read on the forward strand.
AAGTCATGACAGAAGTCTTATTCTGGTCACAATAATATATGTTCTAAATTAACAAACTACGTCAAAATTAACGTTGCTATATGACTGTAGATTGTGCTCATAAATAACGTAGCCGCAGTATCTCGTATCGGAGTATCGCAGTATCTTCGTATCTCTCCGCAAATTTTTTTTTTGCATATTATGGTTTCTACTCGCTCATGTAACTCATCTCGCAAAAGTTGTGCCCGTGGATAGATAAACACTTTATGAATTAATGATTCCCGATGTTGAACGGCACCTGTGCGCGTTCCAAAACACAACGGGCCGGGAAATTTGATTATTTAGATCAGGCTATAGCTCCAGTGTTCCATCGTGTACCAATTGTTATATGTATACCCGGAATCTGACTTGGTATACACTTGAGTATAGAGTATACCCGGTTGAATAACACCGTACCAAAAGATCATTCCTACTAGTTAATATTTGTAGTAATGTTTGGAAAACCGCAATTTTTTTTATTTAGCAGAAAAATTGCATTTCTTCGTTTCTATTTTTGCCAGTTTATGCACCAATGCGCGCTCATACTTTTTATAACAAAGTCTAGAACCACACCTTTTTCACAAGATATTATGTGTGCTGAATTGACAAAAAATTGAAAATTTACGCCATTCATGACTATAGCTCTGACACGGGCAACCCACGGCCCGCGGGCTGAATCCGGTCTGCTGGATGATTCAATCTGGACCCGCCACGACCGAACTAAAACAAAATATAAAGGGTCTAGCATAAAATATCTCACGAAATTTGTTGAAAATGTGATTAAATTTGTTTTGGCGCAAAGCATATTGGTCCGTGATCCAAAAAGCTTGCCAACCCCTGCAGATAGCTTGTACTCGGATTTTGCGAATAACGTAGCCGCATACTTTTCTGTATATCTCTTCGCCAATAGTATGATTTGTACTTGCTTATGTTATCTATCTCGAAAAGTTCGTGGCCGTGGATATAAAAACACTTTATGACATAGTGAGTCCCGATGTTGAACGTGTTCTGTGCGCGTTCAAAAAAAAAAACGGCCGCAAAAGATATTCGATTCGAATCAGGCTATAACTGTATACCCATTTTTATTTATATACCCTTGATCTAACTCGGTATACACTTGAGTATATATTAATCCCGTTTGAATATCACCGCACAAAAAGGTCATTCCAAATAGGTAACATTTGTGATTGTCGGGAGAAATTTGTGTCAAATTATATTTTTGTATATTGAGTATAGGCTTATCGTCTAGCAGAAAAATTGCATTTTTTCGTTTCCCTTTTCGCCTGTTTAAGCCCCAGAACGCGCTTAGTCTGTTAGAACCAGACTATTTTCATTTCGTAGAATTGCGCCATTGATTTACCTATTCTGCCCAACGAAACCGTAAGTTGGCGTTAAAAAGGCAGCAACAATCATTATGAACAACCTATTAACTGGAGCAATAACCATTGAACATAGTATAATGAGTACGACACAGTCTATAGCGGTGTTTCTTAATCTGGGTTCGATTGAACCGAACCTCTTGGGTCGATCTATTCCAGGGTTTCGATGGAGGTCCTGTAATAATTTTACTTCATGAAGTATTTTCATTACCCAGCATTTTACTTATGTAAAATTTACTATATTCCACTGCAGATATCCAAACTTCACGTTTAGCTGTTTAGTTTATAATTGGTGATTAGGCACAATCCAAAGTCGCCAATGGTAGGAGCTATAGCTGTCAAACCCTATTTACGCTACTGTTAATTTAATAATGAACTAAAAATATATTTAATTTCAGCTTTCTAAAACGCTGATTGAAAGTTGGCAAGACAGTATATCATTCCGTCAAGAGAAAGTCGTCTTGTCAGTTCCCTGGTATTCATCACTGAGCAAGATGGAAGCCTATTGAGTCTGGCCAGCAGAGCAAGTATGTAATCAAAATCTATGAGTCTTTCAATTTCATTTGCATATTTAGGATCAATTTAATGATCTTTTGTGGGATCTACGAAATGAAAATGGTGTGGTTCTAATACACTACGGCTTTATCATGATTCGAATATATTTCCCGGCCCGTTTTGTGTTTTTGAACGCACACAGGTTCCGTTCAACATCGGGACTCACTACTTCATTAAGTGTTTATCTATCTACGACCACACATTTTGCGAGATGAATTACATGAGCGAGCAGAAACCATAATATGCAGAAAAGTTTGCGGAGAGATATACGAAAAAAGTCTGAGGCTACGTTATTTCTGAGCACAATCTATAGTCATAAATCAACGCTAATTTTGGCGCAATTGGTTAATCTCGTATCTAAATGATATCTTGTGACCAAAGTGAGACTTCTATCATGACTTTATATTGCTAATATTCGCGAAGTACATAACTTATTATCTAGCTAGGGATAGGAACGATTCAAAAAATTTGTGTTTCCATCGGAATCTGCATTTATAACCCAAATCCTGACAGGATAATTATTAATTTATTATTTTAACGTTAGCGGGGGTGTTTTGTCCTTTGTGGGATTCGAATATTCGAATCGACTTGTAATTTATTCGAATCGTTTTCAATTTCGAATCGCCGCCATCTTTTTTTTCCGCCGGTGGTCGAGATAAATTTCTCAATTTATTTTATTGAAGCCATATTTTTTCGGCGCAACTCTGACATATGACTCTTTTCTGTCGTGAGATATTGATGAAGTGTGAACGCTCAGCAATGTATTCTATGTTTTCAGTAATTTATGAGTCTGGAAGATCTAATACAATAAGAAAGTTACATACAATTTTAAATCTCTCAAGTATTCGATATTCGATTTGATTCGAATAAACAATTCGATTCGATTCTGAAATCATTAGGTATTCGAAAATGACCAGCCCTAGTAGTGAGTCCCGATGTTGAACGTGACTTATCCGCGTTTATAAACTTTAAACGGGTCGTGATATTTATTCGAATCAGACTATAGCTGTATACCAACTGTTTTATGTATACCCGGGATCTGACTAGGTAAACAATCGGGTAGGGTTTAGGGGATAAAAAAATATTTTGCTCTTGTTTCTGGCTATTTCTGTTGCTCTCTGATCTGATCTTATGAAGACATACTCCTGGTTCCAAATACATATTTTGCAATTGTATAATTTTCAAATACAAAGAACAGTCAGACAAAAATACCAACTGATACTGATGTTGCCACAACCAAACTGAAACCAAATATTAATGTTTTAGCTAAAAATTGCTCATGAAATTTGCGGTTAAATTTAGTTTTGGCACGAGGCCCATTGTTTTCCACTATTGCTTTTGTAACACTGTGAATATTGTTTATAAAATGTAACTTTTTGAGTCATACTTACATGGCCCGCCTATATGAGTGAGTGACATATTAGGCCCCTGATCAGAAAACCCTGCCCACCCCTGGTATATAGTATACCCGATTGCATATCACCGTACTAAATGATCATGCTTAATAGGTAATATTTGTAAGTTTGGGAAATCTGACAAAAATTTATTTATTTTTGTATATCGAGTATAAGCGTATGGCAGAAAAATTGCATTCTTCGTTCCCCCTTTCCAATTTAAGCACCAATGCGCTCATCATTTTCGATGGCAAAGTCTATTAGCAACGTACCATTTTCATTTCGTAGAATTGCACCATCGATTTAACTATTCTGACAAGCAAACCCGTAATTTAGCGTTAAAAGGAAGCAACAATCATTGGGAACAACCCACTATCTGGACCAATAACCAGTGGATATGATGTAGCTGTGTTTCTCAACTTGGGTCCGACTGTACCCCTAGGGTTTGGGGGAGCTGTCTCCTCTGAAATAATTTCAAAAAATCTTTTCTTCATCCATTTTTTTACTTATGTAAAATTTACTATATTCCACTGCAGATATGCAAACTTCCACTTTTATCTGCCTATGCGGCGGATGAGGCACAATATTTTGTGATAATTTACGATTAGAATGTTTCATTCTTTTTGCGCCACAATCCAAAGTCGCCAATGGCAGTAGCTATAGCTATCATACCCTCTATATACGTCACAGCTAATTTGCGAATGAACTAAAAATACATTTATTTTCAGCTTTCAGAGACACTGCTTGAAAGTTGACAAGACAGTACATCATTTCATCGAAAGAAATTCGTCGTGATGGTCGTTTGTCCGGTATTTATTACAGAGCAAGATGACAGCCTATCGAGACTGGCCAGTAGAACAAGTATGTAATCGAAATCTTTTGAGTCTTTTTCAATTTTATTGCATATTTAGGATCAACTTAAGAATCCACCCGGGTTAGAAATGCAAATTGCGCTGGAAATACAAATTTTCACATTGCTCCTATACCTAACTAGATAATTACTTATTTGTTTTTTGAAACTTGGCGCATTTTTTTTTAAATCTCATATTTTTGCATTGGTGTTAAGAGCTTTGTACGAAAGACCCCAATCTAATACACTAAAATAGTGCTCTTGAAACTTTTAGAACGCGTTGCATAGTTTTCAATTTTTATTTTCCTCGTATGTACCTCACAAATAATAGCTACATGAATTCATGATAGAAGTCTCACTCTGGTCACAAGATATTATGTGTGCTAAATTAACAAACTGCGTCAAAATTAATGTTGATTTATGACTATAGATTGTACTCAAAAATAACGTAGCCGCAGACTTTTTCTGTATATCTCTCCGCAATAGTTATTTTTTTTTGCATAGCATGGTTTCTACTCGCCAATGTAATTCATCTCGCAAAATTTGTTGCCGTAGATAGATAAACACTTTATGAATTAGTGAGTCCCGATGTTGGACGGGCCCTGTGCGCGTTCAAAAACACAAAACGACCCGGGAAATTTTTTGGAATCATGCTGTAGTACAGCGTTTACCAATTGTTACTGGTATACCCGGGATCTGACCCAGTATACACTTAGCTATTATAGTATACTCACTGTACTGAAAGATAATTCCATTGAGATTGAGTATAAACTTATCTTATAGGAGAAAGATTGCATTTCTTCGTTTATTTTCCCCAGTTTAAGTACCAATACGCACCTATAAATTTCTAATGGCAAAGTCTGTTAGAACCAGACAATTTTTAATTTGGCGTGAAAAGATAGCAACAATCATTCTGAACAACACATTAACTAGAGCAATGGTCCCTGTTGTGTCCTTTAGTCTGGTGTGGAGATGTAACGATGTATCGGTATCGGCAATATCGACCAATTTTTCGGCATTGGTATTGTATCGGTATCGGCTAAATGTATACCGATATTTCCAATATAGTTAGCTTTTAAAGATGATCAAAAATGTTTTAAAATTTAAGTGGATCTGAACTAAGAACCAAGCACGTCCCCACCCCCGCAGGTATAAACAGGATTCTGACCTGTTCTTTTTAGCTATTTCAGACAAACTAGTTCAACTAATTCGGATATTTTGTGCCGAAATTTTATATTGACATTTTTGATATGCAATTAGGAAGAAATTTAAAAATTACTGTGTTTTCGAATATGTAAAAAACAAAATACGACGTTATGCTATGAGTTTTCTAATTGAAAACTAAGATTACTAGCGCCAGTTTACAATGCACGCGAATCAATTAACGCATCCGGATCGCCAACATCAATTGTTTTTGTGTAATATATTTCTTATTCAATCTTAAATTATGTGTATTATGAATAATGTGCAGAGGAATTTTGTGAGACCTTTGCCATTAATGCAAAAAATTTAAATTTGATATAAAAACCACGTTCTGAAAAATTTGAAAGAAAACGGAAATTTCCATGAAACTGTTCGCGCAATTAGACAGGCCACTTACGGAAAAGGCCAACTTTTTCGACGTATAATGTTTTTTCTGTTATGTTGTTGAGTAATGATTTTGTTGTTGTAATGAGTTTGTAGTTGTTGAAGTATTCAATTGACGAATAATCAGAGACTACTTATAATGTCTTGCTTTATTAATTTAATTGTGTGTTTATTGTAACCTGCGGTAGCGCCGACAAAAGTTCTTTTTTCCGAAATATCGCGGCAACCACAGCCATAAAAAGTGTTTCAAACTGTCCGATTATAATTAGTTTTAATTCGTATTTTTGTGATATCGGTACATCTCTAGTGTAACACACTCAGCTATTTGAACTAAAGGCAGGTAAATTAATTAATATTATTTATGCGATATTTTGTCTCTCCTATTATTGCGGAGCACTGTCCAAGCTTGTGCGTGCACTGAAAAAATAACACAAAATGAAACAAATTCCTAAAAAATATAAGAAAGAGGTGAAATTATAATCATATGACAAAATGAGCGTATTTGATGGGCTATTGCTGAAATTTGATTTGTTAATTAGACAAGTTTATTCGAAGGCGTTTCTTCGTAAAGTTCTTAGCGTTGCGCACTGTATTTCAATTATTTTTTGCTGTCAAGTCGCTTGACTAGTTTTTACATTTTCATTTTTTTCGGTATAAAACATTCCCTGCTAGTGTGAATTATTTTCACACATTTCCCATCTTTCATTTTGTCGCTGTCGCATATTTTTTGTTTTTCCAATTTTTATTCGGTTCCTAATATCAATTAATTAATTGAAATAGAAGAGTGAAAGTTAAGTGTAGCGTTTAGAACACAAAAGGTGTATTCTTATTTGGAAGTTTGATACTGAGGCAAAACAAATTTTCTATTCAATATACTTGCTCACACCGAAATACGTTATAGCCCGTAAATTGTTTATGGCTGTGTTTGCCGTTTATTTATTCATTCCATGTTGGCTAGCAATAAGCACTTTTAAAAATGTTCATTCACTCTTTAAGAAAGAGAAGAGTATATTTGTTTGAATAGACTTGTATATAACGAATATATATTGTCACTTGTCAGGCTTTAGCGTAAAGTCTGATTCATTTGAATCATCTCTTTAAATCAGGGGTGTGCAACCTTTCTCGCAGACGGGTCAGAAGATGATACCTGGGTAAAACCGCGGGCCGCATCCCAATTCAACATATGTTTTCCATTAGTTGCAGGCACTAAATGTTTTTTTTGTTGTTGATCTTATAAAGGCATTATTAGGAGTCATTGCAAAAATAATGACTTAAAACGCATAAATTTCTGAAAACTATTCTTTAAATTTATTGCCACACCAAATTAAAAAAAAAAAATTCAGAGAGAAATTTGCTGCTAGTTTTTTTTCTCGACTAGTTTTATCCAAATTTGCTCTAATGGAAGTGCTAGCAATTTGATATCCATTTTACAAGCCTTCTTCTATGAGACGGTTTCATGACGCCCATTAAAAAAAAAATGTTCAGTCGAAAAGTGCCACATTTGACGCTATGAGTTATTTCAAGTGTGAAAAGTGTTATTTTGTTTTGGATGTTTTCAGTAAAAACAGCCAGGATTCATTTCCAAATATTTGCTGTCAAATCTTAAAATTAAATTTAGACGAAATTAACTGATAGACTGGAACCGAATCTCATTTAGCTTTTGTATCTCTGAATATCAATTTTTTTTAACGGCTCTCCAATTGCCTAATCTCAATTGCCCATTCTTACTAAGTACTCCACTTTCCTAAATTTGCTCGCTGCTCAGCAAGTGTGAACCATGCTTTTGTAAATTGTCACCACATAGACATAGATAATAAATTGGACTCACAATGAAGCATGTCCTAATAAGGTGAAAATTTTGTCCGCATTGTTGTTCGGTCGTAGATTGAATTAATTATTTGCAGTTGCATCTTTCCCTTACTGTCGTCAATTGATAGTAACTGGGAAAATGGAACGCTCAATTTTAGATGTAGCTTGTGTTAGAACAAAATCTTGAAAGTTTATTTCGTTCGTTCTTTTAATTTCATCGTGCTTTGTCTGTTTCATTGTCCGCATTGCTGTTTAGTCATGAATTGAATTAATTTATTGCACAGTCACCCATTGGTAGCAACTGAATAATTGGAACGCCTAATTTTAGATGTAGCTTCTGTTAGTTAGGTTAAAAAGTCCTTTTAGTTTCAACGTGCTTTGTCTGTTTCCTTGTCCGCATTGCTGTTCTGTCATGAATTGAATTAATTTATTGCACAATCACCCATTGGTAGCAACTGAGAAAATGGAACGCCTAATTTTAGATGTAGCTTCTGTTAGTTAGGTTAAAAAGTCCTTTTAGTTTCAACGTGCTTTGTCTGTTTCCTTGTCCGCATTGCTGTTCTGTCATGAATTGAATTAATTTATTGCACAATCACCCATTGGTAGCAACTGAGAAAATGGAACGCCTAATTTTAGATGTAGCTTCTGTTAGTTAGGTTAAAAAGTCCTTTTAGTTTCAACGTGCTTTGTCTGTTTCCTTGTCCGCATTGCTGTTCTGTCATGAATTAAATTAATTTATTGCACAATCACCCATTGGTAGCAACTGAGAAAATGGAACGCCTAATTTTAGATGTAGCTTCTGTTAGTTAGGTTAAAAAGTCCTTTTAGTTTCAACGTGCTTTGTCTGTTTCCTTGTCCGCATTGCTGTTCTGTCATGAATTGAATTAATTTATTGCACAATCACCCATTGGTAGCAACTGAGAAAATGGAACGCCTAATTTTAGATGTAGCTTCTGTTAGTTAGGTTAAAAAGTCCTTTTAGTTTCAACGTGCTTTGTCTGTTTCCTTGTCCGCATTGCTGTTCTGTCATGAATTGAATTAATTTATTGCACAATCACCCATTGGTAGCAATTGAGAAAATGGAACGCCTAATTTTAGATGTAGCTTCTGTTAGTTAGGTTAAAAAGTCCTTTTAGTTTCAACGTGCTTTGTCTGTTTCCTTGTCCGCATTGCTGTTCTGTCATGAATTGAATTAATTTATTGCACAATCACCCATTGGTAGAAACTGAGAAAATGGAACGCCTAATTTTAGATGTAGCTTCTGGTAGTTAGGTTAAAAAATCTTAGTACTGAACCTCCTTCGCTCTTTAAAAATCGCTGTTGTGGGTTCATTTTTTGTAAATCTGACTTCTCAGAATTCACAGTCTGTATGTCGGTCAGTTGACAACATATGGGTTCAAAGTATTTTTTGATTTGTCGAGGGTAAGAAATTATATATTGACTTGTTGTCTGTTGATTCACCTATAAATTTCAAATTAATTTAAATGCTCGACCCAGATTTGTCTGGTAGCAAGTTAATTAGAATAAAAACTATTTATATCATTCAAATGCGTAAAAAATCTGATAACTAAAAATTAATTTTTTCAAATTTAATTAGAAACATTGTCGCAAGATGGTCATCATAGTAAACTCCAATAAAAATGCCATATGAGTTTGCAAGAAAAAAAAGTGAAGATGACATGACTATGAAACATAAGAAAGTTTATATGGTTAGTGGGAATATTCTGGAAAACGGGTCATTATTCAAAAAATCGAGTCAAAAACAATTAATTGTTATGACTTTTTGTCACAATGCTACTTATGTGTTTTGATTTTTATTACGCTGATATTCGATGACGCTAGGATATTACAAATTTAGTTTCAGATGTTCGATGTATTTGTGAAACATGAAAAACCGGATACTGAGATCAATCAAAATTGAATCGCCAGATCTCACCGGCAGAGTAATATATTCCGACCCACGACGCGTCACTGAATTATAATAACAAAACAACTGTTTCGATGATTATATTCTTTACGTAACAGAATTTATTGTAAGCCACGTGTAGACTAAATCATATTATAACAAGTACATAATTCCCAATTACTCGTTTAATGAGTCTATCTATAATTTAATTATTATTAGACAAATGACAAAAAATCCCAAACAAAGTTAATGCTAAATGCAAAGAGTTCAGGCGCACATCAATATTAACATGAAATTTTTTAAGATGCAATGCAATGATAAAATAAATCGATATTCTATTCGAGAGATGTATCAGTGCTCGATTTTTATTATAAAGTGTATCTTCTTCATAGAAAACTAAAACAGGTCATTTGTAAAATAATTTCTTCAAGTAAGACGACGAAGTTAGCGCATTCAGTCACGCACTGCTTAAAATTGAACTTCTGATCTGTGTGAAAAAATGTTATTTATTCACCACCCGCTCGTTTTTAACTTTCACAAACTAGGTGCGGCCGTCAATGACCAGCAATCCTTAATTTTGGTCCGCGAGTGACAGAAGGTTGCCGAACCCGCTTGTAAGTCCATTGTTTCAGTACGTTGAACCATTTTCACTGCAAACCTTGAAAAAAATTAGAACGCTATCACATGGGGTTAATCAATACCCTATCTCGTGCCTACAATTAGAAAGATCTTCTCATACAACTACTAAGATTTATTTTCTCAATTATACGAATGCAAAAAATAATATCATATCATCGACATTACGATTATTATTATACTTTTTTTCTACAGGTTTTCTCAATTGCAGATCTTGGATTCTGGAATCATAAAAAATGGTAAATAAAACTGAAGTCTGAAACTCACATCTGAAGGAGAGTTTTATCAAGCATGTTTGAGAACAACTTGCAAACAAATGCCATGAGCACTTGAGACTATTTAAGACCATACCCAATGGCATGAGACTAGTTAAGACCCTACCCAATGGCATGAGACTATTTAAGACCATACCCAATGGCATGAGACTATTTCAGACTATACCCAATGGCATGAGACTATTTAGGACTATGCCCAATGGCATGAGACTATTTAAGACCAAACCCAATGACATGAGACTATTTCAGACTATACCCAATGCCATGAGACTATTTCAGACTATGCCCAATGACATGAGACTATTTAAGACCATATCCAATGGCATGAGACTATTTCAGACTATACCCAATGGCATGAGACAATTCAAGACCATACCCAATGACATGAGACTATTTCAGACTATACCCAATGGCATGAGACAATTCAAGACTATACCCAATGACATGAGACTATTTCAGACTATACCCAATGGCATGAGACAATTCAAGACCATACCCAATGCCATGAGACTATTTCAGACTATACCCAATGGCATGAGACAATTCAAGACCACACCCAATGACATGAGACTATTTCAGACTATACCCAATGCCATGAGACTATTTCAGACTATACCCAATGGCATGAGACTATTTAAGACCATATCCAATGACATGAGACTATTTAAGACCATACCCAATGGCATGAGACTATTTAAGACCATATCCAATGGCATGAGACTATTTTAGACTACAGTATACCCAATGACAAGGGACTTTTTAAACAATACCCAAAGGCATAAGCCTATTTTAGAGTTTAGACTATACCCAATGCCATGAGACTATATTAGACTATACCCAATGGCACAAGTACTTTAATCCTCCATGCAAGAACAAAATTCTAATCAAAACATGGGTCGACCAATCAGGTTCGTGTGATTTTAATAAATGGAAACAGATTCTTGATTGAACCATTGTTTATAAACCAAATCAATTTTTTTTGCTACAATACAATTTTTATATTTGATTCAATATTGATGAAAAATTAGGAATTTATAGTTCATGTCTTATGTAAATTAGATAGTGGATTTGTTTATTATACCAAAGCATCGTGTATATTTTAAATTTGTTAAATTTTCCCTTCCATCCCTCCATTCCATTCTAAACGTTCCGATGATTACCTAAATAATTTGGCAACAAGGAGGCGACCTCATTCAACATATTTGTCATATAACTTAATTATACAAATACTTTTCTGATTAATGAGGAATCAGCATTCAAAATATAATGCTATGGTATCTTAATATTGGCTTATTTACTAATTTTTAAACCATTTGTATTCAGTACGAACTAGATAAAGTCTATTCATGGTTGTCAATGCTACCTAACACACAAATCAAATCTATTACCGGTACTTTATCAACACTACTTGTTCTTTGTTTGGAATCGTCTTCGGAAAACAAACCAGGCCGGCATGGTTCGTCTCTTCTGTCGATGAATCTCCATCAAAAAACAAAACGAAAAATCAAACAAATATAATACACTCACATATACATGGGTTGGGCGGGGGTTGGGGGTTCTTGGGACTGGTGGGCCCATGAAGGGAGGGAATACACAGCATGGCAATCATAGTTAGGCAATATTTGTTCGGCCAATACTAATGTAAAAATGACCACAGAATCTGGCAATTAATGGTCAAAATTATCTTTTTTTATTTCAAAATTTATGGCAGTAAACATGACAATACAGTTGAATGTCGGTACCTTCGTTTCAATCAAAATTTAAATGACAATCAAAGCATTTTACAAATCCGAGTATGTAGGGTGTTTGACAAGCCTCTTTTTGGTGGCGTCATTCTTACTAGCCCTAATTTCTTATAGTTTAAGAAAATAGGACATATTCAGATATACCAAAACTATTCTTAATATTTTCCATATCCAATATTTATTTTGTTTTCCAATAAATATATTCACAATGTTTTAATTTTTGTTGATTAATGTTTATTACTTATGTTATTTTCTTAAGAATATTGGATTCCTCTGAAAATAGTGCTATTTTTACCTGATAATAGTTTTGTGTGTTACAACTTCGAATATACCGACCCGTTGATGCATTTTTATTTTTCGTCGAATATGCTAATTTTTAGAGTACAATCATACTAATTCTGTTTTATGTATACTTTTGATGTTGCATACTTAAAAATTCCGTAAAAGCCTCTATCTGTATATTGCATATTTAAAAATTCCGTAATAGCCTCTATCTATATATTGCTCATTTGTCATAACTATTATTTTCTATTCTATATTTCTTGAGATATTTCCAACAGGAAACAAGACATCAAGAGAACGACAAAAGAGCAAAAAGTTAACAGGAATGCCATGGCTTTTTTGTTTGTTTGTTTTTACATATTTTTTTTTATTTTTTTATTTTTATTTTTTGATAGATATACCCATTAGGACATTCCCACTATTAGGGGTGAGAAGGATTTAATTAGGCCTAGATATTATCAATGTTATTTTAGCATTTCAGATATAGGTCTAAGAAGATGAAGAAATGAAGAACAGAAGGAGGATCCAAGGAACAATATACCAAGTAAATTATTTATATAGATTTAATTAGGCTTAGTTTTATCCTAGCTTTTCAGATATGGGACTACGAAGATGAAGAACAGAAGGACCCTAAGACAAATATACCAAGTAATTTTTTTATTTAGATTTAATTAAGCTTAGTTTTATTAATGTTATCATAGCTTTTCAGATATAGGTCTAAGAAGATGAAGAGATGAAGAACAGAATGAAAACCCTAGGACAAATATACCAAGTACATTATTTATATGGATTTAATTAGGCTTAGTTTTATTGATGTTATCCAAGCTTTTCAGATATAGGTCTAAGAAGATGAAGAGATGAAGAACAGAATGAAAACCCTAGGACAAATATACCAAGTACATTATTTATATGGATTTAATTAGGCTTAGTTTTATTAATGTTATCCAAGCTTTTCAGATATAGGTCTAAGAAGATGAAGAACAGAATGAAAACCCCCAGGACAAATATACCAAGTACATTATTTATATGGATTTAATTAGGCTTAGTTTTATTAATGTTATCCAAGCTTTTCAGATATAGGTCTAAGAAGATGAAGAGATGAAGAACAGAATGAAAACCCTAGGACAAATATACCAAGTAAATTATTTATATGGATTTAATTAGGCTTAGTTTTATTAATGTTATCCAAGCTTTTCAGATATAGGTCTAAGAAGATGAAGAAATGAAGACCCTAGGACAAATATACCAAGTTAATTTTTTATATAGATTTAATTAGGCTTAGATTTATTAATATTATCTTAGCGTTTCAGATATAGGACTAAGTAGATGAAGAAATGAAGAACAGGAGAAAGAACCAAGGAAAAATATACCAAGTAAATTTTTTATATTGATTTAAGTAGGCTTAGTTTTATTATTCTTAGCATTTCAGATATAGGACTAAGAAGATGAAGAAATAGATATCAGAAAGAAGAATCAAGGACAAATATACCAAGTAAATTATTTATATAGATTTAATTAGGCTTAGTTTTATTAATCTTAGCATTTCAGATATAGGACTAAGAAGATGAAGAAATGAATGACGGAAGAAAGAATCAATGACAAATATACCTAGTAAATTATTTATATAGATTTAAGTAGGCTTAGTTTTATTAATCTTAGCATTTCAGATATAGGACTAAGTAGATGAAAAAATGAAGAACAGGAGGAAGAACCAAAGACAAATATACCAAGTAAATTTTTTATATTGATTTAAGTAGGCTTAGTTTTATTAATCTTAGCATTTCAGATATAGGACTAAGAAGATGTAGAAATGTACAATAGAAGGAAGAACCAAGGACAAATATACCAAGTAAATTTTTTATTAGATTCAATTAGGCTTAGATTTATTAATGTTATCTTAGCTTTTCAGATATAGGTGTAAGAAGAGGAAGAAAAGAAGAACAGAAGGAAGAATCAAGGACAAATATACCAAGTAAATTTTTATATAGATTTAATTAGGCTTAGTTTTATTAATGTTATCTTAGCTTTTCAGATATAGGTGTAAGAAGAGGAAGAAATGAAGAACAGAAGGAAGAATCAAGGACAAATATACCAAGTAAATTTTTATATAGATTTAATCAGGCTTAGTTTTATTAATGTTATCTTAGCTTTTCAGATATAGTTGTAAGAAGAGGAAGAAATGAAGAACCAAGGACAAATATACCAAGTAAATTTTTTATATAGATTTAATTAGGCTTAGTTTTATTAATCTCAGCATTTCAGATATAGGACTAAGAAGATGTAGAAATGTAGAACAGAAGGAAGAACCAAGGACAAATATACCAAGTAAATTATTCATATAGATTTAATTAGGCTTAGTTTTATTTATGTTATCCGAGCTTTTCAGATATAGGTTTAAGAAGATGAAGAAATGAAGACCCTAGGACAAATATACCAAGTAAATTTTTTATTTAGATTTAATTAGGCTTAGATTTATTAATATTATCTTAGCGTTTCAGATATAGGACTAAGTAGATGAAGAAATGAAGAACAGGAGAAAGAACCAAGGAGAAATATACCAAGTAAATTTTTTATATTGATTTAAGTAGGCTTAGTTTTATTAATCTTAGCATTTCAGATATAGGACTAAGAAGATGAAGAAATGAATAACAGAAGAAAGAATCAAGGACAAATATACCAAGTAAATTATTTATATAGATTTGATTAGGCTTAGTTTCTTTAATCTTAGCATTTCAGATATAGGACTAAGAAGATGAAGAAATGAATAACAGAAGAAAGAATCAAGGACAAATATACCAAGTAAATTATTTATATAGATTTGATTAGGCTTAGTTTCTTTAATCTTAGCATTTCAGATATAGGACTAAGAAGATGAAGAAATGTACAACAGAAGGAAGAACCAAGGACAAATATACCAAGTAAATTTTTATATAGATTTGATCAGTTTTAATTTTATTAATGTTATCTTAGCTTTTCAGATATAGGACTAAGAAGATGAAGAAATGAAGAACAGAAGGAAGAACCAAGGACAAATATACCAAGTAAATTATTTATTTAGATTTAATTATACTTAGTTTTATTAATGTCATCTTATCTTTTCAGATATAGGACAAAGAAGATGAAGAAATGGAGAACAGAAGGAAGAACCAAGTACAAATATACCAAGTAAATTTTTTATATAGATTTAATTAGGCTTAGTTTTATTAATGTTATCTTAGCTTTTCAGATATAGGTGTAAGAAGAGGAAGAAAAGAAGAACAGAAGGAAGAATCAAGGACAAATATACCAAGTAAATTTTTATATAGATTTAATTAGGCTTAGTTTTATTAATGTTATCTTAGCTTTTCAGATATAGGTGTAAGAAGAGGAAGAAATGAAGAACAGAAGGAAGAATCAAGGACAAATATACCAAGTAAATTTTGATATAGATTTAATCAGGCTTAGTTTTATTATTGTTATCTTAGCTTTTCAGATATAGTTGTAAGAAGAGGAAGAAATGAAGAACCAAGGACAAATATACCAAGTAAATTTTTTATATAGATTTAATTAGGCTTAGTTTTATTAATCTCAGCATTTCAGATATAGGACTAAGAAGATGTAGAAATGTAGAACAGAAGGAAGAACCAAGGACAAATATACCAAGTAAATTATTCATATAGATTTAATTAGGCTTAGTTTTATTTATGTTATCCGAGCTTTTCAGATATAGGTTTAAGAAGATGAAGAAATGAAGACCCTAGGACAAATATACCAAGTAAATTTTTTATTTAGATTTAATTAGGCTTAGATTTATTAATATTATCTTAGCGTTTCAGATATAGGACTAAGTAGATGAAGAAATGAAGAACAGGAGGAAGAACCAAGGACAAATATACCAAGTAAATTTTTTATATTGATTTAAGTAGGCTTAGTTTTATTAATCTTAGCATTTCAGATATAGATCTACGAAGATGAAGGAATGAAGAACAGAATGAAGAATCAAGGACAAATATACCAAGTAAATTTTTTGTATAGATTTAATTAGGCTTAGTTTTATTAATGTTATCCTAGCTTTTCAGATATAGGTGTAAGAAGATGAAGAAATGAAGAACAGAAGGAAGAACCAAGGTTAAATATACTAAGTAAATTTTTTATATTGGTTCAATTAGGCCTAATTAGGCTTCCCGCTGCTTGTCAGCAGGGAACCTATTGTATTCCTGTGTTTTATTATTATTATTATTTATTTATTATTATTATTTTTTCAAATTGGTCCTACAAACTTGAAATTCACCTCAAATGTGCAGAAGTTCTCAGCTAGCAATAAAATGCAAATTTTTTTTTACGCGGGAAGCCTGTTAAAGCTGCACGCAGCTTTAGTTTTATTAATGTTATCTTAGCTTTTCAGATATAGGTGTAAGAAGATGAAGAAATGAAGAACAGAAGGAAGAACCAAGGTTAAATATACTAAGTAAATTTTTTATATTGGTTCAATTAGGCCTAATTAGGCTTCCCGCTGCTTGTCAGCAGGGAACCTATTGTATTCCTGTGTTTTATTATTATTATTATTTATTTATTATTATTATTTTTTCAAATTGGTCCTACAAACTTGAAATTCACCTCAAATGTGCAGAAGTTCTCAGCTAGCAATAAAATGCAAATTTTTTTTTACGCGGGAAGCCTGTTAAAGCTGCACGCAGCTTTAGTTTTATTAATGTTATCTTAGCTTTTTAGATATAGGTGTAAGAAGATGAAGAAATGAAGAACAGAAGGAAGAACCAAGGTCAAATATACCAAGTAAATTTTTTATATTGGTTCAATTAGGCCTAATTAGGCTTCCCACTGCTTGTCAGCAGGGAACCTATTGTATTCCTGTGTTTTATTATTATTATTATTTATTTATTATTATTATTTTTTCAAATTGGTCCTACAAACTTGAAATTCACCTCAAATGTGCGGAAGTTCTCAGCTAGCAATAAAATGCAAATTTTTTTTTACGCGGGAAGCCTGTTAAAGCTGCACGCAGCTCTAGTTTTATTAATGTTATCTTAGCTTTCCAGATATAGGACTAAGAAGATGAAGAAATGAGAAACAGAAGGAAGAACCAAGGACAAATATACCAAGTAAATTTTTAGTATTGATTTAATTAGGCTTTGTTTTATTAATGCTATTGTGAATTGTGCTATTGGACATCGATAATTAATTTTCGTATTGTTTTGTGTTTATTTCTAAATAAAATTTGCTAAAAATATTGTATGGTAAGAAGTTCAATTGAATAGTTCAAGAAGTTCAGTGAATTTTATTAATTAGTGGACTTCAAAAACAGCAATTGCATATTTTTATTAAATGGTATTTCATTTTTTAATATAATTTATAATTTTATTAAAAATTATAAAAAGGTTAAAATAATAGTACATCTTTGAACATTATCAATAACTGATTTTTAGAATTAGAATTTAGAACAGATTCAATTAAAATATAATACCATGGAAAAATAATGAAATGAGTAATTTGTTACATTTGCAAACTGCATTTAATATTTTACATATATTTTCAGGAAATTTGCAGAGAAGAGGGAAGAATGAAGATTGTGTTAATGGACCTACACATTCAGGTAAAATAGTATGTTTATTAAAGCAAGATATGTTTATCAGAAGGCAATTTTTCTACGCATTGCTGGTCGTAAATAAATAATCGTATCATCAATAAAACGGCTGGAACATGTTTTGTTGTAGTGCATTTTTATTGCCATTGTAATCTTAGAAAAATATTAGCCAAAAAATGTTTGTTGTAAGGTGAAAAAAATACCCTAATAACTAATTTCAGTTAAACTGATTGTATTTTTATTAAAAAAAAATCTCGCCAATAACAGGTAAAAATAAAAAACCAAGATTAGGTAATAAATATTATCAATACCTGATTGTTTAAATTTTTTAGAAAATTGAGTCACAAAATTATTTAATATCATAATTAAGTATTTGCTTACCTTTGCTGTGCTAATATAAAATTATTATATTAGATAAATCTATCCTATACACTACATTAAGTCGCATATATTAATTTTCAGCTTTCTTAACCACTACATGAAAATTAGCAAGACAATTTATCGTTTCATCAAAAGTTGTTGTCAACTGACTGATATGCCTCACTGAGTGAGATGGAAGCTTATCGAGGCCTGACCAGCAAAGCAAGTATGTAATGAGAACCTCTCCAAATCTTAAGTATGAATTGATATATCATGTTAAAACGCCGTTAGTCGGATATAATGAGCGAGTTATCTCATTCAAACAGTTGTTAATATTTGAATGATCAAGCTTTAATATGTAGGCTATATACACATTTTTATAGCGCAAAGTCAAAGACATGTAATGTTTTTTTAAATAGATGTTCACCACTAAATATTTATTTTATTATCGCTATAGTCAGGGTTACCATATCGTGCATGTTTTCTAGCCCTCGTCTTATAAAGTAACGATGTGCCTACTTCTAGGAAAAGTTCTCATTTTTAAATTGGGAACTTATTATGTCTTGGAAACATGGATGATTCATTCTTGTAATTAAAAAAACGAGTAATCGTAAGCATGAGTTTCCTTTAGAATATGAAAGGATTTTGCTAATGTCAAACAAAGTCGAAAGGGTAAGACCCATGATCACTGCTGCTGCAATTAGTTAGTGCCCACAAGACCACCACAAAACTCTTTCTTTTTCTGAATTTTTTGAAAAGCATTGTGGGAAACCTAAATATGAAGACTTTAGAGCAGGGGTGGACAAGGTTTTTGAACCAAGGGCCAAAAATTATGCCTACCTACCCGGCGGGCCATCTAAGTGTGACATGAAAAGTTACATTTTATGAACAACAGTTTTACAAAAGTGAATGCGGAAAACAGAAAGCATCGTACCAAAATTGAATTTATTTTCAATCCCAACAAATTCTCTGAGCTATTTTTAGCTGGAACATAAAAATTTAGTTTCAGGTTAGTTGTGGCAGCATCAGGCAAGCCAGATTGAATTACCCAATGGGATTAATTATTTGTTAATCGTATGTCTATATCATTTTATAATATGAAAGCAAAAAATAATGCCATACCACCTGCTTCATGACTAATTTTTTGTTTTTATTTACAGGTTTTCTTAATCATTAATCTTGGACTTGCCACACCCAGTTTATAAAATCGAAGCATGCAACTATGAAGATAACTAAGATGTCCCAGACAAACGCATTGCAGCCGCACTTGTGAGATCCAAAGCTTTAATATATAGAAAAATACTAAATCATTAACAATTTATTGTTACGTAATTTTTGATGGATGCGAACAATATGAAACAGCATAAATGATCATTGTAACTTGTTTTCATATATATCTACCAAATGTAGTGGATATGTCTATAATAGTATTGTTTCTATTTTACTGCATTTTGATTTTTTGCATTCCTCCATTCCATTTATGAACATATATCTCTGTAATATTAAATAATCTGGCATGACTTATTAACACTTTATTATGTATTTTTTAATGAATGCGAATGAATGAATAAGACCGCATATCTGATTGGTATTTGCTTTCATATCACCAAATTTTGTTTATAGAAGTATTGTTCATATTTCATTATATTGTTTATATTTCATTGTATTGTATATATCTCTGTAATATTAAATAATCTGGCATGACTTATTAACACTTTATTATGTATTTTTTAATGAATGCGAATGAATTAATAAGACCGCATATCTGATTGGTATTTGCTTTCATATCACCAAATTTTGTTTATAGAAGTATTGTTTATATTTCATTGTATTTTAATTTTCTCCCATCCCTCCATTCTAGTTTAAATTAAGCATCTCTTTACGTAATATTATCATAATCTGGCATGAAGGAGACGGCGTCATTCAACATATTTGTCCTATAGCTAACTTATACAAGTACTGTCCCAATTATTGCCAAATTGGCATTAAAAATATAAAACATGAAAAATGATTTTTTGGAACCATTTTGTCTGTTAAATCACGGATTCTGTCGATGAACAACTGATGTGTGATTTGACCTGTATTTAGTACAAATCAAATAAAGTCTATTATGATTGTCGGTGCTACCATAACACAAATATAATCTATTACTTCATCAACACTGCCGGTTTTTGTTTGGAAATCATCTTCAGGAGACAAACCAGGCCGGCATGGTTTGTATCTTTTGTCGATGACTCTCCTTCAAAAAACAAAACAAAAAACAAATACAATACACTCACATACACAGGGGTTGGGAGGGGGGAAGGGGGTTCTGGGAAGAGGTTGGGCCCTGGGAGGGAGAACACAGCATCGACATCATTATCAGGCAATATTTGTTTGGCATATGCTAAAATAAAACCCTTGACGGAATAACATAAAACCATTGGCAGAATCCGCTATATTTGAAGTGATTTTTTTCGATTTCTGCAACTTTCACAATAAATTACAGTTGAATGACGGTGCTTTCTTTTACAATCAAAAATTGTATGACCAACAAAGCGTTTTAAGTACAGTAAACCCTACGAGCCTCATTGTTTGACAAACCTCTTTAGTGGCGGTAATCATTTCCAAAAACTCTTTCTGCCACTGAATTTCCCATTATGCCTAAAAAAAGATATTGTCAATAAATAAACTTTGCTCAAAAGCGCGCATTCCATGACCATCCCATAGAGTTCATTTCCGTTTTTATTTGTTAACTATTTTAGTAGCGAATTTATAGGCACATTGTTTTTATTTTTATTACTGTTTGTGAAATGATGTTATATTTTCCCTCGCCGATGTGTCATTTCTACCAGATTAATCTTTTTCCGTGTACAAATTCGAATTTCCTAAATATATGTAGGGTGTGCTTGGCAAGCCACAAGAGCAGGCTGGTAGCATTACTACTGAAAAAATACTTTCTGATATGTTCTCTGTCTACATCTGGCTATCCCATTTTTTATATTCATGATGAATCCCTTCGGACAGTGACTAGAAATTTCATTATAGAAATCGTAATTTGATGACTACTTTTTTGACAAATCTTATCATAATATATGCTCATAGTTTTTGTTTCAACCTGGATTGAATCACGGATTTTATAATTCTGTTACAATTTTCCTTACCAATGTGTTATATCTCCCAGAGTAATCTCATTCGTCTGTAAATTCAAATATATCTAAATTTGAAGGGGGTGTTTGACAAGCCACTATTTATTGGCTGGCAGCATTGCTTCTGCGGTCCTATATTCCGAATTGCCTAGAATGAAATGTTCGTTTGGCACTCAAAATGGAACATTTGCCTATAATATGATGTCTAAATTTGACTTTCTCATTTGCCATATTAATAATGAATGACCATCCCGAAGTTCATTCCCACGTTCATTTAATAACTAATTTTCTGACGAATCCAACCAAAATATATGCAGTTCTTTTTATTTTTATTACTGATTGTGTAATGATGATACATTTCCCCTTACCTATGTATTATATTTCCCAGAGTAATTACAAATTCAATTATACTAAATGTGTAGGGTGTGTTTCACAAGCCACTATTTGTTGATTACCAGTCTTTTTGACTCTCTATGCTGGTAGCACTAATGCTGCAGTCCTACATTCGAAATTGCCTAAAGATGGAACATTCATTTGGCACTAAATAGAAACATTTTCTTATAATAAGCTGTCTGCATTTGGCTATCTTATTTGTCATATGATTAATGATAAATCCCCACGGACAGAGACTAGTAAGGTAAATATAAAAATTTTGCTTCACGTTGCCATTCGTACTTGAATGACTAATTTTTTAACTAATCTTACCGAAATATGTTCACGTGTTTTTTTTTATCACTAATTGTATAATTTTGTTGCATTTTTTTTACCCTTGTATTATAGCTGTTATACATGAGAGGAGTCTTTTTTGTGTACAAATTTTAATATACCATTTGTTGATTACCGATCTAAAAATGGAAAATTCATTTGGCACTAAAAATAAAACTTTCCTATAATAAGCTGATTCCATTTGGCTATCCCATTTTTCATATTCACGATGAATGATAAATCTCCTCGGACAGTGACTAGTATTGTCATTATATTCGGACGAATTATACCCAAATATATGTACATAGTTTTATTTTTATTACTGATTGTGAAATAATGTTTCATTTTTCTGTATCGATATGTTTTATATCCCAGAGAAGTAGTTTTTGTTTACAAATTCGAATATACCTAGATTTGTAGGGTGTGTTTGACAAGCCACTATTTGATGGTTGCAAATCTTTTTGACTCTCCTTGCTGGTAGCATTATTACTGCGGTCGCATATTCCAAACTGCCTAAAATAGGAACATTTGTTTGGCATAAAAAAGAAACATTTTTTCTATAATATGCTGTCTATATATTGCAATGCCATTTGCCATATTCACAATGAACGATAAATCCCCTAGGTAATTGACTAGTATTGTCATTATAGAAATTTCGCTTCACGTTGCGATTTGTACTTCCAAGGCCAAAATCTGCCTTTATTGGTATATAATGTCATTATAGAAATTTTGCTTCACACGTTTCTCTTTGTATTAAAACGTCTTTATTTTTATTTGAAAACAAATTTTCTGGCAAATTCCACCCATATATATGCACATAGTTTTTATTTTTGTTACTGTTAGTGAAAAGGAGTTGAATTTCGCTTGCCACACCTCCCAGAGTAGTCTTTTTTCGTGTAGTAATTCGAATCTAAGTCTGTAGGATGTGTTTGACAGACCACAATTTGTTAGTTGCTAATCTATTTGACTTTACATACTGGTAGCATTAATGCTGCTCTCCTATATTCCAGATTGAATGAAATAGTTACATTCGTTTGGCACTAAAACGAAATATTTTCCGATAATATGCTGTCTACATTTGGCTATCCCATTTGTCATATTTATGATGAACTATAAATCACCTCGGTGACTAGTATTGTAATTATAGAAATTTTGCATCACGTTTCTCTTTGTACTGCCATGGCCAAAATTTGTCTTTATTTTTGTTTGATAACAAATTTTCTGACGAATCCCACACAAATATATGCATAGGATTTAAATTTTTATTCCAGATTGTGAAATGATGTTGAATAATTTCCTTTACCGATATGTTGTATCTCCCAGGGTAGTCTGTTTTCGTGTACAAATTCTAATATACCTAAATTTGTAGGGTGTGTTTGACAAACCACTATTTGATGATCGTCAATCATTTTGACTCTCCATGCTGGTAGAAATACTGTTGTGGTCCTATATTCCAAATTGCCTAAACTAGGTACATCCGTTTGGCATTTAATTAAAATGAAACAATTTTATATGACATGCTGCCTCTATTTGGCTATCTTGAATGTCATAGTCATGATGAATGATATATCGCTTCGGAAAGTGACTGGTTTTGTCATTATAGAATTTTTCTGGCAAATCCTACCCAAATATATGCCCAGAGTATTTATTTTTATTACTGATAGTAAAATGATGTTAAATATTCTTTGCCATACCTCCCAGAGTAAACTTTTTTTCATATACAAATTCGAATATACCTAAATTTATAGGATGTGTTTGTTGAACAAGCCACTATTTGATGGTTGTCAACATTTCGACTCTCCATGCTGGTAGAAATACTGCTGTGGTCCTATATTCCAAATTGCATAAAATAGGTACATTCGTTTGACGCTAAAAATGAAACATTATTCTATAATATGCTGTCTACATTTGGCTATCTCAATTGTCATATTCATGATGACACGTTGCGCTTTGTACTTCCATGAACCAAAATTTGTCTTTATTTTTGTTTGATAACAAATTTTCTGACGAATCCCACCCAAATATATGCATAGGATTTAAATTTTTATTTCTGATTGTGAAATGAAGTTGAATTTCCATTACCGATATGTTATATCTCTTAGTAGTCTCTTCGTGTACAAATTCTAATATACCTAAATTTATAGGGTGTGTTTGACAAACCACTATTTGATGGTTGTCAATCTTTTTGACTCTCCATGCTGGTAGAAATACTACTGTGGTCTTATATTCCAAATTGCATAAAACAGGTACATTCGTTTGGCTTTAAAATGAAACAATTTTGTATGATATGCTGTCTCTATTTGGCTATCTCATATGTCATATTTATGATGAGTGATATATCGCCTCGGAAAGTGACTAGTTTTGTCATTATAGAAATTTTCTGACGAATCCCACCCAAATATATGCACAGAGTTTTCATTTTTATTACTGATAGTGAAATGATATTAAGTATCCCTTGCCATACCTCCCAGAGTAGTCTTTTTTCGTATACAAATTCGAATATACCTAAATTTGTAGGGTGTGTTTGGCAAGTCACTATTTGTTGGTTGCCAAACTTTTTGACGCTCCATGCTGGCAGCATTACTGCTGCGGTCCTATATTCAAAATTGTATGAAATAGTTACATTCGTTTGGCAGTATAAATGAAACATTTTCTGTAACATGTTGTCTGTATATTTGGCAATCCCATTCGTCATATTCAGGATGAATGATAAATTGTCTTGGAAAGTGATTTGTATTGTCATTATAGAAAATTTCTGACGAATCCTATCCAAATATTTGCACAGAGTTTTCATTTTTTATACTGTTAGTGAAATGATGTTAAATATCCCTTGCCATACTTCCCAGAGTAATTTTTTTTCGTATACAAATTCGAATATACCTAAATTTGTAGAGTGTGTTTGGCAACCCACTATTTGTTGTTTGCCAATCGTTTTGACACTCCATGCTGGTAGCGATACTGCTGGGACCAATATTCCAAATTGCCTAAAATAGGAAAATTCGTTTGGCACTGAAAATGAGATATGTTTCTATAATATGCTGTCCATATTTGACCATCATGGCGAGGGCAGTGACTACTAGTATTGTCGTTATAGAAATTTTGCTTCAAGTTACGCATTGTACTTCCATGTCCAAAATTTGTCCCGATTCTTATTTGATAATCACTTTTCTGACGAACCCTAACAAAATATATGCACACAAGCCTTTTGACTCACCATGTTGGAAGCATTACTGCTGCGATCGTATATTCCAAATTGCCTAAAATAGGAAGATTCGTTTGGCACGGAAAATTAAACATTTCTCTATAATATGCTGTCAACATTTAGCTATCCCATTCGCCATAATCACCTCTGACAATGACTAGAATTGTCATTATAAAAATTTAGCTTCACGTTGCTCTTTGTACTTCCAAGGCCAAAATTAGTATTTATTGATATATTTTAAACACTTTTCTGACGAATCCCACCCAAATATATGCACATGGTTTATATTTATATAACTGAGACAGTGAAAGGATGTTAAATTTCTCTTACCGAAGTGTCATATCGTACAAATTCAAATATACCTAAATTTATAGGGTGTGTTTAACAAGCCACTATTTGATGGTTGTCAAATTTTTTGACTCTCCATGCTGATAGAAATAATGCTGTGGTCCTATATTCCAAATTGCATAAAATAGGTACATTCGTTTGACGGTAAAAATGAAACATTATTCTATAATATGTTGTCTAAATTTAGCTATCTCAATTGTCATATTCATGATGACACGTTGCGCTTTGTACTCCCATGAACCAAATTTTGTCTTTATTTTTGTTTGATAACAAATTTTCTGACGAATCCCACCCAAATATATGCATAGGATTTAAATTTTTATTCTTGATTGTGAAATGAAGTTATTACCATTACCGATATGTAATATCTCTTAGTAGTCTCTTTTCGTGTACAAATTCGAATATACCTAAATTTATAGGGTGTGTTTGACAAGCTACTATTTGATGGTTGTCAATCTTTTTGACTCCTCATGCTGGTAGAAATACTGCTGTGGTCCTATATTCCAAATTGCATAAAACAGATACATTCGTTTGGCTTTAAATGAAACAATTTTGTATGATATGCTGTCTCTATTTGGCTATTTCATCTGTCATATTTATGATGAATGATATATCGCCTCGGAAAGTGACTAGTTTTGTCATTATAGAAATTTTCTGACAAATCCCAGCCAAATATATGCACAGAGTTTTCATTTTTATTACTGATAGTGAAATGATATTAAGTATCCCTTGCCATACCTCCCAGAGTAGTCTTTTTTCGTATACAAATTCGAATATATCAAAATTTGTAGGGTGTGTTTGGCAAGTCACTATTTGTTGATTGCCAAACTTTTTGACGCTCCATGCTGACAGCATTACTGCTGCGGTCCTATATTCAAAATTGTATGAAATAGTTACATTCGTTTGGCAGAATAAATGAAACACTTTCTGTAACATGCTGTCTGTATATTTGGCAATCCCATTCGTCATATTCAGGATGAATGATAAATTGTCTTGGAAAGTGATTTGTATTGTCATTATAGAAAATTTCTGACGAATCCTATCCAAATATTTGCACAGAGTTTTCATTTTTTATACTGTTGGTGAAATGATGTTAAATATCCCTTGCCATACTTCCCAGAGTAATTTTTTTTTGTATACAAATTCGAATATACCTAAATTTGTAGAGTGTGTTTGGCAACCCACTATTTGTTGGTTGCCAATCGTCTTGACACTCCTTGCTGGTAGCGATACTGCTGGGACCAATATTTCAAATTGCCTAAAATAGGAAAATTCGTTTGGCACTGAAAATGAGATATGTTTCTATAATATGCTGTCCATATTTGACCATCATGGCGAGGGCAGTGACTACTAGTATTGACGTTATAGAAATTTTGCTTCAAGTTACGCATTGTACTTCCATGTCCAAAATTTGTCCCGATTCTTATTTGATAATCACTTTTCTGACGAACCCTAACAAAATATATGCACACAAGCCTTTTGACTCACCATGTTGGAAGCATTACTGCTGCGATCGTATATTCCAAATTGCCTAAAACAGGAAGATTCGTTGGAACGGAAAATTAAACATTTCTCTATAATATGCTGTCAACATTTGGCTTTCCCATTCGCCATAATCACATCTGACAATGACTAGAATTGTCATTATAAAAATTTAGCTTCACGTTGCGCTTTGTACTTCCAAGGCCAAAATTAGTATTTATTGATATATTGTAAACACTTTTCTGACGAATCCCACCCAAATATATGCACATGGTTTATATTTATATAACTGAGACAGTGAAAGGATGTTAAATTTCTCTTACCGAAGTGTCATATCGTACAAATTCAAATATACCTAAATTTATAGGGTGTGTTTAACAAGCCACTATTTGATGGTTGTCAATCTTTTTGACTCCCCATGCTGGTAGAAATACCGCTGTGGTCCTATATTCCAAATTGCATAAAAAAGGTACATTCGTTTGGCTTTAAATGATACAATTTTGTATGATATGCTGTCTCAATTTGGCTATCTCATATGTCATATTTATGATGAATGATATATCGACTCGGAAAGTGACTAGTTTTGTCATTATAGAAATTTTCTGATGAATCACAACCAAATATACGCACAGAGTTTTCATTTTTATTACTGATAGTGAAATTATGTTAAATATCCCTTGTCATACCTCCCAGAGTAGTAATTTTTCGTATACAAATTCTAATATACCTAAATTTATAGGGTGTGTTTGAACAAGCCACTATTTGATGGTTGTCAATATTTCGACACTCCATGCTGGTAGAAATAATGCTGTGGTCCTATATTCCAAATTGCATAAAATAGGTACATTCGTTTGACGCCAAAAATAAACATTATTCTATAATATGCTGTCTACATTTGGCTATCTCAATTGTCATATTCATGATGACACGTTGCGCTTTGTACTTCCATGAACCAAAATTTGTCTTTATTTTTGTTTGATAACAAATTTTCTGACGAATCCCACACAAATATATGCATAGGATTTAAATTTTTATTTCTGATTGTGAAATGAAGGTAAATTTCCATTACCGATATGTTATATCTCTTAGTAGTCTCTTTTCGTGTACAAATTCGATTATACCCAAATTTATAGGGTGTGTTTGACAAGCCACTATTTGATGGTTGTCAATCATTTTGACTAGAAATACTACTGTGGTCCTATATTCCAAATTGCATAAAACAGGTACATTCGTTTGGCTTTAAAATGAAACAATTTTGTATGATATGCTGTCTCTTATTGGCTATTTCATCTGTCATATTTATGATGAATGACAAATCGCCTCGAAAAGTGACTAGTTTTGTTATTATAGAAATTTTCTATCGAATCCTACCCAAATATATGCACAGAGTTTTCATTTTTATTACTAATGGTGAAATGATGTTAAATATCCCTTGCCATACCTCCCAGAGTAGTCTTTTTTCGTATATAAATTCGAATATACCTTAATTGGTAGAGTGTTTGGCAAGCCACTATTTGTTGGTTGCCAATGGATTTGACACTCCATGCTGGTTGCGATACTGCTGGTATCTATATTTCAAATTGCCTAAAATAGGAACATTCGTTTGGCACGGCACTGAAAATGATATATTTTTCTATAATATGCTGTCCTTATTTGGCTACCATGACGAGGGCAGTGACTACTAGTATTGTCGTTATAGAAATTTCGCTTTTCGCTTCAAGTTGCGCATTTTACTTCCATGTCCAAAATTTGTCCCGATTCTTATTCGATAATCACTTTTCTGACGAACCCTAACAAAATATATGCACACAGTTTTCATTTTAATTGCTGATTGTGAAATATGTTACATTTCCTTACCGATGCATTATATTTCCCAGAATAGTCTTTTCGTGTACAAATTCAAATATAACAAAATTTGTAGGGTGTGTTTGACAAGCCACTTTTTGTTAGTTGTCAATATTTTTGACTCACCATGTTGGAAGCATTACTGCTGCGATCGTATATTCAAAATTGCCTAAAATAGGAAGATTCGTTTGGCACAAAAAATTAAACATTTCTCTATAATATGCTGTCAACATTTGGCTATCCCATTCGCCATAATCACCTCGGACAATGATTAGCATTTTCATTATAGAAATTTAGCTTCACGTTGCGCTTTGTACTTCCAAGGCCAAATATGTTTTTTTTTATATTTTTTAACCAATTTCCTGACGAATCACACCCAAATATATGCACATGGTTTATATTTATATAAATGAGACCGTGAAAGGATGTTAAATTTCTCTTACCGAAGTGTCATATCGTACAAATTCGAATATACCTAAATTTATAGGGTGTGTTTGGCAAGCCACTATTTGATGGTTGTCAACATTTTGACTCTCCATGCTGATAGAAATACTGTTGTGGTCCTATATTCCAAATTGCATAAAACAGGTACATTCGTTTGGCTTTAAATGAAACAATTTTGTATGATATGCTGTCTCTTCTTGGCTATTTCATCTCTCATATTTATGATGAATGAAATATCGCCTCGGAAAGTGACTAGTTTTGTCATTATAGAAATTTTCTGACGAATCACAACCAGATATACGCACAGAGTTTTCATTTTTATTACTAATAGTGAAATGATGTTAAATATCCCTTGCCATACCTCCCAGAGTAAACTTTTTTTCATATACAAATTCGAATGTACCTAAATTTATAGGATGTGTTTGTTGAACAAGCCACTATTTGATGGTTGTCAACATTTCGACTCTCCATGGTCCTATATTCCAAATTGCATAAAATAGGTACATTCGTTTGACGCTAAAAATGAAACATTATTCTATAATATGCTGTCTACATTTGGCTATCTCAATTGTCATATTCATGATGACACGTTGCGCTTTGTACTTCCATGAACCAAAATTTGTCTTTATTTTTGTTTGATAACAAATTTTCTGACGAATCCCACCCAAATATATGCATAGGATTTAAATTTTTATTTTTGATTGTGAAATGAAGTTGAATTTCCATTACCGATATGTTATATCTCTTAGTAGTCTCTTCGTGTACAAATTCTAATATACCTAAATTTATAGGGTGTGTTTGACAAGCCACTATTTGATGGTTGTCAATCATTTTGACTCTCCATGCTGGTAGAAATACTACTGTGGTCTTATATTCCAATTTACAATTTTGTATGATATGCTGTCTCTATTTGGCTATCTTATATGTCATATTGATGATGAATGACAAATCGCCTCGAAAAGTGACTAGTTTTGTTATTATAGAAATTTTCTATCGAATCCTACCCAAATATATGCACAGAGTTTTCATTTTCATTACTAATGGTGAAATGATGTTAAGTATCCCTTGCCATATCTCCCAGAGTAGTCCTTTTTTCGTATATAAATTCGAATATACCTTAATTTGTAGAGTGTGTTTGGCAAGTCATATTTATTGGTTGCCAATCTTTTTGACTCTTCATGCTGGTAGCGAGACTGCTGGGACGTATATTTCAAATTGCCTAAAATAGGAAGATTCGTTTGGCACTGAAAATGATATATTTTTCTATAATATGCTATTCATATTTGGCTATCCCATTTGCCATAATCATGACGAGGGCAGTGACTAGTATTGTCGTTACAGAAATTATGCTTCAAGTTGCGCATTGTACTTCCATGTTTAAAATTTGTCTTGATTCTTATTTGATAATCACTTTTCTGACAAATCCCACAAAAATATATGCTAGTATGCTTATTTATATTAGTGATTGTGAAGTATGTTACCAATTTCTTGCCAATATGTTTTAGTTTTTTGGCTAGTTTTTTCGTGTACAAATTGAAATATAACAAAATTTGTAAGGCGTGTTTGACAAGCCTTTTTGTTGGCAATCAAACTTTTCGAGAATCCATACTGCTCTTAATGCCAGAATCCTGCTTACGCAATTCTCAAAATTCATTTGGCACTTAAGAATGGGCATAGGGCGTTTCAGAGTTTTCTGGAGCGCGATAGGACCCCATCAACAAGTCCTAACGAGTGGGTAAACCGACACCTCATGGGTCCACTTGGAAGCTCGGTATATTAATCAAACAAATTTTATAGGAAAACTATTTTTATACAAATCAGTTTTATTGTTAAAATATGCAATGTCTACTACTGTGTAATTATTTTGTAATATGTATTTTTTATAAAAAGAAATAAATATTTTTTTCATATAAAAATTATTTTGTTATCTTTGGTTCGGATTTGAAAGCATTAATACCGAAATGACATATCAAGTCGGGTCATCATCAAATTACGTCTTCCCTCTCAGGTTGAACTGTCCGTGTTAGTCAGCTATATTAGCAGTGCTGGATTTTTGAGCATTGTGCAAATTAGGACGTGCTCGAAGCACCAAGGGGGTAACCACAGAAATTTCTGTAGACGACCTACTTGACATTGATTTTCTCAGTATAGGTGTAGTTTAAGAATGGATAGAGAGATACATCGCACGCGCAATTCACAGCTTGTAATATTGTTGTTGTTGTAGCATTTTTAAACGAGCATTGCCACACCAATTTCAACATGTTTAGAGGCGTTTTATAAATTGAAACCGTAAACCAAAGATGAGACGGTCAGCGCAAGAAGTAGTATGAATCAAATTGGTGAACCGAATGAGTTTTAATCATATAAATTAAGAATTGTACGAATATTAGATTCTTGATTTTGGGGAAATTTTTATTGTCCGAATTAAGTTGATCGGATTCATGCAACAAAAATGTGAAAGCTATAAAAATTCATCTGTTTGTCGCATATTTTGATCTTAACCAAATGGGAATTTTCGGTAACGAATTACACATGAATGCAAACATTTTTACGTATCAACTCAAATTGTGGGATGTAGAGTGTTTAAACTAAAATAGTTTTAATGAATAAGATCTCGTTCCTCTCAATCAGGGTCGATTTTGACCAAGTTGGGCTAGGTTTGACTATAGTTTCCAGTTACGGATTGCAAATTAATGCAAAATTTAGCTTCGAACAACGTTAATTGTTTGATGTACCACATATGTACTATTGTATTTTCGAATAATAAAATTTATTCCAACTTAATCGGAAAGACATGTTGTTGTAGTTTGAAAATTGTGAAATTTCATGTTTTGCGCCTATTTCAAATTGGTACCCCCGTAGTGTGTGTACTAGGTTTGGGTTAGACCATAATTTTATTCCGATTTCCCTTACTTCAGTTTAATTGCGAGTTCGGAGACTTTCTGTGTTAGCCATATACTCCATGCCCTTAGGCGAATATGCGAATATACTCCATGCCCTTAGGCTTCCGTCCCTTTATACAACTTGATGTAAAGTAGACAAACAAAATTAGTCACGTACATATTGGTACACACACTTGTGAAGCGCCGTCAAATTTGACGAAATATGATTCATACAATAGCGGATAGCACATAGATGCAAGATTTGGTTCTCTACATTTTAAATTGTGTGATGAAGAGTGCATATGTTAAAATGTATATCAATAAATAAAATCTCGCCCCTCTTAAACGTATACATATATATATATATGTTGTTGTAGTTTGAAAATTGTGAAACTCCACATTTTTGGATATGTCGATTTTGAATAAATAGAAAATTTTCAATAACGAATTGCACGTTAATGCAAAATTTTGTTCCCAACAACTCAAATTGTTTTGATGTGCAACATACATACTACAATAATTTTCAGTAATAAAAGCTCCTTCTTTTCAATCGAGGGGAATTTCTGCTGATATTGAGATTCGTGAAATTTCTTGTTATATGCTTATACCGAGTTTAATGAGGTAAATTGTTTTCGATAATCAATTACATTTAAACGCATTTATTCCCAATAACTCAGATTCTTGTATGTATAGTTCAGGGACGTCCAACCCGTGGCCCGCGGGCACATGTAGCCCGTCGAAGGTTTCCGAGTGGCACTCGCGGTATTATTCGAAGTTTACAAATCTTTTACAAATCTGAGTCACTATTTAAAGCACTAATTAAAAAATTATCCTCGTCGTTCAAACGCGCGAGAAGCACTACCCAGCAGTTAAAAGGGATATTCACACATTCACTAGTTAAAGCAGCGCACACGATAGTCCCAGATGAACGCTTTTAATCGAATTATGAATACACCTGCTTCGAATCAACGAAGCATGTTCAATGTAATTTTCTGGGGGTAATTGGCCTCGTCACAGGCTGCCAAGCGTGATGTCGTTAATTAAGTAAGATTCTAATCAACCCGATCCTCGCCAGTGTCTGTAGCTCAGGGGAAGCGTTGGGACATGATCAAACAGTAGGTCCGTGGTTCGAATCCCACATGGTGGATTGAGTTGTGGGGCAAAAGGGAAGGCGAGAGCAGCAGCCATAGGGAGCAGAGATGGAAAGGCAATAATAAATCAGGGGGAAGGCCAGGCAATCGGGGCGGAGAAAAAATAGAGCGAGGAGGCAAATGAGAGTTAGAACCAGCGAGACTAACGATACGAGCGAAAGTAAAAATAACACGATAAGAATGGAGGTCTCTCGAAACCCCACAGGGGGCGGGCTAGAGGAGAGAGCCAGCGATAGGAACAGAGGAAGAACAGAGGCAGCAAAGAGCGAAAAACCACGAATGAAAAAAGTTAAAGTGGGAAAAAGAAAATAAAAAACGAGCGAGAGTGGTGGTCAATTATAGCGAACGAAAAAATAAATAATGAGAATATAAATAACTGAACTTGTTGAGCCCCCAGCGAAATATCGATACGAAAACATCATTCACTAACTAAATAATAAAAAACGAGCGAGAGTGGTAATTAATTATAACGAAGCAAAAAAGCAAAGCGATAAAAAAAAATGAGAAAATAAAAAATGAGCGTGGAATGGAAAAATGCGGATAAATACGAAAACATCCAGAGCGAAAACAGCGAAAGAAAACTAGCGAGAGTGAACCAGCGGCAGAAAAAGTCTTATCAGGGCGGAAGAAAACGAGCGAGAGTGAAAATTAACGAACGGAAAAAACCGGGATATATAATAGCGATATAAGAAAATATAAAGCAAGAGTTGAAAATAACAAACGGAAAAGCGAATACAAGGAAAAATTGAGAGGAATGAAATAAAATAAAAATCAGTGAGGCCAGAAGCAGTGGAACAGAATGAAATAAAATAACCTTATTTGGAAGACTGAAAAAGTCGCGAATAACGTGCGCGATTGTTTGGTACATAATTACTTTTTGTTCTCGTGCGAAACTATCGTTCAGTGTGAAAAACAAGTTAAAATAATTAATAAGGAGGTGGATCCGCAACCCGCATGAGTTTTTTTTTGGTATGTGACAATATATAAGAATGTAAAGTATATCAATCAATTTTTTATTGCGATAAAATACATTTCAATTCTTTGTATTTGACTCAGATATTTGGAATTTCCCAAACGGTGATCTACATAATAAAAAGAATAACACAATCAGTCATTATGATTCAATCGAGTTGGTTCAATCTTAATTAAACTACCGGTGCCGGCAGTAAGTATGTTTTTTTGTGGGCAAGTACGACATTGCTTTTAATAACTTATGATAACAGCGATGTTCAGGATGGCCGGTAGTACACAACAGCTTCGTTCATTTGACTCTGTTTCTCATTTTGGTTCCACCCTATCAGTTGGTTTTATTTAAATTTATTCTAGAATAAGATTTGACAGCAAATTATTTGGAAATTAATCCTGGCGATTTTTACTGAGAACATCCCAACCAAGATAACCTTCCACATTTGGCTAGGTCATGACTTCAAATATGACAATTTTTGGCTCAACATAATTTTTTTTCCTAAAATGGGCGTCATAAAACCGCCTGAAATGGACATCAAATTGCTGGCACTTCCATTGAAGCAAATTTGAATAAAAGTAGTCGGGGAAAGAATCCAGCTGCAAATATTTCCATGAATTTGTTTAAATTTGGTGTGAAAATAAACTTGAATAAAAGTTTTCATAAATTCATACGTTTTAACTTATTATTTCTACAAGGACCCCTAATGACATAAGGTCATATTGATGCCAACAAGACTAAATTTGTTCTATTCCATCCAAGTAAGCATAAAAATTCTTGGGAGTTATCTTTGATGAAAATCTATCTTGGAAATCACAAATTACACATGTTATTGGTAGAAGACAAAAAGAAACTTGGCAATTGCTGCCAAGGTTTCTCAGTGTGTTAATCAATCGGCTTTACTAGCAATGTTTCAATCAATATCACTCAGCCACATCCGATACTGTTGCTAATGTTTGGCTCCATGGAAACAAAACACTATTCCCAAATAGTCTGCAAAGTACTTGTAATAGTTTTTTAAGAATTGTCTTTAAGAAAAAAAGATATGAAAGTGTAG
Organism: Styela clava; assembly: GCF_964204865.1. Taxonomy (NCBI): domain Eukaryota; kingdom Metazoa; phylum Chordata; class Ascidiacea; order Stolidobranchia; family Styelidae; genus Styela; species Styela clava. The sequence goes on from NC_135262.1 coordinate 5,101,836, forward strand.
ACCGTTACTTCAAATCGCTAAATATACTTACGGTTGGAGATACGATGAAATTTGAAGTATTGTCATTAGCTTATGACTTTCATAATAACGCACTACCAAACTGCTTCAATGACATACTTATCAAAAATATCACCAACCGAAGAAGTATCTCCGATTTCTTCCTACCCTTCATGAGTAAATCTGTGAGCCAGCATTCCCTGTTTTAATGGACCCAAACTTTGGAACTCTCTTCCCTCAAATTTGAAAACATTGAAGTCTAAAAAATCTTTTCAAAAACAAGACAAGTCTTATCTAGTCTCCAAATAGTAAAAATTACTGTTTAAAAAACTCACTGATACGTGTTAATAGTTTCGAAACAATCAAATCTCAAAGAAAATGTATATCCTACTACATACTACTAATCGTGTAAGACTATCCAAGTATACACAATTAATTTAGTTTCACATGTTCAATTACTACCGACAGTACACATATGGATGTGAAAATAATATCATCGAACTGTGGTTAGTCAGCCAATATTTAACGTTTTATTTCGTCAAAATATATATAGAAACGTTGTCGTAGAGTCTGGCCTACGAGTTTGCTTGTCACAAATTGATCTGTCACATTATTGTTGTTTGTGTTGTTGTGTCCAAATGAAACATTATCCTTCCTCGATGGTTAGGCACATAAATTGGTATAGGATAGGGGTCCGTAAAAAATAATATCCACAAACAGGGGTCCGCAGCCCGAAAAGTTTGGGAAACCCTGGACTTTAATCAACAACATAATTGTTTATTTCATGGTAATATATTCAAATTTTCAAATATATTCAAAGTTCTGACATATCACATGGACTGTATACACGGGCGCAGCCTAAGGGGTACCCCCCCCCCATTTTGAAATGTAAAAAATGTATGATACATAGCAATGTTTCGTAACTTGAAACGCTTTTTAGACCCTCTAGACCAGGGGTTCTCAATCAGGGGTTCGCGGACCCCAGGGGTTCACGGGAAAATTCCCAGGGGTACTTGTATGGCAGTTGAGTTTCACTGTGTTTCTACTTTTTAATAGCCTTTACTACCAGAGATAATGGGAGCCGCTGCTCAATAACCAAATTTGGTCTCTCGCGGCTCCCCTAACCCTGAAATGCGTTTTAATTATTTATTGCAATTTGTATATCTACTGTGCTTTTAATATGGTGTAGAGTTCCCCTGACCTTGCGTTGTTGTAAAAAATGTGAAATCCACGGCTTTGCAGCCAAACTGTGAATCTCAAAAAACAAGGTGCTGCAAGCATTGTGGAAACATCAGCCCCGTCAGAAAGAGTTTTTTCAATTGCGGGTAACTTTTATACAGCATGAAGAAATTGGAAAGTGGTATGCTAATTGGATATTGAGAGATAGATTCAAGATTCCAATAGTTAGGTGGAGGACTAGGGCAATAACAACAACACGAAGATTTAATTTAGTTATATTAGTTGGTCAATAAATTGATGTTATAGCAAATTGTTAGTCAATATATTAGATTTCTATTTGGTGTCTAATTACTGGGGGTTCGGGTTGATTGTTTCATGAACAGGGAGTACTCAACAGGAGAAAAGTTGAGACCCCCCCATCTTGAAAATTCTTGACTACCTTTCTGGCTGTATATACAAATTACTTGAATCACCGTGGATGTATACTGAATTGACTATATCCGAATACGACAGCAGTCACTGTTTATGTACATTACTTGAATGAATGCGTATTATGTTGAATTGGCTGCGTATGCACACGACATTGACTATACAAGTACATCACATGAATGGCTGTAAATGTTTGTTGTGTTGGCTGTATACTGAGTATACTATAAGAGTTTCAGCAAGAAGAGACAGCTATCTACACATATCATCTATATTTAGCAATTTTTTTCATCAACAGCATGAACAGTATGACTATGATTTCAAAATGATCCATAAACCCAATTCCCGAGTACTCACCTTCGAGCGGTGCAGCATTTACTTGGACGAAGAACAGAACCGCCACGAACATCAGTGAGATGACGAAATAGGAATATTTGAAATTATACATTGCTAACTTTGTTTGCGTGCACTTTTTTGTATATTCACTAATTTGATATTTAGATGAATCTAGCTAGAAGATAAATCAAAAGTTAACTAAATTGTTTTCTTTTCAAATGACAAAATGTCGTTCCTTAGTAAAAGTTGTAGACTGTTTTTTGGGCGCTCCAGAATTATGTATATCAGTATGGAGGTAAATAATTTTGTTTGCCTACTCTACATCAAGTTGTGTAAGGGGACTAAAACCTATGGGCAGGGGGTGTATTCACTTGGCTAACACAGTCCCGAACTCGTAATAGAACAAAAAATAGGAAAATCGCAATAAAATTATTGCCTAACCCTAAACTGCTACACATACTATGGGAGTACCGTTTTTTGACCTTCTACCCGAGACGACCGCCAGACAACTACTGGCCTCGTTGTTATGCGATACATAAATAAATAGTTTCTGGCTTGTTTACTGAATTCTCACTGCTCCTCATTAATCAACTCGTTCCGACGTCTTACATCGGAAGGGTTTGACTTTCGTTAAGTTTATCATCTGAGAGAAATGTTATATATATATATATATATATCACGTGGTAGGTGGAGTTCTGATTTTCAATATGTTTGCTTGTCTGTGTCACTCAAAAAAGAAACATGCCTGGCAAAAAAACATCATCATGAAAAATCAATGTCGGAAAAGCTTTGAACAATCTCGAAATAGATCTCGAATCATCTTATCATTGCCGTAGTTTTCTCTTCATCACCAACAATATATGTTTACTCATGTCCCCTAGCCTATATAGAGGGTACTCCCGTAGTATATATATGTACCAGGTTAGGGTTAGGCCATAATTTTATTCCGATTTTCCTTATTTTAGTTCTATAACAAGTTCGGGGATTTTTTGTGTTTGTCAAGTGAATATCCCCCTGTCCATAGGGGTCATCCCGCTTACACAACTTGATTTTAAGTATAGGCGAACAAAGTAGAACACACTTCTGGAGAGCCAGTTATTTATCTTTTTCATTTTTGGTGATAAAACCATTTGATTATTTCATGATATTGTCTTTTCTGTACAAATGAAACTAGTTTGAACAACTACAACAAAAAAAAATTAGTTTAGAACAAAAGTTACAATTAACAGTACGTTGCGTAAAGCAATATTCAATTTAATATTACAAATTTTCAATTTCTCATCGACTAAATATATATATATAATAGTGATTTTGCCTTGTTTCGTTAACATGTCAGTCGCTGATGGCATTTTGTCGATTGAATTCAGAGTAGAATGGGAGCCATGACAAAATGCAGCGTGGATGATTGTTATCAGGTATTTTTAAATCGAAAATATTAGATCGACAAGGCGAATATCATTTCCATTTAATTTGCCAATTGCACTGATGCTCTCATCTATGTATAAGTTGTTGCGATGCTGCCAGGACGTAATGAACTTTTTGTCAATTTAATTGGTATATTTTAGATTTAGACAGACATTATATAAAACTACGAGGTGCTGTTATATCTACTTACAAATATAAAGCAAGCGTAACCACAGCCGTTCACATTGTTTATGTATTCAGAAACTGAAAACACGGAAGCCCAATTCGGTGAAGTCCGCTGTGCATCGAAAACCGGTGTCACTTAAAACTTTGAGTATCTATCACGGGCACGTGTTTGCAAATATTACGCCAACACGTGGATTTACGCAAGGGCAGTTTTAAGGGGAGTAGCCAGTAACAGCTGGCGTGCTTCGACGGTGGCCGGAAAACGTGGATTTTCAAGAGTTTCACGCTACGAAATTTGCTATGTATGATACAGAAACATGTTTTTTTTAAATCTTCAAAAAAAAATGTCAATTATGAAGGCCGATGCTTTTGGCATCAATCAGATGTTGCCTCTACATTTTAGGTGCATAACGACACATATTGATTTACCTTTGATCAATGAGTACCGACTTTGCCGACGCCTGAACGTTTGAAATGAAATGGTCGATTTTCCCATCATGGAAATGACTGACAACACCAGAGACAGTTCAGCTAAACTATCGACATGGCTAACTCGTGGAGGTAGAGGTACTAGATAAGTGAAATGTTTTTCCTTCGTTACGTAAATGCACATATCCCAATATAGAGTGGGAAAAAGTATGAATTATTCTAACAAAATTAACTAAATGTAAATAAATAAACTATGTAATACTGTCAACTTAACATATATATATATAAACAACAATAGCGAACAAAGCCTACATACGGTGCATCATAGCTGCCTAATTGATTGATATCACAGAAATAGCCGAGCAAAACGCTATGTAAATATTGAACATAAAAATTGTTCGAGTAATTCATGAGAATATAAAAATGTGTGAATACTTTTTCTTACGATTTATCTTTACGCTTACGATTTATCGTGGACAACTTATTCCTATGTAGTACCGTAAATAATATCTTCACAAAATATAAACTGTTTTATTCGCTTTTCACTAACGTTGGAACATGTTCCCATCGCCTAATTCCGATCATCTATTCTGAACAAATTGCAAAAGTTATAAACTCAGTTATAATAGAAAAGGTGTTCCAATTTATTCCTTCATTTTTTTAATGCTTGAAAATGATAAATTGAACACATATGAAAATTGCGATTCATTTCATTTGGTGCAGCACAGTCTCCTGGGAACGTTCCATCCGTAATGGATATTTAACATGTCTTTAAAATGATATTCCAGCGTATCCTATTCTGCATAGAGCATAAAAGTTTTGGTTTGTTTCAAACAACGTTTCTTATACTGCAGTGGTAACACTCGCTGCCGAAGGAGGGGAAGCTCGATTCTCACGTCGTTCCTTGATATTTTCCCGATTTTTTTTTCGAAACAGCACACACAGAATGGACCAATGGCTCTTGAATGTTGTTAGAGCACAGTAAGCGTTGATAAAAGTGCTAACGCCGAATATTGTGTCCATTATTGAGCGCGGATAGATGGTGTGGGGTAGAACGCTCTTTAAACCACCTCCTAGGACGTCTGACAAAATTGCGATGATTGTTCCCACTATGCAACGATATATGATTTGACCCACTGGACTGCTGGACTTTATAGCGATGCAACTGAAACGACGCGATTGGTTGTGAACCTTATTGGTTGAAGCTTTCTTGGTTGGGCTTTGATTGTGCCTCTGCATAACTTTGTCACTTCGAATCACTGGGTAAATGAACAAGCCCAGCAGTAAAACTTGTGACAATGTCAGTCCTGTACCAAGAAGAGCTCCAACTAAAGGATAAGAAGAAAGATTCGTACGTTTTACACAGCCATAAGTAGATCCAATAAACTTTTTCGGAATAATAGAGTTGCAAATAATTCCCACAAAGGTTAACGTGATTCCCGCCAGTGCCAACCAACTGATGGCATTCACATATTTTCCACCAAGTTGCAGAGTTGAGGGATGGGCATACAAGAGTTTCTGTCGCAACCAGAGAAAAAAATACATCGCATATCGAGAGAGAAGTCGGATTGTTATTGCAACATCTGATATCAGCTCACACCACTGTAAAGCATTTTCTATTGAAGGAAGTTGGAAAATTGCCGCATAAATGGAATATCTTGGTACAAGCAGAGCTATTGAAAGCATACAAATGTAATAGGCAAGTTTACTGTTGGATTTGGACCTTCCGTCATTCTTTTTCCAATTTTCATTTGTCATTCCATAATATATCATTGATATAAAGATCCATGAAGACAATGAAAGGAGAATTGCATTGACTGCTTGACTTATGATGATAACATTCGTGAGATCAAGGTCTGAAGTTGCATTTTTCAAATTAGCCATTGTGCTATTTAAGAACGATGTTTCACTTTCATTCGTCATTTTGAATTGAGTGGAGTTGTTTTTGAGAATAAATATATTGTATAGTTGGTATTTATATCGACCTGACAAAACGAACAAAAAAAAAGGTAAACAATAACCACTAAAACTTTCAATGCAAAAAGATGAGTCTAACACTGACATGTGCAAAGTACATCCCGCGGGCCAAATCCGACCCGTTGCGTAATTGAATATGGGCCCGCCTGATGCTGCGACAACCAAACTAAAACCAAATTTTGAGCTGTTTTAGCTAAAAAATAACCCAAAGAATTTGTTAAAATTGCGATTAAATCTGATTTATGATAAAAATAAATGATAAAAATCGGAATAAAATTATGGCCTAACCCTAACATAGTACACACACAAGGGAGTACCCCAAAAACACCGCTGTTCCCTGGCTGTGTCAGTGTAAAATTATGAACTTCTGCTGTAAACAAATACTTGAATCAGCTATAAACAAGCATCGATTTCACAATAAGGAGTATTATTAGAAGGCAGTCCCGATATCATTGAGAATTGATTGAAAAGACAATGATTTGTAATAATACATAATTAAAGCTTATCATTTTCTGATAAAACAAGAAAGATCCTAGTTTTTATATAGGATATATATATAATATGAGTTAAATAGGATCTCATTTTAGGAAGGAGTGGTATTTTCAAAAGGAAGAAGTCGATTTTCCTTCGAGTAAACTTTTTCAACTCGTAACGACATTGTTGTAAGCATCGATTTTGTCAAACGCTGTTTTTATGCAATGACTTAACAATATCCCACTTTCGCAAAAATTCGTTTTCGCGAAAACTGCTATTTTCTTTTTGTCCAATTTCTCTCTAATTTCAACTTATTAAAAATGCCCAATAAAACATTATATTATGATATGTGCATTTACGTAATGAACAAAAAACAGTTAATTTACCTAGTACTGCCACAAGGTAGTCATGTGGATTGCTTTGTTAAATCGTTGCCGATGTTGTCAGTCATTCCGTTGAGGAAAGTAACCGACCATTTTATTTCAAACACTCTCAAAGCAGGTTGAACCAGCAAGTGGACTATTACTCTGATCTTTTTTTTATTCTAAATTTCATTTTTGACTCGATATCCAACCCCTAAATTTTGCTGTATCTACAACTTATGCGACACCCCTTGAACCAGTCATCAACAACAAAGCCGATGCCCACTGCCCAGCAAGATTGCAAATCAAGTCTCAATCATAGAAATTGCAAAATAAATCGAGTAAAGATTCTCATGTCTTAGCGGCATCACAGACATTTATACGTTAAAAAGACAGAGGGCATCAGTAGGTCATCAACCTACTACATGGTAACTAAATAAGGCAGAATCATCATCAGAAATATATTCAGTTTAAATTATTATATGCGCGTATCGCTGAATACATTTAATATATATAGCTTTTTATGTACTCCCGTAGTGTGTGTACGAGGTTAGGGTTAGGCCATAATTTTATTTCGATTTTCCTTATTTTAGTTCTTATTTTTACGAGTTCGGGGACTGTTTGTGTTAGCCAAGTAAATATCCCTCTGCTCATAAGTTTCAGTCCCTTTACACAACTTGATGTAAAGTAGGCGAACAAAATTAGTTACTGTTAAATCATAATGGTACACACATTTTCGGAGAGCCGATTTTGTAAGGTACGTTTATTTTTAACTTTATTTCAAAGTAATTGTTTCAACATTTTTACCACAAGACAATACATTAAAATCATTTATCAATAGTTTATCACTAATAATAAGAATATATATACCTTTCAGAACTTATTCACTCCATATCAATTTTCTTTGTTGGATAATTTTGTAGACTATCATCCGTTTTCGTACCGGTAGTCGCTAGGCTGCGATAGCGTTCTATTGTTTCAGAATACACAAATGAGATTTTCAGGCAGTGCGGTAACTTCTACAATCATTTGAAAATCGATCTGACGTGTCGCTAATGAGCAGTTTATAATTGGACAGCCCAGAACATATATACGACATAATTACCGTGTTTATGTCCATAATCGTTCATCAATCAACTTGTTTTCAATTCAAGTGTTAAATTGCTGCCTCGCATCACTGTCTTTTCAACATCTTAGTACCAGTGACATTTCGAACATCAAAACAAACACGTCTTCTTTCTACATCACCATAAAGCCAACGTCTAACCACGTCTGGCGTCTGAGCAGAAGCCTTCCAGTTCTTGGGTTGAAATGGCGACTGCTTGATATTTACCAGGTCGCTTTGACGAAATTTGATGTGCTTCGCGCAACTAATGGTGGCATGTGAAGGTGTATTAAATGGATTAAAATACCGCTGATTGTGATATAACAAACATGGTTAAAGATGGGTTATCTAGTACAATTTTTCGGGGCAAATATAATTCTATATAACTTTTTAGGATTTTTAGCGTTTCCCGCGTACATGAAATAAAATAACATATTCAGTTCGTCTTTATTCTATTTATCGTTCTGTTAGACTTCCCCAAGGGTGCCGCCGCTCGATAACCAGAATTGGTTTTCGGCGTCTCCTTTCACCCTGAAATGCGACTTTTTACATTCCTTAAATTTATGTATGTATAGATTGTATTTTCAGCATGGTGAAGAAATAAATTACCGATTACTGAATATGAATGTACCTAATGAAAAGTCGTTGGCTAATTTCGGATGTAACGCCAGTTAACGGATGTTTCAATTCATTCATTCTAAATCTAATTAACATCGGCACAAATAACGATGTTATTTGAAATGTAACACTACTCTCGGGTTCATGAGTAAACTTATGTTGTTTGCGATGAAGAGAACACTGAGGCAATGTAGAAAACTGAGTCAAACTGCAAACTGCAGTATCATAAAGGGTTTTGGCGCTGCAGCATGTCAATATCTTCAAATACTGGGGTTGCATTATCAGAAATAACAGTAACTTAACAAATCGAGGTTAAAATATACTCGATCTCTGTGACAAATTGTTGCTGTAACATATTCCAAGTAAGGAGTATTGAAGTTACGGTGGAATGCTGGTGAAAAAACTTAACGACTGACGTTTTTTAACAGTATTGAAGTTACGGTGAAATGCCATTTAAACGTTTATCCATAGTACTATTAAAAAGCGACAATCGTTAAACGTTTAAAATCGCAACTTCAATACCTTCGAAAAGCGTTACCCGGTTGTAGTTTACGGTTGCAAACAATTTTAATCGCTTTACTGTCAGATTAAGGCACAAGAATGTTCCATGGCATACGTTTATTACGTATGTATAATAATAATATTCCATCTCTACTGCGTGATTGGCGTGCCACAAAAATATGCTAAGCCAAAAGTATGTGCGGGCGAGATCATACATTTGCATCGGCTTTAATCCGAAAAGTGGTCATTAAAAACCTTCTTTAAGAAAATAAGCAAAAATATATTTTTGGTTTTTAAAGCGTTTTATTCAATACTTTGTTGGATATTGCTTGCTTGCTTGTTTGAAATTCTAACATTCACCCTTTTGTCTATGTAACTCATGAATTAATATTTTTCCAGAAAGTGTAGCTGTCATTGATTCTAGTTCCAATTGATAGTGACAAGCGACGATTAACCCTAAATAATTTTCATTGTGGTTTCGGCACACTTCGATGCATTGTTACTCGTAAAAATTATAAGAGATTCAGAAATAAATTTGTTTGTCCATGTGTGGAGTTTATATTGTAATAATTGTAGTCTAAAACCGAGTCTAATTTACAATATACATTAATATTCCGAAACAATGCGTTGTCCGGTTGTACATATAAAGGGTGCCCATAGAGTCTTGAATTTTTTAAAATTGCAAAAGCAATTTTTCGATATTATATATTGCTTTGGCCCTCACAGATGTATTAAATGAAGTGAACAGTTATTGATTAAAAACGACAAATCTGGTTAGGATATATTGAGAACTGACTTCACAACAAAATTAAAATTGCAAAAGGAGTTTGTAGACACCCTGTATAATATAGTGTTACATCAAGCTATGAGGTCGCATACTCTCTGGTTTCCGCCAGATGAAGCTCTTCCGGCATTCACATTGCATTGCATTATGAATCAATTCGTCGGGCAATTTACGATGTTCTACCTGATTCTGGCTACGTATTTCTGCACCTATAAAATTTTAAGGTCTCAAAACGTTCGTGCGTGCTTTGCAAGGATAGCAAATAAAGCGTGATCAGATATTTGTGTTATGGGGCGTTTGCGACGCAAATCAAATTTGTTTAACGTGTGCTCGACGACGTAAAATGCCAAAGCGACGAGGATTGACGCACGTAAAGCGTCTCGCCTGAGTAAATAAAAGGGAAACCTCAATTAGATCGCAAAGTTTTTACTCCACTCACGCAAAAGTTTCAATATTGGCAAGAAAAGGTGTGCTGTTAAGGGTTAGACCACATTTTTATGCCATCTTGATTCGATTCTTTGTGCGTATTATTTATTTAGCGAATTGTTTAAAAGGGACGCTAGTCCGTGGTGACGGTCATGTCAACGGTATCAGCTTTAGTCGAAAACATCATGAACACAGAGATTACAAACGTAGTTCCTATTCGGCTGTGCAATTTTCAAGCCGGAGAGAAAGATTCGGAGACGCAAGATCGAAATATTATCATCACAGTTGAGCTTCAGAACGCTAATGGAAAATATTACCAGGTATTTTAATATTAATTAACTTTATTTAATCAAAATAAATAAAAATTCTCCAGTTTCACAAAATAGATACATTTATAACAGAAAAGGAAGGATGAGTAAAGAAAACTAAAACTTTGTTAACACTGTTTCAGCAAATATATTCAGTAGCTGTGAAATTGATATTTTGTCTCGTAACTGAAGACTTTTTTTACCTTATCTTTGACAAAAAACATCTCGCAATACTCTTCAACGTGATGTCGCGAATTAAATATTACAAAATTGGGAAAAAATGAAGAAGAATAGCTATAATAAAGCGTTGGAATATTTTTTGAAGTTTTTCATTATACTTTATAAATATATGTTATATCTTTTAATTAATTTTTGCACTATGTTGTTATACACGATGTCCCGTAGTGGCGGCAATACTAAAACAGTTCTTTTTGCTTCAAACACTCCCTTTTAAATCTAGAAATATATTTAGTAATTAATTAGAAAAATTAGGTTACATAATTTTCGCTTTAGAATGATTTATTATATTCATTGTATATAAATAGTTACAAAGTTCTTTTTAAATCTTTAATTTAATGTAAGTGAATACTTTGAATAAATCGCGAGTGATTTATTGGCTCAATTTTCATACATAGATTGGAAGAACTGGCGTTATATTCGCACAGAATGGATCGAGCGTCAAAATAGATCACTGCATACAAGCTCCATATTTCTTTGCTGAACTTCAGCGGATGAAATTTGTTGTATACGATGCGCCTAGAGAAACTGAAGAAAACCAATCTAATGAAAGTGAACCAGTAACATGCACAATTGTTACTGTGGCACAGGTGGGTCTAATAATAGTTTTCATGATAGCACTTAAAAGACCGTTATAAAAAGGTAGCATGCATCAGGAACATTGAACCGATGGTTATACCGATAACTGACTCGTAGTCACAAAGCATCGGTCATAAGCAAGAAAGCAATAAGCCTATGATTGAAGTTACGATTTTGAGTTTTTTTCACATTCCCTTGTAACAAGATTTCGTGCGTGGTCACTATATCGTTGACGAAAAGACTGTCCACAGCTACCTAATCTGCCTTACCGCGTGCCAAGTGTCGGGCACAGGATTAAAATGTTGACGCTGGGTGCAGGCCTGTAATCTCCGGCTTAAATCCTTTTCGAGTCCTAAAATCAAAACGAGGGGCTATCACGTCGTTTAGTATTTTTATCGTCAAGACTTATGAGTTACCGGCATTTTGGGATAAAACAAATACCGTGTCGTGTTAGTCAAGTGCACTTCAACTATGAATCCAAGATACAGAGTAACGCTTACATTGGATATATGGACCCCTCATGTCGTTGAGATTCATGTAATGAATGATCAGTTTAGACATACTCTACCAGTAAGTCCGTGCATCTGAATCTTTCTTTCCCATAGTTAACTGTTTTGAGGACCGTGCCGAGAGACCGTACTTCGCCATATGACTGAACTGTCTGTGTTCTTTCCCCCGGTTAAATATGATTTTCTAAATCTTAGATTATAAGGATGCAACCATTGCGAATTTTCACATTTTGTATCAAATTTGATTTATTCCAGATTGTTGTTGCACAAGAACTGAAAATCGATTTCCAGAATAACATCGGAAGTATTACGGTTTGTTCATTTATTTTCTCATTTTCCTATTAATTAGAATTTGATTCATAACCTATCGTGGATCTTTTGTACAAATCCCCATGCCAACGCTTAAAATAAGAAAATTAATAATTATCCAGTTAGAGTTTGGGGTAGGAATGCAGATTGCGTTGGAAGTTCAATTCATTCCTAACTCTAATTGGATAACTACTAATTTATTATCTTCAAACGTGGCGAGGGTAATTTTCTCAAATCTCACATTTTGTATTAGTAGCGAGGACTTTGTACAAAAGATCCTATCCCCTTTGTATCCTATCGTTAGTCAGTTATATTGAAACGACAAACACTTTGATAATAATGCATTGTGGAGAAAAACTGTTCTGGGTAGAAATAATTAAGAACCAAATCGGATGACAATAGGTAGCAAAACGAACCGTGGGCTGTAAGTTCAATGGTAAAACGTCCATAAAACAAACAAATAGACGCAACGATACGTTGATTCTATATGGATGTCTCATGATCAGTCCGCCATACACAAGGTTCAAAACACCTGGCCACTTAAATTATTTGGCTATTTCGGAGACGTCTACCAACTATATTTCGGTAGAGGGATACTAAATAGTCATACTCAGTGGTGGGATTCAGCCGATTTCGCACCGGTTCTATAGAACCGTCTCACGGAATTTTATGAGATCAGCGAACCGGTTAGCATTACTGGTTACTGTTAATGGATTTTTGCATCTTATCTGGCACACAGATTTTTAAGATCAAGTAGCTCACATTTTTTTTTTCCAAAATGTGAAATGATCAATTTCTCACGTAACAGTTATACATTGTGTTAATTTTTATAATTGCAGTAATTTTTGTTTTGTGCTAATTTTGACATAATGATGCTTACTTAACCATTATTTTGAAATGTTACTTAGAAAATATTTAAAAATAAACAGTTTAGTCGCTAAAAAAATATGACTTTTTGTAACAGAACCGACTGAAAAATATGACTTTTGTAATGAAACCGGCTGACAAAAAATTTGAATCCCACCCATGGTCATACTGTATTGTGAAATTGAGCGACACGACATTGCGTTTAGCAATATACAATCACCCCCATTGTTAGTACATTGCGTAATCCATTACTAGAGGATATAGTCTCGCCTTAGTCGTATTCACTCTCAAATAAAATTAAACTCAACAATTTTTATGGAGAATATCCCAATAGGGATCATTAAATCTCTATTCAAACATGAGCTTGAACGTGTGTTTAAAATGCTTTGTTTGAAATTATAAAACTTAAATAGCAAATATTTATCGACTTTAGTCATCAAGAATTTTTGTGAGAATTATTTCAAAAGATTCATGGTTTATGTTGCCAGGATTCCAGTCATAATATTGTAGTAATATTATGATTGTTCAATCACCTTCCGTCGTAAAATAAGTATTTTAACTGACACGTCACTACATAGCTGTTTGTTATACTCAAAGCCTGCCAATAGGTTTTGTGGTGAATCGCACAATAATGAGTCTAGTGACATTGATTTTATGTGTATTAACAGGTTTATAACAAGTTTTGACATTCAACTTTTTCGAATTTATATTCAGTTTATGATATACGGTCTATATCAGGAATGGGCAAGGTTTTTGAACCAAGGGCCGACAATTTTGCCGACCTAGACAACGGGCCGGATTTGGCCCGTTGGGCGTAGTTTGCTCATGTCAGGTCGATATCCCATTAATGTTGCGCCAATTCCATGGATTTCCTATAAAACGTCTGAACAATAAGTCGTAGATGAGTCAGGAATATTGCTTTGCGAAAGGCTGTATTACTAAGAAGTCAGTCGTGAGGGTGTAAATATCAAGTAATTAGTTAATAAAAATATGTTGCCATAGACGCGAATCTTGCCCTTGTGGTTATTCCGATTTGGTATTTTTCCGACACGGAAAAAGAATGTCACTTCTTTTCTGGATACTCAAGTCACACTACCTGTTGATTATATGTTTAATTATATGTTTGTGCTGTTTTTGACAACCTTACTTATCAAAAAGTGACCAAGATTTTTATTTTTATTATTGTATAAATATAATTTCTTATCGCCCCTCAAAACTTAAATTACTTCTTAAGGTACGAACTGAAGAAGTTGAAGACAGTCGATACGTGGAATTTGATATTTGCGCAGAAAAACTCGAGAAAAAGGATTTGTTTGGGAAAAGCGATCCGTACCTTGAAATATCACACAAAGAAAAAGATGGGAAATGGACAGTGATTCATAAAACTGAGGTAAAATGAGCAACTCAATAATTGTGGTTGAAAATAACGCATTTTGGCGACGCATCAGTATTGAACGTGGTGTAAGTTCGATTGAAAATCTCCTCAAATATTTTTGAGCCATCTTGTTTAATTCAAGTCTTTTCGAATTGAAAGACTATTCATTTTGAAGGGTGTCTTAATCAATGATACAGATGAATACATTCGCAAAGAGCAATGAAAACATTTTTCTTTACTCTTTTGTAAGACTTCAGTTTAAATTCACCATTTGAAAAAACTCGCAAATGGAATTTGTGTGTGCTTTATACAAAAATAGGCATTTAAGTGCGCATAAACCACGAACTGCCACTTACGGCGTGATGCCAATCAAAATACTATTCGATCGTAAAAACTGAGGACCCGCCTTTTGGTCAAACATCAACTTAGAAGTTAGGAAATTACAACGTGAACGCTTCACTTAGCTGCATTTTACCAGCGATGAAAAATAAAACAGGAGAACGTAAATATTGAATTAGGAGTTAAACTTCAAAAGGCGATCCTAAATCAAATAGGAATCTGACAAAGGTGAAGAGAATTCGAAAGATTGGTCCCTAAGCTTACTATAAAGAGGCGTCGAATTTTAGCTTAGGATACCTTACGCAATCGACGCTAGGTATTATTCATTCGCCTCAGTCGATAACGTGTTCTTCTATATCTGGATCGAGTCGTTAATGCTAGTATTTGAATACGGCACACCCCGAAAACAAATTAGACGGCAATTTTATCGTAAAAATTCTTTATTATTTCTGCACACAACAGCATGTTAAAGATACATTGAACCCTCACTGGGCTGAATTTGCGATCAGATACCAGTTGCTTTGCGGTCAAGATCCAGATAAAGACGTGAAGGTGAGAGTACGTACGTTTATTTGGGCTTGGCGGTTTCACAAACAATCATAAAAGTGTAAATGCATAGACAGGTTATGGATTCTCATTAAATACCCAGCCATAAACTCTTAACCTTCATTTAATAATAAGAATATTCATATCAGATGAGCCAGACACACGTAAATGAAGGATATGGAAACATTCCATGCGAGGTATGCGAATAGTTTGTTATATGATTGGAACGTGTTATCGGCTTTCATCTCCCTCTGAATAAAAAGATACATGATCTCTGTAATTTCCTAATATAAATTGGTGTCGTTTTTGTACCCATACCCCAAAACCCTGTCCCTCAAGAATATTCTACTATCTTCTTTCAATTCCAGATGACATTCCTTCGTCCAATATTTAATTAAAAAATATCACAAAGTTTATAAAATTATAATCAGAATATATTGTCGGGAAGGTTAAGGGCATAGGAATATTACGAAATACTATTTGACTATGTTTCAAGTCTTTCAATTCATTCCCCAGTTATTTTTGGTTACAATATTGACTTAACAAAATGCCAATGTTTCAGTTTTCGTGTTACGATTACGATCGGACCGGCAATAACGATTTAATCGGGGAAGCATTCATTACTCCTTCACAAATATTACAAACGACATCGCCTCTTTGCTTCGCTCTCTCCAACGTGAAGAAAAAATCAAAGAAGAAAGGGTTCGGAAGAATAACAATAAAGAAAGCAAAAGTACGAATACAATTTCTTTTTATTTTATTCGAATGAAGAAAATTTATTTAACACTTGAACTTCTGTTTGTGTATGATTGTACCCGAAGACGCTTTGCTCAAAAGTTGTGTTCTCTCTGGTGCAATGGTTCCGAAACGGTGGAGCGTGAAGCTAATTAAAAATAAAAACATTTGTTACATTTGATCTCGCCCGCCTTATTTGTTTTTAAAACTTTCATTCATTTCTTTATTTGCGTTCCATCCGAGCATTTTCAACGTGTTTTTGAATAAAACATACTTTCGCCTTACTATCTGTTATTTGTAGCTTTTTGTTATAGCTAGTTATTTTTGAGGTGGGGCACGGGTCTTGACAAATTCTAAAAAGAGGCGCGTCTTAAAATGTTTGAGAACCACTGCTTTAGGATATGTTCCAAATGACCTGGGTTCTGCTTTCTGGGTCACCTTGTCTGTCAAATTTAGGTTCAGTAATTTTTGAAAATGAAAAAGCATAAAACATTACAGTAGAACTTAATATCAATTAATCGTAAACAAATGTTGTATTAGTTTCATATGCTATTTGAAGCCATATTATGTACTAGTATTCGCGTGAATATTTGTTTCAAAGCCTTAATTGTATAATTGTTATTTTCTATATTTAGATGAAAAGAGATGCATCATTTGTGAGTTATATGCTTGCAGGTTGTCGTCTTCATTTAACGGTAAGTTTATAAAATAAATAAATTGGGTAGGCATTACCTAATCGGAATGATTCCGACCCATTTAAAAATAGTAGTTTCTCCTATCGTTAGATATCAGCGGAGGTATCCCCATAGTGTTTGTACCAGGTAAGGGTTAGGTCATAATTTTATTCTGAACGAAATGAGTTACCTACATAATAGTAGAAACACTTCTGGAGCGCCTCGGTGGATGCTTATACAGGGCCTTGTTAGAGACGAAAAGCGTGAATCAGCGTCATAAAAACAGCTTTAGGCGAATACCATTTACGTTTATACAACACTTGTCAAACACTCGTTTCAAAAATGTTTGATTTGATGTTTCACAATATCTTACAAGTAAAATTGTTTGATGATGCCATATTACTTTCGTTTTGTTCTTCAGACGAATAACGAAATCATAAATCACATCAAAATACACAGTGATGGGAAATTCTATGTCACAAAGCTTCATTCCATACACTTGTGTGTTAATTATGACCCCAACTCTCTAACAGTAACATAATATGTTTGCTCAAACGTGGTATCTTGAGATTTATTGAAAAATAGTTTCCATAATTTCTCTCTGAGTGAGTGCGGTTGAGTTCTTCCTAGGGCTGTACCAATTGTTTGCTAGAAGTTTGTGTGTAATTTTGTTATAATAGCCTAAAGCAATTCGCGGTCTCACTTTATCATAAATGTACCTGATAAAGAGTTTAAATATTTCACGGCAGAATTGACAGAGCTATTTTTTATTTTTTTATTGCTATGCTTTAAAGTAAATAATAGGTAGGATGATGTCACGAATTTCCTGTTATTTTATACTTTAACCTTACAGACAAAATCATAAAATTCAAAGATAAATTATGACATCCACCACGCTAACATGATGACATATAGGTTTGTGCCAATGTGGTATTTATAAAAATATTACATTCATAACAATGCTTTATTGGAAAATAATAATTTTCATCGTCTCCCTATAAGTGACTACTGATTGCAACTCAGTTCTTATCTGTAATGTATCAATGTTTTACCGAAGCTTTGGTACAAATAAATAATTTTTTAAAATATATGAAGCCAGAAATTATTCATGGTCGTGCCTCATCGTTGTGCAGCTGCGGAAAAGTTCAAATATTTCACGGTAGAATTGATGCTATTTTTAATATTATGCTGTAAAATAAGGGTTGCTGTTCCCATACAAATGATGCGTTCAATGATACCACAATTACGTAACGTCAAATATCTTTTTGGTATTTTTGGGTGTAGTCACGATTTTTCGTTTGCGTTCTGCAGAATGCCGAATTAATCAAACGGGGTTTGACAACAGATAGGTAATATGAACTTGATTCACCTCAAATGCGATACCTTTACAATCTATCAAATAGTATAAAGTCACTGTATTTATTAATGACAAAAAATTCGAATATTGAACATTTTCAATGTTTTTTAATTGAATAAAATTAGAAGAGTAATCGATTTCAATTAAAAGTGATAAGATTGTTAAATTCGTAATATACATGAAAAATACAAATTTCCATAGCCAGGACTTATAAATATTGATTAGTTTTGTTATTTCTACATATTTTATTTATTTGGATGTGTGTTGTGTAAATGTGTCGGTATATTTAGCCATTAAAACTTCAACGCTTTAAGTAACGTTACCCACGAGATCAACCGAATTAATTTCTCATTCTTTGCCTATATGAGAGACTTTCAGCATATTTTGAGCCACAAGTAAGAGCTGATTTTAGTAGCATTTTCTCTTCATTTAGTGCGCAATTGATTTCACTGGTTCAAATGGAGATCCAAAGCAGAACGCATCTTTACATTATACCGGAAGTGCAAACCCAAATAAATATGTTCTGTCAATGCGAGCCATCGGACACATTCTCCAAGACTATGGATGGTATGCGAACTTTTTCTATAACCATAATACTTTAGCTTTAGCGATGACTCTCTGGATACGCCCCTGCTATGCATATGTTTGCAGTGTTCGTGATATTTTGCTGCAATTTCAGATATATATCGATAGATGGCTTATGATTTGGAAGTATTAAGCATGCCATAGCACAGTTACAGCTTTCAATTGGAAATTACGAAATCCCAAACTGGCGATGCACACGTTTTTTGCATTTACCGCAATAAAATCATTTTACTGCATGATATAAAATGAAAAGTCGCAAGCATACCATATTAGTAACATCGCCTTCTAACAAAACTTTAATTAAATAGTCTTATAATTAGTATTATACACAACCATATTTGGGAATTTTAAATGTTTTTTGTTTCATCCAAACATCAAATAGAATAGGTATTAGTTTTCACTGAAAAAATTTTGCATCCAAATTTGCTCAACTTCAACTTTCACCAAGATTAAAAAATAGATAAAAGATTTGCAAGATACAACCGCGATTGTTTTTCGTACTGGTGAGAGAGTCGAAAAGATCATTAATGAAATGAAGTTAAATGAACCAATTTTTTTAGATCGACAAATGCCTCAGTTAATATTAAATTTATTACGGCAGCCTAAAATTAATATGCATTCAAAAACTGTATATTTGTCCAAAAATACCAAAAATAAATTTACTATTTTTTGTCCAGTGAAAAGCAAATAACCGCCTATGGGTTTGGAGCCAAAATTCCGCCAGAGAACCAGATCTCGCACGATTTCGCTCTCAATTTTAACAACGAGAATCCAATTTGTTCTGGTAAGTTAAGTTGTTTGCATTGTCCAACGCCTGTTTGTCTTCACCAACTCCCATTTTAAAAGCATTGGAATGTTGTTATTGTGCTGACAATAAAATATTTTCCATATTTTATGAGGCCCAGAATTTATTTTAATTTTAAAAAGTCGAAATTAGTAATGAAATTTTATTGGATGACAATAATGTTTATATGGCGAGATAAAAAGTATTGTTATTACAATTGTACAATTCCAACACTTGCTTTGTTGGACACAAAAATTACTGTTATTGTTGATATTGTTTTTAGACTAAATTTATATTTTGTTCGGTAGACTTGTAGTATGTGTACCTGGTTAGGGTTAGGCCATAATTTTATTCCGATTTTCCTTATTTTAGTTCTATTACGAGTTCGGTGACTGTCTTTGCTAGCCAAGTATATATACCCCCTGCTCATAGGTTTCAGTCCCTTTACACAACATGATGTAAAGTGGGCGAACAAAATTAGTTATCTTCAATTGATACACACACTTCTGGAGCGCCTTTTGTTTTGCTAAATTGTTGTTGCTCATGTTGCTGTTATTGTAATTGTAAAAAATAGTTTGCTCGCAACCAAGAAAATCAAATGAAACATTTTTTCAATCAAAAACAATCAATTAAAATATTTTTGTACTTCAATACAATAAAAGTCACTAGACTTCTATTTCGTTTATCCACTTTTCCCAATTTTTCCTGTGGGACCCTGCATTTCAGCTAAAATTAAGGGAACACTTTTTAAAACATATGGGAACACTTTTATATTACGCTTATATTTATATATATCTATATATATGAGCATCACTCTTTTGTTTTAGGAATGGAAGAACTTTTGCAAGCATACAATAAAGCTCTTGAAAATGTGAAGTTATGGGGACCAACTAATTTTTCACCCATAATCAACCGAGTGGCCGATGCGGCTGAAAAACACGAAGGACGATTGGTAAGTGAAGAGTAGTCGAATTCAAAATAAATAAAGTATAATTTTCTATCGACAATAAATGGGAAATTCATGTTCTGCCACAAAGTTGTTATGAAGATTTACACAAGATATTTTTCAAACAATTGTTCAATTAGATAGGTATTAAGCAGCAACGCAGAACAGTTCGAGAAAAAAGGAATGGGTGGATTAGTATATTTAATGTTTATTTATTGCTTTTGTAAGAGCAGCCGATATATAATATTGTAAAAAATTGACCAGAATACACAAATGCTTGGACTATTCGACTGACTACTGACCGCCAACCAGATTTTAAAACATTCAAATTTCGTATATCACAGAGAGTAAAGCCAATGAATAAACAGTATTGAATTTCTATTAACGCATGCATTTTATGTTTCGCAATTCAGAGCGATTTTCGTGCATTTCGCATTAGATTTCAGTTGGTTTAGTGATTGCAGTACAATAATTACAAGGCTCGTAAAATAATGTAACCAAAGTGAACAAGACTATTTCGTTATATTGACAATTGAAGAGGGGCCGTGGCCCGTGCGTTAATTTTTTGTAAAAAACTATATTTTATTTTCTTCCATTCCAATTTTAACAGGAGTATCAAGTTCTCCTTATCTTGACTGACGGTGTGGTGACAGATATGGATGAAACGAAGAAGGCTCTTGTCCGCGCTTCAAAACTTCCAATTTCAATCGTCATTGTTGGGATTGGAAATGCAGACTTCAGTGATATGGAGTTTATGAGCAAAGGAGCAAAGCATATCAAGACTCAAGAAGGAGAGTGCGCTGCAAGAGATATTACTCAGATTGTCTCATTCCGAAAGTTTAATTTTGTGAGTAGGATTTTCGTCATAAGTATCAAGTAAACTGTATACAAACATTCATCGTGATATTATATATACAAAAACTAGTCACAAACTAACATTTCATTATTGTCCTCATTTTCGCTCTTTTTAAATGCGTTGATAATAAGAAATAAAACATTCCAGTTGGGAATGTATGCATATGTCTTACATTAACTTTGTACTGAAAATGACACATCTTTCATTGTTGTATTTCTGGTGAAAATTCGCAAGTTATAAAAAGACTTTTTATCTGAATTTATCTGATAACAATGTATATAAAATAATTCTACAACTGGCAGGAATATTATTTGCGAGATATTTTTTGAAACATGCTAACTGAACCGCACATGAAAATTTCTCAATTTTTTAAACTCTATGCTGATGTTCGCAGAAATCTAATCTTTCAATTTTAATCTTGAACAGCTTTATCCTCGCTCGTCCGCTCTATAATATTTGTAGAGTTCAAGTAATACAGTATTCTCATCAGAACTTATTTCAAATCATTGGATTATATATATTATTTACGTATTTTACATTTTTGATACAGGAATCGATGGATACACTCGGTCGCAATTTGTTGCAAAAAATCCCATCGCAACTCGCCGAATACTTTGCGTCTAAGAAAATCGATCCAACGTCAGGTCATTCAAGTCCACGACGTGAAAACGGCGAAGTTAAGAAACAACCAGAAATAAACGAAACTCAAACTCCGGTTAAAAAACGACAGGCGCCAAAGGAACCGCCAAAGCAAGAGATTCCAGATCAAGAAACGCCAGAAACCCAAGAAAATCACTTGGAGATTGAAAATGGAAAACCTGAGAGTCCAAAAAGAAGTCCTCGCGTTAGCGAGAGCGATGCGAACCAAGATCAGGTTCAGGAACAAGCCGCGAAAGACAATCCAGATGTGGAAATTTCAGCGTTTTAACTGAAAATAAACGAGATTAAATCAAAATTTGGGGGCAGATGTTTCTAAAATAAACGGTTTGAATAAACGGTGTGACCGAAAATGACGGTTTGACAGTTATTATGGTCGATCATTCAATCCTTCGATTAAAAACCACAAACTCTATTTTACTGTTCCTTCACTTTTCTAAATATATTTTGAACACCCATTTTGTTTCCAACCAAGACGCAAACGAACTTGATCATAGTTTAAGACTATCAGATTCAGATTCAGATATTTTTATCTAGCTTTTTCCAAAAGAAACGGTTTAGAGAAAACGACGGTTTTCAAGCTTTCAATACGATGAATTGAAAAAAATAAATCTTTCTTTTGACCTTTCTTGTAGCCTACTTTTTTAATTATTTCTGGATACTTTTGAAGACCCATTTTGTTTTAACCATAAGGGTATCTTCTAATCGCTTTTGATCATACTATTCTTCGAAGATCTTTGGTCAAATGGATTGGAAGTCTGTAAATCTGGACCTTATGGGTTATCTTATTTACAAATAAGTTTATTACATAAATGAATATAAAACGTTGCTTTTCGTATCTTCAAATGTATAACTAAGCCATTAATTTTTCATTGCTTTTGTATAATATTCCGCTTTCTTCACATATTGTGTATTGCGAAACATAAAATGCATGCGTAAATATAAATTCGATACTGTTCATTCATTGTCGTCTATGATAAACGAATTTTCGAATATTTTGAAATATGGTTGGTGGTCAGCAGTTGTCGACTAGTCGCAAGCATTTTGCATGTTCTGGTCAAATATATATATATTACAATAATATATTTCGGCTGCTCGAACGAGAAAAATACAGAAGGATGCAATACAAATAAAATGCTGTCTAGAATGAGATTGGAACACGCGCAAATGCTCGCCCATCTACAAAAACAAAGCAAGCACATAATAGAATGAATATTATTTGAAATCAATATTGAGAAATATCAAAGCCAAAAACACTGAGTCAAGAAAGAGTTATTAAATTTGTAAATTTTACAGATTAATGTTTGTACCCAAATGCATGCTTTAATGTTAATCACACAGAAAAACATTTTATAATATTTTTACCGCAGCAGTGCAGCCATTTAACTTTCAACCCGATAAATATTACCGGACTTGAAATGGAACTATGGATCGTTCTGCTATTATGATGTTTTTGTTCGAATTTTTCTTCTTTTTACGGTATTTAATCCACCAAGCGTGACGGCTGTTTCCGAGTTGATGCGAAACCCACGCAAAACTCGGAGAATAAATAATACTCGTAACGATTGGAACTTTGTTTTGGATTTTGTGTTCATATATTTGAGCATCGCTTGCTTTCTTGTTCCATCTAGTGCCTACAGCAGGCACATTTACACTTCCAAATGGTCTCTAGGGTCCCCAAAATGATATTATTTTCAACAATGCATCTAAAATGTGTTGGATAATTTTCATGAACTGTTCTGTCATTACTACTTAAGGTGCACAGAAAAATAGCTTAAAATCTTTTAATCAGTGAATAAGTTGATGTTAGTTTCTTTCCTTATTTGTCTCTTCCAGCGATGATAAAGTCGAATGTGTCCATGCTGTATCAGGTTCAACCGTTGAAGTGTATTCACCTCAATGGGTCCAACTTGATAAAATCAGCAGTGTCGTCGTCCGAGTAGATATTTGCAGTTTTAGTTAGGTAATATTCATAAACTCAAGATGAAATCATACTAACAGACTTCAAGCTAATACCTATTTCGATTAATGCAAGGCGAGAACAATGAGGACAATCCTAATCGGATAAAACGACATATTAACACTCTCAACCTACACATAAAAGCCCTCTTGTGGCAAAAGTCGTGAATAAAACTTAGTACGATACTAAATATTGTGCAGACAGGCAAAAAACGGCGAGGTTGCTTCAATTCAGAACCCTAGCAAATCAGTTTCAGATTTTTTACGCACGTCTTCAAGTTTTTTGTCATATTTGCGCAAATAGATGTGGTAGTATATGCACAGTATTATATTGTTTCTCGATTTTTTGAATAAATAGACGAGAAGGCGCCTGGTGCCGGTAAGTATAAACCGGAATAAGACACGTAGTATAGAATTGTTGGTGTGTCTGAGTTGTGCAGATTTTTTTTCAAGTTTGCGCTAACGTAGTAAAGGCTCGTGAATACATAGATGGGTTACTTTAATTCAGTGCACACATGAAAGTAAGATGTAAAAGCCTAAAATGAGGAATATCTGACAAATGAGGAAAAACTGACTAATCCGCGCGGCGGTGTGGCTCAACGGGCTAAGCAGTAGAAATACGCTCGCCACCGCACCTCTAACTACTCTGCGTGGGTTCGCAGGTTCAAATCCCATGCAGGGATGGTTATGTGCGAGAGGATTGCTGGACTCCTCGCCGTCGTTGGGTGGTTCACGTAACCGCTGGTCAGTTACGGCTTCCTCCACCACCAAGTCCATGCTTCCGAAAACAAACAATACAGTAAAACTAATCCCATACCCGACTTGGAATGGTAACCGGACGAGAGGCCGTGGTTCGCCATATGGATAAGCCATCTTATCGGCTTTCTACTCCCCCGGGATAAATATGTAAATCCTATCCTATCCTATATTCTACTAAGACAGTAAGAGTTTTATTAAGTCTGTAAGTAGAGACAGCTGAGAAAAGCTATTTTCGATTTTCCCAGCTCCTTAAGTTACTCCCTATACCTACCTACATATTGGTTTTATAAGGTAGTGTTTTTTTCCGATTTACCAAATCACTGATTTTCACTTAATACAGATATTGACTAAATATACAATTACGGCATAAGACAGTGGGTCTGTCACTGTTGTATCATTGTATGTATATGGTTGCATGAACCATGCTTCACTCAGTGTCATCTGACATCAACCAAGAAATAAACAAATACAAGGAATATGTGTCTCTGCTCAATGATCCACTGGCTCGTAAGTAAAATTTTGATTTTTATCAGCGCATTTTCTGCTACAAGAATGTTTCTACTTCAGACTGTAATTCAAGAATTCGGCGGTGTTGCGCATCATGCTAAGACCCTCCATCTGTCCGTGAGTTTGCAGGTCGTATCCAGTGGGGGTTAATTATATTCGAGAAGATTTCTGGACACCTCGCTGCCGTAAAGTAGTTTTAATAATCGCTGGGCGGTGAGGGGTCCTCTGCCGTCAAGTCTATCCACTGGCTATCTAATCCCATACCCAACGTGGACTGGCAGCAGGATGAGATTCCGTGGTTTGCCATGTGATTAAGCCGTCTTATATGTAAATCTTAATCCCATAAGAATTGGAGATGGTCCTATTACTGTTTTTATGAATATTGTTTTGAATTTTTAGTTTTCTGTATTTTTATATTTTGTGTTTTATATGCTGTTTTCATTTCTAACAGAGGATGAAAATAAGTTGAAAGTTGCTCAAGAAGTGAGCGAACATTTCGAGGTTTGTACAATTTTTTATTGCTATGCAGTTATTTGATCGAAGTTTGGATGTTTTTTTACTCTGCTCTTATACTTACTTAAATGATATTAATATGAAATTCAGATTTTTGTTCATTCCTTTTTGAACTTTTTAAATATAAATGAAATCAGATAAATGCTTTCTGTTTTACTGTAATTGCTGAAATAATCCACTTAAATTACCACCATATTTATGCTTTTTCATTATTCATTCGGTATTCATTATTTATTATTAATTATCAATAATTAATTCTTCAGGACATTGCACATTCTCCTCAGTATCAAGTGTTTCTAAATCATTGTGTTCCAAGATTTGTCAAATTATTGCAAGATGGAGAACCAAGCTTTGTACTGGAAAATCATGGCCAGGTTAGAAAACTATAATGGTGAATTATTCATTTGGAAATAGAAATTGACCTTGTATTTATATGAGGTCAAAGGTTAGATTTTCACACTTATTACAGTTCTGAACAACAGTCTTTAATATCTCTTTTATTTCTACAATAACCTGAAAATCTTTACTGTTTTACGTTGCCTCCAATTTAACACAGGTGGAGCTGGGAGCTGTAATTAACTATTTTTTTAATTTCCGATGCCAACAAAGTTGAGTTTTGGATCTAATTAGTTAAAAATGTGACACCTAGTATACATATAACAGCACCAAAATATTTCTAAGAGATTATCGAAATATTTTACTTAAAACAACTTGCTTTTCAAATCTATCTCTGAGATTTCAATCTTGCCCACTTCTACATTTAATAATTATCAAAATTGCGAACCTATTTTATATCGGGCTATCATTATTACAATGGATATTTTATTTAACGTTCTTTTTTTACAGCAACTTCGCAAACTTGTTCTTGACATTCTACATCGGATTCCAACAAATGATTATTTGAAACCTCATGTTAAAATGATTCTCAATTTATGCTTCCAACTACTTGAGGTAATGTACAAGTAATTCATACTTAACTCAAGTAAATTGACTTAACTTGCCTAAAAATCAAAAATTATATTTGAAGTGTTATGTACCAATATGGACGGTACGGTAACGTAAAGGGACTGAACATATTGGCAGGGAAAGACTCACTTGGCTAACACAGACAGGTCCTGAACTCGTACTAAAACTAAAATAAGGAAAATCGGAAAAAAATTATGGCCTAACCCTAACCTGATACACACACTACGAAGTAACCATTGTAATGCTTTGTGTGTTTGCTTAAAAAAAGATGGAAAAGATGTCGTACATTAAAATAATTGTTTTTTATACGATACTTATTCACATATTTTGCTTGGAACAAGGTCATGTATAATCAGCCACTGATATTCAATTTTCAGCCATATTGAGAATTTAAATATTAAAAATTGTCTTTTGCAATCCAGGTTGACAATGAAGAAAATGTTCAAGTTTGTTTAAAAATATTGATTGAGCTCCATAAACAATTCAGACCACAAATGGCACCAGAGGTAAAAGTTTTAGCTGTATTTTGATATTTCGCTAATTTTCATTTTACTAATCCTAATACTCTTTTGTTAGTCTCGTCCATTTTCAAGATATGTGTGATTTTGGGAATACTGGCCAAAGTTTTTGAGGTTATTTTGTACAAGTTGCATTCAAACACTCAACAAGACTCTACTCAAGTAATCGCTAATGGATGAACTTTGCGAAAGGGGTCTAATTTTTTGTTTCTGCACAACCTACCCAATGTTCTGACAACCCAAGCTGGAATGATAGACATGGAATTTGAACCTGATGTCTCTAATTGCAATAATAACATAATCAAGTGTATTAAATCAACATGCCTGCTATAATATATCCACTTCTAATTCTAAGCTGACTGTGGGATGAAAAGTAGTCTTGACTGTCTTAAGTTTGTGCATTTGTTATATAGATATTGTGTTTGCTTGTTTGGAACTTTGGATTAGGCATGGATATAAATTGTTTGTTAATTTTTATTATATTGTTTCAGATCCAACATTTTCTTGCTCTTGTGAAGAGAATCTATTCAGAACTACCAAGAAATATGGTAAAGTATTGAATATAAAGTTGAGGGATATACATGAAAAGCATTGGCACTTTTAATTGGGCGTAAATATGTGATAGGAATTTCTGTGCCTTCTTTTGAATACATGTTTTTCACCATAAATCTCAGATCCTACAAGAAGATTGCTGAATATCATTTTTTAATACATTGCTTTCATTACACCTTTCACTCTTAAACAAGGCTATGTACTAGAAGCCACTGATATCAATTAATCTGTAAAAAGCTTCCATTTTTGATATGATCAGAATCTTTTCAGCATTGCCCAATTTATTACATCCTGGATGAGGTCGTGTACTTGGGATTTGAATCCGAGTGTGTAACTTGTGATATCGATACAGATAAATCTAACGGCTTTGAACCACGAGGTAATTACGCCTACAATTTTTATTCTTCTATATCTTTTAGTCATGGCTATTTGAGAATCCAACAATATCAGATGGAAGTATGCCTGATCCAACGCGTATTGGAACTATTACTCCGATACAATATAGAGAAAGAGGAAACATGTCTGCAGCTGGAGTCACTACTGTCAATGTGATAATACAATATTTCATAATAAATATAATGTTTAAAATTGAATTAAGTTGTTTTAAAAACAAATTTTATTCAGGGATATACATTTCTAGAATATTGTGCATATAATATAGTTAAGTTGTTAGAAGGACTCTAAGATATGCTCTTTCTGCTATCCAAGTTCACATATTTAGATACTCCCATACTAACAGTGGACTTGTTGAGAAATTGTTGTCTGCTGTGAAATTCTATTTTATCCGATAACATAACAGATGTGCTTTTGTCAGAAATGATATTACTGAAACTAAAAACGTTTATCTGACCAACCATCAATGCTATAGCTGGTATTCTTTGGCCACTTGGACTGCCAGTGGTATCGTTGGAGATTTAATTTTCTTTTTTGTATTTTGTTTCCAGAGAACTTATGTTCCAAAAGCTTTGAATTCAATGAAAGTTTTGCAGGAAATACCAATCACAGTTGTTTTAATGTATCAGGTTGGATTTTTTTCAATCTTTTGTTTCAAGTTTTTGGTTAATTTAAATGAATGCGATTTGGACTAAATGATTCTATGAACCATTTTTTTGATTTGAAAGTTTTGTACTGGTTTAACTAATTGAAGACAAACAATTCCATATTGAAAATTTTGGTCTTCATGTAGAGCAGTTCACATTTTATTCACTGAGTTATTGTTAATTTTATAAACTTTTCTGTGATATAAGGCACTTTTATCTGCATTATTTTGTTTTTACCCTTTTCATCTGTTATTGAAGAATTTTAAGAATTTTAGATATCAAGTAATAGCATTGCAGCCAACCATCTACATAAAAATTTCATCTAGTTTTTTGATCATAAAAAGTTATGTGGTTTTATTTTCAGTTGTACAAAGCTGCAACACAAAGTGTAGTTGCGGAATTTATACCTTTGATTATGTCAACATTGTTGCTGCAACCTTCACAACAAGCTCGAGCTTCTCCTAATTTCAACAAAGAACTTTTTGTTGATTTCACAGCTGCTCAAGTCAAGACTTTGTCGTTCATCGCATTCTTTGTTCGACCTTACCATGTCAGTTACATTCAATTTTTTTCACCAAATAAAATTCACAATTTGGTTTGAAAAAATTTCTTTTTATTTGTATTCTATATGCCTTTATATGCCCCCTCCAAAACAAGGGTCATTTGGAATTTATTTTAAAGAGAACATAACTTTTGTGCGTCCTAAATTGCTAAAAACTTTTGGGTAATACACATACACAAACGTGTTCAAGTGTTAAATAAATTTTTCATTTTTGGAGAATTAATCATGTAATTTATGGGTTCTTTCTATTTGAATCATTCTGTGTAAATGTAGAATTTATGCCAATAGATGCTCACATCTATCAATAGTTTAAAAATTCTCAAATTTTATTTTAAAATTGTTATATATGGTATTTATCATATATCAAAAGCAGGATACATATGACTTTTTCAAATATAATTTTGGATATGCTATTCATTAGCCTACATACTGAGGATTATCTTCACCCATTGAAATGAAACGAAACTATTGTATCATTTATTTATTATATTCAACTGTATTCATGAGGATTTCACTCTAAACTGGAATATCTCTGTTTTAGTATTTAGCCTGCCTAATTCATCACATTTCGGTGAAATGCTTGACAGAGTGTTTTGACATTTTAGGTGGATAGATTGAATCTATTATTCAATCATTCTTCTTTCTTTATTTTGTTCTTCATTCTAGGAAAGCATCATTCAATATTCAAATGAAATGGTGACAGCAATGCTTCAATTACTAACAAATTGTCCACCTGAAGTTGCTTCTCTCAGAAAAGAACTGCTTATCGCTGTTCGCCATATTCTGGCAACTGATCTTCGTACAAGTATGAGATTTTTGAGAAGTAACTTTTTTTATTGAGTGTGACTTCAGAGACAGATTCTGACTTGTTGGATACCCTAGAAAGGAGAAAGTCTAATTGAAATTTTGAATTTACCCAGGTCAAAATTGATAGTTGAAAATCTAGACTAAGGAGTGTCCATTATTGGTTTTATAAAATTTAATTCATTCCATTTTGGAATATTATAAACATTTTGTATATACACATATTTTGTAACAAAATTGTGACCTAAATCATTGATTTCATTGTGAATGATAAATTTCACATAATAAACAGTAACTTCATCCTAATATTTGAATTCCGAAATATCCTTCCGAATCGCATCAATCTGAATTTCATTCAAAGTAAAATCGTACAGAAGTCAAAAGTTTTCGTCTTAAACTAAAGTCTTTCAAACCTCAAAAGTTTCTCTTCTTCTTATACCAAACGAGCAGCTGTTTGACCTTCTATAACTTGTCAGCAGATTTTAGAGACATCGGTTTTATTTTATTTTTTTACTTCCAATTAGTTATATCACTTGTAAAATGTATTGTCTTTATATTAGAATTTGTACCTCGAATGGATTCCCTTCTTGATGAAGAAATTCTAGTCAGCAGTGGTTGGTCTGCTTGTGAAACATTGCGACCTCTTGCATACAGTACATTGGCTGATCTGGCTCATCATGTTCGCGCTCAACTCTCATTGTCTCAGGTAAGCAGTTTTGCCAGCATTATAATCATTTATCTCATTCAACACAATCTCTGATTTTTTTGCCATATTGTTGAGTCCTAGCACATTAATCATGCTAAGCATTAGGAAGACATTTATCTCACTAGTGATTAGCCTGAGATGGTTTTTAGGTTCAATTCCCATGTTGGTTATTATGTGCGAAAGGATAGCTTGATTTCTTGCTTTCTTACATTATACAACTGACTGATTACTGGTAGCGATTCCTGTAGCTGACCTAAACTGGTATCCAAGTGAGATGCCATGATTTGCGGTATGATTTTCGATCTTATCATCTTCTCTCTCTCTGGGAAAAATATGAAAATTCTTATGGTATACTCCGTATGACATCTCATATAAATGATATTGGGATAATTTCCAATACCATAATAACACAGTATCTTACATTTGTTTTAATATTCCCATATCTGTACATGAAAATATACCATGTTTTGCTATATGTTGAAGCTGTCTTGTAGAAATGAGTATCAGAATCCTATTCTTTTCTCTGACAAATTGATACACTTTCTATATCAAAAATTTGAATTTCTTTAGATTTGGTTTAATAAATTATTCTACTACCTTTTCAGCTTGCTTCTGCAGTTCACCTGTTTTCGAAAAATGTTCACGATGATTCTCTTCCATGCTCAATTCAAACAATGTCTTGCAAATTACTTCTGAATTTAGTTGAAGGTATAACAAAGAAAAGCGAGGTAGAAAAAAGCTCGGTAAATATCATTTTTTATTGGATTCTTTTGAATTTTATTTACTTAGCTTTTATGTGAGTTTTCTTCACTTCTGAGTGCGTTATTGTAATTTTGCTATGAATTTATTTATAAAAGAGAGAGAGAATTTATTTTTTTGTCATACCAGAAAACACATAATAAATATATATAATAATTGAATAATTAAATCAAAATTTATGGTAGATGTTTGGGTGGTAATGATACGGCCATCCACAGCCATCTGAGTCAGTTACCACCTAATACAAACACATGAATAATCAAATAAAAAAATGACACAGGTTTTGTTCTATTACACTCTCATGATATAAAAAGCTATACTATGTACAAAAACGTTATCTGATTAGAAAGAAAAAAAGAGAAAAGGTGTCTCGCGAGAAACATATTTGTTCATGAGCTGTTGTCACTTCAAACAAGGCTCTGTCTAGCCACTGATCTGTGAGAAATTATTTCATGAGGAACCAGAATCCTTGTCAGTGTGCCATTGGCTGACAAATCTGTTACACTTCTGGTGAAGTGGAGAAGGTTTGAACCCAAATTCTATGACCTCCGACCCCAGTATAGTTTGACCCAATGCTCTCAACGACTACTCAAACCTGTCTACTTGAATGTGCAAACTATTTTGAGTGTTTTTTTCACTTTTATTAAGAAAGGTGAATTTTTATTTTCAGCAAGGGCGAGAGATCCTCATGAGAATGTTAGAAGTTTTTGTTTTGAAATTTCACACAATAACAAAGTATCAACTACCAGCTATACTCGCCAAATGTAAGCCGCAGAGTGAAGCAACTGGACAAACTGACAATAGTAGTAATAGCAATGCAACTGGAAGTAATAATAGTAATTCTGGCAACACTGGATCTAACTCAAGTTCAATCCAAAGTACTTCAGTAAGTTTTTTTTTTTAATGTTGCCAGGTTCAAATGACAATCATCATTGCCAGATTCAAACACATTGCCAGATTTGGATTGAATTTGATATGAAAGTCATATTTTTTTTTCAATTTTTGACTTTGGTATTGGTGACCTATTATTGATTTTATATGGAATAGGGTAAAGACTGATATTATGATAACATAATTGATAGATGGTTTATTTTGAATACACAAAACAAACACAGATGTTGGAATTTCTGGAAAGTTGCCAAAACTTCTAATTAGGTTTAAACGTGCGACAAAACAAAATGCCCCTCTCACCTTGTGACATGAAGAAGTGAAGAACAATTTTAATGAGATATATACTATGCAATTGCCATCATATATTTTGTCATGGCCAGATTAAAGTTTTCAAATCTCTTCTGATGGAAAGTTAATGACAGGTTTCAATGTAATAATATTCTGCAATATTGATGTATTTTGTATGTTATGAGAAAATGCTCTTTGCTGTTAATTACTGATTAGCACAGAAATTCTTGTTCACATAATCGTTGGTTTAGGATAAAGAAACAGGAATTTTTTAACTGAAAAATATCTTTCACCATGTGGCAGGTGCATTTGAATTCCAGTGCCCTGGCTGCAAACATGTCCAGTTATATAAAAGAATTACTTATCATTGAGTTTTATTTTGAAATGCTTCTTTCTGTTTTAAAATTATTTGTAGGCATCAACTCCAACTTCCGCTCCTACAACTCCTGGTCCATCAACACAGCAACAACATGGATCATTGCCTTCTTCCAAGTCAACAGACACCGACAATTCAAAACAAGGTAGTGGGGCATTCAAATTCATTATGGTATTCTTTAAAAAGCAAAAAAATTTGAATTTTATGTTTTTCACATTCATATATTTAAATATTTTTTTCAATTGAGACATGCCCCAGTGCTTCTATTATGGAGTAGACATATCAAGCATTGTTTCTTGATTGTGTAATATAAATTACGCTATATATTGGAATGCAGAAAAATTCGAATTATGCTTTTCACATTTTCTCCATATACTTTAAAAATTTGGACAAAAATTAAATAGTAAATGCTTTTTCGTTTACCTCAGACTCAGAGCATTGTGACAAGCATTGTTTCCTGTTATATAAGTGATATGAGTTACGAAAGTTATTAGACTTTAAGATATTTATTATGTATGTACTGAATTTGAGTAGGCTACTGCATATCAGTTTTTATTTATTTCTAATTTTTTTTAAATATAAAAGGAAATTTGTAATTCATTTTTATTATTTTAAATGGGATTACAGTAACATCAGTTTTATTGTCATTTTTTTTTTGAAAACACAATAGAATAGCTGATTTTCTGATTTTTCAGGTATTTAAATTATGTTGACAATTAAATGATGAATAGTGATTGACCCATTTCATGCCGTGAACTTTAATCCGCGATAAATATTTCAAATTGATCGCCCAACTTCTGAAGAATGCTATTTAAAGACCTATTTTAATATGATATTTCAGATGATGGCAAAGGATCAAGTACAATATCAGTGTCTGATTGTAGAAGTCTGGTTAAAACTCTTGTTTGTGGAGTGAAAACAATAACATGGGGAGCAGGATCTTGTAAAAGTCAATTCAATGAACAACAATCGAGCACAAATCAACAATTTTTACCGCAAGAAACCGTTCTTTTCACAAAACTCGTTCGATATGCTCTTCAAGCTTTGGATATATACCAGGTACAGTAATCAACCAAAGAATGCTTATTTTTAGTTTCTCTAGTTTAGAGGTGCACAACTTGCCCATGTACGACTGCATGCGGCCATCGAAGATAAAATTTATGGCTGTAATCGCTATGATGCCGCCAGCTATAGAAAAAGGGTTGTGAACTGACATTGGTCAGAAATTAGCGATCTCACAGGGGATTTGACATGGTTCATCAGTGAAAAAGCTTGCTTGTACGAGTACGTGCTGCCAAATTATGAGGTCATTAAAACTGCCATTCTGCCCAAGTGTGTAAGCTACTATTTATGTATCGATTTCCTCCAGTTGGTGATGGCACTCATGGCTCGTTTGAAAGGGCTAGCAGAGCGCATTTCAGGAAAATGAACAAATTGTTTGTATTAAATCTTAATATTGACTACATCACTCGAAAATAAGAAGTTTTACTCAATTTTATTTTATTTAATTCCTAAAATACAGCGCGGGCCACTCGAAACTCCTTGGCGGGCCACATGTGGCCCGCGGGACACGGGTTGGACGACCCTGCTGTAACAGATAAATTCCCAATATAATGACTATTTTAAGATTTATATAAATCCATTTTCCCCAATTTCTTTATGAATATATTTTGTGTAGCTTTTTTGTACTATTATTCATATATTATTAGGATAAGATTTACATATTTATTCCTGGGAGAGGAAAGCCAATAAGACCGTTTAATCATATAGCGAACCACGGCCTCTCGTCCGGTTACCATTCCATGTCGGGTACGGGATTAGTTAGTTATTTGTTTTCGGACGCATGGACTTGATGGTGGAGGAAGCCGTAATCGACCAGCGGTTACGTGAACCACCCTACGGCAAGAGGAGTCCAGCAATCCTCTTGCACATAACTATCCCAGCATGGGATTCAAACCTACCCATGCAGGGTAATCAGAGGTGCGGTGTCAAGCTTATTCCTGATGCTAAGCACGATGCGCCACACCGCCGAGCCAATTAATATTTGAGGTCATGAATTTAAAAAAATTGAAATTAAAATGAAAAATTTGATATCACAATAACAGATTAATGTGGGTGCAAATGGACAAGCGTATGTTCGGGCATCAAATTGTCCGACGGTTCGAATGAAGGAAGAGAAAGAAGTATTGGAACATTTTGCCGGTGTTTTTACAATTCTCAGTCCTTCAACATTCAAGGAAATTTTCAGCACAACGATAACTTACATGGTGGATAGGATTTACAAAAACTACGCTTTACAGGTTTGCTGAAACTCATTGTGTTTTTGTTTCTGTAAAGAAACCTCTCATTCTTCATTCTTTCATAACATGAACTAAGATAATCTAGTGGTAGAAAGTTAACATGACAAATATCTTGTCTCACCATGTAGGATTCAAATCATAATAAGCAAATCCAAATCGGGCAGATTTTGGTCACAAAGAACTAGTGCTCCCAGTTTTTCTATAGTAATTAAATTTTGAAATTGAGAAATCATCAACTTGATCAGAAATCGAAATTAATCAAAATGCAAAGTT
Source organism: Styela clava (assembly GCF_964204865.1). Taxonomy (NCBI): domain Eukaryota; kingdom Metazoa; phylum Chordata; class Ascidiacea; order Stolidobranchia; family Styelidae; genus Styela; species Styela clava. The sequence goes on from NC_135262.1 coordinate 5,137,476, forward strand.
TATAATATGATATGTTCAGGTAGATCCTTTTGATCTTTGATCCTTATTCTGTTTTATTACCTATTTCTTGTTGTATGAACACATCCACAATGGAGGCGATGGTACAAAAAATTGCTTAGTGTTTCATTATAATAAACAACCCCTTGTTTTTATAGATTGTTGCAAACTCGTTTCTTGCTAGCCCGCATACTTCACCTACATTCGCCACCATACTAGTCGAATACTTATTAGAAAGGTTGAAAGATATGGGGGAACCGGGAGAAAAATCAAATCTATACTTGAAGCTTTTCAAGGTTTGTGACACTTTAATTCTTTATAGTCTCAGTAGTTCTTTTCACTTTCACTCCGTAACTTTGCTCAGATATCAACCTCTATTATTTTTGAATGTGTGTGCCCTCGCCCTGGGCAAATTTATTTCAAGAAAAAATTCTGATATTTTATGCTTCGGAAACCACTTTTCTGGGTATGGTGGAATTATGTTGCCAAATGTGATTCATTCATAATATTAAAAAATTTGACTATATGATTCAAATACAGTAAAATAGATTCAAACTCGACAACTTACATGGGGTCATCAGTGCAATTGGAAGTGTATTCGTAGCGCTCAATATAATGAACCAACTGACGGACTATGATTAAAACCGATAACAAGTAGATGTATGATCGATTATCAAACTTTTTTGAAAATAACACATTTTTATACTACTTAGCTTGTCTTTGGATCTGTGTCATTATTCGCAAATGAGAATGAACAAATGTTGAAACCACATCTACACACAATCGTTACTCGATCAATGGAACTTGCTAATACGGCTCATGATCCATTCAACTATTTCTTATTATTGAGAGCTTTGTTTCGTTCCATTGGTGGCGGAAGTCATGATAGCTTGTATCAAGAATTCTTACCACTTTTGCCAAATCTTTTGCAAGGTATTTTATTCAATTCTTATCTTTGCATTTCACTACTCCAGTTTTTTAGACGCTCCAGAAGTGTGTGTACCAATATGGAGGGAAATAATTTTGTTCCCTTATTTACATCAAGTTGTGTAAAGAGACTGAAACCTATGAGCAGGGGGTATATTTACTTGACTAAAACAAACAGTCCCCGAACTCGTAATAGAACTAAAAAAAGAAAAACCAGGATAAAATTATGGCCTAACCCTAACCTGGTACACATACTATACGGGGGTACAGTTTTTGAGTATAGTTCAAATATGTCTTTGTTCAAGTTTTCATCAGCAGTTTGCTATGGATTCCAGATTGGTATCTGAGAAAAAATTTCAAACTTATAGATGATTGAAATATTGTTATTTCAAAATTACAATAAATAAAATTGCTATTTTCTGGCAATTTTAAATACCAATACTATGATTTGGTCAAATTTTATTAACATACTAAATTTATATTATAATTTTCCTACTGGCATATAAATAGCTTACTAGGGTAATGCCTTACTTGACATAAAATAGCCAAGACATGCACAAAAGATTGTTCGATGACATTTTGAAAATTTCCAAGTTTCCAATTTTCATTATCACTGAGTAAACTTTTGTTCAATATTTTTAGTTTTGTTCCACTTCTCGATTCATAATTCTTTAGTTGTTAAGCAATTCAGAAATATTCCTAATAATATTAAATGTAGTCCTCTGTAAACTATGTGATATGTAAAATTAAATATATAGTGTTGAAGGACATTAGAATTTTACTGTTTTTTTTTCCAAAAAGGTCTAAACAGCCTCCAGAGTGGACTTCACAAACAGCACATGAAGGATTTATTTGTGGAACTATGTCTAACTGTTCCTGTACGACTCAGTTCTTTGCTTCCATATCTTCCAATGTTGATGGATCCGTTGGTTTCTGCGCTCAATGGTTCACAAACTTTAATAACTCAAGGTCTCAGAACGTTGGAACTGTGTGTGGATAATTTGCAGCCTGATTTCTTATATGATCATATTCAGGTAATTTATCAGTATTTAATGTAGAAGGTTTGAGAATCTGATTTTTCTGTTTATAAATTGTTGATAATAATGCAAAAATTGTATATTTACAGTTTTTTGTAAAATTTTTATTTTTATTTTTCAATTTTAGCCTGTAAGAGCAGAACTGATGCAAGCGCTCTGGAGAACATTGCGAAATCCATCTGATGGAATTGCTCATGTTGCTTTTCGAGTTCTTGGCAAATTTGGTGGATCGAACCGAAAGATGCTCAAAGAAGCTCAACGACTTGAGTATAATGACTCAGATTCACTTGGTCCTTGCATCAGAGTGGATTTTCTTGATTGCAAGACTCCAGTTTATTTGCCGGTATTGTTTTTTTTATTTATTTTTAAATGTAGAAATAATATTTTATTATTTTTCAAACCGCTCAAAACAGGTAATGAAACCACTCTATAAAAATCAGTATTTTGGTTAATGTCACTTGTCATATCATCATCAATAACCATTTTGGAAAATGAACATGGCCATATCATTGAGCTTAACCCCAACTCACAAAAATAATCTTGGAATGCTTCTCAAATTTATAAACAAAATTTGACCTGAGTAATGAGATGGGTTGCACTCAACTTTTATCAGTTTGTCATTGATTTGCTACTAATAGCCAAATGATAGTTTATTCGATAAAGAATTCCACTGGCGATTAATCTATGGGATATTGATGTCTGAATCTGCATGTATCATTACATTTAATACTTTCAAGTTGTTGTGTGCAGATGAAATCATCCAATTGAACATTGATAATAGATAGTAGCTTTGTACTGTATGTAGTTATACTTGTTCAATGCAATATGTGAAATTCTTCATAATGATGAATAAATTGTGGGTTTTGTGCAGTCTGTGTTTTTACCATTTCCATCCATATGTGCGTTTAGAATCTGCTCTTTGAGATTTTGTGATGTGACTAATTCATTTTCAGTTTTGAAGGTTTTGGTGATCTAACTGTATATTGTTTTAGCTATTATTTTTATAGTCGACGTCTCTTTTCAATATTTTCACATTATCACTTATTTTTTCAAAGGTGCAACAAATTGTTGAGAGTGCCTTGAAATGCTTGAAAAGTTTGGGAACCGATACATATTATAGAAGACAATCATTTGAAGTTATAAAATGTTATTTGGTAAGTTTAATACATGTTATTAAAATAAAATTTATTTTCATTTATTATGTGACAGGAAGCGGCCATGTGGATTGTTTTGCTAATTTATTCAGAAAAATAGTTGTTCACTTGACTGTTGCTCATTTACACAAGCCTTAATTTGCGCATTTTTAGACAATATGGTTTGCATATTCTCATACCCTTGCAGAGATGAATATAAAAACACAAATTTTTTTTATTTTATTTATAACAGATTTGCATGATGAACAATGATGTTGGACAAATTGATTTCTCTCATCTGATTCAACATTCCACATTTACAACTGGAAAGTTTCCTCATGTGCCTGTGTCAAGTCTACCAAAATGTCAAGATACTGTTACCAGAAATACTTTCAAACAATCTTTAACTGCTGCGATCAGTGAGTAGTCATTACAAATTTGGGCCCTCCAGTAGTATATGTACCAATATGGAGGTTACTAATTATTTTCGCCTACTTCACATCAGGTTGTGTAAAGGGAGTGAAACCTATGGGCAGGGGGTATATTCACTTTGCTGACACAGACAGTCCCCGAACTCGTAATAGAACTAAGATAAGGAAAATCTGACTAAATTATGGCCTAACCCTAACCTGATAGACATACTACAGGAGTACCGAAATTTGTTTCATTCTGTTGAATATTTCTTTGTTTTAGTTTGAACCATTTATAGTGCCTATTGAAGATATACTATTCTATCATGATATAATAGATCAGGGGTGGGCACACCGCGGCTCGCCAGACTTTTTGTGCGGCTCTTCTCGCTAACATAAATTATTATCCAAATTTTAACTGAGAGAAAAACTTTATTGTGAACTCTTTTAATTTATTAAAAGTCGTAAACAAGTTTTCGTCAATGATTAAGACAAATTTTGTTTTAGTATGAAAATCGCTGTAGCGTTGAATTTTGAATTTAAGTCAGTCAAGTCAGCAAATCTTTCGTCACAATGGTCAATGTTTATTGATGCATCGGCGTTATTGCAGCTTGATTGCGGTTAGTTAGTCTAAGTTACTGTGCGATATGTCCTCAATTGAAAAACGAAAGTACAAAGAAAAACAGAGTTGTCAAGTCAGAATGGGAAGAAGAATACGCATTTACCAGTCAAGAGAATAAACTTTTGTGCTTAATCTGCCATGAGCTAATTAGTCAGAATAAAGTCAGCAATGTTAAACGGCACCATGAAACGAATCATGAAAACCTCTTACGAGACTACCCTCGTAAATCAGCTATGAGGAGCACAAATTAAATGAGCTCAAATTGTGCATATATTTGAGCATAGCTGCCTTGTTTATCTATTTATTGTTATTAGACTCTTGTGTGAATTTCTTTTCTGTTCATGGTATTTTGATAATATTAATAAATTCCCAAATTCTGCGGCTCTTTTGAAGTTCTGACTTACAGCATGCGGCTCTTATACTAAAAAATTGTGCCCCCCCTGTAATAGATCATCCCAATTGTTCAATGATATGGACCCAGGAATAAAAGCTAATATATGATCCCAATAGCTGCTGCTGTGGTAGAAAAGATTTAAATTTTATTCTAGTTAATTCATTGCTCTCTGACTTAAATTCATATATATATGAGTTACTTCACTGCAAGATCTGTGAATTCAGCATGAAACAGCATAAGACTATCAGTATCATCAAATATTTGACAAAGTTTTAATATTGACAAGTGTTTCAAAAATATCTGAGTTCACCCTTGGTCGTACCGTTTGCGATAAAATGAACTAAATAACCTATACATAAACTTTTACTGTGGGTGTGTCTGTTTCTATGTTTGCACAATTACAATTGTCAATAGTTAATACTTGACCAGAATGCAATGTATGTACCTGGCACTCTTTATCTGACACATTGTAAAACAACGTCTGCAGAGTTGGTTTGGAAGATTCTAGTAAAGTAATGTGTTGCAATATTCTACTATTACCTTAGATAGTTTCTATCTTATTCTGTAGTAGAAGTTATTGCTAGTTAACAAAGCAACATGAAAGTACACTTGTTGTGAGTATAATTTAATTTTAGTTGGGCTTGGGATTAGGATGTATTAAGTTAGTTTGTTTGTTATATTTGAAAAAATAAAATATTTTTTGCATATCAGTTTTATCCTAACTTTCTTTTCATGTTAGCTTTCAGAATGTATGTCTGATTGTAATGAATATTGTTTTTACTTTCAGTGTGTGCTGTTATCAAAGACCTACAGGTTGTTGCACTGCCATTTGTTGCTCATGTTGTTCGACATTACACTCTCGTTGCTCTCTCCCAACAAGCAGGACCATTCCCACTTACAGCAAAGCAACAGAGTCAACAGGGATCCATGGGTATGTTGGGAATATAGTATATAGTTGATTTTTTGACAGATTTTCAGAACAAAAAGACTCAGCTGTTGGTGCGTCATGCGTAAATGTTAGAGACATGCTTGCCATCGCATATCTGATTACCCTGCACCAGTTCGCAGGTTTCGAATCCTGTGGGGAATAGTTATAAGAGAGAGGATTGTCAGACTCGCCACCGCCATGATGGTTTACGTAATTTCTGGCCTTTTACAGCTCCCACTATCATGAATATACTGGTAGCTTCATTCTTTTCTATACTCAAAACAAAGTTGTATCTCATGTCAAATTTTGGGATTCGATTTCTTTCTAGTTTTAACAGAAATTATTCAAAGCCAAGGAAACAAATTTTTTGATTAGATCATTTTGAGCTGTTTTCAATGAACCTCATTTAAGGGTACTCCCATAGTATGTGTACCAGGTTAGGGTTAGACCTTAATTTTATTCCGATTTTCCTTATTTTAGTTCTATTACAAGTTTGGGGGCTGTCTGTGTTAACCAAGTGAATATTCCCCTGCCCATAGGTTTCAGTCCCTTTACACAACTTGATGTAAAATGGGCGAACAAAATTAGTTATCTCCATATTGGTACACACTTCTGGAGCACCTATTTATGACCTTTCATAACCTAATTGAGTGATTTATAAAATATTCTCTCGATATATCAATGATTAATAGATTATTTACCAGAATATTATCATACTTTGAGTGTGCTATTTCTGTTGTATGAGTGTGAGTTTTCTTGAAATGCTGAATATGCATAACACATCAAACCATTAGATATAAAATTCATTCCATTTACTCTTATAGCTAACAGATATATGGAAATTGGCATTCTATATTGTATCAGAATGTTTCAGACTTTCTGGAGTAAATTTGTTCTGCATTGGATGTTAATTTTACAAGCAGGAAAGTACATGACTAAATGTAGCATATTGCAACATTTTTGGGATGAAAAGATATGCTCAAAGGAAGGTCATGCGCACTTAGAGGTGAAGGAGATAACTGAAGTGCCAAAAGTTTTTGAGCCTATTCAGAATATAGTGGTGAATTACATGTTAGCAAATACCAATTGACATGGGACACTGGGAAGTTCAGATTAATATAATCAGGAAAACAGCTATCTACGTAACTTATGTTCTTCAAAAAAACTTAGGGAATTCATTTTTTGATGGGTACAATGATAGTAAACCAATGAGAGCTCACAGCCAACCATGTTAACACCTTCCCACACTAAAAAATAATTTCTATTCCAGGTTTCTGTGCTGGTGTAAACAGCTGGTGGTCTGGTATGGATCCTTTAGTTTTAATAGATTCAATAGCAGAATGTATGGCTTACGAAGAAAAAGAATTATGCAAAGTTGGAACAATTGCTATTAGTATCATCATTGAAGTCACAAGTAAGCTCGTGATTTAGTTTTTTAAATTCAATATTTTTTCTCTACTTTGGTGAAGATGTTCTTTATATATCTTTTCGGTTGTCAATTCTGTTAGTTGTTAATTTGTATACTACATACTTACTTTATGTAATACATTCATGGAAAGGAATTGTTATGAGCCATCAGAGTGTTAAAAATGTTTTATGGGTTTGAGACCTCCTTTTTTGAAATAAATATTATTTAAATATTATTATTTAAAATTATTAGTTTTATCTTTTTCAATAAGTATAGATTCACAAACTTTACTTACTTGTTTCTGTGATTCTTTATTAATTCAATTAAGTAAATTGTAAAGTAAATTGCACTTGTATCATTATGTGAAAATAACAGTAAAGAGACCATTTGAAGTGTGCGCGCCTTTTGGTCTGTAAAATACGATACTCCCTTTTTTATATTTTTAATAGAGATAACACATTTTGATTATACAGACGTTTTTGTTAACATACTGATTCTGAATCCTGATCTGAATTTTGATTTTCGACTTTCCTTCTAAGATATAATTAGTCGAAGATTCTGATATCTACTTTTTAAACATCTGTGATGTACTTTTTTCATAGGTACCGTGCTTGGATCCAGAGAACGTGCTTCCAAGTTGCCATTGTTCTCTTACTTGGTTGATAGAATGTGTGCTTGCTGTTATGATCGAGCATGGTACGCAAAATATGGTGGATGTATCGCTATAAGATATTTGATGGAACAGGTATGTGTTGTCAAAAGGAGAAACTTATCTCAGGGAAAGTTGAATGGTGGACTGGCCATTTATATGCCTGACGGACATGATCCAACTTTGATCATACTTGTCTGTGGATCAAATAAATTTTTTGAGTGCAGGAATAAAAATAACCTTTTTGACCTAACGTTCTTTGATTAAATTATTGATAATCAAAATGATAGGAAAGTCCTAATGTATTTTCTGTATAGTAGACCGGGAAGAATTCCGTCCTTCAAGAAATAACAGCTCCTTACATACATATTAATGCTGCCGTTATGGAGGGGAAGGCATGAACAAGCATCATATAAGCAATTAATCATATGATCATTATCTGTATTCAAATTTGTGACAATTTTTCCATTCAGAATGGGCACATTTGAAATAAATTCATATGTCAGATTATGAAATATAATTCCACATTGCATTCAAAATACCAAATTTTCCATTTCTGTCAATACATAAAATAATTTCTGGTGACATTCTACATTTAATTGTTAAAATTGACAACTTTTTTTCAGATGCCTCTTAAATGGGTATTGGAGCAACAGTTTGTTTTTCTACGAGCTCTATTGTTTGTTATGATGGATTTGACAAGTGAAGTATCAAGTGGTGCGATCGATCGGGCAAAAGACATTTTACAGGTTTATGTTTTTATTGTCTTTATAATAGTTGTATAAACTTGTATAAACAATACTGTATTCTTTTTCTCATAGTTTCTTTTCAATTTCAATTTTGTTATGAAGTCAGTTCTCAGTATATCTTAACCAACCTATCAGTAGAGGTTACGTGAAACTAACCGAGTTTATTGTTTTTTAATCAGTATTTTTAATACATTTCATTTAATACATTCATTTAATGAATTTGTGAGGGCCACAATATATGGTATTGGTTCAAATATCAAGACTTTATGTATGTACATAAATCATATATAATATATAATTTCTGAGATCTTGGGCAAAACTAATGAATGCAAAAAGAGGTTCTCAAGGCCCATGATCAAATAGAAATTCTTTTTTTATACTTCATCATTGCAGAGTTTCTGGTGCTTATTTCGAGACTGTTTTTCGTAGATTTGCCAACTGGTTTACATGTTTTATAACCATAATTTTGATTCAAATCATTCAACCACCGAAATTCTGAAACTTTAGCCCGGTTTATTTCATATTTTTCAGGACTAATTTTGTATTACCGCAACTAAACTAAAACTATTCACAGGATAAAATGACCATTGAGTTGTTTGGTTTATACTTAAAACTAAAAACTGACAAATATTCAGCAAAACCAATAAGCTAATGAAAAAAATCATTCATTTATTTATTTAATTAAGGGGAATATAAAATCCACATAATAGTTTCCTATAATATTGCCATTTTACATGTTTTTTGATTTCAATAACAGAATCTTCTAAAGAAATGTGCTTCACCGCTAACTAGTCCTTTGTCCGAGGACAGAGAAGCAGTTGCCTTGCAGACAACATCATTCAATCAAGTTATGCGAGAACTTGTGAGAGAAGTTACATCACCGAACCAACTAGTCAGAGAACAGGTAATAATAATGACCTAGTGCAGCTGTTCCCAAGGGTTGTGGGGGGGGGGGGCCACAATGCGCGGCGCAAAACTGTTACTACTTTTTCCTTGACAGGAAAACTCATTCTTCTTCGTATTTTCATTCCTTGAGGAGGTTATTTCACAAGATTTTTTCACTTTGTTGAGCATGAATTGTTTGAACATAATGGGATTTGCAATCAATCAATCAGTTAACACTATAAATACCACTGAAATGATAAACAGGGGGGTCGTGAGTGTTAAAAGCCTTCGAAAGGGGGCCACAAGCTCCAAAAGGATGATAACCCATTGTCTTAACTATCTTGACATTGCAAGTTTAATGATTTTGGGTTCAGATCCCATGTTCTATACCACACCCAGGCTGTGATAAATTTGATAAGAAATGTAGAATTAGAACGATTTTGGTTCTTGGAAAATATTTTCTTACACATCTTATATTTTCTTGCATATACAGGGTCTTGTTTTGAGCAAAAGCCTTGAGTAAGCAAAAATATATGATATCTCTGACCAAGCATGACACAGTGCCTCATTGACGCAGTTCATCAATAACCACCCATGCTTGGAACAGGGGAAAAATTCAATCTTTCACTCCATCATTATTTTCAGGCGATGAGTTCGCTTCATACTTTGGCAGAAACTTCGGAAAAGAGTGTAACATCGATTATGGCTCCCCATCGTGATGTGTTAGCCGACATGATTCCACCTAGAAAACATTTGCTTCGGCATCAACCTGTGAATACTCAAATTGGACTCATGGATGGAAACACTTTCTGTAACACTCTCAATCCAAGATTATTTACAATTGATTTAGCTATTGTGGAACATAAGGTGGGTGTATTATACTTTATCAGCTTCGAATAAAGTTTATCTTACTGAAAAGTTTGTGTTAATATAGTAAAGTTTTAAATATAAGTTTGTGTCAATATTATTCTGCCCATATTCAAAAGCATCTATTTCCCCTTGGTAGTTTGTTCCTGGTTTGCATGGTGAATGTGTCATTTTGTTTATATTATATTATGTTCAAATTTTTGCTGGAGCAGTCTGTCTGTCTTCATATTTGTCAGGGTTAAATGTCACATAATTGTATTATATGCCAAAATGACTTTGTATGTGTGTCTTGTCTTTCAACCTCTGATGTCTGTAATTCCAATCATGCAATTTGTTATTTGTTGAGAGGAATGAACATACATGCTACATATGTTTCCATCACCAACTGTCAGTTATGACTTTTCTACTAGTTCTGTTCATGTATCCCAGATGATTCCATTCTCATGTGCATTAACAGAGCAATATATAACAGATTAAGATTTAACACTATGTCGCTGACAAGTAGGCCAAATGATCATTTTGCGGTCATCAAGTTCATTCTGTGCATTCATATATTTTTAGTTTTGCTTCATTTTATTGTGCCTGTTTGCTTGAATAGCTAATAAAAAAACACCTTGTTTGATTTCAGGTTTTCTTTACTGAATTGTTCAACATTTGTGAAGCAGATGACGCAGCTTTAAAAAAACTAGCTTGTTATAAAAATGTTGCAAGCTTAGTTCCTCTCAGAATCAGTGCAATGAAAGTTTTGGCTGCATTGCATTACATCCCCCAGGTAATAAATCGTGAATATAATGTCAATATAACTAAATTTAATCTCAACAAATTCCTTGAGCTATTTTCAGCTAAAATATCAAAACTTGGTTTTGGCTTGGTTGTGGGCTTGTGGCAGCATCAGGCAGTCCAGATTGATTTATCCACTTATCCAATATCCACTTACCAATATACTTTACAGGTGAAAGATCGAATTATTAATGTTTTATTCAAACAACTCGGATCAGAAAGTGAAGAATTGATGAAAACAGCAGAAGAATGCATTGAAAAATTTTTGAAAGGAACTGCAGAAGAAGGAAAACCAGTAGAAAATGAAGTTCTTCATAATGCAATGAGACCAACGCTGTTCAAAATGGGAGATTATCGGTAAAAGACTGTTCGTAATTCGTGGACGCAGTGACCCAGTGGTTAAACTTAACTTAACCCAAGCGTTAAACTTAACTATGATATTTTGAAATCTTGAGTTTGAATTCCACCACCTTACCCAGAGTGAAATATGAATTGTGAATAATTCTCATATTGGTCATTTTCAATAATATAGTATCATACTGAGTGTTTGCATCTCTGATTACTCTTCACAGGATCGATCGCTGGTTTTAATTCCAGAGAGGACAATTTATAATAAATGGAGAATTTAGCTGGACTCTTCGGGTCTGTTCCTCCACCACCAACTCCATGCATTTGGTTTGCCATATGATTAAACCATAATATCGGCTTTTTACTCGCCCAGGTTAAAAAATAAAAGCCTATTTAAGATCAAAAGTTTCTCTTTGAAATGATAACATTTCTTATGTTTGCTATTTTGTTTATAATTTATTTTTTGTCACTTTAGGAGTCTAACACTGAGTGTGGTACGCCATCTTGCTACACTTTCTCGACTTTTTCCGAATTCATTCAACGAGAAGCTCTGTGAACAACTTTATACTCATCTCGGAAAATGGTTGGAAGTTGTTCTACACAAACATCAATCTCACACTGATATCCAACAAGAATTGAAACTGTGTGTCGCTATTCTAGACATATTTCATCTCATTCCACTCGCCCCTCAGGTGAGAATTTTTTGTAATCAAATTAGATCATGGCTGGACGGAGAATAAAACATAATCTATTTTAGCCTTCGGAGAGGTTGTCCAACTTGTCCCAAATCTATGATGTGACTCAAAAGAAACTGTAAATTACCTGATACCTTTTCTGAAAATGACGAAATTTTATTTAACACTTGAACTTCTATTGTTTGTGATTGCACCCAGAAGTTTCATTTATCTAGGACGCTTTGTACGAAAGTTATGTTCTCTCTAGAATTTGTCCCAAATGACCTGGGTTCTATTTTTTGTGTACCACCTTTTTTCCACTTGTCCCAATTGCACCGCATTTCCCAATTGTATAGATCAGGGGTGGCCAACCTATGGCGCATGCGCCAAACGTGGCACATTGCATGATTAGAGGTGGCGCATTGCATCTTTAACCCTTTTCATGCCAAAATTGTTAATTGCACTTGGCTTCTCCACACCAAGTCGTTTTTTTGCGATTTACATGGTGACTTTTGATCGTACCTAAAATCTATTCTCATTACTCATCGTCGCCCACTTATGGCTTGTTGGAATTAGAAACAACAGGCGATTATCGACGTTAGCTTTTGGACGGACTTTATGACATTCATTCTAGGCTTTTAGCAAAAATTAGTAAAATTTACTATTTTTTCCCTACTGAAGTAAAAAGTTCAGAACTTCTGGAAAAATAGAAAATCGTCATTTATCAGCTTGAAACATGGATTTTCTATTGCCCAGACTTCCCAAATATCTCCCAATAACAATTGAACAACCAGTTGAATTGCCCAAGCCTAAAAAATTTATTATAAATCAATCCAAAACATGCTGAAAATGACCCCTAAATACCACCTTTTTCATCCAAACTTCAAATGACCGTTGTCAACGAAAGCGAAGCGTAAAATCGCTTGCTGTGACGCAAGTACTAATCTCGAAAAAGCCTGGAGTAAATGCACTGCTCCTCTTAGTAACAAACGTAACTCCAAGAATAAAAAAACTGGCGAAAGTAAAACAGCAGCAAAAGTCTCATAAAGGCGGTACTTAAAAAATAAAATTGATCAGTTTTATTTATTATACTTCCTTGCTTAATTTTTATTCATGTGAAGTTGTAAATTGTAAAAACTACATATACGTGTGTATATATGTGTGTGTATTATAAATTTATATAATTTTAACAAGAAGCGGACATTAGGCGTGGGAATACAAGAGATTTACGGCGCATCTGAAACATTATGTTTAAAACGTGGCGCATGGTATGTGAAAGGTTGGCCACCCCTGGTATAGATCTACCGAATTTCATATCTATCCTAACCCAGAAAAATTGGTAAAAGTGGAGCAATTATAAGACAAGTGAGAAAGGTGAGAAAATTTGAAAAAGCAGGACAAGTGGGACATGACATTTTGGAGCCATTGTCCAGTAATATTACTACAGTACCTCTACACCTTCCCCAATTGTCCCAACTGTGTGGATCCATTAAATGTTAATCTATTCAAACCCAGAACATGGGTGGTAAAAGTTTGAGGCGAGTAGGAATGTCTAGTACTAACATACCTGCTTTCGCACTCTTTCAGACCTCATTTTTATATTTTCGAATGTTTCATTGTCATTCTTTTTATTAATTTTAGTCTCTTCTGGAGCCTTTGATCACCAGCGTAGTCAAAACTGAGGCAGGTTTGATGACAGAAATTGGAAGTCCTTTACGTGAACCGTTGTTCCAATTTGTTGTTCAACATCCTGATGAAGCCTTGCTAATTTTCTTGCAAGAAGTTCATGTTACCAACGCACATTGGAATCGACTCATGGTAATTAATTCTGTGTTTAGATTATTCAGTATTTTTTAATATTTTGAATAGGTTTTGAATAGGATGCATAAGATTCTGTATAATGAATCATTGAATATTTCTCTACAGGGTTGGATGCAAGGCCCAATCCCTGAATTGCATATCAATTCGAGTCAGTCATCCACAACTTGGAACATGTTTTACTTCCAGCAAAATTTAAAATTAGAATCTTGAGTTTAAGTTATTTATAATAATAGTTTTATCTTGTGTTAAATTAATGCCGTTTTAAAATTGATCAAGACTTAATTATGAGTTTACGATTGCGTCGGCGTAAACATGGCCTATTTTTAGTTATCAAATGCTAAACTTATCAAAAGCTTACAGCATTAATCTGTTGTATTTCACACTGATGACTATGTGTTCAACTTAAAGAAAATAGTCATAATACTATTTATACTATACTATCTCAGTCATAATACTAATTCTTACAGACATTTTTCCTGAAAAAACAAGATGAGAATGGTCGACTTTTGCGACACACTATGGAACAAAAAAGTTCTCAATTGCTTGATGTATGTTTCAGTAGACAACTGTATTATCATGGATTACAGGTTAGAATTATTTTTGCTCTCTCGCTGGTGTGACATTTTATAATAATGCTATTTTAAATATTATTAATGATTGAGTTATTTTAAAAATCTTTTATACAACAACAATAACTTTAAAGAAACTAGGGTGAAGAAGAGCATTGTATTTTATGTGCATTGAGGATAGGATTTACATATTTCTCCTGTGAGAGAAAAACAACAACAAGATGGCTTAATCATATGGCGAACCACAGCCTCTCTTTCGGTTAGCAGTCCATGTTGGGTATGGCCCGTATGGGATTAGTTAACCAGGTATTTTGTTTTCAGATGCATAAACTTGTTTAAAAAATCTAGTTAGGTATTTGCGATTTAAATATTGTAATATCACTCACAAATACTAGTTTTAATCTGGTGTGTTTTCATTTGTAAATTTTTGGAGTACAGTTTTCTCATAGCTAACAAGTTTTAATATTTTAGGTTATCTGGATTCTTGCAAAGAACAATTCAAATTATTTGGTTCAGCATGTTAACATTGTCAAGAAACTGCAACTTATTTGGTCAAGTCGTGAGTTTCAACAACGACACAAACATGGTAAATTTGATGATTATTTTGTCATAGATACAGAAAAGTAGGAAAATGTAGTAAGTTATAGTGTTTTGAGGTTAGCTTTTAAAAACGTTAACCTGTTTTAACAAGTTTCTGTGATAAAAATTATTTTTTTGGTTCAAGTTAATTTATATTTATGGCTTATCTTGTTGGCACATTTTTTATTTATTATCCAGGGGACAAAAGATGTTAGTATCGTTTTATCATGTGCCGAATCTTTCCTTCTTATTTGCCATTCCAGGCTGTATATGGTGAAGACTGAACACCAAATTTTGTAGTTAATATGGAATCCCCAAAGTTTAGTTTCACTATTATACTATAATTACTAGTTCATCAGAATTAAGATGATATAGACCACGGCTTTTAAAACTGGGGGTTGTGGCCCCGCAGTGGTCCACGCTATGACGTTTAGGGGTTGTAAAAAGTACACCAATTTCATGAGGTACCATATCTAACTTTTGATTCGAAACAAAATTATTGAAACTAGTGCAAAACGTTCATTTAAAACTGTTTATTTTGATTTCTCACGATTTCTTTCAGATCAATCTCTAACCATTCATTTCAACGAACCTCGAATTTTGGCAAAAATATTGAATTTGTACGTAAGCAACAATCCAGATAATGTGGAGCTTCATTTCCAATTACTTCGGGGATTTTCTGGACGATCTCTTGCGGATTTCACTTTTCTCAAAACATGGTTTGAAGAGAAAATACCTACAACGTATTCGATACTCCAAAAAAGAAAGGTAGATATTTATTGCTCTGATGCACGGTTGCCCAAAACGAATTGAAAATTAGAATACCTTTAAAACTGGTGATATTTGATACAATAAACATATGATTTTTGAAATAGTTCAGAATAACTTTATTTGAAAAAATGTCATTATTTGATGACTGATTGTCAGATGTAAAATAAGATTTTTTTTAACTTATGATTCTGTCAAAAGTAGAAAATAACATGTTCCTATAAACTATTTTGCATTGCCAAATTCAAGTTTCTAACAATATCCAATAATTTCTGCAAATTTGTCTCTGTTTATTATAATTCAATTCACAATATCTTCAATATTTCTCAGTTAAAATATGATTTTATAATATATTTGAAGTAGTTAAATATTTGATTTTAGCAATTTTTATGTTAATAAGTTATATTTGAAAAATGAATCGAAAAACAAACAATTTGGTGATGTGAAAGTACAGTAAATGAAATAATACCCAATCTTTCTGGAGTCCCAGGATAAATATGTAAATCCTATCTTACCCTATCTCAGGTTTTCTTCAAATATGTTGAGTTATTCCATGATGATGCTTTTCCTGCTGAACTCAAAGCTTATGCTCTGCAATATATTCTGATTCCAATGTTCAAAAAAACATTTGAGAACGGAGAAGGAGAACAAATAATTGGTGGGCCTCCCAACCCTGAGTCTGATAATCATAACGATTGTATCAGCGTCTTCATCAACCAGTAAGTAAAATGGATGAGTATACTTGCATAAACATTTGCCACTTATGACTTTCGGTAGCTGATTCTAATGACTCTTTAACAGTGACTCTTTAACTGCCGGGTTCAAGGGTGGTTCACGTAACCGCTGGTCAGCTCCCTCCACCATTGGGTCCATGCTTTCGAAAAACAAATACTAGCTAACTAACTAATCCCATACCCGACATGGACTGGTAACCAGACGAGAGGATGTGGTTTGCCATGTGAGTAAGCTGTCTTATCGTCTTTCCCCTCTGTGGATTGAATATGTTATGTCAAATTCTAATTTCCTTTTAATTTATATCGAAATTATTTTATTTTGTTCACAATTTTTTTTGTGTATTTTTCAGAGTAATTGATCCTGATCAGCCGTATGGAGTACCTGATGCAGTGAGGATCCAGTTGCTACGATTTTTAGCTTTACTTGTTGAAAATGCATCGACCCATATCCATGACCCCGGTAACAAACGCCATGGCAACAAACTTCGTCGTATAATGACATTTGCATGGCCTTGCTTACTTCCAAAGAATTGTATCGATCCAGCAACGAAATACCATGGTCATCTACTGTTGTCTCACATCATTGCCAAGTTTGCAATTCACAAGCGAATTGTGCTGCAGACTTTCTATTCCCTTCTCAAGGTAACTGATGATTTAAGAAGTACGCAACATGTAGGACAAAATTTAAAACAGTGAAAAATGTGTTCATAGAGAGACTGACTTTTGAAAAGTTACATGAAACTCATAAATAATAGGAAAAAAATTAGTGTAATACTAGAGCACTAGTGATTCTTATTGGGACAAGCCTATCTCGCCTATTGTAAATGATTCTGGAATTTCTTTTTTCTTTGAGATTTTTATCAACTGTTATGTTATATGTCATGTTGTAATATGTGTGAATTGATGCCCCCCCCCCCCCCCATATCTTACTTTTTTAGTGTAAATTGGTTATTGTAAACCTTGGTTCAAATTATGTAAATTTATTAATGAGCGGTTCTGTTTTTACGCTCAGAAATTAAAATGAATTGGAGGATTGCAATCCATAAATTTAATATTGAGCTATTTAAACGTATTGCATCACACTTCACAAATTTGATTCTGTAAGGTTTTGTCTGACTGAGAGTGATTCAAGGAATTTCAACAGCTCAATAAAAGTTGTCTTGATTGTTGCTACGATAGTGATGCGGTCAGTGCATAAGTATTCACTGACACATAGAGTAGAAAGAAAGGAGAAGTACTTAGGAACCTGCTTTCCTATAATTTATGCGCACCCTAAATTCAACTATTATATCCGCCTCTCATTCTCAACTCGCTTTTTCATCTCGCAATATTTTACCCAGGCTCATGCTGTAGAAGCTCGTGCTGTTGTTCGTCAGGCACTCGATATTCTCACGCCAGCTATGCCTACTAGAATGGAGGATGGAAATCAAATGTTAACACACTGGACAAGAAAAATTATTGTTGAAGAAGGACATACTATTGCTCAGCTGATGCATGTCTTGCAACTTATTGTTAGACATTGTATGGTTAGTTTTCAATTTCTAATAATTATCCAATGATATAACTTCTATCATTATAATTTGAAACAGATAGAGAAATTTAAGGTGTTGTCGTTAGACATTTTTTGTTTCAATACTATTTTTCTATTTTGTCAAAATTAAAATTAAATTCATTTAAAAATTTCTGAAATTTAATTAACTAAATACTTACTGGTATTAATATTTTTGATTGACAATTCCGATACCAAGTGAACATGTTTACAACCATTGATTGAATGACGTTGATTGTCACCACAATATCCCAATGGTTAATGTGCAGTCCTGGTTAGGTTCGTTCAAGTTCAAATCGAAAAATGAAGCCAACTAAAACCAAGTCTGTTTCTTGAATTTAGTTCACTTGACTGTATTCAGCAAATACTGGAGTTTTAATTTACATAATTCGAATCTTGTGGAAAACAATTTTTCTTCAATGATCAACTTTCCTATCCTTGAATTTCATTTTAAACTGTCGTTTATTCCCAGGTTTATTATCCTGTCAACAATGGCCTTATACAACAAATGGTCGCATCAATGCAACGACTTGGTCTTGCTCCTAACATTAATGCAGAACATCGAAGGTATTTACTTTTTACTTCAAAAATCCTCTTTATCCTTTATTCATTACTGTTATCTCGCAGAAAACATGGTTATATTATATGATACATCGAAAATGTTATCATGTTCAATGCTCGCTCTTCCTATTATATAGTAGTATGTAATCCTAATATTATTTAATTAAAACCAGAATTGAAGACTAGATTCCACAATGAAAACTTAATGTTTGCCGATAAATGATTTTCATATTAATCATAGGGAAAGGAAAAGTGATAAGGCAGCCAGCTTGAGGAAGAAGCCATAACCAACCAGTGTTTGTGTGAACCACACTTTAACAGGAATTCTAGAAATCCCCTCGCACATAATTATACTACACAGAATTCAAATCTGCAAACAAGGAAAATTTAAAATAAAATATCACCACCCATTCGTACGCTAATTAAATACTATTTTTGTAAATTAACAGACTTGCTGTTGACGTGGCTGAAGTTTTATTGAAATGGGAATTGAGAAGATTGCAAGAATCAGGAATATTAGATTCTGGAGATGATGCAGGTAGGATGCTTTATACATTTTTTATACAAAGCCTATTCACATTATTTGCTCTGAACAATGCCCTGTACAATCAGCCACTGATATCTAACGATATGCAAGAAGGTATTATTCAATGGAGAAAATGAGTCTTTCTGGTTAGCATTGCCTACTCGATTTATTATACCATTTGTGGGTATACCAGTAACTGTTAAATAGATTAAAAAAAATTTCATATAAAAATATTTCACTAACATCTTGAAGAATCAGTGGATTATTCGAAGTTAAACTAGAAATATTGTTGTTATGAAAGCTATAAAACCTATGAACAAATACAAATAAACAATTATTACCAATGTACATTGTAGAAATGATAGAGCTTACCATCATGCCATCTGACATCTCAGATTAGGATGTTATTTCATATTCATGTCAAAGATTATCATTATATACAAATGTGTACTCCTTATTTTCTGCAGTGAAACATCTGACCTATCCAATGTCTAACATTTCTTTGATGAAAACATTATCTGGTGAATTGCAAACCTCATCAAGTCATCAAGTGTCTCCAATTGATAAGAAACATTCCGATTCTGTTGTTAATTTTCTTTTGAGAATGACCTGTCAGGTATGTGTTGAAGTTTACTTTTCAACCCCAAATTTGAAAACTAAGCACTATTTACTTAGTCACTGTGTGAATTCTATGTCTACGGTAAAGCAGAAAAAACTGTATTAAAACGCTGACATTTAACGATATGTACTTTTGAAGGACTGGAAACTTTTATGTTCAACTTTATCTATACAATTTGTTACATTTTGGGTGAGCTGATGGACATGGGCTTGGAGTTTAAGATGCGAACTCAACCTGCGATATGAGATGAAACTACTCCATAATTTTCAAACTCTATAACTAGATATGGCAAGACGAAATAAGTAATGGATAGTAAATAGTTCAAAATATAAGCTTACAGCTTTTGACTATATCATTTAAATAAAGAAATCAAATCTATATTGAAAATTCCACTATATCTCTACTGTCTATTTTCTTCTTATAAACCTAATTCTAATAATACTGGTTCAGGGTAATGATTCATCTGGAGGTTCAACTGGAGAAATACTTGGAAGACGATGTATCGCATTATTGAAGAAAGCTCTAAAACCAGAAGTCTGGTTAAACTCTGATCTACATTTAGGATGGCTTGAAAAATTGTTGCTTTCTGTTGAAGCTTATCAACAGGTGTGTCCACTTTATGCAAATAAAATTCAATATTTCGAATGGAAAATACTGAATACTTATACAAAAATATTTTTTGTTTATTTCAATTTTTAATTATCTAACCTTTGAAGGTATGAAGGAAATGATATCAGCTAATAAAAATTAAGTTTACATCATGTTGAAAAACCTTGAATGCTATACACATGTATAAGGTGTTATTGTACTACTTATTCGAGGTGGATGAAATATAGGATGGCTCATAGGCCAAGATTGAGATTAAGTTAGAGTTGGGGCATTATGTCCCAATGTTTATTTGATCCAATATCGATTATGTTCTAAACTTTTTTCAGAACAATATGAGCAACATTTGTACGGCACTTGATCTTCTGACATTATTACTCCAACATTTACCAAAGGAATCAATCTTGACAACTTTCAAACCGATACAAAATGGAATTGCTGCTTGTATGAACTGTTCATCTACCAAGGTAAGTACAAAATAGGTCACTGTGAATGTGACAGTCGGTAGTTGGTGTATCTCCAAACAGATAAACCATTTGCTTGGTGTACTCGTAACTTGTGATGAATACATGCTTGAAAGTACCGGATATATATTTTGAGAATAAAGAAAGAGAGAGGAAAATTTATTAATTGCATGATTTTTCATAATTCTATTTGGAGTTTAAATGAAATTTGTGACTTTACGAATTGATTTAAAATAAGAATTTCAAAGTTTACACTTTATTAGTAGGGCTTACTCTCAGGCAAATTTGCATTTTTTTATAAAGGATGTTGTAGATGTTCTTGTTGGTGACAAAAGCCATAAACACTCTACTGTAGCAAGGACTGCAACAATTCTTTAACACTAGTTGTCATAAGATTTATTAATTTGGATATTGCACTTATTCAATAGTTGTCAGCATCAAATATCAGCAATTGAATTTACATAATATTTTCTTATATTTGACAGATTATTCGTTCTGTGCAAATGTTGTTATCTCGATTGATGTCAATTTTTCCAACTGAACGTAGCATATTAAGTGTCTCATCAATGCATGAACAACTAGAAGTCTTATACACGGCCGTAGGAAAAAATATACAAGAAGGACTCGCTACTTATGAAAAGACAACAAATGCTACAGCATCAAGTACGTATTTATTTTGTTTTCGATTAATTTTATTGGCATTGCAATTAACACATCTTTGGTTCAAATCCCATGCTCTGTTTCATGTGACCATCCTCACCCAGGGTGAAATAAATTGGGAAGACAATGCCAGAATGATTCTGGTCCTTCCAAGTAAATAGTAGTTACATACATATATCAGTAGCTGCTTGTACAGGACCTTTATCAGAGCAAAGGCACGACTAAACGTCATATAAAAAAGTAAAGTCTAAAGTATCTTATACATTTATTGACATTGGATTTCATGCAATGTAACTTGTTATTTCTGTTCTTTAAATGTGTCTCTTAACTTGTATCATTTTTGTATTCACGAGGTGGAGATGCGGAAATAATTTGGTATTAAACCAGCTTATCTGTTTAATAGCTATTCATTTTACTGCTAAAACTAAAACTTACTTCGTTTTTAGGTCTCTTCCCAACTCTTCTCATTCTGAAGTCAGCATGCACTCACAATGTGAGTTACATTGATAGATTGATGAGTGTTTTCATGAAAACGTTTCTCAAACTTGTTAAAGATCATCTGAATCCTGCACAGGCACCAGGACAAACTACTCCCGAACCTAATCCAGGTATTCTATGTTTTTCTCACCAACACACTACCACATGGACTGCTGTACCCCACACTGTCATTATTTCCCAGTGATAATGCCAGATTTTTACAAATTGCATGCAAAATTCCTCCAACTTTATTAATAGGGATGAACTATAATCTCACAAAAAAAAACTGCTAGGAAATGTATTGAATAAACTTTTGACTACCAGCCCCTAAGATCCACCACGCACCTTTGACTGACACAGCGTTAAATTGGGTATTCTTCATGCGGTTGCACAATCATTAAATTCTCTTCACAAAGTTTTCATTGACTATTGTGACTGGAATATGTAGTCTTACAATCTCTTTTGGGATAATTATTTACTGGATTTAGACCTCATTCTGAAGTCGGCATGCACTCACAATGTGGTTACATTGATAGATTGGTCTTGTGCATACATCCCATCTCCAGTATTTATAAATATTAATTTTTTTATATTGCTTTTACGAGACGAATAAACATACATACAAGATTGTACAGAATTATTATTTATCAGTACAATGATGCCTTTCTTGAATGGTTAGCTGAATGAGCTAAAACATCCAGCCATGGGTCAGTTCCTATATATATATATATATACCAATAGGGCAATACATATCAAACATGTGAGAGAACAAATATACGGCATTATTTGAAATTTATTTCTTCAGAGTCTTAGATAGAAATGAGATACCTCACTCTCATTTTTGAATTACCCTACTAATCCCAAATTGATGCTAACAAATTAAAAATAAGCTTTTTCAATATCTTTTTGTTTTCTTTCCAGCCTCTGGTGAACTAATCATAATATGCCTTGAACTTGTGAAAAACAGAGTTTCAGTTATGTCAAGTGACGTCAGAAAAACTTTTATCCAAAATATTCTGGCTCAACTTATTGAAAAATCTGTTGATGGGAAAATTTTGAAAGCGATTACAAAAACTATGGATGAATGGCTGAAGGTGGGTTCTTGTAATATTTTTCATGTGGACTTTCATGTAACTGGATAATAGTGTTTTCTTGTTTTAACATTCTACACTCTGAACATGGCATCACACAAGCAGCAATTTTGAGGTTAGATGCTTCAAAAGTTTGGAAGGATCGGATTTTTTCTGGTTTGGCATTGCCAACCTAATTTATTACACCCTGGGTGAGAGTGGTCACATGATTTACACTCAAGATTTTAACCTGTAACTCCGTCACAGTCGAATATTTACTGCATCAATTACTATGCTTTGATGTTCACTATATCATTGTTTTTAGCTTTATATGAAGGAAAGTTTGCAGAGATGTTCCATAATAAGCCAATCAGAAATTTCTTCTCTTTATTCCTTTCAGATCAAATCGACTCCTGAAGCGAGCCAGGTTCCTACAATGAGAGAGAAATCCCATTTGTTATTAAAAATGATGACATTCATTGAAAAAAGATTTCCAGACGATCTTGAATTACAAGCCAGCTTTTTGGAACTTGTCAACTATGTTTACAGGTTCGAATTTGGCAAAATCTTATTGTCCATATTTTTCCGTGACTAGATTTATTTTTGGATAATGTAAATAGGTCAATAAATGCTATATATATTATTACTTATACTTAGTTTTTGTGTTGTAACCATTTGTTTTTATTAACTGCTATTTGAGTTCTTACCTAGTTGATTTTGATGCTAGATTTTATCCAATTACCTGAGCTATATAGGAGTTAGTTAAACACAACCTGAACTTGACATTTTTAATAAATACCTTCGTTGTACATTCAAGATATTCTCTCTGATTCATGTATATCTAAATTTTAGCATAATTTGGTTGTAGAAAAGCCAAATTTCATGGGAGATACCGTTTGAAATTGATCAAAAATCAATGTTTATTCAATCGCATATGTATAATTTTGAATTGCATATATGTGCATGTGACATATGTGCATATGTCTGCAACATATGTGTAATGCCGTCTTCGTAATCATGTTTTGGTCTTTAATAAAATGATAAAGTATTCATACTACTTCAATACTGATTGCTAATAATATTATTTGTTCGGCCAGAGATGAAAGTCTTATTCGAAGTGATCTGACGAGCAAACTAGAACCTGCGTTTCTTGCTGGACTACGATGCAAACAACCAGCTATTCGACAAAAATTTGTAGAAGTTTTTGATCGCAGCATCAAACAGAAACTTTATGATCGTTTGTTGTACATTATTTGCTCTCAAAATTGGGAAGCAATGGGAAGTCATTTTTGGATAAAACAATGCATTGAGGTGATAATTCAATTTGATATATTTTATCTACATCAACCGTATCATCAAACTTAAAACAACATTTGGTACTCCCTTAGTGTATGTACCAGGTTAGGGTTAGGCCATCATTTTATTCCGGTTTTTCCTTTTTAGTTCTATTATGAGTTCTGAGACTGTCTGTGTTAGCCAAGTGAATATACCCCCTGGCAATAGGTTTCAGTCCCGTTACACAACATGTAAAATAGGCGAACAAAATGAGTTTCCTCCATATCGGTACATATGGAGGAAACTCCATACATACATTTCTGGAGTGCCCAACATTCCATGTTCCAAACCTTAAAAATTAATTATTTATTTAGTATTAAGGTATAATTAGTAAATGCCGGCAACAATAATCTCGATAAAATGATTTTCATATATTCTATAGAAATTTCCAGTAAGTATATCATTAAACTAAAGACATTATGTGTGCTGTTAATCTGAAAAATTATTATTAAATTGGTATGAATGAATAATTATTGAATGCCCATAACTAAAGTTACTCCAATAACACACCAAAAGAACTGGACATCGAACAAAATATTGCACATAATCATTCCAACTTCACATTTGGTTGGTCATGATCAGTCATCTGTAACTGCTGACATCATTGATCAATCTCAGGCATCTGGCAAAACACTAGTTGCCAGAAATACAATAAGAATACAAATAACAATAATACCCTGGTAGTATACTTTGTTCAGTGTGAATATATCCGCTTGTAATAAAGTATCAGTTTAAATCGAAGAGGAGTGCTTGTTCTTCCCATATCATTCCGACTCAGCTCATGTCATACATTATCAACTCCAAAGAACTCAACTATTCACAGAGAACACTCTGTCACATGAAAAAAAATTGGTTGTTATTTTCTTGTAACTACATTTGATTTGATACCTCTGTTTTTTTCTCTTCAGCTTCTATTTGCTGTTTGTGATAAAGGAACCTCGATATTTAGTCGTGGAAGTCCTTACCTTCTACCTTCCATCACAAATGTTGTGAATCTGGCTGATAGTCAAGAAAGACAAGTATTTGAGATGATGAGTCGTGTTAAGACTGAACCAATGGAAGTTGACATGGACAATAAAGATGATGTAAGCAAAATTAATGTGAAAATTATTTTAATGGTTTTTAGCCATGCTTATGTTTTATTTTCCTAATTATAAAACTTGAACACATTTCCATCGTATTGCAAAACAATAACTCAATATTTATTAGCTCTCAGTTGGGGTTACCCAAGACTAACTACCATTGGAATTTCCATTGTTCTCTCACAATTTCCAATTTCACTTCTCTCTATTTGAAAACAAACCCAACAATTGCTAATCATTATTTATGTGCATGCTATCGAGTTTCTTATCGTAATTGATAAATGCTTGTCTGAAGAAGTCTGACCCTGGTCATACGAAACGTTATAGAAATACATTTGTACCCCTGCCTATAGGATTTCAGCCCTTTTCACATCTTGATGTAAAGTAGGCGAACAAAATTAGTTACATCCCTTTATTAAAATTAGTACACACACTTCTGGAGCGCCCCTGGGTGCACTGGTTTTGAACGCATGGGTATAAATTTGTAAACGGTTTGCCACCTTCATAAGCAGTTCATGTCCCATATCTGACATGGACTGGTAACCGGACCAGAGAAGTCGGGATTCAGTGTATGAATTTTCTATCTTAATAATTGTTTCCTCTTTAGAGATAAATGATAAAATCTTTCTCTATCTTTATTAAGAAATACTAAATTCATTGGTAATCGTAGTTTTTCATTTAATTTTTGTTTTGTTTATTTTATTCAGGATGAATCTCAAATGATGGAGACTAATTCAATCAGTGGAAACACACGACTAAAAAGCCCTATCCAACATTCAAAGTCGAAGGATCCCAAGCAACTTTTGGCAACGCTAATAACAAAGTACATTTTATTTTTTTTCATTTATATCCCAATTTAGCCATACTCGGATCATAGATGTAAGACATAGGTAAGAGATGTAATAAGAAACTGTGGTAATTTATATAATTTGTGTGCATAGTTTGGTATATCTGGTATATCTCATATCTGTTTACTGGCAACAGTAAATTATTAGCTGAGTCATAGTTGGCATGCTTTTATCTGAGTCATGTTTTGTTGGTGCTTGATAATTTTATTGTGTACTACTTCTAGGTGCTGCTAACGTTTAGGTTGATTAAAGCTTAGTATTTGTAGATAGATTTGTTTGTAAAGTAATAAACTAAACTTAGGTTAAGACAAAAACAATGTTTTTTAAATATCACGAGATATATTTCATTTATAAAGTATGTCTATAATATTTTCTATTCCAGACATGGGAGATTCTTGGAATCCGTGACAGAAGTAAAAATCTGTTCGTTCCTGAATTCAGTGACTCAATTATGCCATCATGATACCGATCTTGCAAGCAAAGTTTGGATTCAACTTTTCCCAAGAATTTGGAAAGTTCTCAGCGACAAACAACAAGATGTAAACATTGTTTACTGTTTTTTCTTTTTTTAAACATTATATTCTTGTTCAATAGGAAAGTATCTTCTTTTTATTAGTTTTAATTTCCCACATTACAGTATATTTTTCAACTCTGCATCTATTTTAAAACTAGGGCACGAATCGGAAAGCTTTTACAAGATATTTTTTAATTTCTGCATTTGCTTTTATATTACCCTAGTTGCATCATATCTGTTTTGAGAATTCAACCCACCCAATATCTTATTCAGATTTCCATTGCTCACACCTGAGACGTAGAGAACAAATTAAATCTAATTCTTGCCATCAAGATTTTTGGAAAAGCAGTTCTGACTCCCATACTTGAGAGTAACAATATTTCTAGTTAAGCCTTCTGACCATTTAATAACAAAATGTAAACTATTAAAGTGTTTGTGTTTTCACCCTTATTGTGTTTTACTCGAAATATCACAAAAAATGTCGCACTTCCAACATCTACAAATCTCGAAAAATCGCAGAGCTTGAAATTATATTGAGTTTATTATGTTATATTGAGTTATTTCAAAAGTATTTATTCAGTACTTTATTTCTTATCTTATCAGTCCTTTGCTTCTTATCTAATCAGTATGTTGCTTCAGATACTTCGTGGAGAAATTGGATCTTTTATATGCAGTGGAGCCCATCTTGTGCAGAAAGATTGTCAACCATCGTCGTTACATACTTTTGTTGAATCTTTATCTCACTGCATACCGCAACTCAAACTTAGGCCATGCGTTGTGAAATATTTGGGAAAGTGAGTTGGGTTCTTTATAGATGTACCAATATATATATCCTATATACCAGTAATAAACGTTTTTGTAGTGTGATATCAGTAGCAGATATTTCTGGGAGTCCATTCACTAAATTTTGTAAAAAGTCATGTTAAAGAACTCAAAACTTGGTATTTTGATAACAAAATCTCGTAAATTTCATCCAAGCTTTTGCGAGAATGTTGATGCTTTACTAACACTGTTAAAAGCTTGTTATGATTCGTGGATGCCTGCCTTGAACACCATTAATGTAAAAATGTAAAGTGTAAATGCAATCACATCTTTGGATATTTTTCAAATATATTTTCCATCTTATTGATATGATGAGCTTCTGTGGCCAAATCTTAGGAATTTCTGGGATTTGTAACAAATAATGTAACACATCCTTGAAGTAGATATCCTCGTTAGTGAATTTTTTTTCTTCTTGATACTTTTCACTAATATTATCTGATGCTAGTATCAGATAGAGCAAGTTTCGTACCATGTCAGCTTTTCGAAGACTGCAAGTTATAGGATTGCCTTTTTACAGGACTCATAATCTGTGGTTACGTTGCGCCATCATGCTTGAAAATTTATCCACAGAACGTGGACTTTATTTGGCGAAACCCAAACAACAATCTCGTGGTTCTTCATCTTATGTCCCTGAGAATATTAATTCTGAACAACAAGAGGTATGTGTGTTTTATTTAATACCATGTGAGAATCAAAGAGATATGTGTGGATATGCACATAACCTTAATTATGTTGCTCTAACGAGTCGAACAATGAAGTTCTTTTGAATGTTCTTTAAACCCTTTTCTCATGTGATATATATTGAGAAGTTTCAGGTAACACCTTGCCACTGTACAATACTCTACCCCTGTTAAAAAATATTTTAAGATGATAATCATATTGCTGGTTTCAAATATAGTCTACTCAAATTATAATGCCCTGGGTGAGGTGATGGTCATAGCATTTGAAAGCAAGGAATTTAATCTGTGGCGCCAACATGATGATACACTCTTGGATGCTGAGAAATTCTTTGAATCTAATCGAAGTCTAGAAACTGTTGGGCACACAACGCTTTCTGGACACAAGGAATATTTTTTTTCTCTTGTATTTATTAAAGCATTATTAAAATAGGAATATATCATTTGCTATATGTCCTACATTCAATACAATACAATTCTACATTCAATAAAGTACATGGCCTTCATGTAGGAATAAAGTTTATTGCCTGTATACACGACTTGCATTGTTTGAAACTTTTTTGACTAATTAGATAGCGAATACTTAGAATACTACTTACATTTTAATTGATATAACCCACAATTTTCTTTTTCAGATTCTGGATTCCTTGTGTAACTTATACTCACTTCTGAGAGAGGAAGATATGTGGGCTGGATTGTGGCAAAAACGTTGTAAATTTCCTGACACAGCTAAAGCAATTGCTTTTGAACAACAAGGATTCTTTGAACAAGCTCAGGTTAGTATCAATAACTTCATCTGTTTTCATCATGAAGAAAGGATAGAATTAATATTTAAAAAAATAAAGGGAAGATTAAGATGACCTTATCATAGGATAGGATTTTTATATTATCCCGATGCAGAGAAAAGTTGATAAGATGGCTCAATTATATGGTGTGCCACGGCATCTCGGCTTTGTAAGCCTATGACAGCAAGTCGTCAGATATCTTCTCGCACCTGTTATCCTACAAGACATCCTGCAAAATACCCTGCAGACTAATGTCTTTCTAAGCATAGTGAGCCGAGTCAGTTTTATAACCCATTTTCATTTTATGATAATTGCACTGAAAAGCTAAGTAAACTTCTGATGAATCATTTTTGTCTTTTTAGTCAACGTATGAAAGTTTAATGTCTCAAGCAAGAGATGACCATAATAAAGGTCCCGCACCAATAACTAACATTCCTGAATATCAAGTTTGGGAAGAACATTGGATCAGATGCTGCAAAGAACTAAATCAGGTAAACATCTTCCTAATATATATGTAATGCGGTCACTTGTAACTGAGTAGTATAGACCTTGTCAATTGTTAGATGTGGTAACTAATATTGAACATAATGTTTGTGTATCATTGATAAGACAATAATTTTGTTTTTTTATACGATTACCATTCTCAGCTCTTGCTCACAAAATGGCCTTGTTAAGCATTCTCCTATATCTAACGATATATGAAGATTTAATATTTTTCTAAGGACCCGAATATTTTATTGGGCAATGCCTGATAAATTACACCCAGGATGAGGGTAGTGTGTCATTGCAGCAGCAGTCATTGTACTGCGTAGATGAACTATGATGACAAGTAAATATTCAGTAAAGATATTCAGAGTATTGACAGGTTGCGAGTGAACAGTCATTTCATAACTGATATCCTAGGGCTTATTAATTCCTAGCAGCTGGTGGCATCTGAGTTGCATTCCAATTGACAGGAAATAAATGTTTGAAAATATTCAAACACATATTGGAATTCGGATTTTTTAAATGCTTCAAAACAACCCACTACTTTTATTTATAATGTATTTGAATGAAAATTAGTCTTTTTATTATCCGGTTTAACTAAGTAATTTTTGATTTTCGATAATTTGAATTCAATATAGTTTCAGTTTTCAAATTAATTTTTTTTATATTTTTGTTAATTTTAGTGGGAAATATTGACAGAATATGGTAACAAAGGAAGTGTTTGCAATTCACATCTTGTATTAGATTGTGCTTGGAGACTTCCTGACTGGACAACTATGAAAGGTGGGTGGAAATGTTGGTTTCGTACTAAAAAAAACAGGTTTTTATGTTTTTTTTACTAACAGCTTATGAATTCCACGATTGGCACATCGGGCTATGCGTTCAAATAGGCCTGTCATCGCACCTCCGATTACTTTGTTTGGAGGATTGCTGAACTCCTTGGCACTGTGAGGTGATTCATGTAACCGCTGGTTTGGTTACGGCTTCCTCCACAATCAAGTCCAGGCGTCTTATCATCATCTGCAACTGGTTAACTAATCCCATACCTGACATAAACCGGTAGCCGTACGAGAGAGAGGCTGTCTTAAACCCATATAATTATTGACTGTCTCATCGGCTTTCCTCTCTCCAGAACATTTATAACAACCACTGATCCTCACTCCTGATTAATTTATTTTGTTGTCTGTCCTTTCTCCTAGAATAAATATGAAAAGTCCTATCTTAACCATGAAGGCCCGACCAGTGATTCATTCATCTGTTTTAAAAAGACGGCTGAATGAGGCTATTATGTCATTTGCAATGGAATTCATAGATTAAAGCTTGAATTGCTGCCACACCTATGTTTCATAAACACTTATCTAGATACTTTAATCGAAGTGTGTGTGGTGAGGAGATATCTATTTCATGCAACTGACAAATGCAAATTTTATTATAATTACATGATGACTGTAAGTCCTGATATTTTTAAGATGCTTTGGTTCAAGTTGAACTTTCTTGCCCGAAGGAAATGGCTTGGAAAGTCAACATGTATCGAGGATTTCTTGCAATATGTCATCCTGACGAACACCATCTGCATCTCATTGAAAGACTCGTTGACATGGCTAGTTCTCAAGCTATTAAAGTAAGTAAAGGGGTATTTGAGGTTTATTACTTTAAAAAGCACATTTTAGCTATTCATTCACATTCCTGATAGTTGCCAGGAGAATACATACTTTCTAATATTGAATGTTACTCAAACAGTTTATTTAGAATAACCGAATACATATTCTAGATTAGAAACTAGGAATCACATCTTAACCAAAATACAATAACCGACAACAAAACTAGGTAGTCACTGAGTCAAGTTTAAACAGACTGTTGTTATATATACCCAGTGTATATAAACACTCATATGTATAATCCACACAAAGAACGATAACATTGCAATAAGGAAGAGTACATGGTATAGCACAATTCAACAGAAACCATTTAACATATTTAGGTAATACATAAATGCTTTTTGGAGGGAATTTTCACTGTTTGGTCTGGTTTATTCAGGCTTTGGTATAACCACAGAGAACTTCTGTTTTGCAGGAATGGAAAAGATTACCAAGAATAGTTTCTCACATTCACACACCTTTACTACAAGCTGCTCAACAAATTATAGAATTACAGGAGGCATCGCAGGTGGGAATCAAATAATATATCCTTAAGTAATGGTTTCACTCAAGAATGTACAAAATGAATATTTGAATACATTTGAAATTGGTTAAATTTGATTTATACAATATGAGGAAATATACGATTTTAGGAAGGGTTTGAATTTTTTTTATTTAAAAATTTGTAATTTCAAGCATTTGACAATGAATTGTCAGATAAAAATGGCTTGACAATGTTTATTTTAATTTATCATAAATACAAATTTAATTTCTATTCACAAAAATTTTCAAATTTCTCAGCTAAATATGATACAATTTAAAATAGATTTAATATTCCATTTAAAAAATATTAGTTTATCATGTATATGGGATGGCGAATTATTGATCTTACCATCCCCTATCATTAAAATGTCCAATTTCTTGCTTTTGTGAAGGTTCATCAAAGTTTGCAGCCTAGTAATCTTGGACGCAGTAATTCTCTTCATGATATGAAAGCAATTGTAAAAACTTGGAGAAATCGACTTCCTATGACATCAGATGACCTTTCACACTGGAGTGATATTTTCATATGGCGTCATCACCATTACCAGGTAAGATAGTATTCATATTAAATTGGTGAGAAGCTATTATTATCCGGTCAGACTTGAGTCATCATTTATCAGAGACTCCCAAGCGACTGGAGTCACTTGACTCATACTTGTACACAACTAACCGCCAGTGAGACTTGACTCTGTGATTAACTCAACTTTGAACTCAGACTTGGATGATCTGTGCCCCGACTAAACTTGCGCTCTGGGTTTAGGGACTTCTACCCAACATTAGTCCTAGTATTTGACTTAGTCATCACCATTACCAGATAAGACGGGAAAGTAGATAAGCTGACTCAATCATATCTACAGGAATATACGGCCTTCTCAACCTGTTTATTCTGTCTCTGGGATGGGAAGCTTGTATGCTAACCTTTGTGTCAAGTTATTTGCTGAGTTACTCAAACTTACAAATTTCTGTAAAGGATCTGGTATTGTTAGAGATACTAGAACAGTGGTTCTCAAACGGTGGGGCACGCTATTGAGAACCACTGTACTAAAATCTTGTCTACTTCACATTCACCCTGAGAATGTGAGGCAACATCTGAAATGCTACCATAGTGTGATCAAAATTACAAGCAAAAAATGAAAGTGAGAATATGAGGTCTTGGAAGGAAGGAAGATAAATGCCAACAAATCCAAAACACCCTAGTAATGTTGTGATCAATTACAATAAGATGGTAATTGTTGAAATATCAATCTTTTTCAGGCAATTGTACAAGCCTATGATGATATGTCGGCACTTCAGCCTGATCCCAATTCAAACCATGCAATGTTGGGGGTGCATGCATCTGCATCTGCTATCATTCATTACGGAAAAATTGCTCGGAAACACGGCCAAATCAATTCAGCTTTAGACTCATTGTCAAGAATTCATTCCATTCCTTCAGTGCCGATTGTAGATTGTTTCCAGAAAATACGGCAACAGGTTAAATGCTACCTGCAAATGACTGGTGTTATGGGGAAAGGAGAATGCATGCACGTAAGACAATTTTTGATATTAGTTTGTGGACAAGATCTTACATAAGTTATTGCTCCAAGTAAGCTGTATACAAGCAGGCACTTTGTTGGGTATTCTCGTAGGGTGTGTAGCTGTTTAGGGTTAGGTCATTATTTTTATCCGATTTTCCTTAGGCTTTCCTTAAAATAGGTGAACAAAATTAGTTACCTCCATATTAGTACACATACTTCTGGAGCGCCCTTTGTTGTATCAAACTACTAGGACTACAGGGATGAAAATGGTTGATATTGTTACTCTAAATTTTGGTGTGTTTAGTTGGAACAATTGCCTGACACACCATGACTCGGCCAACTCATGATGGCAGCATTGTAAAGACTAATATTCTGATTCCTAGCACTCACAAAAAGTACTTTGTTTTTATTCTACTCCATATTCTTGCAAAAAATATTTCTGAGAAAAGATGGTTTTAATCATTGCCTCTTTGGACATACAAACCATTAAAAATGTGTATGTGAAAATGAATTAACATTAACAAATATATTTTTTCTTTAAAATACAGCCATATTTCATTTTTTTTTGAAGAGTTTCGGTAATGACCTAAAAATACTTACATACAATTTTTATGGCTTGAAAATATTATATTTTAAAAGGAATAAATTGCATTTTTGAAACATGAGTCCATACACCCTAAACAAAAATGTGATTGGGCCAGATTTTTCTTTCTGATTTGATCCTATTTATTGTTTCAGGGTCTTGAAGTAATTGAATCGACAAATTTGAAATATTTTACCAAAGAAATGACGGCTGAGTTCTATGCTTTGAAAGGAATGTTTTTGGCTGAAATTGGAAAATCAGAAGAAGCAAATAAAGCATTTTCTGCTGCAGTACAAATGCATGATGTACTTGTGAAAGCTTGGGCGTTATGGGGAGATTATTTGGAAAATGTTTTTGTACAGGTACATTAGATTATTACAGAATTTTGAATGCTTATGGTTTGAACAAATTTTTTCCTAAAGTTTTTTGATGTGTTATGCATTTACTCTAAACTAGGCCAGCAGCTCATGATACATATGATGATACTATTCTTTTAATATGACCATTGACATTGACTGGTATCTTTTTCATTGGCATAGTTCAGCAGGGTATAATAAATTAGGTAAGCAATGCTGGTGTTGAAAGATTCTGGTCCTCCATAATATTAGTAGCTCCTCACATATTGTTCGATATCAGTCACTGCTTGTTCCAAGCGAAAGAAGTGAAGAAGTGTTATATGAAAAAAACTTATTCAAAAGACTTCATAAAAGTTTTACTCCAATACAACTTCTAAATGTAGTTTCTATTTACTAATAGAATCCTAATACAAATTGGGTAGGCAATGATTCCAGTATTCCTAATGATTCTATTAGGAGTATATTATTTTTCTAGCAACCTTCTCAAATCAAGCAAGGAGTTTCAGCCATCACTTGCTACTTGCACGCATGTCGGCATCAGAACGAACATAAATCAAGAAAATATCTTGCTAAAGTTATTTGGCTTCTTAGTTATGATGATTCTGAATGTGCTTTAGCTGACGCTGTGGACAAGGTATTGTTTTAATATGTATTTAAGATTAGGCTTCGGGATGGTTTCATCATGGTTAAATAAAGTGATATTTGAATAAATGTGAATGCTTTTTTTGGTTGGTTTTATAATTATGTAACATTTTTCATTTTATCTCCAGTTTCGAGTGGACTTGTGTATTCATGATGTATGAGATTGACTACAAATTACAATTTAGTTATTTACAATTTTTTGACTTTTATATTTTTAGTCATTGCTGGTGAGTTGGACAAAAACAAATTTCACGTAATTGGAATAGAATAGAAATATGTATTTATTTTGTGGCAAAAGAAAGTCTTTTAGATATGATTTTAATATTTATCCTGGAGGGGATAAGTCAATAAGACAACTTAATCATGTGTCTAATTAATCACAGTCAAATATTTGAACTTTTTAATTATTGTTTGATTATTTTTCAGTATTCCGTTGGTGTGCCGCCAATTCAGTGGTTGGCTTGGGTACCTCAGTTACTTACCTGCTTGGTTTGCAGTCATGGAGCCAAAATACTCAACTTGCTGAGTCATGTAAGTGAAGTCATTATTGCCTTATCATTGTTTTCTTGGCTTGTTTAATATTTTCTTTTTTAACTATAAAATTTACAGGTTGCTAGAGTGTTCCCTCAAGCTGTATATTTTCCAATTCGTACTCTATATCTCACATTGAAGATTGAACAACGAGAAAGATATAAAAGCTCAGAAGTGAACACTGCTGGAACTGCTGTAAGTCAGGTTATTTTTGATAAACTAAAGTGTGCATGTTTGTCTGCTACTTGGTGGTAACTCAGTCCATGGGGGGTAAAAATGCGCCTAGGGCTATAAGGTTTTACTAGGCTTATCTAACCAGGAATAATTATATTTGCAATGATATAGAATATATTTGCAAAGAACTCCTTAGTTTCTAGGCTTTCATTAACTAGGACTGAACTAAGAAAAAGCAAAAACTAATGAAATGTTACAACCTTGGTACACACTAACCATGCATATATCACAATAATATCTGTGCTGTCACTATCATTAGTCATATTTCAGCTTTGTCACACATCTTATCAGAATTGCAAATTAATGAATTTTAGCTCTGCAGATTTTTTTGTAGTCTCATGGATCCTTTTTCTCTAACAAATATGCTACATGGTTGTCGTTTTTTAATATTAGTATTTGAGAATATTTATCCTGAGTTTCATATCAATCTTCAGGTTTCATCTGGTAATGAATCCTCTCAAGAGTCATCTTCAGGTATTTTATTATTATTTATAAATATTGTAATAATATTTGATAGTTTTTTGCGGCTTCAATTCTGAACAATGCTCTGTACAACCATCTTTTGATATGTAAGAAGATTTTTGAAGAACCTGAATCTTTCCAGCCTTGCTTTGCTCACTCAGTTATTAACATCCTGGATAGAGTTGTGAACTTGTGATCATGAGATTTGAACTGGATAGTGATAACATTCAATTGCTTGCTGCTTTTGAGTGTATAAACAAGAGTTGACTGCTCCTATTTTTCATATCAGATCAAGGCCACTTATGTTTAAGAGCTGACGACTTTTATTGAGTCACTTTTTTATCAGTGAATAAATGTGGTTTTTATATGTGGTTCCTTTTTATACTTGAAAAGAAAGAAGTAAAGATTAATTCGTCTTTGTTGGCTGTGTTCACTTGAGATATTCTGTTTCTTGTCCTTTGAACATTGCATTAACAAGATCATTTAATCTGAATTTTTTGTATTCACTATCACAACATGACTAAAACTATTTATTACTCATAATCCAGGAGAAAACAAACCTAACGTAGTCGTTTCACAACAATCTCAAACCCAATCACAACAACCCCAAACTCAACAACAAAATACTACGGCAGGTGGGAGTGATTCTGGCCCAATTCGTGCCACACCATCTATGTGGAGATGCAGTCGTATCATGCATATGCAGAGAGATTTGCATCCAACGTTGCTGTCTTCTCTTGAGGGAATTGTTGATCAGATGGTCTGGTTTCGTGAAAACTGGCATGAAGAGGTACAATTTTAATTGTAAAGTGAATTTTGAAGTCAAAAAACTTTTTTTCTGACCTGCAAATGACCTTGGTGCACACTCAAGTTAAAATATATCTTATTGAAATCAGAACATCTTCAAATTATTAAAAATAACAGATTCAATACTTTGTAGATTAAAACACATCCAGATGTTGATTGTATATCATCTATATAGTCTCAACACTATACCTCCAAATTGTTGCGAATTACAATTTCACAAATTTGCAAAAAGTCTACCTATCTGGGCTTCGATTTAGGTATATGTTTCATACAGTTATTTTTCAAATGCAAAATCAATCGATTTGTATAATATTTATTCTCATCAATAATTTTTATTTCAAAAATGAATCATTGAAAATCTTTGTTCTTTTTCAGGTTCTTCGCCAGCTTTGTCAAGGACTCGCAAAATGTTATTCTGTTGCATTTGAGAACAGAGCAGCAGTTTCGCAGGCTAGAATTACACCTCATACGTTGAATTTCGTCAGAAAACTTGTCTCAACTTTTGGTGTTGGAATTGAAAATGTCTCAAATGTTACGCAAACATTTTCAAGTGCAGCCTCTGAGTCGCTTGCTCGTCGAGTACAGGTCAGTGTCTACCCTGGATCATTGTTGCCAATGTGCTGATCGTGTGTGATAAATTCTTGATTTAGACTGGTCTTTCTTCATTGTTCTCAATCCACATATGATTTAGAACTTGTGTAAATACCCCGCGATCTTCAATTTTGTGAGGACATTTATGTGCGAGAGGATTGCTGAATTCCTTGCCATCGTAGGGTGATTAACATAATAAGTTGTGAATCTAAGATTACCGGTTGAGCTATTCTCATACCTGACATGGACTAGATGAGAGGTTGTGGTTCGCCATATGATTGAGCTGTTTCTCCTCTCTCTAAAAACGAATGTGCTATCATAGGTTGATTAACACAATGAGTTGTGAATCTGATATGATTAACTGTCAAACTATTCTCATACTTGACATGGACTGATAACTAGATGAAAGACAGGTTTGTCATATGATTGAGCTGTCCTTCCAACTTCTAAAGATAATGTAAAAATCCTATCCTGTGGTATATTTCAGCTACATGTCACACAGTATCTTTGAAACACTTCAGTGTGGCCACTGAGAGTTAGCAACATTCGAACATTCAAATCTTTGTTGCTTTGCTCATCACGAAACATCATTATAATCAGAAATTGACTCTCCGAATTCAGCTTAGCCTGTTGAAGCTATTTTTCACTATGGAATATTTTTCATTAGCAAATGTGCATTTTTTCACTTCTTCTGTTTTGTTCTACTCAGTGTACAATTGCACTTTTTGTTGGTTGGATGAAGAAATTTTGTTTAACTATCAAAAGTATTCGAATATTTGTTTCAAAACAGGCTACAGCACAAGATCCTGTTTTTCAAAAAATGAAAACACAATTTACAACTGATTTTGACTTCAGTATACCGGGATCAATGAAATTACATAATGTCATCCAGAAATTAAAGAAATGGATCAAGATATTAGAAGCTAGGACAAAGGTAATGTTGGTTTGATCAGTTGTTTCAAAACTGGGCATTGCGAGTGTTGCAACACAAGAGTGCATGATTCTAGTGCGTAAAGTAATTTCAAGTGCATCACAAAATATTAATCCATTACCGTAAAAATATCCATTTAGAACTTGCCATAAAACAATAAAAATCATCAGAGAATAGTATGACTCAAGGAATACGAACATCCTGTTTCATTATTAAGTTTGAATGAATTATAAAACTTTTACTTGTCGTAAGTGTACTGGAGGAGTGAATTTTCAATTCAGAATTATCATTTGTTAAATAAAGTCATTGCATCGCGAATTCAAAAAGTTTGGGAATCACGGATTAGGTTATACTAATAGCTTGTTGCTTTTGCAGGATTTCGGAAAATTCATAAATCATTTCCTATTTTTAGGTTATGCAAAAATCATTCTTGATCGAGGAAAAATGTCGTTTCTTGAGTAACTTTTCTGCAAGCACAGCAGAAGTTGAGATTCCTGGGGAATTTTTGATGCCAAAAGCAACTCATTATTATGTTAAAATAGCAAGGTTTATGCCTAGAGTTGAAATTGTTCAGAAGCACAATACTGCTGCTCGGAGGTTGTATATTAGAGGGCACAATGGAAAAATTTATCCTTATTTGGTATGTATATGATGAATTATTATATTTTAGTTGTGTCTGTGAATATCGCTGTGTGAAACCTAGCATTGTAATTCCATTTTTCCTGAACTTGAATGAATATAAAGTTAGACCGATACTAATTTTTTTCAATTTTTCGATGAATTGCAGACTTTTTAAAGATATCCACTATTATACATCTGAAATTTATGCTCTAAACGAGCCTCTATATATATATACGTGCTATAGAATATATATTAACATAGAATATAAATTAACTTTTCTTTGGAGGACATAGAGTTTCTAATATTACTTCATTGGTAAGGTGGAGCAGATGGATATTAAAACTGAGCTGTCTAACCTACAACGCCAGAGTAGCTGTGTACAACGTACACTGACAATTAGACCAGTGTACCCATAAATTTGAAATAAACTGATCAAAATAAAAGTTCAAAATCCAGTTTTAACTTTCGTTGATTTCATTTTAGGTAATGAATGATGGATGCCTGATTGAATCTCGACGTGAAGAACGAGTATTGCAACTATTACGTCTTCTCAATCCTGGCCTTGAAAAAAGGAAAGAAACAGCAAAACGTCAACTTTTATTTACTGTTCCACGTGTTGTTGCTGTTTCTCCCCAGATGAGACTTGTAGAAGACAATCCATCTTCTCTCTCATTGCTGCATATATATAAACAGAGGTTTGTGCTTTTAGTTTTCACAGATGTTAAACGGAAAGCATACCCAGATCTAGTTTAATTGGAGGGCATTTCAGAAAGTAGTATATGCGGCACACTAGTATCAATATGGACTTAGCTTAACCTCAATCTGGTCACAGCTATCTCTTTCGCTTTTCACTGTTGTGGGTGTGGTGGCTTAGTATTTGACTTGACAATGATCGCATCACAGGTCTAAATTCAGCAACATTCAGGTCTAAATAGTAACTCCTCACATATAAGTGGTAAGTGGTATGCAGAGCCTTGTGTAGAATGGAAAGTGCATGAATATGCCGTGAAAAAGAAGTCACCATTGGTATGTTAACGTATGTTGCGCAAACATTGTATGGTCTAATGACCTTGATTACTGCAAGCTTGTCAACATATGTAACCAGATCAATGGACTATCTTCTGGTCGAGTTACTTCTAAAATAACAAGATAATTATTTAGAAACTATCCTAAAACTTTCGTATTAATATAATATCCAGGTGTGCGAAAAAGAATGTTGAATACGATGCCCCGATCAGTCGATATTATGAAAGACTAACATCTGTGCAAGCAAGAGGAACTCAGGTATACTTTTATAATATGTAAAATGTATAAAAAGTAGAATTTGATAATCAATTACATAATTTGTTTGTTATAATGATATATTTTGTCAACTAAACCCAATCTTTGAACATTGGTGAAATATA
Organism: Styela clava; assembly: GCF_964204865.1. Taxonomy (NCBI): domain Eukaryota; kingdom Metazoa; phylum Chordata; class Ascidiacea; order Stolidobranchia; family Styelidae; genus Styela; species Styela clava. Next base: position 5,177,697 of record NC_135262.1, read on the forward strand.
GGCTTGCCGGTTGGCGCATTGTGTTAAGTGTTAGGAATACACTCGCCATCACACATATTATTACCCTGTGTAAGTTTGAATCTCGTGAGATAATTGTGTGATAGAGGATTGCTGGACTCCTCGCCGCTGTAGGATGATGATTCAGTAATCGTTGGTCAGTGATAACTGTCTTCACTATGAAATCCATGCATTTGAAACAGACTGCTGACTAATCCCATACCTGACATAGACTGTTAATCGGACAAGAGGCCATGGTTCGTCATATGATTAAGCCATCTAACACTTCACCTCCCAGAATAAATATGGAAATCTTATCCTATAATAAGACTTAAAATAGTGGCAACCTTTTATTTAATCAATATTAATATAATATCAGTTCCTGCTTTTTGAAAACCATTTGAGTCATATTCTACCATTTAAATAATTACTTTATGGCATTCAGGTTGGTCACCAAGTACTTCGAGACATCCAGAAAGAAGTGCAAAGTAATACTGTACCTCGCAGTATGCTGAAAGAATGGGCAACACATACTTTTCCTGCTGCTACAGATTATTGGACTTTCAGAAAGACGGTCACACTTCAGTTAGCATTACTGGGATTTGCAGAATTTGTCTTGCACTTGTCAAGACTCAATCCAGAAATGTTGCAAATTGCACAAGATTCTGGTCATCTTCATGCAGCATATTTCAGGTAGGCACCCCTGCGTGATGGAGGCAGTATGTTTCTTGCTTTGTTTACTTACTAACTTGCTTATAAGAAGTGCAACTACCAAAATATTACCTTAATGAAAAGGCGTTCATTCATTTTTGCCCAACTAGTCCAATGAGAATTCAATTGAACATTTTAAAATCTTAATTCATTTTGTGGTTTATAAAAAGAGCTTCCTTAAGAAACAAATAAACTATTGCTATTTGATCATTGTTACAACTTAAAAATTGTTTCAACTTTGTTTGTGGCTCAAGCCATAACTGACTAGCAGTTACATGAATCGACCTGTCATAGCAAGAAGTCCAGCAATTTTCTCACACATAATTACTTTCAAAAAGACACAACCTACAAACCCACGCAGGACAATCAGCAGTGCTATTTACCAAGTCTAATGCTTCCTACCCTCCAAATTTGATACTGATTTTAAAAAATAAAATACAATTACAAAACTAGGCTATTTTTCAACTTTATGTGAATGAGATAAATTAAGCTTGACAATATTTAAATATTTTACTTCTTTTACAAATATAAACTATTGTTTTTGATTCAATAACTTTTGCTAAATGCGGATTTCTTTCTTTTTTCAGATTTGATGTTGGTGATAATACCGGTGAATTGGATGCAAATCGATCAGTTCCTTTCCGTCTTACTCCGAATATCACGAGTTTTATTTCACCTGTCGGTGTTAGCAGTGTCTTAACTGCTGCCATGATTGCCACTGCAAGATGTTTCATGCAGCCTAGTTTTAAGGTTGGTGTTTGAAAAAATTCATTGGAATGAATTTCCAATAAGTTTGAAAAATTATACAAATGGTCAATTTAGATGTCTCATATCTTCTACATATGGGACAAATAGCCCCCTGTTTTTATGCATCATTGACTGTTTACAGAATAGAAAAAGAGTAATAGTAATTCTAAGCAGTTTTCATTGCCTTTTCATGAATTTTTATTTGTATGTGTTTAGGTGGAAGGCTTACTTCGTGCTATTCTCCGAGATGAAATGATAGCTTGGTATAAGAAAAAGCAAGATGATGTCACACAACCTGCAACTATGGTTCCTCCGAATACACAACCCCCTGATATTGCAAGGTATTTCATATCTAAACAACTGAATTTCTCTGTAATATTTTATACTGAGTGTTATAAATAGGGCATAGAATTCATCATATAGGTTATTTATAAAGACTCTTGCTTTTCTGTTGTAGGTTCTGCTATACGCTATCTTACTGTAACCACACTGTAAGTGTGATTCTTTGTATAGATATATATAGCATGAACTTTTTGTGAGCCATACCAAGAAAACCCACTTGATATTCGTAGAAAAGAAGCAAGTGTATAAGACAGACAGCTAAATTAGAATCATGTATATTTGCTATGGATACCAGTCCAGGTCGTGCATAAGCGTGTTTACCAGTACAGTACCGTACCGAAGTAAGCGGTACTCGTACCATTTCAATGATTATCTGAAATCTGCTGTGATGATGATGATTATGTCACAAGAAAATTTGCCAATGGCGATCACCATTCACCAATTCCAAATATTTGTTGTGACTGCTTTGTTTGATAAGGACATTTTGCAATAGCTTTGTCGAATTTCTGTTTGAACATGATCTGCATCCCTTGTTTCTGTTAACGTAAAAAAATCCAAGGTTGTCATAACTACTCTTATTCCAGTGACCAGTTGGTGGCGCTAGTGAATCATGCTGTCAAAATGATAATGTCTCGTCTTCAAAATCTCGCTGAATTCGAGGGCGGAGAAAGCAAAGTAACATCGCTCGTGAATGCAGCAACTCTACAAGAAAATCTGTGTCGAATGGATCCTGCATGGCACCCATGGCTATGAAAAGCACCACATAATTTGTTGTATATACAGTACTTGGTTTTATGAAGTAAAATGACACTCTTGCTATTTTCTGACTAGCGACACACTTTCTAGAAGGCTGATGGCTTACTAATCACTTTTTTCGGCTTTAGTGGTAGAGATCATCGCTAACAATTTGTGCTTTCCTATTGTCCGATAGAAATGCCTGTGGTTGCTTACCTTTCAATCATGTTGTTTAAGTTTTGTACATTTAGTATCATATTTTTAGTTTTCTGTGTTTGAATAAATATTCGTACATGGACTGTATATCAGATTTTGTGAGTTGTATTGTGAATTCAGTCAGATTGGGATTATAGTTTAAATTTGCACCCAACTTATTTTTTTATGTCAGAATTAATATGTGTCGTGTAATAGCAGAATTCGCTTCAACTTATTTATATTCTGGATATGAATGGCCACGACAAGTAGGATTTGGGTTTCAGATTTATCCTGAGGTAGAGAAAAGTCGATAAAGACTGATTAGGAGTCCAGCAATGCTTTCGCACATAATTATGCCTCGCGGCATTTGAACCTGCAGTGTAAGCAGAAGTGCGATGACAATCGTTTTCCCGATGGTTAGCACGATGCGCAACCCGTCGAGTTGAATATATTATTAAGATGTCAGCCCGTATAAAACATGATTCCGATGGTTGAACTAGTAATCGTTATGTTTTTTTGCCGTCAGCCATAAGGCGTGCTTAGTGTTGTTTTAATTGAGGATTCCGGTTTCAAACCTCATGCTCGCTAATTTGACCCATGGCGTGATAAATTGACTGGGCAATGCTGAGCTAAAACAATTTTCTACAAATAGTAGATAGTATTTATCAGCGGATGATTGTCCAAGCCATACTCGCGAATGTTTGAAAGAAAATTCCTTTCCAATGGATTTTTCTTATTCCTTCAAAGAATTATGTGATACCGTGATTCTATATAATAATAGAAGTAATATTGGTCACTACGTACCCTGAAGGCGTATGTACACATTCTACATTTACAATAGAGCGACAGAAGTGTTGAGAGAAAATCTTAATTCGCATTTTTCTCGCACATTTGCCACTAAAATCGGCAGAGTTGATACGAAACTCTGATTTCGCATAAAAATACGCTGCGTGTGTATTTGATAGATATGATTTTCTTATTATTTAACGTGTTATCATCGCAATAACAGTATGCAGTGGCGTACCTAGGGTGTGGCAGCCATGGCTCGTGCCATTGGCGCCGTTTGGACAGGGGCGCAAAAAAAGGCGGAAATTTTTATTTGTAAAATTTTATAATAAAACAATTTCACATGGTTAATAACTGTTACTAGTATTTTTACTCAAATATTAACGTAGTAGTAACTTATTTCCTTGACAGTCATTATAAATTGAAACTAACTATCAAGGGGGGCGCATTTTTCAATTTTGCTATGGGCGCAATTTTATGTAGATACGCCATTGACAGTATGCGTTCTTGTTATTCTAACCTCTAAAATGCGATTCAATAGTCTTGATGCGCACTAACTATTTCTGTAACGTTTCCTCTGACAAATTGAACAGTAATGCACTTGAACTAAGTATGTCTGAGGAAGTATGGCCTTGGTCAGACGAAACATTACAGAAATATATATATATAATAAATGTATTTGTGTTAGTGTGCTGCAAGACTCTTGAATTACTTGGGATAGTTATCTTCACTCTTACTACAGCATACTTATATGGATCCACCGGCACAAAAGCATAGAAGAAGGAAAAGTAGTTATTCTCGTAAAAATCCAATCGATAGCCTAACAAATTTCCTTGAAAATGCGCGTCAATTTTACTGTGACGTCACTATGTTTCCATAAACTACTTGAAAATTTTGACAACACTTAACACGTTATAAGTATCATTTCTCTAAATCGAATTTAGTGAAGGACGCTTAAAATTACTTTCAAAAGAAGTCGAGTGTTATATAAATGGAAATTCTCTTTAATGTAAACATGTGCTCGTATGGTGCAACAAATCCGGTTAATTAAACGAATTAAAAAAAAGTGTGAAGTTATCTTGCGCTACACGATAGAAAAAATATAGTTTCCTTGCTACACGAAATGTGACTGCCACACTGGCTAACGTAAGATGTTGAATGGAATATATTCTATCTAATTCTACCGGAATTCAGACAAAACACATCATAACAGATTGGAAAGTTAATCATGTTTTTCAAATATTACATTCAATTTTCACACTCTCATTGTTTTTTATAAAAAGATAAAAAAAAAAGTAGATATTGTAACAACATCTTGTTTATATTTAATTTAACACGAAACCTTTGAAATTTTAAAAATAAATGAAAACGAGTGAGGGATACATTTTAATTGAAATTGTATTTCGGGCGAGTAGAAATTTTGCTTCACAATCGCAGAAAATGAGTATTTCGGGCGGGTTGAGGTATTCATTGGAATGAGTATTTGTATACTTTTTTTCCACAATTGCGCCATACCCCTAGAATAATATGTAAATCTTATCTTTATACTAATGACAACGATTGCATCAAAATTTTGCAATTAATAAGACGTGTCTCGAGGTGTCAATTGTTGTGTATATTGCATGTGAAATATATATTGTCACGCTAATAACCGAATTGCGTAAGTCATTTTTGGCGACTTTGAGTTTTTTATAAAATAGGTATTTATGTAATGCTGCGCACCTGTCTGTTAGCTCAGATTTTATTTTAAAATTCCGAAACCCCTAAAAATGGAGATTTAGTATGACCATTGATGACTTAACAATGGATAGAAAACTCATTGTTGTCGCCACAGACGTGCCACCACGCTTGAATGACCTTCTGTAAAATCATATTCTGGGGCGCTTAAACAATGCTTTTCTTATGGCGGAGCCTCGTGAAATTAAAGCCTGAAATCTCGTAAAATGGGATAATTCAATAGAAATATGTTTATACGGCCGTATTCATATACACTGTTGAAATATAAATTATATGCTGTACTCGGACAAATTTATAATTGGCCACAAGTGCGAACATGTAATCCAAAGTGGGATATGCGACCAGAGGGTGGTTTCTGATCAATTTGTGAGGATTGTGGAAATATCTGAATGGCGTGCGATTGCATTTTGTTATATTAGCCGATCTAATTCAGCGTGATCCGTAACGTTGGACTCCGAGCATCTTCACGTCGTTATTTATTCTCGCTTAATTTCCCGCTGCAAATTTACCCCATTTCAGAATATCATTGCAAGCATCTTGTTTCAATAAGTTGTTTTGTTCCGCATTGTAAAATATATAAAATGAAACGAAAAATACCTTTAGTTTATTTAGGCTGGTGACAGATTAAAAGCTCTTTTTCAGTTGGTAAATTGCCCTTGAGAACTATACCATAGTCACTGAATCCCTTCACTATGCCTGCGATATACTTTTTAGGGCAGGGGTGTGCAACCTTCATTGACAGAAGGCCAGATACAAGTTACTGAATAAAGCCGAGGGTGCACCTATAAACTCTCCCTATGAAATGCTCGGGATACAAAAAAAAATCAACTTACAAAAATTCTTCTCGTAGTATTGCTTCGGCTAACATACTATTTTCTACATACGAAAGATCGAAAACCTTTCAAACGCGTGTAGTGAAATTTGTTTAAATTAGGTTAATTTAATGCATTGCTTGAAGAAGTGAATACCGAATATGGCGCACATATCCTAGCGCCACCGTAAACGTTTTGATTTGAAACATTGCAGCCCTGTGCGACACGGCAATGTGTTGATAGCGAAATTCAGTGAGAAGACGATGATGCGATAAAAAAATAAATATAAAATTTTGAATTTCATGTATGTGTGCTCATTTCCAATGAATTTTAATCGAATTCAGTGAAAAAGGCGTTTTCATAACATTGTGCATTTCGTAACAGGATTTTGCTTGCTTGTTTTAGTGATATAACCGTGGCACTCAGCTTTGTGAAAGAGAAAAAGGTTAAAATTGCTCGCACGCACCAAAATAAATGATCTAAAAACTCCTTTTGTGGGAACACCATTCAAAATTGGCGCTTCTCCGCGAGCCGTACAAATTTTCTTATCGGGCCGCAGTTTGCACATCCCTGTTTTAAGGCATTCTGAAACTATCGTCGGGGCCACATGCAACTTTACTCTGGTTATTATGAATTTTTAATATACTAAAATGAATCGTAGTTTTTTTTATCTTTTATTTCACACCTAGGGCTTTTTATAGCGTTGAAAAATAAAAAAAAATAATAGGAGTGGCAGTGCGGAGTCAGTGTTGTGAGAACATATCGGATTTGTAGAATTCGAAACATCGCAAAAATACGAATCACAACTAGCGATAAATACGGTATAATCAGATAGTTCTCCATTCTTTGGTATTGCTTTGATATTTTATAGTGATGCTCTTATTTCGACGTAAGTCGGCGCATCGCAATTGATTTAACAAGCAAGAAATTTTAAATAGTCTAGTATTGGTCGTGAATAAGGATGCAAAGTATGACTACTTACAAGTATTCGATTCTAATCCGATTCCTAAATTTTCGATTCCGATTGTCGATTCCGAATCTCGATTTATGGACATAGCTTACCGACAAAACATACCCACATAAACAATACCCTATGAATTCAATCAAAAGAGCAATGTTCAAATATTTGGAAACGAAAACCAAAACTAAGTGGTATGGGTATTCAATCTGCCACAGTAGACAAAATCGTACAAAAAACGAATCCCTCACGACTTGTTACAAAACGTTGAACATTGTTTGCAATCCAAGTTTCAACCTTAAGAATCGATTCCAATCTATCGGAATCGATTCTAGTCCATTCCGAACTTGATTCCACCATCCCTAGTCGTGAATACTTGGCGCAACTGAAAAATTATTAGCCTGTAAAAAATCGGTTCTTTCAGCGCTACAATTACAGGAGCCGTTCCGCGAGGATTTCAAGGCAATTAATATTTATTTTGAACCTCTTATAACCTTTTATAAAGTACATTGAAGCAATTTATTAATTGTACCAATATAAATTTGAGTAGACTTTGGGATTTTATCGTAGATCTTGAGATTTTTTTAGCAACGATATCTTATAAAAATAATCACAACTGGCTGTCAATACAGTAGAAACTCTACCTACGAAATTAATTCGTTCCGGAAGCCCATTCGTAAGTAGAAAATTATGCAAGTAAGGACGCAGTTTACATATAAATGCCCTAATTCGTTCTAAGTCTACACAAAACTCGGACATTACATTTGTATATATTATAATACTGGGTAAACCCGTAACAATTACATGTTAGAATTAAATTACCACATAATAAATAGAAAATGTACACATAGGAAGAATAGAGAAATAACAAATAAAAACTACGAACGGCAGACCGTGGAGAGTGAGAGGGCGGCGGTTGGAGTTTTCTTTTTATTAAAAAACGATAAAATTGGCAATACATACTAAATAATATTTAAGAGCTATTCCACACGTTCTAAATTGCAAGAAATGAAAACTTTCCCATAATGTCAGGTCACTATCGAAATTGAGGATGAAAACGATTAATGGCGACACAATTTCCTTTTAGAATTATTGTCGAGGCGCACAAACAATCTCGACTAAATTTAAATATACGATGATAGTTTCGTATATTATTCGTAAAATCTTTTCAATCAAAAACATCCTCGACGTATTATAAGCAATTCAAGTCAGCGCTAATTGAAATATTTTCATGTGGCTGTAATTTATTGCCGTGCGTACACGGCTGCCTTCGATTGCGATAAAAATGAAGTAATTGTAAAATGTTTTTAATCTGAACGTGGACCGCTAGGATATGTGCGCTTATAAACTCGAAAAAACGATATTCGAAGGTCGCGATATACGAATTGGACATCCCTGATTCAAGCACTGCATTAAATTAATCTCAAAAATCACTACACGCGGTATTCAAGTTTTTGACATTTCGTATGTTGAAAATTCGAAAAGATCCGACTATATTTACGAGTGGCATAATTCGGCGAATGTTTCAGGACCCATTACATGGAAATTTCCGAATTCCGATGTCACCACCCCTTTGAAAATCCTGGCTGTGCCACTGAAAGTGTGTATTGTAAGGTGAGCCTAATCGACCCTTTTTTATGACATTTTGTGCCGGGATAATATGCAAAATTTAGGTTAATCATGCTTAAGATAAGTATTTCGCAAGCCTTCATACACGAAAATTATAGGGGAATCCATCCTCTGAGAATTAATCGATTTTTTTTATGTTTTTATCAAGATTCTCATTAGCTAAATCATTGAGCTGAAGTTAAAAACTTTCTATTACTACCAAATATCTCACGTATCGTGCTTCAAAACATTAGATTTTTACGAAGTAAGGTTGTCTCTTCGCCCATTAAATGCCATGCATTCGCAGACAAGAAATGCGTCGGAACAGAAGATCAGTCAAGCGTATATTATCTGTAGCATAACAATGGTAAGACAATGGTCATTTTGATCCATTGTCAAGGTTTCAATGGTATGACATGCATATTTGTGCAATTGTTTCGTCATAATTAATTATCATTGTTACCGCAGGACTATTGTGACGTCACAAAGGTAAAATAACCTCGGCGAAGTATTTTCGAATTTGTGCATCTCGGATTCTAGCTTAGCGCGTATTAATTTGAATTTATACTACATTATAGGAAGACGTGCACTTGTGATATTCACTGTCCGAGTCCAATTCACCCTGGTTGGCTTTTATATTGGGGGCATTGCTGTTTTATTTTTTATATTTAATCTTAGTCTTATTTCGGTGGGTGTGCAGAACGTGTTATATTATTGAAATATATATTTTTAAACATAAAAAATATTGTAATTGAAACTGATTAGCTATTTTGGGGATTAGACATTGTAGATACTGAAAATTACATTCGGTATTGGAATGTTCAGTTTTCAGGACTGGTGCATATAGCAAAGTTGCAAAATTGCGTTTGTCCCCAAGTCATAGACACATTTTTGCCTAAGTCACAGTGCGCCATTATGACGTCACTTAACTGTGTCATACAAATTACCTTAAATCCGGCTACGATCAAAAAATTGAACCATGGCAAATTATTGACTCTCAATGGCATAACAATATCATTAGGAAGTTTTTTACGTTTTTCTCAAAACAGCTAAAAATGACTTACGCAATTCGGTTATTAGCGTGACGATATATCCTTAACATATATTTGCATCAAAAATTGGGTAGTTTGCGTTACCTTTATCCACAATTTTTTATAGGTTGGATTGGAGTACTAATATGAGATATTTTTATATACATACCTGATATAAAATACAATAGTATGCTACAATTTTTGACAATTACAAACTTTAAAAATAAAATTTTTACTAAAACACAGGAATATCATTTACGCTATCGGGTAATTTTTGATATCTCAAACTCCTCAGTTTTATTGTTGGGATTTCGTACTAATAACTAGCCGTGCATTAATGATTCGCAAACTAAACTATAAAAGATTGTATTATTAAGTACTGGCGAGAGAATACTTTAACAAAAAAAATTTCAAGAGGAGAGACAGCGTTGCAACACTGTTGGCAATGTAAAGTAAGCAAACACCACATCCCGGATATGTTCTCTGGTATGATATTGTTGTTATTAAACATAAAAAAAAATTTCAATCTAAACATAATACAAAATCAATAAAACTACATCACCAGCTGTAACTTTGATCTCTTCGAAATATTTAAATGTCAATCAATATTAAATTAAATTAATATTGTTAAGAATTCGTGCCACATCCTGGTTTGTATCCGGGTATCATAGTTCATCGTGAAATACGGTTATATTTCTAGTTTTACTTTCAATATTTTTAGCGCCTTTCGCTCTGAACTAGGCTCTTTCTCAAGATAAGTAAGGTGCTGCTATAGTTTGGAAAGGCCGGAATATTTTCGTTCCGACATTACTTGCCCAATTTATTTCAGCCTGGGCAGGGTGGGGAGAATGGGGCTTGAACCAGAGATAGATGTGTAATCTGCGACGCCTTCATAGCCTGAGGCGATAACCGCTTGGTCGCTAAAAATGATCACATCAGTTATAAAAAGAAAGTACTGAACGATTAAATCTCATAATCTATTAAAAATCCAAAATTTATTGAATAAGTATATAAAAGACTGTTTTATTTGGTTAAAAAGATTAAGTCCAAACGTAAAATAATTCTACGGGTTCCTAAAAAGCTGTCTCTGACTTTAAATGTGACAGCATAATGAGATTCAATTAAATTTTTCAGTGATGTTTTAAAATTCTACATTGCAAAAAAGTATCGTTGTACAGCAGAAACCATGTATCTACAAAATATCAGAAATTTTACTCGAAAATCCCTGTGAAAATCTAGAATCACTGTCATGAAAATGCAATGAATCAATGCGTCGTAATGGGAATTGACAAAAAAAATTCTTGTTAATCTGCACTGAAAAATCATTTAAATTTAGACAATGGCTGTCTCAACACTATCAGCTCCTATGAATTGTATGTCACCGGTAATCGACGGGCCAGCCATAAACGATTCATGCTTTAATGAAATGTTCTGTTTGTCTGTGTTACCAACGTTTGAAATATCCCATAGGCAGTGGTGGGATACAAAATACTGTGAAAAGGGTTCTCTTATGCATCGATCTCAAAACAACGGGTTCTCTCATATTTCACTATGTAAGCTGCATTAACATGACATGCTGTACATACACCTAATACACAAATTTTGTAACGCCAAACTTAATTCTAGTCGTCAGCTGCGATCCACTTCTCCAATTTACTGCCAAAGTCTAAAACAAAACAAAAACAACCGGTTCGCTAATGAAACGATATTTTAGGAGCGGGTTCACGCAAACCAATGCGAACCTCCTGAATCCTACCATCGCCCATTGGGATGCATTAGTTCATTTTGTATTTTATTATTCTTTGGTACTTTGTCTTTATGAGGGTATTGTGTACTGAACTGCAAATAAATATTTACTAAATACAAATAAATACACTTGCTATTTCGTGGAATGCTAATTGTTATGCTTATTTTTCCTTGTCTTTAATTAACATTTTCCACCAATGGTGCAATATTTTTGATGATCTACTTCAATTTCGCCACATCCCGGATACGTTACGACGAAACACCGGCAAGTAAAATAGCACAAATTAATCGAAGTACTCAAACCAATAATATTTAACTTAAAAAATCAATGAATTTTCAAATTTAATAGGATTTTAAACCAACTGTATTATTTAACGTTATTATATTATGCGATTAATGATGGATCGATTTTTTGTTGTTGATAAAAATTAAAATTAAAAAAGGAAACACAAATTAGTCATTTCAACACTTTTATGTGGTTTTGGGACAAACATGAAGGTCATTGACGAAACGGGTGACGCTCGTTAGAGGTCATTACATTAATGATAACTCCCCATTACTTAATTTTTCAAGGACTAAAACAGCAGGTGGCGTCTGTCTTTGATGACTGTCATAAATCACTTCAAGAGCGGCGAAGAATTATGACTTTTGATTTTGCGCCAAGCTAACTCCAGCTGTGACCATGATATTCACTTTGAGAATAATACACCACTTCTATTATTTTTATACCAACAGTTATAATTAATTTAATTTTTATATTCCACTTAGTACCCCAGGTGCAAGCATGAAGTGGCTGGAGTGTGAAAAACACTCCAGATATGTAATTCCGGGTTCAATTTTATATAAATATCGACGATTCCATCAAAAAATTACACTCCAGTTGGTTGACTCAATATTGTCACCACGAAACTGGTTTTATAAAACTTCGAAAGTTGAGCTACTCAAATCTCGATAAAAATAATCAACAAAACTTGCAAACTTAAAACGCCAGCATGGCGCCTATTAGCGCTGCCATTTTGGCAGTGTTTATTTTCCTCAGCGCGTCTCCAACGAGGTCAGTATTATTATTTTTTCAATTGAATATTGTTATGTTGGAACCGCGTTATTGCTCTTTTTTTGTCATTATTGTGAACTGCTCGTCTGAGGAAGTCTGATTTTGGTCAGACGAAACGTTACAGAAATACATTTGTGTTAGTGTGCAGCAGGACTATTGAATTGCATAGTATGGCATTGTCTTATACCTGCATTTATATTTCAATTTTATTATTGTAATTGATATTGGATGCAATTTTATCAGGATTACCATGAAAAATCGACAATTCACAATTTCATTAATTTTTTTGCCCTACCAATATTTTCCGATTGCAAAGTTTTATTTATTTTTAATAATTTAAAGCATATTAGGGCATTGGAAATGTCTCGTTCTACACACTGGTATTGTGACGTCACGTTGTTATTTTTATGAGGTCATATTCTGTTTTTATTTAATGCTCGCTCCTACATCCTATAGAATCCACTGCATATATGTTTGCGAATAACAGTGTTAATAACACGCTATCATCAAAATAAAATCAGAAGTTATATATTTGTATAAAACTAATGTTTTTGCTCGGCTATGTCACGTACAGCGTATTTTAACTAATTCAATTCAGTAACTTATTCATTCAATCGCACCTTGGATTATTACAAAAGTTCAAGTTTTATGGAAATTATTAAAACCTAGTTTTATATTCATTTTATTAACTATTTTTCTTTTTTTTTTCTACAGCGTTGAGGCACTTCTTGGTAAGAATTTTAATTTTATTTTCATATAAATCAAAGGAAATGATTTTTATTCGTATATTGCACAGTATTTTCGAAGAAGTATCACCAAAACATTGATTATTTTTATGAATCTGTACAAAAATACGTTCTTTATTTTAATTTAGATATAAGTTGAATTTAATATTTCCAGTCATTGTTAAACAAATTTTTAGATTTAGGCTCGGATTTCATTTTCATTTTACTTGTTTGTTAAATGATAACAATGAGCCATGAAATTTAGTTGTCGTCCAGTGTTATTATAGTAGTAATTAATTTGTTTATTGTATTTTTTGTTAATTTCATCTTTCCTTATTTATTTTCCGCTATTCATCACTTTTCAGAATGCCAAAACCTGAACGACCCCCTTAACGGAAAATTCTCTTGTACCAAAGAAGGAGACAATTGGTGAGTTAAAAATACTGATATACTAATTCAAATAAAAACTTTGTAAATGAATTTACAAAATTTAAAAGAAAAAAATGAAGATACAAAATAAAATGTCCAAATTGGGTTATGGAATACACACAAAAGTGAAACCAAATTTAAGTAATCACTAAATGAAAACATATAGCAGTGTAAAGCACACGATCCAATAATTTCAATATTTTCTAAATTGATAGATTAAGGTTTCAGTGGCTCCCTCCCTACTTTTGTATTTCAAACTTATTTTGAAACCGTTATGCAAAAGTCTGTCTTCCGCTTTTGTACAATTTATATATTTTATAATGTGATTATAAATAAGTATTATAATAAAAACAAACAACTAAAGAATATTAGTATTTCTACAGCAAATACAAAGCTGACTTACTCCCCAGGAACGATAAAATTTTTGCATGGGTAGGAGATTTCTCTCTGGTTGGGAAACGTTCATAAACATTCGATGTTTTTTTATGCAGGATCTGTGTTGCAACATGTGACGCAGGTTTCAAATTCTCTAATCCGAAATTTGGCCAAGAGATCCGTTCCGTTTGTGACCCCGCTGATGGTGTATGGGATCCTCCGTGCGAAGCTATTTTGTGCGAGAAAGAGGGTATGGATTCTATACCGTTTACAATGACTTATAGATTAGATTGATATTTTGCTTTAAGCGATAGAATTTTGGGAAGTCAAATAACGATGCAATGTTCAAAAAACCGTTTTGAAATGGTGGATAAAGATGAGACTTTATGAATATTAAAAAAACAAAAAGCAGATTACATTGTACTCTGATTTAAGAAAACGTTTCCCATCAAAACGCTCTTACAGCAGTATTTTAATTGATTTTTTTAGGCTTTATAAACTTTTTTGATTAGTCCCCTTAATCCTCATTGCACCTTAGAACCTTGCACCTTGATTAGAGCTATACTTGTTTAGTTTCATGCCTTGTGCCAATGTGTGGTCTTGGCATATTGAACTAGACTGCGTCGCTTCGTGCTTTCCTGGTCGTATTGACTTGAACTTGTTCAAGTCTCCCGTCAATCGACATTTACTGGTCCCTAATTTTATACTATTTGATTCAAGAGTCTTTTCGCACACTAACACAAATGTATTTCTGTAGCAGGACTCTTGACTCAACTAGTATAGTCAAGTTTATTCTTGGCACAGCATCGTTGCGTTACATACGGATCCACTTATTCAAAGGCATAGAGCAAGGAAGAGTAGTTAGTCTTGCGTAACCCCAACTGATAGTTCCATAATTTTATATTGTTATTCCCTTATAGTTTCAGTAGCTCTGGGTAATAGCCCGCCCAGAAGTCAGTTGTGTATCTAAATGATTGACGTTTCTTTGAGAGAATTTCCTTTCAAATATTACTTTCTGCAAACTTTTATTCATTGTAATACCATATATTCTAGAAATCAATCCCTGTGATGCATCGGCACCAGAAGATGGCAAAAAAGAATGTAGCGACGTTAACGGGAGTCGAATGTGTTCGATTCAGTGTAACGACGGTTTCCGAGTCGAATCAACGCACCTTTACGTGTGTAATTTAGGCTCTGGAGACTGGGTTCCTGAGCTTTCGGATAAATCAACATTTCCGAGCTGCTTAAAAGGAGCTACATCGTAAGTCTCAGTCAAGTTCATTTTCATATAGCCAAGCATGATTTCTAATCATTTCAGAAAAATGTTGGAGGCTCGCGGGCCATAACCCGGCCCTTGTCAACACTTAAACATTTTTCTCATCAAGCATCAAATTCTAATCCGACCCCGTCGAGCTTGTAAAACCCTGGTATTAAAATAAAGAATTTTTAAAATATATTTCTTTGTATTGGAATTAGTCAAAATTTGGAAAATTTTAAATATTCAAAAAAAAATAAAAATAAGATGTAGCATCAGAACCGTTCTTATTATGGTCACAAATCATGGCGTAGTGAGAATAAAATACGTTACTTTACAAATTAAGCAACTTTAGGTAGTAAATTTTTCCATTATAAGCTTTGTTTATTAGTCTAGGTTCTTTGATGAGTGAAATTATTTGATTGTTACACTTTTTGTTACACTATATATTTTACCCTGAAAAATTCAGATCATGCAATTTAATGTAAAACTTTGCACAACGAATGAAAATAGACCGACAAGTACCAAATTTATTTACCCACAATTTCAGGAATTTGTTCCATAAATTTCAAACAATAAAAAATTTACGTTTTATTTTATTCCCAATCAAAAGATGTGTCAATCTTCAAGTCGACGCTGAAAATCTAGTGATGGTGTGCCGTACGGAAGAAAGGGAACAGCGATGCTATCCCGAATGCCACGCTGGCTTTCAGGCCACTGGTGATCTTCCAGAAAAAGGCTACTATGCCTGCTTGAACGGAGAGTGGTTTCCTAAACTCGAAACAATTGAGTGCAAAGGTAAGCATTGGAAAGATACAAAACACTGAGATGCAACGAAATCGCAGACTTAATTTGTCTCTAAATGCTAAGATGTTTGCATTGAAATCGATATCTCTTAAAGTAAGTTTTAACTATTTAATTTTCATTTCGTTTTTCTGAAATCTTTTGTCGCACTCAGAACCACGGGTTGTTCAATTTTGATTTTAATATTTGACAATGAATCGTTATTCCTGTTTCTAGGAGCTATCGACCCTCAAGATCCAACAGGTATTGCTCACATTACTGGTATATACACGCAGAAAGATGTCCCTGTAGAACAAACTGGCTATTGTACCACTTGGGGACAACAGCACTACAGAACATTTGACGGAAAAGTTTACCGATTCCACGGCAAAACCGATTTCATTCTGGCGAAAGACAAGCTTGGCGACTTTACAGTTCTCATACACAACGATAAGGACTGCAGTGGTATCGACTGCAAAAGGTAGAATAAGTTATAGATATAATATTACATTGTCAATGCTATGACAAATTGACTGACTTACACAAATAATGAAAGCTCAACTTTTCATCCAAACAGCTGTGGAATTCAGTTATTGCAAATCCAAAACAAAAAGCAAGTCACACTAATAATAAAACTTATCCCATGTGCCTTGTACACCACGGTAATACCATGGATTTTTTTTTTTTTTTAAATAAATAAAAGCATTCTAATAGCCTTCTAGCGACAACAACAATCTTTAATCACTGACAATTTCAAAACAACTGTCAAGTAATTAAAAAGTAAGCGATAATAAATAATAGAAAAAAAAAAAACGATAATAAAAGCAAGAATTCTAACAACAACACCGTAATACAACCATTTCGTGTCCAAAAATTGCACCGCTATGCCCAGCTGTTTGCCAGGGTCTCACGTAGATCATTCATTCAAAGTTTGTTTTCCTTATTCACAATATCAAGGACCCCATCAATTTATTTGAAACAAGTTATCCACAATCACAACAATTTTCTTCTGAACCAGATCAGCGACGGTGAAAATCGGTTCCATTATGATTGAAATGAAAGAAGACACAAAACTTTGTGAACCAGCAGCTTTCCATGACGGAGAGAAGCTTTCTCTTCCAACTTCTATTCATGGTGTTGTCGTCCAAAGAATCGCCGACTATATCGTAGTCCGAGATAGAATTTCAGATCTTTATGTCAAATGGGATGGGAAGGAATCCGTTTCAATCAGAGTAAATATATATTTTATTTCAGTCTTTCTGCGTCATCGCGTTAGAAAATACAATTTTTTTTCAAATCGAGAGAGATATTTTATTTTGTCTACCAGAAACAAGCAACGGCACAAATATACATACATAATAATTAGTTGATTCGGTATAGACTAAGGGGATCGATACGACCTGAAAGGTCTATAATGAAGCTTTGTCATTTAGTACTTTAAATTTGTTTCGCTCTAATCACCGTTAATAACATGGGAATTTTTTTTATAAAATATATGGCTTTTTACTGATTTCAACTATTTAATTTTAACTTTCGAGTTTCCGACTATATCTCCTACAGCACGAATAAATGATAGAAGTGACGTTGGTTACGACATATTATGGTGCATAATTGAGTGAAATTACCGCCTTATAAAAAGTATAATATTCTATGGTGAAATAGTTTAACTTCTGTAATTTAATCAGGTCAACAAAGAAATGTTGGGATCCACTTCCGGTCTCTGCGGTTTTTACAACGAAGACCACACAGACGATTTCAAACTTCCGGACGGTACAGTTGTAAAAACAGTCGATAAATTTGCAAAAGGATGGCTCACAAATTGTAAGTGGAGATATTTTATTTCACTTTTACTTTAACGTATAACACGTATAAAAGCAATCTTCAGTGTATCGTAGAAGTCTATAAATCCCCAGTCGCGAGTGTTCCAGAAGCGTGTTTACCAAAATGGAGTTAACTCATTTTGTTCGCCTGCTTTACATCAAGTTGTGTAAAGGGACTGAAATCTATGGCCAGGGCGTATATTCACTAACACAGACAGTCCCCGAACTCGTAATTGAAATAAAATTATACCCTAACCCTAACCTGGTACACACACTACGAGAGTACCCAGTCGCGAGCCAAATGGAGTCAATGGTCATCCGAGTCTTGTGCAGAGTGCGAATCCGAGTCGAAAACTAAGTTAAGTCTCACTGGTGGTTAGTTGATGACAATTCCGAATCCGTTAGATGACTCGATCCACAAGATGGCGAGAGTCCAAATTGAGTCAAGTTAATGAACCGACCTACTTCTACACTGGGAATTTTTGAGATACACGATTATCATATTTTTAAAATGACGACTCATAAATCTCTCATGACAATGGTGGGCTTGATTTATTCATATAAACAAGGGAGCAGCACTCTAATATACGGACACGAAAGTTGCATAGTGATGCACGAAAGCACCGAGTTTGTTAAAAATATCGGTGTTTTAACTTTAAGCATGAACACGGAAACCTATCCATTCTGTTACTTAATGCAACTCTTGTTTTTTTTATTATAACTATATTCCGATCTACTTTTAGTGGACGATTCCATCATACCGCACTCTAACTCTTTCTGCATCACTAATACTGATGAGGGCAAGACAAAGACGGCAAAAGCAATTGTAGTGTGCAACTATCTCATGGACACGCCATGCAAATCAGTAAGATTTAATTTCTGTTTTCTTATTCTTAGACATAAAACTTTTTGATACATTTTTAGAGCTTAGATTTGATATATACGACAACGGGATTGGTCAATGATGGCATGGTATGGCCTGGTTAGAACTTTCACTTTGTATATCTGTTAGTCGGTATTATTGCGTATTGAATTATAAAAAGTTTGCCTTCTTTTCATTATACATTTGTGTTAGAGTGAAGCAAGACTCTAATAAAATAGTATAGTCATATTTATTATTGCCACAGAATCCTTTGCTTTACACGCGTACGGATCCAATTCCACGAAGGCATATAGCAAGGAAAGATAGTTCGTCATGTGTAACCCCAGCTGATAGCTACATAATATAGTTACCTATTCCTTATTAACAGCACACGCCTAATAATAGCAAGTGCTGGTGTATTAACCGACTACGTCGTGTAAGAGGCAATGTCTAACTTTGAGTTATCAGTTATTCTAATTACGCTTACTTGTGTTTTATAAAGCTTGTCGATCCCACACCATTCTTTGAAGCTTGCAAAGAAGATGTTTGTATGTGTGAGAATGACGATTGCGTATGCAATTCGATGGCGACATATTTCAGAGAATGTAACAGGATGGGCGTCTTTATGGACTGGAGAAAAGAGGGAAGATGCGGTAAGAAAACTTCAACGTCAATTTCTGTAACACATTAAATTCATTATACGGTGACCCCGCCAATACAAATTAATCATATCTGTATGTTCATATAGCAGGGTGTTCATAAAGTCTCATTAAAATTTTAATTGTGTTATGAAGTCAGTTCTCAATACAGTATATTAACCAAGTTCATTTTATTTTAATCAAAGTTTGTTTAGGTTTTTGCTTCATTCATCATCTGTAGGGGCCAACAAACTATATATATATGGTAACAATAAATTCCCTTTTTAATTAAAAAAAATTGTTTGTAATGGAAAAATAACAAAGCATTCACGAGAATATTTTTTTGTCTAGCCTTAACTTGCCCCGGCACTATGGTGTACGATGCATGCGGCTCTTCCTGCCCAAAGACTTGTTACGATAACAATTACAACTGCGAACACGACCATTGTATTGACGGATGTCACTGCCCAGACGGAAGTTACCTTCATAATGGAACTTGCTTGACGAAATCTACTTGTCCTTGTCCTTATGCAGGTCGCGAGCATTCACCAAGATCCAGAGTTCGAAGAGATTGTAACCAATGGTAATTCTTTTTTATGCTTCCGCGACTATAACCCCAACAGAGAAATTGCGCACCAAAACGAACAGGGTGCGTCGTCAGCCCATTTGCATCGTAGTAAAAACATGAATAAGACTGAGACAGTGTTGTGTCCTATAAACATGTTTTTGAAAATATGAAACTATGAGTCCTATTACATATGGAAAATATATTTTGCCAATTTTTCTGATAATAAATTTCAAATTATTATGATTAATGAAATATTCCAACAAGCAAACACGTTGTTGAAACTCTAATCCGTGTACGCTATGCGCCACGCGACTTCAATTATAATAAAAACCTTTAAAATACGTAAACGTAAATTGCATTTAACGGAATTTGGGTCATTCGATCAATAAATAACAAAAAGTTGCAATTCTCGATTATGCTGGTGATTATAATCACCAACCACAGTCGGATTAATTTTCATTTTATAGCTTTCCACGCAGGTACATGGCATGCTGATGTAGACGCTGTTAGACAAGTATGCCATTACGACTGTGGCTTTACGGCTTTCTAATAGAGTAGGATTTTCATATTTAGCCCGGGGGAGATGAAAGCCAATAAGATGGCTCAATCATATGGTGACCACGGCCTCTCGCCCATGTACCAGTCCATGTCGAATATCGGAATAGTAAACCGTTATTTGCTTCACTTGTATGAACTCATTAGCGGAAAAAGCATGATCATCACGATTGCAAACCCGCGCAAAGTGCGATGGCGGGCGTGTTTCTTAGCACGATATGCCGACCGTTGAGACTGTATATTTTGTTACGGATTCAGAACACCATTGTATTCTCTTGTTCTACTTTCAGCATTTGTGCAAATGCCAAGTGGGTCTGTAGCAAAAACCAATGCGATGGACTCTGTTCAGTCTCATCCACTCATTTCAAGACATTCGATGGAAGATCTTTCGACTTCGGTGGTACATGTTCTTACACACTTGTTAGAAGTGAGGGATTGCATGAAGTTGCATTCGAAATACAGCTTAACAAGAATGATTGCAGGCAAGTAAAAGTATCTTCTCGATTGAATTAAAACAGAGAAAATTTCTGTCTTAGCCGACTAACGTTTAAGATGCCAGTGTTGCATTACATAGTCCAGATACGGCTATTGCGATGCCGTTATCTACATTTCGTCGCAGATTCAAACTATTTAGTCGACGCGATTGTGCTAAATTGAGTTGACTGCTAAAAACTTCATCATTTTTCTATTGACAAAATGGACCACATTCCAGGATGTGTGTTTGGAGTTATTACTCTACCACTAAGAAGTTTTAGATTTGTCTTTATCGCAAATCTGCTAGTAGTTGCGGTCGTTCGTAACCGCAAAATTCATATAATAATGATGTCATAATGATTTAGTGACGGACCATGCGGAAGATCCTTGAGCGTTCAGGTCAATGGAGTTGAAACTCGACTCGGACAGAAAGGAGTCGTCAAAGTTAATGATAAAATTCAAATTATACCGTTTTCAACTAAGCATTTCGTAGTGGACAGAATATCATCAAGCTATTTGAAGGTAAGTTTACATTTGTTCTACTTCCAAAATTCTGTAAAATATTTTATGCAAAACTTACTCTATTTGCCAGTTTGAGCATTGTAGTCTGCGCGGCAGCTTATACGTTCTTTACGTTTCATCGGGAAATCTGCCACTCGGGCCACTGTGCTTAAACTCTCAAAACAAGCAACCGAAGCTTTAAATACATAAACATTGATGAGCAAATCTAGAACTCACGTTTGCGCCCTGTGCATTTATTAACCGTCGCTGCCTCTCATATTTCGACTGACGGAATCTCTGTCCTTCTAATAGCAGATAATTTTTTCAATATTGAAGCGTAGATTTGTTCAATGGCGTCAATAATTTTTAAAATCAAATAAGGTCACGATTATTCCGCTGTATAGTTATTGTATAATATATAAGGCTTGCAATTTCAAATCGAATAGTAAATTATTTGAATCGGTGGTGAATTCCTTTTTTAAAATGTTTAAAATGCAATTGTGATTGTTGATGAGACATGTTTTATTATTTTGTGAAAAGATTCAGCAAACTGTCTGCGTGACGGATTACGTGTTTTCAGTAATTTATGTATCTGGTGAACCAATTTCAGTTAAATTATCACATACAATTACATATTTTCCTAGTACCCGAGATTCGATTCAAAAAATTATTAGATTCTAAAATCTTCAAATAATAAAAATTGCTCACCCCTAATAATATTTACAACTATGAATCCTCTACCTTGTCTAGCTAACCATCACCAACGGTTTGAGTCTTCTCTGGGATGGCGAATATCGAGTTATTTTGAGAGCATCAGCTAAACTTGGTGGAAAGATGAGAGGTTTGTGTGGAAACTTCAATCGTCAACAAAACGATGACTTCTTGACACCAACTGCTGATTTGGCGGCCACTGCACACGACTTTGGAGACCAATGGGCGGTTCAACCATGCACATCACCTGATACAGCACCCTATACAAAAGCCTGTAACTTGTATGACTTCAGACGAGATCTGGCAACCGAAACTTGCTCAATTTTCCTGAAAGCTCCATTTACAAGTTAGCATGCGTACTTTACCTTATTAGCCAAAAAAAATCAACTCGATCGACCATCACGAATATGGCCACCATGTTATTCCTCTTCTTATGAAAATTAAGGTTCAATAACAATCAGTAGCTTGTTAGAAAGATAAAAAACTAGTAGAATACCGTTTTTTTGTTTGTTTTTCATTTATTCACGATACCTCCTTTTTTTGATTTTCATTCCATTGAATATCGAACTATTTTTTTTGTTGAATAATAAAACTTCTATCACCCTACTGTGCCCATATTTATCTCTGATAATTTCCAATCAAATCCCAACCTCCAGGCGACTCTTTAAACTTTAGTTTTGTTAACTGGCTATTACGGTGAAGTTAAAACTTTGTCGAATTTATTTTATTTACTTCTATTCAGAATGTTACGATCTTGTAAACTACCGTACAATGTACGATATTTGTCGAGATGATTTTTGTCTTCATAACGATGTCAGATACATGTGTAACTCAATGGAAACATACGTGATGGAATGTGCCAAACAGGGCGTCATTCTTAACGATTGGAGAAGTTCTTTTGCCGAATGCAGTAAGTAAACATATCTAATAAAACAGATTCAATCGAATCATATTCGACCAGAAATTCATTGATAGGCTGAAGGACATCGACTGAGATGGTGGAACGCCGTGTGAACTGAGCGATAGAAAGCGAGGCCCGGCGGTTAGGTATATCCTTAGACCAGAGGTGGGCAAACTACGGCCCGCGGGCCAGATTCGGCTCACCAAAGTGTTTTATCCGGCCCTCTTGTGTCTGCCGAAATTACGACTATAGTTTTTATGGATATAAATTTTTGTTCAAAATACCGTAATAATGACTCCGAAGGTTACATCGGGCCTCTTATTATTATACAAACGTTAGCTCATATAGCAGTGGTTCTTAAACTTTTTCGAGCGCGACCCAAATCTGAGTTTTATGAATACTCGCGACCCAATCCTAAATAATGCAAAATGTGTTTTTAATGTTAGTACAGTTTGACTCAAATACAGACAACTATTTATTAGAAACAGTCCATTGACTCAGTGAGATTGATGAAACTGAAATTTCCTTTTCATTATATCTTCAATACACAGCTCTATTTTACTTAACGCAATACACAAGTTGTCACGGGTATCGAGGCGATTGCGAGCTTAGTTTTGATAACCGTCAGTGCCAAATATCCTCGCTCGCACAAGTGCCTTGTCGCGAATTGTAGCAGAAAAGGCGTCCCCTGTCCGTCGCAAACACAACATCCTAGCTGGCCTCCGGTATCTCTCGCAATATACAACTTTTTACTCATCAAATGTGCACACACTGCTTCGTTCGCGGTAAATGGTGCCTCGAGATGAAGTCACATTTTCTCTAGAAATTGAATAATCTAATGTCGAGAAGCGAGCTTTTTCATTGCGTCGTCTATTACAATTTACATTACCAAAAAGACACCCATTGTTAGTTATTTTTATCCACTAAGACGACATTCCACGCGGTCAACACAACGACAAGCGACGTGCATGGTTACCGATACCATAAAAATAATACACGTGACTGGCATATCAGAATTGTGATGTAACAATGAGCACAAGACAGTTCTTTCCGTGAATGAAATTTTATATTTCATTATTTTTAAATACCAGAGTTTAGAAGCTAAATTGAAACATTGGGAAAGCTGAAAATTCTTCCTTCTCCTCTTAGATTGCCCTTGCATTGACGACCTTGTCGCGACCCATTTTTAAACCTTCTTTAACATACTTTAAGAACCACTGTCATATAGCTTGTGATAATCTGTTGTAAATAAACTGTTTTTTATTCATAGTTTTTCATATTGAGTTTTGAGTCTTCAGCCCAGTAACCAAGTATATTATGTGTGACTGGCCCACTCAGAAAAATAATTTTCCACCCCTGTTATAGCCCGAGACTTAACTTTGTTGGCTGACTACGCGTCTCGTGTTCAAACTCCCTGCCTTCCAGCTCACGCAGGGTGTAATAAATTGAGTTGACAATGACGAACCGGCAGGATTCCGTTTCTTCAAAAAAAAAATCGTGTCTATTTACAATTGTTAGATATAAGTGGTTTCTTTCACATTTGTTTGAAGCGAAAGAAGTGATAATGATCGTATAAAAACGGTTTAAAATACAAAACTATAACTGAGGAAAACGTTTTCATGTGGAGAAGTCTAGTACAGTGGTTCTCGACCCCCTTTCTTTCGCGGCCCAATTTCGTTGCACAAAAGTTCTGTGGCCCAGCAAATTTCTCATGCACGGGGAAATCTAAAAACAAAACAAAAAATTCTCTCCGCAAAGATAACCACTTTAATAAATTAAACGAAAATTGCCACTCGGTAGCAAAAACAGCATAATCATTCATTACCACTACAACCAAATTTAACTCATTTATCAAAACTCTAGACATTTTAATAGGTTTATGGCACGTCTAAAAATGTTGTTGTGGCCCAGAAATGGGCCATAGCCCACTGGTTGAGAACCGGTGGTCTAGCAATTCCGTTCTTTTGTCATCTAAACTAAAATAATGTCCATTACTCAGCGATTATAATAATTGGCTTGTCGTTGCAAACCTTCCATGAAAATTTTAAACATTTTATTTTCAGGAATCACATGCGACGAAGGAAAAATTTATAAGGAATGTGCAAACAGCTGTGGAACATCTTGTGGATCGAAGGGCGTGGAAATTGAATGCGTCGAAGAATGCGTTCCTGGATGTGTCTGCCCCGATAACATGGTCTCTGACTACGATGGCGAATGTGTTCCAGTCGATGTCTGCCCTTGTATATACAATGACGAACAACATGAAGCCGGCTCGACACGTTTAGATGACTGCAACATTTGGTAATACTTCTTTTCTTTTTTATTTGATTTTTTGTTTAAGAATAACAGGGGGAGTGTGGGTCGTCGTCATTTAGAAATAATTTCACCGTTATTTTTACTTTCAAACTATACAAATTGAATAGGATAGTGAGATAATTTGCGAGATGTGGCACTTACGAGTGAATTGCTACGAATAATGAACAATATTAATATCTGATGTTTTAGTTTGACTAACAGTATAGTTCAAAATACACACTTTTTCAGTAGAAAAAATAATTTATATGGTAACATAGTACATGCTTACATGAACAACGTTTTGATAAATTTTCTGAATAATTACTCGGCAAAGCGCATTCGTATGCGTTTATAGCTTGTTATGTTATCAAAAATTTGTTTTATTATTTGCTCAAAATTATAATAAAAGTTCAAAGCGATTGAGACTTCAGTTATTACGTGGACACGTCTGCTACCAAGCAATGTCCTTTTATCATAATCCAAAAAGCAAACACAATACCTGTCAAATGAATAGCGCTCCACCAAAACCGGCTTAATGAGAATCTTTACTTTTTTATAGCGAATGTCATCAAGGAAAATGGGAATGTACCGACAATGAATGCGGCCCAGCGATGGAGTGCGGCGAAAAAGAAGAGTCAGTCACTTGCATGCCTCCATACGTTACCTCTTGTAAAAACATGCATCTTCCAGTGAGCGCAATAATATACAAGGTTAGTCTAATGTTATCTATGTATCTAAACAACTTTTTCAAGCATCTTAACAAGAATATAGCATTTAAGAGTGCCGCGGCTCGAAAATCAGCATCTGTTCTTCGCGTCACCAAACCCTTGAATGCCATTTTTGCGTTTTTCCCCATTTAATGTTCGTAGAAGTGTATTTTCAGTATGGTGAAAAAATAAACTACGGACTGAGTTCTTCAACACTCATCCAATGATGTTCATTTTTCGCCGTTCCCCCAGACCGCTGAATCGTAAATTTATGCACATTTACCGGTATATCGATAATATAATGGAATGAAATGTTTTGACAAATTGTTCCAATAACACTAGTGAGCTAGGATCTAATGTTCACGTCAATTTCTAAACGAGTTATGACAATAACTAAAAATGCTTCCACAAATTTACAAAACTGGATATACATAGAATAATTTAGACTCGTAAGTCAATTTTTGGTACTCCCGAAATATGTCAACCAAGATGGCGGACACCGGAACGTAGTATGTGTACCAGGGTGAAGTTAGGCCATAATTTTATTTCAATTTTTCTTATTTTGGTTCTATTAGAAGTTCGAGAACTAGCCAATTGACTTCCGTAGTATTTGTACCTGAAATTATTGCCTAAATCTAACCTGGTACACGTACTACGTTCCGAGGACGCCATCTTAGTTCACATACTTCGGGAGTACCAAATTTACTATTTGAAAATTTTCAGTAAAATTTTCTATTCAATTGTAGCCGAGAACCATGTACTGATGAGACGCGCTACCGATGTTTTGTTTATGTATGCTGATATGGTTGATATTTAAATAAAAATGAAAATAAAGATTTTAGCGTTCAATACCTTTATTTTCAGACCAACAAATGTGTATCGGGATGCGTTTGCATTGAAGGAACTGTTTGGGACGAGGAGAAATGCGCGTGTGTAGAACCCGCTTTCTGTCCTTGCCATCATGGTGGACGAAGCTACAGTGAAGGAGAAATAAGAAAAGAGGATTGTAACGAATGGTAAACTATGTCTAAAAACTCAATTTTTGTCTCAATTTTTATCTTTCAACCCAAATTATTCATTATTAGTAAGTACTTTTTGGTTTCGTTCCGTTAATTTTTCGACACTCCAGAAGTGTGTGTACCGATATGAAGGTAATTAATTTTATTTGTCTACTTTACAACCTATTGACAGGGGGTATATTCACTTGGCTAACACAGACAGTCTCCGAATTTGTAATAGAAGGAAATTACGGAAAATCGAAATAAAATTATGGCCTAACCCTAACCTGGTACACACACTACGGGAGTACCAATTTTTCATTGACGTTCGACCATTATAACATAAAACTCATATAAAACTGAAATGAAACAAATGCTAGATGTTTACTCGGTGACGTGATTGTATTTGAAATGTATGATCATCTTATTGCTCGCTTACATTAACATATAATATATTTTTCCTCGGATTTTGCTTCTAATATATGCCGAGAGAGGAAGGAAAACTAAAAAGCCTTTAAAATCGATCATAGCCACATAGCTGCGTTAAAAATATTATAAATTTTTTGTTTATGGTTTATAAAAATTCACAAATCATAATTTTCTCTGCTCTTTATTGGTATTTAATATAGGAAATGAAAGAAGAACGTACTTATTTTTATCTTGCCATTAATTTCCATTAATCAAAGTTTGATACTAAATTATTCTTGTTATTCAGCGTTTGCGAAGGAGGTATGTGGTCATGTTCACAAGATCCCTGTCCAGGTCACTGCTCCGTTTATGGAGATTCTCACTTGTCAACTTTCGATGGACGAAAATATGATTTCCAGGTAATCTTTAAATAATGAAATCAATTAGCCACAGCAAAAGACCTAAAAACAGTAATCGAGTGAGAAAAGTATTGCTTTTAAATCCCGAATGCGGGTTATTATTTGTGTTCTTTTTTTTTTCTTCAAATTTCGAGTAGAAAAGTAGTATGGCATTGATTACCGTGTTGTCATCTTAACAAGGTGTTTTTAGTAAGTTTCGTTTCATTTTCAAACAGGGAATTAGCAAATACGTGTATGCACAAAGCACGGATAAAAGTCAAAAGAAATTCCGCGTTGAAATGGAAAACGTAAAATGCGGAACCACAGGAGTTGCTTGCTCGAAATCAATAAAATTTGTCATAGACGACACCAAAACTCTCAACCTAGTCCGTGGAATGGATGTCGTAGAGGTAATCCTTGCCATTCAATCAACAGTTTTTTTTAAATATTGAAATAGTACATAACAGGAACTACTTACATAAATATTATATATATAATATATTATATTCATAATAAATATAGGTTTAAAGCAACATTTGAACAAACCGTAATTTGTGATTCAAGAGTCCTACTGCACACCAACGCAAATGTATTTCTGTCTAGAAATGGAAATGTAATTTCTGTCTACAGAAAACCATAATTTGTTTGAATATATTATTTCACATCAATCATTATTTTCAAAAACTCAACACCAGTCAATGAGTATATTTATATTAAAACGTTGTTTTTGCATGAATTTTCCTCCAAACAAGGCTCTTTACAAGAATCCACTGACATACAACGGGCCGCTGCAATTTTTAAAAAGACCGAAATATTTTGAGATCGGCATTGCGTACCCAATTTGTTCCATCCCGAATGAGGTGGTCGGCTTAACTCTTGAACCCGATATATTTACTCTGCGATGCCTGAATAGTTAAAACCAACCCTTTAACCACTTGGCCATCGCCGGAGGTTAATTTTAAAAAATAACTTATGGCGGAGCAGTTTTAAAAAGTTTACGAAATTGTCACTGTTTTATAAATAGCAGTGTTGACGTCCCATCATTGAGTTTTCTGATTTTACCTCTGGTTCAGTTGTTATTTAGTGCAATTTTTCTGATGCTTTTTAATGACACTTTGTTTGATCAATTTTACTATTTTAGAGTGCCGGATTTGAAATTACATATGTTGGTTTGTGGGTTTTTATCCGAACTGATATTGGAGTAACACTACAATGGGACAAGGGCACATCAGTTATGATCAGAGTTGAACCAGAACATTCTAAATATGTCGAAGGTCTCTGCGGTAATTTCAACGGAGACATGCTAGATGATAATATATTAAGAAATGGAATGAATACCGAAGATGCCAAAAGCTTCTTTGTATCATGGCAGTTGGTGAGTCTTGCATTTTGACCATAAGGCGCACTTTAAATCCCTTTTCTGTCAAAAATCTGTCGTTTGCCTGATCTATGAATTAAGTAGTGCCTCATTGCCTATACACTCAAATTCAGAACCAATACCGGTTGCGTTTATCCATGGACAAAATCCCAATTTTTGTAAACTTGGTGTTGTTTTATGACTACGTTTAATTTCATCCCATCTGACAGGATGCTGCTATTGAACCTGGTGCGGCTGAAGATACGTATGATTTGGAGCGTATGATGTCCGAAGTAAACGTTCACAAAGTCAGTTGGGCGAAGAAAAAGTGTAGCGTGATCACATCATCGACGTTTTCTTCTTGCCATGGAGTTGTTGAATCCCAGCCTTACTACGACGCTTGTGTCTTCGATGCTTGTGCTTGCGATATGGGAGGAGATTGCGAATGTCTCTGCACAGCTGTCACAGCCTACGCTCAAGAATGTAACAGAAAAGGAGTACATGTTTTTTGGAGAAAACAATACCTCTGTCGTACGTTTTTCTTTTTATGATGTTTCAGTTATTTTAATTTTTTATAAGTTGGTATCTGACGTAGCCCACTCCAGCCTACAATCTACGTAAAATATATATGATTTGTCTTTGCTCTGAAAATCCATTATTTCTTTCATTTTTCATTCAAAAAGGAATCGTTCACATTTTCCAGTAGCAAATTAAATAGCCTCAACTGAAAAAGGGCATCATATTACATGAGATCGGATTGCGGCATTTCTTACATTAAATTTTCAGTTATATTTTCATACGATTATTAAAAATCTACCTAGATACCGTGTAAACACGTTTTCTTTGTAACTCAATAAAATTTGAAGTCATTACAATAGCAGCTAAAAAATTTGCCTTATTCAAATATAGCTATACAGTGCAATGGTTGCCGAGAATATTCGCCATGTCTGCCAGCTTGTCAAAAAACTTGCAACAATTTTCAACACTACGAACAAGTCAAAGCAGATTGTGATGAAGTTTGCGTGGAAGGTTGCTCTTGTCCGGACACCATGGTGTGTATCATTGCGTAGTACCAGATACCAATAAAAATATGCCTTATCGATATGCAATTCAGACAATTGCAACCCATCGATTAGGCATTGTAAAAATACTGGAACGCTTTAAAGCAGTGGTTCTCAAACTTTTTAACCCCCATACCCGCGCGCGTCCCACCTTTTAAGAACCACTGCTTTAAAGTCTCACATCTTATATTACAACTAATTTTCAGAAAAGTGTTGGCGAAAGTTATGACTTTACATAATTACCCAACGTCCTATGATACATTGAAGACTAAATCAAACTGAAGTAATCAAAAATGAACAAGTTTTTTCACTTTAATTTCTTCAGTCTAACAAGACATAATAACAAAAGCGGAAGAATCGTTGTCTTAATAAGCAGGTTTCTACTATAACGCCAAAGCACGAAACCTGGGTAATACGGACACAGGGAGCATCAAAATTACAGATAAAATTGAAATGAGTAGATACAATTTCCAACTGAGATCTAGCAGACAATCTTTTATAGCATTCTTCGAAATAATATTTCTATTTGATGGTTGTTGCAATATGGTTAACATGTATTGTTATATTTAATGTAACAGATTCAGACAGACGATGGACAATCTTGTATTGGAGTTGACCAATGTGTATGTAAAGTCATTGACGGGACTGCGTACAAAGACGGCGAAAAGATTGCTAGCATGTCTGACCAATGTCGAAGTTGGTATGTAATTAAATCTATCAAAAATATTTTTTGTTAAAATCGGCTATCTTTTATCAATTCTATTTACAAAAACGAATATCTTAATGAAGTAGTTGCCGAATCAAGATTTGTGCATTTTCGTTTGCTATTGAATACCGATTACTACAAAAGTTTTTTTTATCGAATTTTGCTCAAAAAGTGCTGACTACGTCTATTCGTCTGACTATGCTTATAAATTCCACCATTTTCCACGTATGCAATGACTATTTACTGTCGCTGGAGGCATTGATAACGACTCATTTAATGGGTGCCAACAAGTGTTAAATCTAATTTTCTACCAAGTTTCAAAGTTGAATAAGGAAATTTCGCTTAGAAAACATAACGGTTGGTTCTAAACAATGCGTGTACTTACTGTTCACATGCATAGCGACAAATTGGAGCATTAAATTGGCCCAAATGAATATTTTCCAACTTTCTAACAACAAAATTTTATCAATCAATGTCTGTTTCTCTCTTTCTTTGAGAATCAATAAAATTAAACTCGTTCATTCTGGTTTTTAGTTATTGCTTGGACAACGATGTACATTGTCTTGGTTTGCCCTGTGAAGAAAATGAACTTCCATACCCTGAATTGTCATCTTCATTTTGTGAGTTTATTATTCGTATTTTGACTGAATAAACCGCCATTCAAAGTAATTTATATTTTAAAGAAAGGCAAAGGTACCGGCTCTTTCTTGTTAGTAATTTTTGTTTCATCTAGTCTATTGTTCTTCAACCTTTTTCGTGGAGCCGTACCCCAATGCAACAATCCAGGGGTTCGTGGAATCCCTGTGCAATACTGTATACAGAGTTCTATAAACATATATATTAGGATAGGATTTACATATTTATCCAGGGGGAGAAGAAAGCCGATAAGACGATATGGCGAACCACGGCCTCTTGTCCGGTTACTAGTTCATGTCGGGTATGAGATTAGTCAGTTCTTTTGTTTTCGGAAGCATGGACGTGATGACGGGGAAGCCGTGACCGACCAGTGGTTACGTGAACCACCCTACGGCGGCAAGAAGCAATTATCTCGCACATAACTAACGACGCATAGTATTCGTTCCTGCGAACCCACGCAGGGTAATTGTATTAGCAAAACAAAATAATTTTTAAAGTTTCTCAAGTGTCGGATTTGATTGTAAACTTGTGGAACCCCTGGACTGTGCTAGCAAAACCTTGAAGGGTACGGTTAAAAACATTGATCTAGTCTTTCAAGAGACTGTAGCGCCTGTAGTTTTCCTTTGCCTTGGTCGAAATAGTAAGGGTGATACAACTGACGTCGATGCTATATTTTTGATATTAAAACTTCAGGTTTGACGTCCTATGAATATATTGTGGAAATCCTGACATATGCTTATTGAAGGATCATATGATTATTTGAGTAAAGTAGCATAGCATAACATTTGTCTCAATATATTTAGCCAAAGCTATTGGAACGTCGGCTCTTTATGGAGGCTATGAATATAAACCAGTTGATTTGACCAAGGAAGAATGTGAATCTATGCTTGTAAATATGCTAGGTATGACAACTTATCTGTGTTTTAGGAGATCTTTTTTGCATTTACTCTGACATGGGCAAACTACGGCCCGTTGGGTTATCTAATCTGGCCCGCCTGATGCTGCCACAACCAAACTAAAACCAAACTTGATGTTCAGAAAAAAAAATAGCTCAAGAAATTTGTTGAGATTACGGTTAAATTTAGTTTTGACACGAGCCCTATTGTTTTCCACATTTGCTTTTGTTAATCGTAGGAGCATTAAACATCTCTCTCATCTCATTTATTTCGAAATAATCCTTTTAATTTCAATTTACCTGCATCATTGCTACAATCTGAACATATATTAAGTTGAAAATCACAATAACTTGTAAACAGCGAGGGCGTCAGAAAATGCTATAAATTCCTTGAATGGCACCTTCAGTTCGGCTAAAAGCATTCATTGGCGATAAATAATGAATAAATAGAATAATAATTTTTCTAGACGCCAGCTTTTTCTATATCCCTACTGACTTTGTAACTGTTACAAGTGCTTTGTCTACCGCCATTTCACCCTGCGCCAACAAGAATATCTATCTAGCTCGTGTTTGACACTGTATGCATTTTTTGGCGCTTTTTGGTATTTTTTGGTGTGTACCAATATGGAGGTAACTATTGGCAGGGGGTATATTCACTTGGCTAATGCAGACAGTCCGCGAATTCGTAATAGAACTAAAATAAAATTGGAATAAATTTATGGCCATTATGGCTAACCTGGTACAGATACTACATTTTTTTGTATAACAATAAATGAATGGTCATACTTATCTCCCGCAATAAACCTATATAATGCTTATATTTTAAGAACAATGCACTACTGTCAATGTGTGCTCTTTCCGTTGTGACACCGTTTGTCATGCATGGAAGTTGGCCACACCCCAGTGCGTGTATGCAGAATCGAAATCGGCTTGCGTCGATACATGTGAAGATGATACGTGCATTAGCTGTGCAGCCGGACATGTTCTCAGAAATCCACGCAGTTGCGTTAGACCAGATGCTTGCCCTTGTATGACATCAGATGGGAAAGTCCTAGCGGTAAGCAATGAAGTTGAAATCCTTATTTTCTATTCTAAATTAGATTAAGTCCAAAAGCTTTTCAATTATAATGTATTTTCTATGTTCGAATCTGGCCTTTTACAAAACAAATTTAGAATGCTGGAAAGTATTGAGAATTATAAACAACTTGCAAATGACTGTACAATTTTTTTTTATCAATTGAAACAAAAAATCTCAATATGTTGCCAACCACCAGGGGCGTATCCAGGAAGGAGGGATTCTGAAAATTCTAATGGTCAAGTTAGACCGTAACAGCTAGCAGGTTCGCCGGAGGTCGAAAAACGTGGATTTTCAAGAGTCTTGAGGTTTAAAAGGCGTTAAGCTTCGAAAATTTGCTACGTGTGATACGGAAAATGCTTTTTTTTTAAATTCCGACCCTCTTGGCTACGCTCCTGGCAACCAGTCGTTTTATTTAGAAATTATTCCTCTTTCCCTTACATGTAACCGTCTGTCTGTGTGATGAATGTTTGAAAGAAAGGTGTAAAAAAACATACCATGACACGAGCAATATACACCTCACATGACACAAAGCACAATTTCAATGCCCTTTACGTCATTATATAAGTTAATGTGATACCATGATACGCAACATGTTGTTGAGACGTTGATGTGTTAAACTTAGGGCATATTTTATTTTGTGTCTGCATATAGCCGGGTACCCAATTTGATGACGTAGAAAAGTGTCTTCGATATTATTGCTGGAACAACAACCTTCACAAAACAGAGATTTCGAATTGCAAAAAGTCGACGAAAGGCGAGATCGTAGCATGGAGTGATGCAAGCTCTGAAGTGAAAGGTACACTAGTGTCAGGCGAAGCCGAGTCAAACGGTCTAGATAACTTTTGGATTGAAAAAACTCAGTACATTCCTAGTGTGACTGCAGGAGACATAAATACAAGTGGGTCAGTTGATGCATTCGCCTCTGCATCTGGCAATTTTGCAAACGATAAAACATTAGCTGAGAGCCCTGATACTGATCAAGGTAAGCTACAGTTCGGTTCAGCAAATGGTAGTGGCTTTCCAGGTATCAAAGAATCAGAAGATATAAAAGCGATGGAAGAACTACCAATTTGCGTTGACGAAGAGGGTTGGGAGAGACAGTTTGGAGAATGCTGGACAAAAAAATCTGATGCTTGTGAATTGTGCACATGTTATACATCGGGAAAAGTACGATGCAGAAACGCTGACTGCCAAAGATATCCTGTGGCTGAGCCAAATACAATGGTGATAGAGGAAAAAGAAAATGACTGTTGTTATACATATAGAATTGTTCCAGCAGAGTGTGATATATTAGTTTGCGAACAGAATGATGAATCCTGCGAATATTACGAAGACTTGGTCAACATTCCGACTGATGAATGCTGCAGTACAAAACAGTGTGTATGTAACAAAGCAAAATGTCATCATCTAGGAACTCCACCATGCCCGGCAGGAAATGAACGAAAATTGATAGATACACACTCATGTTGTCCTATACCGAAATGTATTAGAGCAGTATCTGCGACCGCTTTGGGTGATTTAAGAGCTGACCATAATTATGACACGTTTGTAGGCGGATTAGGTGGTCTGTTTGGCAGTCCCGCTTATCACCAAGGAGACATTATTGGAGGAGGGGCCGCAGCTGCAGCCGCAGGACTAACTGGATATCCAAGTGATTCTTATTCTGGCAAAAAATCGTCTCTAGGAGGATCTGAAATACTTCTTTCAATAGGCGGCAAAGGTAGCACTGGTGGTAAAGATTTCATGGGCGACAATATCGGTCTAACTGCTGATGCAGCAGCATTTGCTGGACATACAGGACCATATAAGGATTCAACAAAAGGATCACCTATGTTTTTCATGCCAGGATTTGGCTCAGGTAATGGAATGGATAACTCTAATGCCTACGCAGAAAAAGCCGCAGCTGGAGCATATATGGGCAAAGAGCCAATGGATTATGGCATCGATGGAAAACCCAAATTCGAAACAATTATTATTTCAAGTGGCAAAGAAGATTTGGGCACCAGCAACTTAAATGATGGAGGTTTCATCGCTGGTGCAGGTGCACAAGCAGGGCTAGGTTATACTGGTGGTGAAGGCTTTATAGATAACAGACCATTTATGATGGATATGTTTGGTAAATCACCATCAGGCATGAATGTTCTCAAAGATTCTGCAGTGGCTGAGGCCTCTGCTGCTGCTTTAGGCACATTCAAACCATATGCTCATACCCAAGAAGATGAAGGGCATCAAGATACCGTGTTGAAAATATTGAAGGGTTCTTACAGTGATGACAATAAACATTTTAACCATGACGGCACTCTATCAGCTGCAGCTTCTGCAGCCGCTTTTGGTGATTTAGGAGTTGACAATAATTTCAACTCGTTTGCAGGCGGATTCGGTGGTCTTTATGACAGTCCCGCTTATCACCAAGCAGACATTATTGGAGAAGGGGCCGCAGCTGCAGCCGCAGGACTAACTGGATATCCAAGTGATTCTTATTCTGGCAAAAAATCGTCTCTAGGAGGATCTGAAATACTTCTTTCAATAGGCGGCAGAGGTAGCACTGGTGGTAAAGATTTCATGGGCGACAATATCGGTCTAACTGCTGATGCAGCAGCATTTGCTGGACATACAGGACCATATAAGGATTCAAGAAAAGGATCACCTATGTTTTTCATGCCAGGATTTGGCTCAGGTAATGGAATGGATAACTCTAATGCCTACGCAGCAAAAGCCGCAGCTGGAGCATATATGGGCAAAGAGCCAATGGATTATGGCATCGATGGAAAACCCAAGTTCGAAACAATTATTATTTCAAGTGGCAAAGAAGATTTGGGCACCAGCAACTTAAATGATGGAGGTTTCATCGCTGGTGCAGGTGCACAAGCAGGGCTAGGTTATACTGGTGGTGAAGGCTTTATAGATAACAGACCATTTATGATGGATATGTTTGGTAAATCACCATCAGGCATGAATGTTCTCAAAGATTCTGGAGTGGCTGAGGCCTCTGCTGCTGCTTTAGGCACATTCAAACCATATGCTCATACCCAAGAAGATGAAGGGCATCAAGATACCGTGTTGAAAATATTGAAGGGTTCTTACAGTGATGACAATAAACATTTTAACCATGACGGCACTCTATCAGCTGCAGCTTCTGCAGCCGCTTTTGGTGATTTAGGAGTTGACAATAATTTCAACTCGTTTGCAGGCGGATTCGGTGGTCTTTTTGACAGTCCCGCTTATCACCAAGGAGACATTATTGGAGGAGGGGCCGCAGCTGCAGCCGCAGGACTAACTGGATATCCAAGTGATTCTTATTCTGGCAAAAAATCGTCTCTAGGAGGATCTGAAATACTTCTTTCAATAGGCGGCAAAGGTAGCACTGGTGGTAAAGATTTCATGGGCGACAATATCGGTCTAACTGCTGATGCAGCAGCATTTGCTGGACATACAGGACCATATAAGGATTCAAGAAAAGGATCACCTATGTTTTTCATGCCAGGATTTGGCTCAGGTAATGGAATGGATAACTCTAATGCCTACGCAGCAAAAGCCGCAGCTGGAGCATATATGGGCAAAGAGCCAATGGATTATGGCATCGATGGAAAACCCAAGTTCGAAACAATTATTATTTCAAGTGGCAAAGAAGATTTGGGCACCAGCAACTTAAATGATGGAGGTTTCATCGCTGGTGCAGGTGCACAAGCAGGGCTAGGTTATACTGGTGGTGAAGGCTTTATAGATAACAGACCATTTATGATGGATATGTTTGGTAAATCACCATCAGGCATGAATGTTCTCAAAGATTCTGGAGTGGCTGAGGCCTCTGCTGCTGCTTTAGGCACATTCAAACCATATGCTCATACCCAAGAAGATGAAGGGCATCAAGATACCGTGTTGAAAATATTGAAGGGTTCTTACAGTGATGACAATAAACATTTTAACCATGACGGCACTCTATCAGCTGCAGCTTCTGCAGCCGCTTTTGGTGATTTAGGAGTTGACAATAATTTCAACTCGTTTGCAGGCGGATTCGGTGGTCTTTATGACAGTCCCGCTTATCACCAAGGAGACATTATTGGAGGAGGGGCCGCAGCTGCAGCCGCAGGACTAACTGGATATCCAAGTGATTCTTATTCTGGCAAAAAATCGTCTCTAGGAGGATCTGAAATACTTCTTTCAATAGGCGGCAAAGGTAGCACTGGTGGTAAAGATTTCATGGGCGACAATATCGGTCTAACTGCTGATTCAGCAGCATTTGCTGGACATACAGGACCATATAAGGATTCAAGAAAAGGATCACCTATGTTTTTCATGCCAGGATTTGGCTCAGGTAATGGAATGGATAACTCTAATGCCTACGCAGCAAAAGCCGCAGCTGGAGCATATATGGGCAAAGAGCCAATGGATTATGGCATCGATGGAAAACCCAAGTTCGAAACAATTATTATTTCAAGTGGCAAAGAAGATTTGGGCACCAGCAACTTAAATGATGGAGGTTTCATCGCTGGTGCAGGTGCACAAGCAGGGCTAGGTTATACTGGTGGTGAAGGCTTTATAGATAACAGACCATTTATGATGGATATGTTTGGTAAATCACCATCAGGCATGAATGTTCTCAAAGATTCTGGAGTGGCTGAGGCCTCTGCTGCTGCTTTAGGCACATTCAAACCATATGCTCATACCCAAGAAGATGAAGGGCATCAAGATACCGTGTTGAAAATATTGAAGGGTTCTTACAGTGATGACAATAAACATTTTAACCATGACGGCACTCTATCAGCTGCAGCTTCTGCAGCCGCTTTTGGTGATTTAGGAGTTGACAATAATTTCAACTCGTTTGCAGGCGGATTCGGTGGTCTTTATGACAGTCCCGCTTATCACCAAGGAGACATTATTGGAGGAGGGGCCGCAGCTGCAGCCGCAGGACTAACTGGATATCCAAGTGATTCTTATTCTGGCAAAAAATCGTCTCTAGGAGGATCTGAAATACTTCTTTCAATAGGCGGCAAAGGTAGCACTGGTGGTAAAGATTTCATGGGCGACAATATCGGTCTAACTGCTGATTCAGCAGCATTTGCTGGACATACAGGACCATATAAGGATTCAAGAAAAGGATCACCTATGTTTTTCATGCCAGGATTTGGCTCAGGTAATGGAATGGATAACTCTAATGCCTACGCAGCAAAAGCCGCAGCTGGAGCATATATGGGCAAAGAGCCAATGGATTATGGCATCGATGGAAAACCCAAGTTCGAAACAATTATTATTTCAAGTGGCAAAGAAGATTTGGGCACCAGCAACTTAAATGATGGAGGTTTCATCGCTGGTGCAGGTGCACAAGCAGGGCTAGGTTATACTGGTGGTGAAGGCTTCATAGATAACAGACCATTTATGATGGATATGTTTGGTAAATCACCATCAGGCATGAATGTTCTCAAAGATTCTGGAGTGGCTGAGGCCTCTGCTGCTGCTTTAGGCACATTCAAACCATATGCTCATACCCAAGAAGATGAAGGGCCTCAAGATACCGTGTTGAAAATATTGAAGGGTTCTTACAGTGATGACAATAAACATTTTAACCATGACGGCACTCTATCAGCTGCAGCTTCTGCAGCCGCTTTTGGTGATTTAGGAGTTGACAATAATTTCAACTCGTTTGCAGGCGGATTCGGTGGTCTTTATGACAGTCCCGCTTATCACCAAGGAGACATTATTGGAGGAGGGGCCGCAGCTGCAGCCGCAGGACTAACTGGATATCCAAGTGATTCTTATTCTGGCAAAAAATCGTCTCTAGGAGGATCTGAAATACTTCTTTCAATAGGCGGCAAAGGTAGCACTGGTGATAAAGATTTCATGGGCGACAATATCGGTCTAACTGCTGATGCAGCAGCATTTGCTGGACATACAGGACCACATAAGGATTCAAGAAAAGGATCACCTATGTTTTTCATGCCAGGATTTGGCTCAGGTAATGGAATGGATAACTCTAATGCCTACACAGCAAAAGCCGCAGCTGGAGCATATATGGGCAAAGAGCCAATGGATTATGGCATCGATGGAAAACCCAAGTTCGAAACAAATATTATTTCAAGTGGCAAAGAAGATTTGGGCACCAGCAACTTAAATGATGGAGGTTTCATCGCTGGTGCAGGTGCACAAGCAGGGCTAGGTTATACTGGTGGTGAAGGCTTTATAGATAACAGACCATTTATGATGGATATGTTTGGTAAATCACCATCAGGCATGAATGTTCTCAAAGATTCTGGAGTGGCTGAGGCCTCTGCTGCTGCTTTAGGCACATTCAAACCATATGCTCATACCCAAGAAGATGAAGGGCATCAAGATACCGTGTTGAAAATATTGAAGGGTTCTTACAGTGATGACAATAAACATTTTAACCATGACGGCACTCTATCAGCTGCAGCTTCTGCAGCCGCTTTTGGTGATTTAGGAGTTGACAATAATTTCAACTCGTTTGCAGGCGGATTCGGTGGTCTTTATGACAGTCCCGCTTATCACCAAGGAGACATTATTGGAGGAGGAGCCGCAGCTGCAGCCGCAGGACTAACTGGATATCCAAGTGATTCTTATTCTGGCAAAAAATCGTCTCTGGGAGGATCTGAAATACTTCTTTCAATAGGCGGCAAAGGTAGCACTGGTGGTAAAGATTTCATGGGCGACAATATCGGTCTAACTGCTGATGCAGCAGCATTTGCTGGACATACAGGACCATATAAGGATTCAAGAAAAGGATCACCTATGTTTTTCATGCCAGGGATTGGCTCAGGTAATGGAATGGATAACTCTAATGCCTACGCAGCAAAAGCCGCAGCTGGAGCATATATGGGCAAAGAGCCAATGGATTATGGCATCGATGGAAAACCCAAGTTCGAAACAATTATTATTTCAAGTGGCAAAGAAGATTTGGGCACCAGCAACTTAAATGATGGAGGTTTCATCGCTGGTGCAGGTGCACAAGCAGGGCTAGGTTATACTGGTGGTGAAGGCTTTATAGATAACAGACCATTCATGATGGATATGTTTGGTAAATCACCATCAGGCATGAATGTTTTCAAAGATTCTGGAGTGGCTGAGGCCTCTGCTGCTGCTTTAGGCACATTCAAACCATATGCTCATACCCAAGAAGATGAAGGGCATCAACATAACGTGTTGAAAATATTGAAGGGTTCTTACAGTGATGACAATAAACATTTTAACCATGACGGCACTCTATCAGCTGCAGCTTCTGCAGCCGCTTTTGGTGATTTAGGAGTTGACAATAATTTCAACTCGTTTGCAGGCGGATTCGGTGGTCTTTATGACAGTCCCGCTTATCACCAAGGAGACATTATTGGAGGAGGGGCCGCAGCTGCAGCCGTAGGACTAACTGGATATCCAAGTGATTCTTATTCTGGCAAAAAATCGTCTCTAGGAGGATCTGAAATACTTCTTTCAATAGGCGGCAAAGGTAGCACTGGTGATAAAGATTTCATGGGCGACAATATCGGTCTAACTGCTGATGCAGCAGCATTTGCTGGACATACAGGACCATATAAGGATTCAAGAAAAGGATCACCTATGTTTTTCATGCCAGGATTTGGCTCAGGTAATGG
Organism: Styela clava; assembly: GCF_964204865.1. NCBI lineage: Eukaryota > Metazoa > Chordata > Ascidiacea > Stolidobranchia > Styelidae > Styela > Styela clava. Next base: position 5,218,890 of record NC_135262.1, read on the forward strand.
AATGGATAACTCTGATGCCTACGCAGCAAAAGCCGCAGCTGGAGCATATATGGGCAAAGAGCCAATGGATTATGGCATCGATGGAAAACCCAAGTTCGAAACAATTATTATTTCAAGTGGCAAAGAAGATTTGGGCACCAGCAACTTAAATGATGGAGGTTTCATCGCTGGTGCAGGTGCACAAGCAGGGCTAGGTTATACTGGTGGTGAAGGCTTTATAGATAACAGACCATTTATGATGGATATGTTTGGTAAATCACCATCAGGCATGAATGTTCTCAAAGATTCTGGAGTGGCTGAGGCCTCTGCTGCTGCTTTAGGCACATTCAAACCATATGCTCATACCCAAGAAGATGAAGGGCATCAAGATACCGTGTTGAAAATATTGAAGGGTTCTTACAGTGATGACAATAAACATTTTAACCATGACGGCACTCTATCAGCTGCAGCTTCTGCAGCCGCTTTTGGTGATTTAGGAGTTGACAATAATTTCAACTCGTTTGCAGGCGGATTCGGTGGTCTTTATGACAGTCCCGCTTATCACCAAGGAGACATTATTGGAGGAGGGGCCGCAGCTGCAGCCGCAGGACTAACTGGATATCCAAGTGATTCTTATTCTGGCAAAAAATCGTCTCTAGGAGGATCTGAAATACTTCTTTCAATAGGCGGCAAAGGTAGCACTGGTGGTAAAGATTTCATGGGCGACAATATCGGTCTAACTGCTGATGCAGCAGCATTTGCTGGACATACAGGACCATATAAGGATTCAAGAAAAGGATCACCTATGTTTTTCATGCCAGGATTTGGCTCAGGTAATGGAATGGATAACTCTAATGCCTACGCAGCAAAAGCCGCAGCTGGAGCATATATGGGCAAAGAGCCAATGGATTATGGCATCGATGGAAAACCCAAGTTCGAAACAATTATTATTTCAAGTGGCAAAGAAGATTTGGGCACCAGCAACTTAAATGATGGAGGTTTCGTCGCTGGTGCAGGTGCACAAGCAGGGCTAGGTTATACTGGTGGTGAAGGCTTTATAGATAACAGACCATTTATGATGGATATGTTTGGTAAATCACCATCAGGCATGAATGTTCTCAAAGATTCTGGAGTGGCTGAGGCCTCTGCTGCTGCTTTAGGCACATTCAAACCATATGCTCATACCCAAGAAGATGAAGGGCATCATGATACCGTGTTGAAAATATTGAAGGGTTCTTACAGTGATGACAATAAACATTTTAACCATGACGGCACACTATCAGCTGCAGCTTCTGCAGCCGCTTTTGGTGATTTAGGAGTTGACAATAATTTCAACTCGTTTGCAGGCGGATTCGGTGGTCTTTATGACAGTCCCGCTTATCACCAAGGAGACATTATTGGAGGAGGAGCCGCAGCTGCAGCCGCAGGACTAACTGGATATCCAAGTGATTCTTATTCTGGCAAAAAATCGTCTCTAGGAGGATCTGAAATACTTCTCTCAATAGGCGGCAAAGGTAGCACTGGTGGTAAAGATTTCATGGGCGACAATATCGGTCTAACTGCTGATGCAGCAGCATTTGCTGGACATACAGGACCATATAAGGATTCAAGAAAAGGATCACCTATGTTTTTCATGCCAGGATTTGGCTCAGGTAATGGAATGGATAACTCTGATGCCTACGCAGCAAAAGCCGCAGCTGGAGCATATATGGGCAAAGAGCCAATGGATTATGGCATCGATGAAAAACCCAAGTTCGAAACAATTATTATTTCAAGTGGCAAAGAAGATTTGGGCACCAGCAACTTAAATGATGGAGGTTTCATCGCTGGTGCAGGTGCACAAGCAGGACTAGGTTATACTGGCGGTGAGGGCTTTATAGATAACAGACCATTTATGATGGATATGTTTGGTAAATCACCATCAGGCATGAATGTTCTCAAAGATTCTGGAGTGGCTGAGGCCTCTGCTGCTGCTTTAGGCACATTCAAACCATATGCTCATACCCAAGAAGATGAAGGGCATCATGATACCGTGTTGAAAATATTGAAGGGTTCTTACAGTGATGACAATAAACATTTTAACCATGACGGCACTCTATCAGCTGCAGCTTCTGCAGCCGCTTTTGGTGATTTAGGAGTTGACAATAATTTCAACTCGTTTGCAGCCGGATTCGGTGGTCTTTATGACAGTCCCGCTTATCACCAAGGAGACATTATTGGAGGAGGGGCCGCAGCTGCAGCCGCAGGACTAACTGGATATCCAAGTGATTCTTATTCTGGCAAAAAATCGTCTCTGGGAGGATCTGAAATACTTCTTTCAATAGGCGGCAAAGGTAGCACTGGTGGTAAAGATTTCATGGGCGACAATATCGGTCTAACTGCTGATGCAGCAGCATTTGCTGGACATACAGGACCATATAAGGATTCAAGAAAAGGATCACCTATGTTTTTCATGCCAGGATTTGGCTCAGGTAATGGAATGGATAACTCTAATGCCTACGCAGCAAAAGCCGCAGCTGGAGCATATATGGGCAAAGAGCCAATGGATTATGGCATCGATGGAAAACCCAAGTTCGAAACAATTATTATTTCAAGTGGCAAAGAAGATTTGGGCACCAGCAACTTAAATGATGGAGGTTTCATCGCTGGTGCAGGTGCACAAGCAGGGCTAGGTTATACTGGTGGTGAAGGCTTTATAGATAACAGACCATTTATGATGGATATGTTTGGTAAATCACCATCAGGCATGAATGTTCTCAAAGATTCTGGAGTGGCTGAGGCCTCTGCTGCTGCTTTAGGCACATTCAAACCATATGCTCATACCCAAGAAGATGAAGGGCATCAAGATACCGTGTTGAAAATATTGAAGGGTTCTTACAGTGATGACAATAAACATTTTAACCATGACGGCACTCTATCAGCTGCAGCTTCTGCAGCCGCTTTTGGTGATTTAGGAGTTGACAATAATTTCAACTCGTTTGCAGGCGGATTCGGTGGTCTTTATGACAGTCCCGCTTATCACCAAGGAGACATTATTGGAGGAGGGGCCGCAGCTGCAGCCGCAGGACTAACTGGATATCCAAGTGATTCTTATTCTGGCAAAAAATCGTCTCTAGGAGGATCTGAAATACTTCTTTCAATAGGCGGCAAAGGTAGCACTGGTGGTAAAGATTTCATGGGCGATAATATCGGTCTAACTGCTGATGCAGCAGCATTTGCTGGACATACAGGACCATATAAGGATTCAAGAAAAGGATCACCTATGTTTTTCATGCCAGGATTTGGCTCAGGTAATGGAATGGATAACTCTAATGCCTACGCAGCAAAAGCCGCAGCTGGAGCATATATGGGCAAAGAGCCAATGGATTATGGCATCGATGGAAAACCCAAGTTCGAAACAATTATTATTTCAAGTGGCAAAGAAGATTTGGGCACCAGCAACTTAAATGATGGAGGTTTCATCGCTGGTGCAGGTGCACAAGCAGGGCTAGGTTATACTGGTGGTGAAGGCTTTATAGATAACAGACCATTTATGATGGATATGTTTGGTAAATCACCATCAGGCATGAATGTTCTCAAAGATTCTGGAGTGGCTGAGGCCTCTGCTGCTGCTTTAGGCACATTCAAACCATATGCTCATACCCAAGAAGATGAAGGGCATCATGATACCGTGTTGAAAATATTGAAGGGTTCTTACAGTGATGACAATAAACATTTTAACCATGACGGCACTCTATCAGCTGCAGCTTCTGCAGCCGCTTTTGGTGATTTAGGAGTTGACAATAATTTCAACTCGTTTGCAGGCGGATTCGGTGGTCTTTATGACAGTCCCGCTTATCACCAAGGAGACATTATTGGAGGAGGGGCCGCAGCTGCAGCCGCAGGACTAACTGGATATCCAAGTGATTCTTATTCTGGCAAAAAATCGTCTCTGGGAGGATCTGAAATACTTCTTTCAATAGGCGGCAAAGGTAGCACTGGTGGTAAGGATTTCATGGGCGACAATATCGGTCTAACTGCTGATGCAGCAGCATTTGCTGGACATACAGGACCATATAAGGATTCAAGAAAAGGATCACCTATGTTTTTCATGCCAGGATTTGGCTCAGGTAATGGAATGGATAACTCTAATGCCTACGCAGCAAAAGCCGCAGCTGGAGCATATATGGGCAAAGAGCCAATGGATTATGGCATCGATGGAAAACCCAAGTTCGAAACAATTATTATTTCAAGTGGCAAAGAAGATTTGGGCACCAGCAACTTAAATGATGGAGGTTTCATCGCTGGTGCAGGTGCACAAGCAGGGCTAGGTTATACTGGTGGTGAAGGCTTTATAGATAACAGACCATTTATGATGGATATGTTTGGTAAATCACCATCAGGCATGAATGTTCTCAAAGATTCTGGAGTGGCTGAGGCCTCTGCTGCTGCTTTAGGCACATTCAAACCATATGCTCATACCCAAGAAGATGAAGGGCATCATGATACCGTGTTGAAAATATTGAAGGGTTCTTACAGTGATGACAATAAACATTTTAACCATGACGGCACTCTATCAGCTGCAGCTTCTGCAGCCGCTTTTGGTGATTTAGGAGTTGACAATAATTTCAACTCGTTTGCAGGCGGATTCGGTGGTCTTTATGACAGTCCCGCTTATCACCAAGGAGACATTATTGGAGGAGGGGCCGCAGCTGCAGCCGCAGGACTAACTGGATATCCAAGTGATTCTTATTCTGGCAAAAAATCGTCTTTGGGAGGATCTGAAATACTTCTTTCAATAGGCGGCAAAGGTAGCACTGGTGGTAAGGATTTCATGGGCGACAATATCGGTCTAACTGCTGATGCAGCAGCATTTGCTGGACATACAGGACCATATAAGGATTCAAGAAAAGGATCACCTATGTTTTTCATGCCAGGATTTGGCTCAGGTAATGGAATGGATAACTCTAATGCCTACGCAGCAAAAGCCGCAGCTGGAGCATATATGGGCAAAGAGCCAATGGATTATGGCATCGATGGAAAACCCAAGTTTGAAACAATTATTATTTCAAGTGGCAAAGAAGATTTGGGCACCAGCAACTTAAATGATGGAGGTTTCATCGCTGGTGCAGGTGCACAAGCAGGGCTAGGTTATACTGGTGGTGAAGGCTTTATAGATAACAGACCATTTATGATGGATATGTTTGGTAAATCACCATCAGGCATGAATGTTCTCAAAGATTCTGGAGTGGCTGAGGCCTCTGCTGCTGCTTTAGGCACATTCAAACCATATGCTCATACCCAAGAAGATGAAGGGCATCATGATACCGTGTTGAAAATATTGAAGGGTTCCTACAGTGATGACAATAAACATTTTAACCATGACGGTACTCTATCAGCTGCAGCTTCTGCAGCCGCTTTTGGTGATTTAGGAGTTGACAATAATTTCAACTCGTTTGCAGGCGGATTCGGTGGTCTTTATGACAGTCCCGCTTATCACCAAGGAGACATTATTGGAGGAGGGGCCGCAGCTGCAGCCGCAGGACTAACTGGATATCCAAGTGATTCTTATTCTGGCAAAAAATCGTCTCTGGGAGGATCTGAAATACTTCTTTCAATAGGCGGCAAAGGTAGCACTGGTGGTAAGGATTTCATGGGCGACAATATCGGTCTAACTGCTGATGCAGCAGCATTTGCTGGACATACAGGACCATATAAGGATTCAAGAAAAGGATCACCTATGTTTTTCATGCCAGGATTTGGCTCAGGTAATGGAATGGATAACTCTAATGCCTACGCAGCAAAAGCCGCAGCTGGAGCATATATGGGCAAAGAGCCAATGGATTATGGCATCGATGGAAAACCCAAGTTCGAAACAATTATTATTTCAAGTGGCAAAGAAGATTTGGGCACCAGCAACTTAAATGATGGAGGTTTCATCGCTGGTGCAGGTGCACAAGCAGGGCTAGGTTATACTGGTGGTGAAGGCTTTATAGATAACAGACCATTTATGATGGATATGTTTGGTAAATCACCATCAGGCATGAATGTTCTCAAAGATTCTGGAGTGGCTGAGGCCTCTGCTGCTGCTTTAGGCACATTCAGACCATATGCTCATACCCAAGAAGATGAAGGGCATCATGATACCGTGTTGAAAATATTGAAGGGTTCTTACAGTGATGACAATAAACATTTTAACCATGACGGCACTCTATCAGCTGCAGCTTCTGCAGCCGCTTTTGGTGATTTAGGAGTTGACAATAATTTCAACTCGTTTGCAGGCGGATTCGGTGGTCTTTATGACAGTCCCGCTTATCACCAAGGAGACATTATTGGAGGAGGGGCCGCAGCTGCAGCCGCAGGACTAACTGGATATCCAAGTGATTCTTATTCTGGCAAAAAATCGTCTCTGGGAGGATCTGAAATACTTCTTTCAATAGGCGGCAAAGGTAGCACTGGTGGTAAGGATTTCATGGGCGACAATATCGGTCTAACTGCTGATGCAGCAGCATTTGCTGGACATACAGGACCATATAAGGATTCAAGAAAAGGATCACCTATGTTTTTCATGCCAGGATTTGGCTCAGGTAATGGAATGGATAACTCTAATGCCTACGCAGCAAAAGCCGCAGCTGGAGCATATATGGGCAAAGAGCCAATGGATTATGGCATCGATGGAAAACCCAAGTTCGAAACAATTATTATTTCAAGTGGCAAAGAAGATTTGGGCACCAGCAACTTAAATGATGGAGGTTTCATCGCTGGTGCAGGTGCACAAGCAGGGCTAGGTTATACTGGTGGTGAAGGCTTTATAGATAACAGACCATTTATGATGGATATGTTTGGTAAATCACCATCAGGCATGAATGTTCTCAAAGATTCTGGAGTGGCTGAGGCCTCTGCTGCTGCTTTAGGCACATTCAAACCATATGCTCATACCCAAGAAGATGAAGGGCATCAAGATACCGTGTTGAAAATATTGAAGGGTTCTTACAGTGATGACAATAAACATTTTAACCATGACGGCACTCTATCAGCTGCAGCTTCTGCAGCCGCTTTTGGTGATTTAGGAGTTGACAATAATTTCAACTCGTTTGCAGGCGGATTCGGTGGTCTTTATGACAGTCCCGCTTATCACCAAGGAGACATTATTGGAGGAGGGGCCGCAGCTGCAGCCGCAGGACTAACTGGATATCCAAGTGATTCTTATTCTGGCAAAAAATCGTCTCTAGGAGGATCTGAAATACTTCTTTCAATAGGCGGCAAAGGTAGCACTGGTGGGAAAGATTTCATGGGCGACAATATCGGTCTAACTGCTGATGCAGCAGCATTTGCTGGACATACAGGACCATATAAGGATTCAAGAAAAGAATCACCTATGTTTTTCATGCCAGGATTTGGCTCAGGTAATGGAATGGATAACTCTAATGCCTACGCAGCAAAAGCCGCAGCTGGAGCATATATGGGCAAAGAGCCAATGGATTATGGCATCGATGGAAAACCCAAGTTCGAAACAATTATTATTTCAAGTGGCAAAGAAGATTTGGGCACCAGCAACTTAAATGATGGAGGTTTAATCGCTGGTGCAGGTGCACAAGCAGGGCTAGGTTATACTGGTGGTGAAGGCTTTATAGATAACAGACCATTTATGATGGATATGTTTGGTAAATCACCATCAGGCATGAATGTTCTCAAAGATTCTGGAGTGGCTGAGGCCTCTGCTGCTGCTTTAGGCACATTCAAACCATATGCTCATACCCAAGAAGATGAAGGGCATCAAGATACCGTGTTGAATATATTGAAGGGTTCTTACAGTGATGACAATAAACATTTTAACCATGACGGCACTCTATCAGCTGCAGCTTCTGCAGCCGCTTTTGATGATTTAGGAGTTGACAATAATTTCAACTCGTTTGCAGGCGGATTCGGTGGTCTTTATGACAGTCCCGCTTATCACCAAGGAGACATTATTGGAGGAGGGGCCGCAGCTGCAGCCGCAGGACTAACTGGATATCCAAGTGATTCTTATTCTGGCAAAAAATCGTCTCTAGGAGGATCTGAAATACTTCTTTCAATAGGCGGCAAAGGTAGCACTGGTGGTAAAGATTTCATGGGCGATAATATCGGTCTAACTGCTGATGCAGCAGCATTTGCTGGACATACAGGACCATATAAGGATTCAAGAAAAGGATCACCTATGTTTTTCATGCCAGGATTTGGCTCAGGTAATGGAATGGATAACTCTAATGCCTACGCAGCAAAAGCCGCAGCTGGAGCATATATGGGCAAAGAGCCAATGGATTATGGCATCGATGGAAAACCCAAGTTCGAAACAATTATTATTTCAAGTGGCAAAGAAGATTTGGGCACCAGCAACTTAAATGATGGAGGTTTCATCGCTGGTGCAGGTGCACAAGCAGGGCTAGGTTATACTGGTGGTGAAGGCTTTATAGATAACAGACCATTTATGATGGATATGTTTGGTAAATCACCATCAGGCATGAATGTTCTCAAAGATTCTGGAGTGGCTGAGGCCTCTGCTGCTGCTTTAGGCACATTCAAACCATATGCTCATACCCAAGAAGATGAAGGGCATCATGATACCGTGTTGAAAATATTGAAGGGTTCTTACAGTGATGACAATAAACATTTTAACCATGACGGCACTCTATCAGCTGCAGCTTCTGCAGCCGCTTTTGGTGATTTAGGAGTTGACAATAATTTCAACTCGTTTGCAGGCGGATTCGGTGGACTTTATGACAGTCCCGCTTATCACCAAGGAGACATTATTGGAGGAGGGGCCGCAGCTGCAGCCGCAGGACTAACTGGATATCCAAGTGATTCTTATTCTGGCAAAAAATCGTCTCTGGGAGGATCTGAAATACTTCTTTCAATAGGCGGCAAAGGTAGCACTGGTGGTAAGGATTTCATGGGCGACAATATCGGTCTAACTGCTGATGCAGCAGCATTTGCTGGGCATACAGGACCATATAAGGATTCAAGAAAAGGATCACCTATGTTTTTCATGCCAGGATTTGGCTCAGGTAATGGAATGGATAACTCTAATGCCTACGCAGCAAAAGCCGCAGCTGGAGCATATATGGGCAAAGAGCCAATGGATTATGGCATCGATGGAAAACCCAAGTTCGAAACAATTATTATTTCAAGTGGCAAAGAAGATTTGGGCACCAGCAACTTAAATGATGGAGGTTTCATCGCTGGTGCAGGTGCACAAGCAGGGCTAGGTTATACTGGTGGTGAAGGCTTTATAGATAACAGACCATTTATGATGGATATGTTTGGTAAATCACCATCAGGCATGAATGTTCTCAAAGATTCTGGAGTGGCTGAGGCCTCTGCTGCTGCTTTAGGCACATTCAAACCATATGCTCATACCCAAGAAGATGAAGGGCATCATGATACCGTGTTGAAAATATTGAAGGGTTCTTACAGTGATGACAATAAACATTTTAACCATGACGGCACTCTATCAGCTGCAGCTTCTGCAGCCGCTTTTGGTGATTTAGGAGTTGACAATAATTTCAACTCGTTTGCAGGCGGATTCGGTGGTCTTTATGACAGTCCCGCTTATCACCAAGGAGACATTATTGGAGGAGGGGCCGCAGCTGCAGCCGCAGGACTAACTGGATATCCAAGTGATTCTTATTCTGGCAAAAAATCGTCTCTGGGAGGATCTGAAATACTTCTTTCAATAGGCGGCAAAGGTAGCACTGGTGGTAAGGATTTCATGGGCGACAATATCGGTCTAACTGCTGATGCAGCAGCATTTGCTGGACATACAGGACCATATAAGGATTCAAGAAAAGGATCACCTATGTTTTTCATGCCAGGATTTGGCTCAGCTAATGGAATGGATAACTCTAATGCCTACGCAGCAAAAGCCGCAGCTGGAGCATATATGGGCAAAGAGCCAATGGATTATGGCATCGATGGAAAACCCAAGTTCGAAACAATTATTATTTCAAGTGGCAAAGAAGATTTGGGCACCAGCAACTTAAATGATGGAGGTTTCATCGCTGGTGCAGGTGCACAAGCAGGGCTAGGTTATACTGGTGGTGAAGGCTTTATAGATAACAGACCATTTATGATGGATATGTTTGGTAAATCACCATCAGGCATGAATGTTCTCAAAGATTCTGGAGTGGCTGAGGCCTCTGCTGCTGCTTTAGGCACATTCAGACCCTATGCTCATACCCAAGAAGATGAAGGGCATCATGATACCGTGTTGAAAATATTGAAGGGTTCTTACAGTGATGACAATAAACATTTTAACCATGACGGCACTCTATCAGCTGCAGCTTCTGCAGCCGCTTTTGGTGATTTAGGAGTTGACAATAATTTCAACTCGTTTGCAGGCGGATTCGGTGGTCTTTATGACAGTCCCGCTTATCACCAAGGAGACATTATTGGAGGAGGGGCCGCAGCTGCAGCCGCAGGACTAACTGGATATCCAAGTGATTCTTATTCTGGCAAAAAATCGTCTCTGGGAGGATCTGAAATACTTCTTTCAATAGGCGGCAAAGGTAGCACTGGTGGTAAGGATTTCATGGGCGACAATATCGGTCTAACTGCTGATGCAGCAGCATTTGCTGGACATACAGGACCATATAAGGATTCAAGGAAAGGATCACCTATGTTTTTCATGCCAGGATTTGGCTCAGGTAATGGAATGGATAACTCTAATGCCTACGCAGCAAAAGCCGCAGCTGGAGCATATATGGGCAAAGAGCCAATGGATTATGGCATCGATGGAAAACCCAAGTTCGAAACAATTATTATTTCAAGTGGCAAAGAAGATTTGGGCACCAGCAACTTAAATGATGGAGGTTTCATCGCTGGTGCAGGTGCACAAGCAGGGCTAGGTTATACTGGTGGTGAAGGCTTTATAGATAACAGACCATTTATGATGGATATGTTTGGTAAATCACCATCAGGCATGAATGTTCTCAAAGATTCTGGAGTGGCTGAGGCCTCTGCGGCTGCTTTAGGCACATTCAAACCATATGCTCATACCCAAGAAGATGAAGGGCATCAAGATACCGTGTTGAAAATATTGAAGGGTTCTTACAGTGATGACAATAAACATTTTAACCATGACGGCACTCTATCAGCTGCAGCTTCTGCAGCCGCTTTTGGTGATTTAGGAGTTGACAATAATTTCAACTCGTTTGCAGGCGGATTCGGTGGTCTTTATGACAGTCCCGCTTATCACCAAGGAGACATTATTGGAGGAGGGGCCGCAGCTGCAGCCGCAGGACTAACTGGATATCCAAGTGATTCTTATTCTGGCAAAAAATCGTCTCTAGGAGGATCTGAAATACTTCTTTCAATAGGCGGCAAAGGTAGCACTGGTGGGAAAGATTTCATGGGCGACAATATCGGTCTAACTGCTGATGCAGCAGCATTTGCTGGACATACAGGACCATATAAGGATTCAAGAAAAGGATCACCTATGTTTTTCATGCCAGGATTTGGCTCAGGTAATGGAATGGATAACTCTAATGCCTACGCAGCAAAAGCCGCAGCTGGAGCATATATGGGCAAAGAGCCAATGGATTATGGCATCGATGGAAAACCCAAGTTCGAAACAATTATTATTTCAAGTGGCAAAGAAGATTTGGGCACCAGCAACTTAAATGATGGAGGTTTAATCGCTGGTGCAGGTGCACAAGCAGGGCTAGGTTATACTGGTGGTGAAGGCTTTATAGATAACAGACCATTTATGATGGATATGTTTGGTAAATCACCATCAGGCATGAATGTTCTCAAAGATTCTGGAGTGGCTGAGGCCTCTGCTGCTGCTTTAGGCACATTCAAACCATATGCTCATACCCAAGAAGATGAAGGGCATCAAGATACCGTGTTGAATATATTGAAGGGTTCTTACAGTGATGACAATAAACATTTTAACCATGACGACACTCTATCAGCTGCAGCTTCTGCAGCCGCTTTTGGTGATTTAGGAGTTGACAATAATTTCAACTCGTTTGCAGGCGGATTCGGTGGTCTTTATGACAGTCCCGCTTATCACCAAGGAGACATTATTGGAGGAGGGGCCGCAGCTGCAGCCGCAGGACTAACTGGATATCCAAGTGATTCTTATTCTGGCAAAAAATCGTCTCTAGGAGGATCTGAAATAATTCTTTCAATAGGCGGCAAAGGTAGCACTGGTGGGAAAGATTTCATGGGCGACAATATCGGTCTAACTGCTGATGCAGCAGCATTTGCTGGACATACAGGACCATATAAGGATTCAAGAAAAGGATCACCTATGTTTTTCATGCCAGGATTTGGCTCAGGTAATGGAATGGATAACTCTAATGCCTACGCAGCAAAAGCCGCAGCTGGAGCATATATGGGCAAAGAGCCAATGGATTATGGCATCGATGGAAAACCCAAGTTCGAAACAATTATTATTTCAAGTGGCAAAGAAGATTTGGGCACCAGCAACTTAAATGATGGAGGTTTCATCGCTGGTGCAGGTGCACAAGCAGGGCTAGGTTATACTGGTGGTGAAGGCTTTATAGATAACAGACCATTTATGATGGATATGTTCGGTAAATCACCATCAGGCATGAATGTTCTCAAAGATTCTGGAGTGGCTGAGGCCTCTGCTGCTGCTTTAGGCACATTCAAACCATATGCTCATACCCAAGAAGATGAAGGGCATCAAGATACCGTGTTGAAAATATTGAAGGGTTCTTACAGTGATGACAATAAACATTTTAACCATGACGGCACTCTATCAGCTGCAGCTTCTGCAGCCGCTTTTGGTGATTTAGGAGTTGACAATAATTTCAACTCGTTTGCAGGCGGATTCGGTGGTCTTTATGACAGTCCCGCTTATCACCAAGGAGACATTATTGGAGGAGGGGCCGCAGCTGCAGTCGCAGGACTAACTGGATATCCAAGTGATTCTTATTCTGGCAAAAAATCGTCTCTAGGAGGATCTGAAATACTTCTTTCAATAGGCGGCAAAGGTAGCACTGGTGGTAAAGATTTCATGGGCGACAATATCGGTCTAACTGCTGATGCAGCAGCATTTGCTGGACATACAGGACCATATAAGGATTCAAGAAAAGGATCACCTATGTTTTTCATGCCAGGATTTGGCTCAGGTAATGGGATGGATAACTCTAATGCCTACGCAGCAAAAGCCGCAGCTGGAGCATATATGGGCAAAGAGCCAATGGATTATGGCATCGATGGAAAACCCAAGTTCGAAACAATTATTATTTCAAGTGGCAAAGAAGATTTGGGCACCAGCAACTTAAATGATGGAGGTTTCATCGCTGGTGCAGGTGCACAAGCAGGGCTAGGTTATACTGGTGATGAAGGCTTTATAGATAACAGACCATTTATGATGGATATGTTTGGTAAATCACCATCAGGCATGAATGTTCTCAAAGATTCTGGAGTGGCTGAGGCCTCTGCTGCTGCTTTAGGCACATTCAAACCATATGCTCATACCCAAGAAGATGAAGGGCATCAAGATACCGTGTTGAATATATTGAAGGGTTCTTACAGTGATGACAATAAACATTTTAACCATGACGGCACTCTATCAGCTGCAGCTTCTGCAGCCGCTTTTGGTGATTTAGGAGTTGACAATAATTTCAACTCGTTTGCAGGCGGATTCGGTGGTCTTTATGACAGTCCCGCTTATCACCAAGGAGACATTATTGGAGGAGGGGCCGCAGCTGCAGCCGCAGGACTAACTGGATATCCAAGTGATTCTTATTCTGGCAAAAAATCGTCTCTAGGAGGATCTGAAATACTTCTTTCAATAGGCGGCAAAGGTAGCACTGGTGGGAAAGATTTCATGGGCGACAATATCGGTCTAACTGCTGATGCAGCAGCATTTGCTGGACATACAGGACCATATAAGGATTCAAGAAAAGGATCACCTATGTTTTTCATGCCAGGATTTGGCTCAGGTAATGGAATGGATAACTCTAATGCCTACGCAGCAAAAGCCGCAGCTGGAGCATATATGGGCAAAGAGCCAATGGATTATGGAATCGATGGAAAACCCAAGTTCGAAACAATTATTATTTCAAGTGGCAAAGAAGATTTGGGCACCAGCAACTTAAATGATGGAGGTTTAATCGCTGGTGCAGGTGCACAAGCAGGGCTAGGTTATACTGGTGGTGAAGGCTTTATAGATAATAGACCATTTATGATGGATATGTTTGGTAAATCACCATCAGGCATGAATGTTCTCAAAGATTCTGGAGTGGCTGAGGCCTCTGCTGCTGCTTTAGGCACATTCAAACCATATGCTCATACCCAAGAAGATGAAGGGCATCAAGATACCGTGTTGAATATATTGAAGGGTTCTTACAGTGATGACAATAAACATTTTAACCATGACGGCACTCTATCAGCTGCAGCTTCTGCAGCCGCTTTTGGTGATTTAGGAGTTGACAATAATTTCAACTCGTTTGCAGGCGGATTCGGTGGTCTTTATGACAGTCCCGCTTATCACCAAGGAGACATTATTGGAGGAGGGGCCGCAGCTGCAGCCGCAGGACTAACTGGATATCCCAGTGATTCTTATTCTGGCAAAAAATCGTCTCTAGGAGGATCTGAAATACTTCTTTCAATAGGCGGCAAAGGTAGCACTGGTGGGAAAGATTTCATGGGCGACAATATCGGTCTAACTGCTGATGCAGCAGCATTTGCTGGACATACAGGACCATATAAGGATTCAAGAAAAGGATCACCTATGTTTTTCATGCCAGGATTTGGCTCAGGTAATGGAATGGATAACTCTAATGCCTACGCAGCAAAAGCCGCAGCTGGAGCATATATGGGCAAAGAGCCAAGGGATTATGGAATCGATGGAAAACCCAAGTTCGAAACAATTATTATTTCAAGTGGCAAAGAAGATTTGGGCACCAGCAACTTAAATGATGGAGGTTTCATCGCTGGTGCAGGTGCACAAGCAGGGCTAAGTTATACTGGTGGTGAAGGCTTTATAGATAACAGACCATTTATGATGGATATGTTCGGTAAATCACCATCAGGCATGAATGTTCTCAAAGATTCTGGAGTGGCTGAGGCCTCTGCTGCTGCTTTAGGCACATTCAAACCATATGCTCATACCCAAGAAGATGAAGGGCATCAAGATACCGTGTTGAAAATATTGAAGGGTTCTTACAGTGATGACAATAAACATTTTAACCATGACGGCACTCTATCAGCTGCAGCTTCTGCAGCCGCTTTTGGTGATTTAGGAGTTGACAATAATTTCAACTCGTTTGCAGGCGGATTCGGTGGTCTTTATGACAGTCCCGCTTATCACCAAGGAGACATTATTGGAGGAGGGGCCGCAGCTGCAGCCGCAGGACTAACTGGATATCCAAGTGATTCTTATTCTAGCAAAAAATCGTCTCTAGGAGGATCTGAAATACTTCTTTCAATAGGCGGCAAAGGTAGCACTGGTGGTAAAGATTTCATGGGCGACAATATCGGTCTAACTGCTGATGCAGCAGCATTTGCTGGACATACAGGACCATATAAGGATTCAAGAAAAGGATCACCTATGTTTTTCATGCCAGGATTTGGCTCAGGTAATGGGATGGATAACTCTAATGCCTACGCAGCAAAAGCCGTAGCTGGAGCATATATGGGCAAAGAGCCAATGGATTATGGCATCGATGGAAAACCCAAGTTCGAAACAATTATTATTTCAAGTGGCAAAGAAGATTTGGGCACCAGCAACTTAAATGATGGAGGTTTCATCGCTGGTGCAGGTGCACAAGCAGGGCTAGGTTATACTGGTGGTGAAGGCTTTATAGATAACAGACCATTTATGATGGATATGTTTGGTAAATCACCATCAGGCATGAATGTTCTCAAAGATTCTGGAGTGGCTGAGGCCTCTGCTGCTGCTTTAGGCACATTCAAACCATATGCTCATACCCAAGAAGATGAAGGGCATCAAGATACCGTGTTGAAAATATTGAAGGGTTCTTACAGTGATGACAATAAACATTTTAACCATGACGGCACTCTATCAGCTGCAGCTTCTGCAGCCGCTTTTGGTGATTTAGGAGTTGACAATAATTTCAACTCGTTTGCAGGCGGATTCGGTGGTCTTTATGACAGTCCCGCTTATCACCAAGGAGACATTATTGGAGGAGGGGCCGCAGCTGCAGCCGCAGGACTAACTGGATATCCCAGTGATTCTTATTCTGGCAAAAAATCGTCTCTAGGAGGATCTGAAATACTTCTTTCAATAGGCGGCAAAGGTAGCACTGGTGGGAAAGATTTCATGGGCGACAATATCGGTCTAACTGCTGATGCAGCAGCATTTGCTGGACATACAGGACCATATAAGGATTCAAGAAAAGGATCACCTATGTTTTTCATGCCAGGATTTGGCTCAGGTAATGGAATGGATAACTCTAATGCCTACGCAGCAGAAGCCGCAGCTGGAGCATATATGGGCAAAGAGCCAATGGATTATGGCATCGATGGAAAACCCAAGTTCGAAACAATTATTATTTCAAGTGGCAAAGAAGATTTGGGCACCAGCAACTTAAATGATGGAGGTTTCATCGCTGGTGCAGGTGCACAAGCAGGGCTAGGTTATACTGGTGGTGAAGGCTTTATAGATAACAGACCATTTATGATGGATATGTTTGGTAAATCACCATCAGGCATGAATGTTCTCAAAGATTCTGGAGTGGCTGAGGCCTCTGCTGCTGCTTTAGGCACATTCAAACCATATGCTCATACCCAAGAAGATGAAGGGCATCAAGATACCGTGTTGAAAATATTGAAGGGTTCTTACAGTGATGACAATAAACATTTTAACCATGACGGCACTCTATCAGCTGCAGCTTCTGCAGCCGCTTTTGGTGATTTAGGAGTTGACAATAATTTCCACTCGTTTGCAGGCGGATTCGGTGGTCTTTATGACAGTCCCGCTTATCACCAAGGAGACATTATTGGAGGAGGGGCCGCAGCTGCAGCCGCAGGACTAACTGGATATCCAAGTGATTCTTATTCTGGCAAAAAATCGTCTCTAGGAGGATCTGAAATACTTCTTTCAATAGGCGGCAAAGGTAGCACTGGTGAGAAAGATTTCATGGGCGACAATATCGGTCTAACTGCTGATGCAGCAGCATTTGCTGGACATACAGGACCATATAAGGATTCAAGAAAAGGATCACCTATGTTTTTCATGCCAGGATTTGGCTCAGGTAATGGAATGGATAACTCTAATGCCTACGCAGCAAAAGCCGCAGCTGGAGCATATATGGGCAAAGAGCCAATGGATTATGGCATCGATGGAAAACCCAAGTTCGAAACAATTATTATTTCAAGTGGCAAAGAAGATTTGGGCACCAGCAACTTAAATGATGGAGGTTTAATCGCTGGTGCAGGTGCACAAGCAGGGCTAGGTTATACTGGTGGTGAAGGCTTTATAGATAACAGACCATTTATGATGGATATGTTTGGTAAATCACCATCAGGCATGAATGTTCTCAAAGATTCTGGAGTGGCTGAGGCCTCTGCTGCTGCTTTAGGCACATTCAAACCATATGCTCATACCCAAGAAGATGAAGGGCATCAAGATACCGTGTTGAATATATTGAAGGGTTCTTACAGTGATGACAATAAACATTTTAACCATGACGGCACTCTATCAGCTGCAGCTTCTGCAGCCGCTTTTGGTGATTTAGGAGTTGACAATAATTTCAACTCGTTTGCAGGCGGATTCGGTGGTCTTTATGACAGTCCCGCTTATCACCAAGGAGACATTATTGGAGGAGGGGCCGCAGCTGCAGCCGCAGGACTAACTGGATATCCAAGTGATTCTTATTCTGGCAAAAAATCGTCTCTAGGAGGATCTGAAATACTTCTTTCAATAGGCGGCAAAGGTAGCACTGGTGGGAAAGATTTCATGGGCGACAATATCGGTCTAACTGCTGATGCAGCAGCATTTGCTGGACATACAGGACCATATAAGGATTCAAGAAAAGGATCACCTATGTTTTTCATGCCAGGATTTGGCTCAGGTAATGGAATGGATAACTCTAATGCCTACGCAGCAGAAGCCGCAGCTGGAGCATATATGGGCAAAGAGCCAATGGATTATGGCATCGATGGAAAACCCAAGTTCGAAACAATTATTATTTCAAGTGGCAAAGAAGATTTGGGCACCAGCAACTTAAATGATGGAGGTTTCATCGCTGGTGCAGGTGCACAAGCAGGGCTAGGTTATACTGGTGGTGAAGGCTTTATAGATAACAGACCATTTATGATGGATATGTTCGGTAAATCACCATCAGGCATGAATGTTCTCAAAGATTCTGGAGTGGCTGAGGCCTCTGCTGCTGCTTTAGGCACATTCAAACCATATGCTCATACCCAAGAAGATGAAGGGCATCAAGATACCGTGTTGAAAATATTGAAGGGTTCTTACAGTGATGACAATAAACATTTTAACCATGACGGCACTCTATCAGCTGCAGCTTCTGCAGCCGCTTTTGGTGATTTAGGAGTTGACAATAATTTCAACTCGTTTGCAGGCGGATTCGGTGGTCTTTATGACAGTCCCGCTTATCACAAAGGAGACATTATTGGAGGAGGGGCCGCAGCTGCAGCCGCAGGACTAACTGGATATCCAAGTGATTCTTATTCTGGCAAAAAATCGTCTCTAGGAGGATCTGAAATACTTCTTTCAATAGGCGGCAAAGGTAGCACTGGTGGTAAAGATTTCATGGACGACAATATCGGTCTAACTGCTGATGCAGCAGCATTTGCTGGACATACAGGACCATATAAGGATTCAAGAAAAGGATCACCTATGTTTTTCATGCCAGGATTTGGCTCAGGTAATGGGATGGATAACTCTAATGCCTACGCAGCAAAAGCCGCAGCTGGAGCATATATGGGCAAAGAGCCAATGGATTATGGCATCGATGGAAAACCCAAGTTCGAAACAATTATTATTTCAAGTGGCAAAGAAGATTTGGGCACCAGCAACTTAAATGATGGAGGTTTCATCGCTGGTGCAGGTGCACAAGCAGGGCTAGGTTATACTGGTGGTGAAGGCTTTATAGATAACAGACCATTTATGATGGATATGTTTGGTAAATCACCATCAGGCATGAATGTTCTCAAAGATTCTGGAGTGGCTGAGGCCTCTGCTGCTGCTTTAGGCACATTCAAACCATATGCTCATACCCAAGAAGATGAAGGGCATCAAGATACCGTGTTGAAAATATTGAAGGGTTCTTACAGTGATGACAATAAACATTTTAACCATGACGGCACTCTATCAGCTGCAGCTTCTGCAGCCGCTTTTGGTGATTTAGGAGTTGACAATAATTTCAACTCGTTTGCAGGCGGATTCGGTGGTCTTTATGACAGTCCCGCTTATCACCAAGGAGACATTATTGGAGGAGGGGCCGCAGCTGCAGCCGCAGGACTAACTGGATATCCAAGTGATTCTTATTCTGGCAAAAAATCGTCTCTAGGAGGATCTGAAATACTTCTTTCAATAGGCGGCAAAGGTAGCACTGGTGGGAAAGATTTCATGGGCGACAATATCGGTCTAACTGCTGATGCAGCAGCATTTGCTGGACATACAGGACCATATAAGGATTCAAGAAAAGGATCACCTATGTTTTTCATGCCAAGATTTGGCTCAGGTAATGGAATGGATAACTCTAATGCCTACGCAGCAAAAGCCGCAGCTGGAGCATATATGGGCAAAGAGCCAATGGATTATGGCATCGATGGAAAACCCAAGTTCGAAACAATTATTATTTCAAGTGGCAAAGAAGATTTGGGCACCAGCAACTTAAATGATGGAGGTTTCATCGCTGGTGCAGGTGCACAAGCAGGGCTAGGTTATACTGGTGGCAAAGGCTTTATAGATAACAGACCATTTATGATGGATATGTTTGGTAAATCACCTTCAGGTATGAATATTCTCAAAGACTCTGGAGTGGCTGAGGCCTCTGCTGCTGCTTTAGGCACATTCAAACCATATGCTCATACCCAAGAAGATGAAGGGCATCAAGATACCGTGTTGAAAATATTGAAGGGTTCTTACAGTGATGACAATAAACATTTTCACCATGACGGCACTCTATCAGCTGCAGCTTCTGCAGCCGCTTTTGGTGATTTAGGAGTTGACAATAATTTCAACTCGTTTGCAGGCGGATTCGGTGGTCTTTATGACAGTCCCGCTTATCACCAAGGAGACATTATTGGAGGAGGAGCCGCAGCTGCAGCCGCAGGACTAACTGGATATCCAAGTGATTCTTATTCTGGCAAAAAATCGTCTCTAAGAGGATCTGAAATACTTCTTTCAATAGGCGGCAAAGGTAGCACTGGTGGTAAAGATTTCATGGGCGACAATATCGGTCTAACTGCTGATGCAGCAGCATTTGCTGGACATACAGGACCATATAAGGATTCAAGAAAAGGATCACCTATGTTTTTCATGCCAGGATTTGGCTCAGGTAATGGAATGGATAACTCTGATGCCTACGCAGCAAAAGCCGCAGCTGGAGCATATATGGGCAAAGAGCCAATGGATTATGGCATCGATGGAAAACCCAAGTTCGAAACAATTATTATTTCAAGTGGCAAAGAAGATTTGGGCACCAGCAACTTAAATGATGGAGGTTTCATCGCTGGTGCAGGTGCACAAGCAGGGCTAGGTTATACTGGTGGCAAAGGCTTTATAGATAACAGACCATTTATGATGGATATGTTTGGTAAATCACCTTCAGGCATGAATATTCTCAAAGATTCTGGAGTGGCTGAGGCCTCTGCTGCTGCTTTAGGCACATTCAAACCATATGCTCATACCCAAGAAGATGAAGGGCATCAAGATACCGTGTTGAAAATATTGAAGGGTTCTTACAGTGATGACAATAAACATTTTAACCATGACGGCACTCTATCAGCTGCAGCTTCTGCAGCCGCTTTTGGTGATTTAGGAGTTGACAATAATTTCAACTCGTTTGCAGGCGGATTCGGTGGTCTTTATGACAGTCCCGCTTATCACCAAGGAGACATTATTGGAGGAGGGGCCGCAGCTGCAGCCGCAGGACTAACTGGATATCCAAGTGATTCTTATTCTGGCAAAAAATCGTCTCTAGGAGGATCTGAAATACTTCTTTCAATAGGCGGCAAAGGTAGCACTGGTGGTAAAGATTTCATGGGCGACAATATCGGTCTAACTGCTGATGCAGCAGCATTTGCTGGACATACAGGACCATATAAGGATTCAAGAAAAGGATCACCTATGTTTTTCATGCCAGGATTTGGCTCAGGTAATGGAATGGATAACTCTAATGCCTACGCAGCAAAAGCCGCAGCTGGAGCATATATGGAAAAAGAGCCAATGGATTATGGCATCGATGGAAAACCCAAGTTCGAAACAATTATTATTTCAAGTGGCAAAGAAGATTTGGGCACCAGCAACTTAAATGATGGAGGTTTCATCGCTGGTGCAGGTGCACAAGCAGGGCTAGGTTATACTGGTGGCAAAGGCTTTATAGATAACAGACCATTTATGATGGATATGTTTGGTAAATCACCTTCAGGCATGAATATTCTCAAAGATTCTGGAGTGGCTGAGGCCTCTGCTGCTGCTTTAGGCACATTCAAACCATATGCTCATACCCAAGAAGATGAAGGGCATCAAGATACCGTGTTGAAAATATTGAAGGGTTCTTACAGTGATGACAATAAACATTTTAACCATGACGGCACTCTATCAGCTGCAGCTTCTGCAGCCGCTTTTGGTGATTTAGGAGTTGACAATAATTTCAACTCGTTTGCAGGCGGATTCGGTGGTCTTTATGACAGTCCCGCTTATCACCAAGGAGACATTATTGGAGGAGGGGCCGCAGCTGCAGCCGCAGGACTAACTGGATATCCAAGTGATTCTTATTCTGGCAAAAAATCGTCTCTAGGAGGATCTGAAATACTTCTTTCAATAGGCGGCAAAGGTAGCACTGGTGGGAAAGATTTCATGGGCGACAATATCGGTCTAACTGCTGATGCAGCAGCATTTGCTGGACATACAGGACCATATAAGGATTCAAGAAAAGGATCACCTATGTTTTTCATGCCAGGATTTGGCTCAGGTAATGGAATGGATAACTCTAATGCCTACGCAGCAAAAGCCCCAGCTGGAGCATATATGGGCAAAGAGCCAATGGATTATGGCATCGATGGAAAACCCAAGTTCGAAACAATTATTATTTCAAGTGGCAAAGAAGATTTGGGCACCAGCAACTTAAATGATGGAGGTTTCATCGCTGGTGCAGGTGCACAAGCAGGGCTAGGTTATACTGGTGGTGAAGGCTTTATAGATAACAGACCATTTATGATGGATATGTTTGGTAAATCACCATCAGGCATGAATGTTCTCAAAGATTCTGGAGTGGCTGAGGCCTCTGCTGCTGCTTTAGGCACATTCAAACCATATGCTCATACCCAAGAAGATGAAGGGCATCAAGATACCGTGTTGAAAATATTGAAGGGTTCTTACAGTGATGACAATAAACATTTTAACCATGACGGCACTCTATCAGCTGCAGCTTCTGCAGCCGCTTTTGGTGATTTAGGAGTTGACAATAATTTCAACTCGTTTGCAGGCGGATTCGGTGGTCTTTATGACATTCCCGCTTATCACCAAGGAGACATTATTGGAGGAGGGGCCGCAGCTGCAGCCGCAGGACTAACTGGATATCCAAGTGATTCTTATTCTGGCAAAAAATCGTCTCTAGGAGGATCTGAAATACTTCTTTCAATAGGCGGCAAAGGTAGCACTGGTGGGAAAGATTTCATGGGCGACAATATCGGTCTAACTGCTGATGCAGCAGCATTTGCTGGACATACAGGACCATATAAGGATTCAAGAAAAGGATCACCTATGTTTTTCATGCCAGGATTTGGCTCAGGTAATGGAATGGATAACTCTAATGCCTACGCAGCAAAAGCCGCAGCTGGAGCATATATGGGCAAAGAGCCAATGGATTATGGCATCGATGGAAAACCCAAGTTCGAAACAATTATTATTTCAAGTGGCAAAGAAGATTTGGGCACCAGCAACTTAAATGATGGAGGTTTCATTGCTGGTGCAGGTGCACAAGCAGGGCTAGGTTATACTGGTGGCAAAGGCTTTATAGATAACAGACCATTTATAATGGATATGTTTGGTAAATCACCTTCAGGCATGAATATTCTCAAAGATTCTGGAGTGGCTGAGGCCTCTGCTGCTGCTTTAGGCACATTCAAACCATATGCTCATACCCAAGAAGATGAAGGGCATCAAGATACCGTGTTGAAAATATTGAAGGGTTCTTACAGTGATGACAATAAACATTTTAACCATGACGGCACTCTATCAGCTGCAGCTTCTGCAGCCGCTTTTGGTGATTTAGGAGTTGACAATAATTTCAACTCGTTTGCAGGCGGATTCGGTGGTCTTTATGACAGTCCCGCTTATCACCAAGGAGACATTATTGGAGGAGGGGCCGCAGCTGCAGCCGCAGGACTAACTGGATATCCAAGTGATTCTTATTCTGGCAAAAAATCGTCTCTAGGAGGATCTGAAATACTTCTTTCAATAGGCGGCAAAGGTAGCACTGGTGGGAAAGATTTCATGGGCGACAATATCGGTCTAACTGCTGATGCAGCAGCATTTGCTGGACATACAGGACCATATAAGGATTCAAGAAAAGGATCACCTATGTTTTTCATGCCAGGATTTGGCTCAGGTAATGGAATGGATAACTCTAATGCCTACGCAGCAAAAGCCGCAGCTGGAGCATATATGGGCAAAGAGTCAATGGATTATGGCATCGATGGAAAACCCAAGTTCGAAACAATTATTGTTTCAAGTGGCAAAGAAGATTTGGGCACCAGCAACTTAAATGATGGAGGTTTAATCGCTGGTGCAGGTGCACAAGCAGGGCTAGGTTATACTGGTGGTGAAGGCTTTATAGATAACAGACCATTTATGATGGATATGTTTGGTAAATCACCATCAGGCATGAATGTTCTCAAAGATTCTGGAGTGGCTGAGGCCTCTGCTGCTGCTTTAGGCACATTCAAACCATATGCTCATACCCAAGAAGATGAAGGGCATCAAGATACCGTGTTGAATATATTGAAGGGTTCCCACAGTGATGACAATAAACATTTTAACCATGACGGCACTCTATCAGCTGCAGCTTCTGCAGCCGCTTTTGGTGATTTAGGAGTTGACAATAATTTCAACTCGTTTGCAGGCGGATTCGGTGGT
This sequence comes from Styela clava, assembly GCF_964204865.1. Lineage (NCBI taxonomy): Eukaryota > Metazoa > Chordata > Ascidiacea > Stolidobranchia > Styelidae > Styela > Styela clava. The sequence continues at coordinate 5,243,161 of NC_135262.1, forward strand.
CTTTATGACAGTCCCGCTTATCACCAAGGAGACATTATTGGAGGAGGGGCCGCAGCTGCAGCCGCAGGACTAACTGGATATCCAAGTGATTCTTATTCTGGCAAAAAATCGTCTCTAGGAGGATCTGAAATACTTCTTTCAATAGGCGGCAAAGGTAGCACTGGTGGGAAAGATTTCATGGGCGACAATATCGGTCTAACTGCTGATGCAGCAGCATTTGCTGGACATACAGGACCATATAAGGATTCAAGAAAAGGATCACCTATGTTTTTCATGCCAGGATTTGGCTCAGGTAATGGAATGGATAACTCTAATGCCTACGCAGCAGAAGCCGCAGCTGGAGCATATATGGGCAAAGAGCCAATGGATTATGGCATCGATGGAAAACCCAAGTTCGAAACAATTATTATTTCAAGTGGCAAAGAAGATTTGGGCACCAGCAACTTAAATGATGGAGGTTTCATCGCTGGTGCAGGTGCACAAGCAGGGCTAGGTTATACTGGTGGTGAAGGCTTTATAGATAACAGACCATTTATGATGGATATGTTCGGTAAATCACCATCAGGCATGAATGTTCTCAAAGATTCTGGAGTGGCTGAGGCCTCTGCTGCTGCTTTAGGCACATTCAAACCATATGCTCATACCCAAGAAGATGAAGGGCATCAAGATACCGTGTTGAAAATATTGAAGGGTTCTTACAGTGATGACAATAAACATTTTAACCATGACGGCACTCTATCAGCTGCAGCTTCTGCAGCCGCTTTTGGTGATTTAGGAGTTGACAATAATTTCAACTCGTTTGCAGGCGGATTCGGTGGTCTTTATGACAGTCCCGCTTATCACCAAGGAGACATTATTGGAGGAGGAGCCGCAGCTGCAGCCGCAGGACTAACTGGATATCCAAGTGATTCTTATTCTGGCAAAAAATCGTCTCTAGGAGGATCTGAAATACTTCTTTCAATAGGCGGCAAAGGTAGCACTGGTGGTAAAGATTTCATGGGCGACAATATCGGTCTAACTGCTGATGCAGCAGCATTTGCTGGACATACAGGACCATATAAGGATTCAAGAAAAGGATCACCTATGTTTTTCATGCCAGGATTTGGCTCAGGTAATGGAATGGATAACTCTGATGCCTACGCAGCAAAAGCCGCAGCTGGAGCATATATGGGCAAAGAGCCAATGGATTATGGCATCGATGGGAAACCCAAGTTCGAAACAATTATTATTTCAAGTGGCAAAGAAGATTTGGGCACCAGCAACTTAAATGATGGAGGTTTCATCGCTGGTGCAGGTGCACAAGCAGGGCTAGGTTATACTGGTGGTGAAGGCTTTATAGATAACAGACCATTTATGATGGATATGTTTGGTAAATCACCATCAGGCATGAATGTTCTCAAAGATTCTGGAGTGGCTGAGGCCTCTGCTGCTGCTTTAGGCACATTCAAACCATATGCTCATACCCAAGAAGATGAAGGGCATCATGATACCGTGTTGAAAATATTGAAGGGTTCTTACAGTGATGACAATAAACATTTTAACCATGACGGCACTCTATCAGCTGCAGCTTCTGCAGCCGCTTCTGGTGATTTAGGAGTTGACAATAATTTCAACTCGTTTGCAGGCGGATTCGGTGGTCTTTATGACAGTCCCGCTTATCACCAAGGAGACATTATTGGAGGAGGGGCCGCAGCTGCAGCCGCAGGACTAACTGGATATCCAAGTGATTCTTATTCTGGCAAAAAATCGTCTCTGGGAGGATCTGAAATACTTCTTTCAATAGGCGGCAAAGGTAGCACTGGTGGTAAGGATTTCATGGGCGACAATATCGGTCTAACTGCTGATGCAGCAGCATTTGCTGGACATACAGGACCATATAAAGATTCAAGAAAAGGATCACCTATGTTTTTCATGCCAGGATTTGGCTCAGGTAATGGAATGGATAACTCTAATGCCTACGCAGCAAAAGCCGCAGCTGGAGCATATATGGGCAAAGAGCCAATGGATTATGGCATCGATGGAAAACCCAAGTTCGAAACAATTATTATTTCAAGTGGCAAAGAAGATTTGGGCACCAGCAACTTAAATGATGGAGGTTTAATCGCTGGTGCAGGTGCACAAGCAGGGCTAGGTTATACTGGTGGTGAAGGCTTTATAGATAACAGACCATTTATGATGGATATGTTTGGTAAATCACCATCAGGCATGAATGTTCTCAAAGATTCTGGAGTGGCTGAGGCCTCTGCTGCTGCTTTAGGCACATTCAAACCATATGCTCATACCCAAGAAGATGAAGGGCATCAAGATACCGTGTTGAATATATTGAAGGGTTCTTACAGTGATGACAATAAACATTTTAACCATGACGGCACTCTATCAGCTGCAGCTTCTGCAGCCGCTTTTGGTGATTTAGGAGTTGACAATAATTTCAACTCGTTTGCAGGCGGATTCGGTGGTCTTTATGACAGTCCCGCTTATCACCAAGGAGACATTATTGGAGGAGGGGCCGCAGCTGCAGCCGCAGGACTAACTGGATATCCAAGTGATTCTTATTCTGGCAAAAAATCGTCTCTAGGAGGATCTGAAATACTTCTTTCAATAGGCGGCAAAGGTAGCACTGGTGGGAAAGATTTCATGGGCGACAATATCGGTCTAACTGCTGATGCAGCAGCATTTGCTGGACATACAGGACCATATAAGGATTCAAGAAAAGGATCACCTATGTTTTTCATGCCAGGATTTGGCTCAGGTAATGGAATGGATAACTCTAATGCCTACGCAGCAGAAGCCGCAGCTGGAGCATATATGGGCAAAGAGCCAATGGATTATGGCATCGATGGAAAACCCAAGTTCGAAACAATTATTATTTCAAGTGGCAAAGAAGATTTGGGCACCAGCAACTTAAATGATGGAGGTTTCATCGCTGGTGCAGGTGCACAAGCAGGGCTAGGTTATACTGGTGGTGAAGGCTTTATAGATAACAGACCATTTATGATGGATATGTTCGGTAAATCACCATCAGGCATGAATGTTCTCAAAGATTCTGGAGTGGCTGAGGCCTCTGCTGCTGCTTTAGGCACATTCAAACCATATGCTCATACCCAAGAAGATGAAGGGCATCAAGATACCGTGTTGAATATATTGAAGGGTTCTTACAGTGATGACAATAAACATTTTAACCATGACGGCACTCTATCAGCTGCAGCTTCTGCAGCCGCTTTTGGTGATTTAGGAGTTGACAATAATTTCAACTCGTTTGCAGGCGGATTCGGTGGTCTTTATGACAGTCCCGCTTATCACCAAGGAGACATTATTGGAGGAGGGGCCGCAGCTGCAGCCGCAGGACTAACTGGATATCCAAGTGATTCTTATTCTGGCAAAAAATCGTCTCTAGGAGGATCTGAAATACTTCTTTCAATAGGCGGCAAAGGTAGCACTGGTGGGAAAGATTTCATGGGCGACAATATCGGTCTAACTGCTGATGCAGCAGCATTTGCTGGACATACAGGACCATATAAGGATTCAAGAAAAGGATCACCTATGTTTTTCATGCCAGGATTTGGCTCAGGTAATGGAATGGATAACTCTAATGCCTACGCAGCAGAAGCCGCAGCTGGAGCATATATGGGCAAAGAGCCAATGGATTATGGCATCGATGGAAAACCCAAGTTCGAAACAATTATTATTTCAAGTGGCAAAGAAGATTTGGGCACCAGCAACTTAAATGATGGAGGTTTCATCGCTGGTGCAGGTGCACAAGCAGGGCTAGGTTATACTGGTGGTGAAGGCTTTATAGATAACAGACCATTTATGATGGATATGTTCGGTAAATCACCATCAGGCATGAATGTTCTCAAAGATTCTGGAGTGGCTGAGGCCTCTGCTGCTGCTTTAGGCACATTCAAACCATATGCTCATACCCAAGAAGATGAAGGGCATCAAGATACCGTGTTGAAAATATTGAAGGGTTCTTACAGTGATGACAATAAACATTTTAACCATGACGGCACTCTATCAGCTGCAGCTTCTGCAGCCGCTTTTGGTGATTTAGGAGTTGACAATAATTTCAACTCGTTTGCAGGCGGATTCGGTGGTCTTTATGACAGTCCCGCTTATCACCAAGGAGACATTATTGGAGGAGGAGCCGCAGCTGCAGCCGCAGGACTAACTGGATATCCAAGTGATTCTTATTCTGGCAAAAAATCGTCTCTAGGAGGATCTGAAATACTTCTTTCAATAGGCGGCAAAGGTAGCACTGGTGGTAAAGATTTCATGGGCGACAATATCGGTCTAACTGCTGATGCAGCAGCATTTGCTGGACATACAGGACCATATAAGGATTCAAGAAAAGGATCACCTATGTTTTTCATGCCAGGATTTGGCTCAGGTAATGGAATGGATAACTCTGATGCCTACGCAGCAAAAGCCGCAGCTGGAGCATATATGGGCAAAGAGCCAATGGATTATGGCATCGATGGAAAACCCAAGTTCGAAACAATTATTATTTCAAGTGGCAAAGAAGATTTGGGCACCAGCAACTTAAATGATGGAGGTTTCATCGCTGGTGCAGGTGCACAAGCAGGGCTAGGTTATACTGGTGGTGAAGGCTTTATAGATAACAGACCATTTATGATGGATATGTTTGGTAAATCACCATCAGGCATGAATGTTCTCAAAGATTCTGGAGTGGCTGAGGCCTCTGCTGCTGCTTTAGGCACATTCAAACCATATGCTCATACCCAAGAAGATGAAGGGCATCAAGATACCGTGTTGAAAATATTGAAGGGTTCTTACAGTGATGACAATAAACATTTTAACCATGACGGCACTCTATCAGCTGCAGCTTCTGCAGCCGCTTTTGGTGATTTAGGAGTTGACAATAATTTCAACTCGTTTGCAGGCGGATTCGGTGGTCTTTATGACAGTCCCGCTTATCACCAAGGAGACATTATTGGAGGAGGGGCCGCAGCTGCAGCCGCAGGACTAACTGGATATCCAAGTGATTCTTATTCTGGCAAAAAATCGTCTCTAGGAGGATCTGAAATACTTCTTTCAATAGGCGGCAAAGGTAGCACTGGTGGGAAAGATTTCATGGGCGACAATATCGGTCTAACTGCTGATGCAGCAGCATTTGCTGGACATACAGGACCATATAAGGATTCAAGAAAAGGATCACCTATGTTTTTCATGCCAGGATTTGGCTCAGGTAATGGAATGGATAACTCTGATGCCTACGCAGCAAAAGCCGCAGCTGGAGCATATATGGGCAAAGAGCCAATGGATTATGGCATCGATGGAAAACCCAAGTTCGAAACAATTATTATTTCAAGTGGCAAAGAAGATTTGGGCACCAGCAACTTAAATGATGGAGGTTTCATCGCTGGTGCAGGTGCACAAGCAGGGCTAGGTTATACTGGTGGTGAAGGCTTTATAGATAACAGACCATTTATGATGGATATGTTTGGTAAATCACCATCAGGCATGAATGTTCTCAAAGATTCTGGAGTGGCTGAGGCCTCTGCTGCTGCTTTAGGCACATTCAAACCATATGCTCATACCCAAGAAGATGAAGGGCATCAAGATACCGTGTTGAAAATATTGAAGGGTTCTTACAGTGATGACAATAAACATTTTAACCATGACGGCACTCTATCAGCTGCAGCTTCTGCAGCCGCTTTTGGTGATTTAGGAGTTGACAATAATTTCAACTCGTTTGCAGGCGGATTCGGTGGTCTTTATGACAGTCCCGCTTATCACCAAGGAGACATTATTGGAGGAGGGGCCGCAGCTGCAGCCGCAGGACTAACTGGATATCCAAGTGATTCTTATTCTGGCAAAAAATCGTCTCTAGGAGGATCTGAAATACTTCTTTCAATAGGCGGCAAAGGTAGCACTGGTGGGAAAGATTTCATGGGCGACAATATCGGTCTAACTGCTGATGCAGCAGCATTTGCTGGACATACAGGACCATATAAGGATTCAAGAAAAGGATCAGCTATGTTTTTCATGCCAGGATTTGGCTCAGGTAATGGAATGGATAACTCTAATGCCTACGCAGCAAAAGCCGCAGCTGGAGCATATATGGGCAAAGAGTCAATGGATTATGGCATCGATGGAAAACCCAAGTTCGAAACAATTATTGTTTCAAGTGGCAAAGAAGATTTGGGCACCAGCAACTTAAATGATGGAGGTTTAATCGCTGGTGCAGGTGCACAAGCAGGGCTAGGTTATACTGGTGGTGAAGGCTTTATAGATAACAGACCATTTATGATGGATATGTTTGGTAAATCACCATCAGGCATGAATGTTCTCAAAGATTCTGGAGTGGCTGAGGCCTCTGCTGCTGCTTTAGGCACATTCAAACCATATGCTCATACCCAAGAAGATGAAGGGCATCAAGATACCGTGTTGAAAATATTGAAGGGTTCTTACAGTGATGACAATAAACATTTTCACCATGACGGCACTCTATCAGCTGCAGCTTCTGCAGCCGCTTTTGGTGATTTAGGAGTTGACAATAATTTCAACTCGTTTGCAGGCGGATTCGGTGGTCTTTATGACAGTCCCGCTTATCACCAAGGAGACATTATTGGAGGAGGGGCCGCAGCTGCAGCCGCAGGACTAACTGGATATCCAAGTGATTCTTATTCTGGCAAAAAATCGTCTCTAGGAGGATCTGAAATACTCCTTTCAATAGGCGGCAAAGGTAGCACTGGTGGTAAGGATTTCATGGGCGACAATATCGGTCTAACTGCTGATGCAGCAGCATTTGCTGGACATACAGGACCATATAAGGATTCAAGAAAAGGATCACCTATGTTTTTCATGCCAGGATTTGGCTCAGGTAATGGAATGGATAACTCTAATGCCTACGCAGCAAAAGCCGCAGCTGGAGCATATATGGGCAAAGAGCCAATGGATTATGGCATCGATGGAAAACCCAAGTTCGAAACAATTATTATTTCAAGTGGCAAAGAAGATTTGGGCACCAGCAACTTAAATGATGGAGGTTTCATCGCTGGTGCAGGTGCACAAGCAGGGCTAGGTTATACTGGTGGCAAAGGCTTTATAGATAACAGACCATTTATGATGGATATGTTTGGTAAATCACCTTCAGGCATGAATATTCTCAAAGATTCTGGAGTGGCTGAGGCCTCTGCTGCTGCTTTAGGCACATTCAAACCATATGCTCATACCCAAGAAGATGAAGGGCATCAAGATACCGTGTTGAAAATATTGAAGGGTTCTTACAGTGATGACAATAAACATTTTAACCATGACGGCACTCTATCAGCTGCAGCTTCTGCAGCCGCTTTTGGTGATTTAGGAGTTGACAATAATTTCAACTCGTTTGCAGGCGGATTCGGTGGTCTTTATGACAGTCCCGCTTATCACCAAGGAGACATTATTGGAGGAGGGGCCGCAGCTGCAGCCGCAGGACTAACTGGATATCCAAGTGATTCTTATTCTGGCAAAAAATCGTCTCTGGGAGGATCTGAAATACTTCTTTCAATAGGCGGCAAAGGTAGCACTGGTGGTAAAGATTTCATGGGCGACAATATCGGTCTAACTGCTGATGCAGCAGCATTTGCTGGACATACAGGACCATATAAGGATTCAAGAAAAGGATCACCTATGTTTTTCATGCCAGGATTTGGCTCAGGTAATGGAATGGATAACTCTAATGCCTACGCAGCAAAAGCCGCAGCTGGAGCATATATGGGCAAAGAGCCAATGGATTATGGCATCGATGGAAAACCCAAGTTCGAAACAATTATTATTTCAAGTGGCAAAGAAGATTTGGGCACCAGCAACTTAAATGATGGAGGTTTCATCGCTGGTGCAGGTGCACAAGCAGGGCTAGGTTATACTGGTGGTGAAGGCTTTATAGATAACAGTCCATTTATGATGGATATGTTTGGTAAATCACCATCAGGCATGAATGTTCTCAAAGATTCTGGAGTGGCTGAGGCCTCTGCTGCTGCTTTAGGCACATTCAAACCATATGCTCATACCCAAGAAGATGAAGGGCATCAAGATACCGTGTTGAAAATATTGAAGGGTTCTTACAGTGATGACAATAAACATTTTAACCATGACGGCACTCTATCAGCTGCAGCTTCTGCAGCCGCTTTTGGTGATTTAGGAGTTGACAATAATTTCAACTCGTTTGCAGGCGGATTCGGTGGTCTTTATGACAGTCCCGCTTATCACCAAGGAGACATTATTGGAGGAGGGGCCGCAGCTGCAGCCGCAGGACTAACTGGATATCCAAGTGATTCTTATTCTGGCAAAAAATCGTCTCTAGGAGGATCTGAAATACTTCTTTCAATAGGCGGCAAAGGTAGCACTGGTGGTAAAGATTTCATGGGCGACAATATCGGTCTAACTGCGGATGCAGCAGCATTTGCTGGACATACAGGACCATATAAGGATTCAAGAAAAGGATCACCTATGTTTTTCATGCCAGGATTTGGCTCAGGTAATGGAATGGATAACTCTAATGCCTACGCAGCAAAAGCCGCAGCTGGAGCATATATGGGCAAAGAGCCAATGGATTATGGCATCGATGGAAAACCCAATTTCGAAACAATTATTATTTCAAGTGGCAAAGAAGATTTGGGCACCAGCAACTTAAATGATGGAGGTTTAATCGCTGGTGCAGGTGCACAAGCAGGGCTAGGTTATACTGGTGGCAAAGGCTTTATAGATAACAGACCATTTATGATGGATATGTTTGGTAAATCACCTTCAGGCATGAATATTCTCAAAGATTCTGGAGTGGCTGAGGCCTCTGCTGCTGCTTTAGGCACATTCAAACCATATGCTCATACCCAAGAAGATGAAGGGCATCAAGATACCGTGTTGAAAATATTGAAGGGTTCTTACAGTGATGACAATAAACATTTTAACCATGACGGCACTCTATCAGCTGCAGCTTCTGCAGCCGCTTTTGGTGATTTAGGAGTTGACAATAATTTCAACTCGTTTGCAGGCGGATTCGGTGGTCTTTATGACAGTCCCGCTTATCACCAAGGAGACATTATTGGAGGAGGGGCCGCAGCTGCAGCCGCAGGACTAACTGGATATCCAAGTGATTCTTATTCTGGCAAAAAATCGTCTCTGGGAGGATCTGAAATACTTCTTTCAATAGGCGGCAAAGGTAGCACTGGTGGTAAAGATTTCATGGGCGACAATATCGGTCTAACTGCTGATGCAGCAGCATTTGCTGGACATACAGGACCATATAAGGATTCAAGAAAAGGATCACCTATGTTTTTCATGCCAGGATTTGGCTCAGGTAATGGAATGGATAACTCTAATGCCTACGCAGCAAAAGCCGCAGCTGGAGCATATATGGGCAAAGAGCCAATGGATTATGGCATCCAGGGAAAACCCAAGTTCGAAACAATTATTATTTCAAGTGGCAAAGAAGATTTGGGCACCAGCAACTTAAATGATGGAGGTTTCATCGCTGGTGCAGGTGCACAAGCAGGGCTAGGTTATACTGGTGGTGAAGGCTTTATAGATAACAGTCCATTTATGATGGATATGTTTGGTAAATCACCATCAGGCATGAATGTTCTCAAAGATTCTGGAGTGGCTGAGGCCTCTGCTGCTGCTTTAGGCACATTCAAACCATATGCTCATACCCAAGAAGATGAAGGGCATCAAGATACCGTGTTGAAAATATTGAAGGGTTCTTACAGTGATGACAATAAACATTTTAACCATGACGGCACTCTATCAGCTGCAGCTTCTGCAGCCGCTTTTGGTGATTTAGGAGTTGACAATAATTTCAACTCGTTTGCAGGCGGATTCGGTGGTCTTTATGACAGTCCCGCTTATCACCAAGGAGACATTATTGGAGGAGGGGCCGCAGCTGCAGCCGCAGGACCAACTGGATATCCAAGTGATTCTTATTCTGGCAAAAAATCGTCTCTAGGAGGATCTGAAATACTTCTTTCAATAGGCGGCAAAGGTAGCACTGGTGGTAAAGATTTCATGGGCGACAATATCGGTCTAACTGCTGATGCAGCAGCATTTGCTGGACATACAGGACCATATAAGGATTCAAGAAAAGGATCACCTATGTTTTTCATGCCAGGATTTGGCTCAGGTAATGGAATGGATAACTCTAATGCCTACGCAGCAAAAGCCGCAGCTGGAGCATATATGGGCAAAGAGCCAATGGATTATGGCATCGATGGAAAACCCAATTTCGAAACAATTATTATTTCAAGTGGCAAAGAAGATTTGGGCACCAGCAACCTAAATGATGGAGGTTTAATCGCTGGTGCAGGTGCACAAGCAGGGCTAGGTTATACTGGTGGCAAAGGCTTTATAGATAACAGACCATTTATGATGGATATGTTTGGTAAATCACCTTCAGGCATGAATATTCTCAAAGATTCTGGAGTGGCTGAGGCCTCTGCTGCTGCTTTAGGCACATTCAAACCATATGCTCATACCCAAGAAGATGAAGGGCATCAAGATACCGTGTTGAAAATATTGAAGGGTTCTTACAGTGATGAAAATAAACATTTTAACCATGACGGCACTCTATCAGCTGCAGCTTCTGCAGCCGCTTTTGGTGATTTAGGAGTTGACAATAATTTCAACTCGTTTGCAGGCGGATTCGGTGGTCTTTATGACAGTCCCGCTTATCACCAAGGAGACATTATTGGAGGAGGGGCCGCAGCTGCAGCCGCAGGACTAACTGGATATCCAAGTGATTCTTATTCTGGCAAAAAATCGTCTCTGGGAGGATCTGAAATACTTCTTTCAATAGGCGGCAAAGGTAGCACTGGTGGTAAAGATTTCATGGGTGACAATATCGGTCTAACTGCTGATGCAGCAGCATTTGCTGGACATACAGGACCATATAAGGATTCAAGAAAAGGATCACCTATGTTTTTCATGCCAGGATTTGGCTCAGGTAATGGAATGGATAACTCTAATGCCTACGCAGCAAAAGCTGCAGCTGGAGCATATATGGGCAAAGAGCCAATGGATTATGGCATCGATGGAAAACCCAAGTTCGAAACAATTATTATTTCAAGTGGCAAAGAAGATTTGGGCACCAGCAACTTAAATGATGGAGGTTTCATCGCTGGTGCAGGTGCACAAGCAGGGCTAGGTTATACTGGTGGTGAAGGCTTTATAGATAACAGTCCATTTATGATGGATATGTTTGGTAAATCACCATCAGGCATGAATGTTCTCAAAGATTCTGGAGTGGCTGAGGCCTCTGCTGCTGCTTTAGGCACATTCAAACCATATGCTCATACCCAAGAAGATGAAGGGCATCAAGATACCGTGTTGAAAATATTGAAGGGTTCTTACAGTGATGACAATAAACATTTTAACCATGACGGCACTCTATCAGCTGCAGCTTCTGCAGCCGCTTTTGGTGATTTAGGAGTTGACAATAATTTCAACTCGTTTGCAGGCGGATTCGGTGGTCTTTATGACAGTCCCGCTTATCACCAAGGAGACATTATTGGAGGAGGGGCCGCAGCTGCAGCCGCAGGACTAACTGGATATCCAAGTGATTCTTATTCTGGCAAAAAATCGTCTCTAGGAGGATCTGAAATACTTCTTTCAATAGGCGGCAAAGGTAGCACTGGTGGTAAAGATTTCATGGGCGACAATATCGGTCTAACTGCTGATGCAGCAGCATTTGCTGGACATACAGGACCATATAAGGATTCAAGAAAAGGATCACCTATGTTTTTCATGCCAGGATTTGGCTCAGGTAATGGAATGGATAACTCTAATGCCTACGCAGCAAAAGCCGCAGCTGGAGCATATATGGGCAAAGAGCCAATGGATTATGGCATCGATGGAAAACCCAAGTTCGAAACAATTATTATTTCAAGTGGCAAAGAAGATTTGGGCACCAGCAACTTAAATGATGGAGGTTTCATCGCTGGTGCAGGTGCACAAGCAGGGCTAGGTTATACTGGTGGTGAAGGCTTTATAGATAACAGTCCATTTATGATGGATATGTTTGGTAAATCACCATCAGGCATGAATGTTCTCAAAGATTCTGGAGTGGCTGAGGCCTCTGCTGCTGCTTTAGGCACATTCAAACCATATGCTCATACCCAAGAAGATGAAGGGCATCAAGATACCGTGTTGAAAATATTGAAGGGTTCTTACAGTGATGACAATAAACATTTTAACCATGACGGCACTCTATCAGCTGCAGCTTCTGCAGCCGCTTTTGGTGATTTAGGAGTTGACAATAATTTCAACTCGTTTGCAGGCGGATTCGGTGGTCTTTATGACAGTCCCGCTTATCACCAAGGAGACATTATTGGAGGAGGGGCCGCAGCTGCAGCCGCAGGACTAACTGGATATCCAAGTGATTCTTATTCTGGCAAAAAATCGTCTCTAGGAGGATCTGAAATACTTCTTTCAATAGGCGGCAAAGGTAGCACTGGTGGTAAAGATTTCATGGGCGACAATATCGGTCTAACTGCGGATGCAGCAGCATTTGCTGGACATACAGGACCATATAAGGATTCAAGAAAAGGATCACCTATGTTTTTCATGCCAGGATTTGGCTCAGGTAATGGAATGGATAACTCTAATGCCTACGCAGCAAAAGCCGCAGCTGGAGCATATATGGGCAAAGAGCCAATGGATTATGGCATCGATGGAAAACCCAATTTCGAAACAATTATTATTTCAAGTGGCAAAGAAGATTTGGGCACCAGCAACTTAAATGATGGAGGTTTAATCGCTGGTGCAGGTGCACAAGCAGGGCTAGGTTATACTGGTGGCAAAGGCTTTATAGATAACAGACCATTTATGATGGATATGTTTGGTAAATCACCTTCAGGCATGAATATTCTCAAAGATTCTGGAGTGGCTGAGGCCTCTGCTGCTGCTTTAGGCACATTCAAACCATATGCTCATACCCAAGAAGATGAAGGGCATCAAGATACCGTGTTGAAAATATTGAAGGGTTCTTACAGTGATGACAATAAACATTTTAACCATGACGGCACTCTATCAGCTGCAGCTTCTGCAGCCGCTTTTGGTGATTTAGGAGTTGACAATAATTTCAACTCGTTTGCAGGCGGATTCGGTGGTCTTTATGACAGTCCCGCTTATCACCAAGGAGACATTATTGGAGGAGGGGCCGCAGCTGCAGCCGCAGGACTAACTGGATATCCAAGTGATTCTTATTCTGGCAAAAAATCGTCTCTGGGAGGATCTGAAATACTTCTTTCAATAGGCGGCAAAGGTAGCACTGGTGGTAAAGATTTCATGGGCGACAATATCGGTCTAACTGCTGATGCAGCAGCATTTGCTGGACATACAGGACCATATAAGGATTCAAGAAAAGGATCACCTATGTTTTTCATGCCAGGATTTGGCTCAGGTAATGGAATGGATAACTCTAATGCCTACGCAGCAAAAGCCGCAGCTGGAGCATATATGGGCAAAGAGCCAATGGATTATGGCATCCAGGGAAAACCCAAGTTCGAAACAATTATTATTTCAAGTGGCAAAGAAGATTTGGGCACCAGCAACTTAAATGATGGAGGTTTCATCGCTGGTGCAGGTGCACAAGCAGGGCTAGGTTATACTGGTGGTGAAGGCTTTATAGATAACAGTCCATTTATGATGGATATGTTTGGTAAATCACCATCAGGCATGAATGTTCTCAAAGATTCTGGAGTGGCTGAGGCCTCTGCTGCTGCTTTAGGCACATTCAAACCATATGCTCATACCCAAGAAGATGAAGGGCATCAAGATACCGTGTTGAAAATATTGAAGGGTTCTTACAGTGATGACAATAAACATTTTAAACATGACGGCACTCTATCAGCTGCAGCTTCTGCAGCCGCTTTTGGTGATTTAGGAGTTGACAATAATTTCAACTCGTTTGCAGGCGGATTCGGTGGTCTTTATGACAGTCCCGCTTATCACCAAGGAGACATTATTGGAGGAGGGGCCGCAGCTGCAGCCGCAGGACCAACTGGATATCCAAGTGATTCTTATTCTGGCAAAAAATCGTCTCTAGGAGGATCTGAAATACTTCTTTCAATAGGCGGCAAAGGTAGCACTGGTGGTAAAGATTTCATGGGCGACAATATCGGTCTAACTGCTGATGCAGCAGCATTTGCTGGACATACAGGACCATATAAGGATTCAAGAAAAGGATCACCTATGTTTTTCATGCCAGGATTTGGCTCAGGTAATGGAATGGATAACTCTAATGCCTACGCAGCAAAAGCCGCAGCTGGAGCATATATGGGCAAAGAGCCAATGGATTATGGCATCGATGGAAAACCCAATTTCGAAACAATTATTATTTCAAGTGGCAAAGAAGATTTGGGCACCAGCAACCTAAATGATGGAGGTTTAATCGCTGGTGCAGGTGCACAAGCAGGGCTAGGTTATACTGGTGGCAAAGGCTTTATAGATAACAGACCATTTATGATGGATATGTTTGGTAAATCACCTTCAGGCATGAATATTCTCAAAGATTCTGGAGTGGCTGAGGCCTCTGCTGCTGCTTTAGGCACATTCAAACCATATGCTCATACCCAAGAAGATGAAGGGCATCAAGATACCGTGTTGAAAATATTGAAGGGTTCTTACAGTGATGAAAATAAACATTTTAACCATGACGGCACTCTATCAGCTGCAGCTTCTGCAGCCGCTTTTGGTGATTTAGGAGTTGACAATAATTTCAACTCGTTTGCAGGCGGATTCGGTGGTCTTTATGACAGTCCCGCTTATCACCAAGGAGACATTATTGGAGGAGGGGCCGCAGCTGCAGCCGCAGGACTAACTGGATATCCAAGTGATTCTTATTCTGGCAAAAAATCGTCTCTGGGAGGATCTGAAATACTTCTTTCAATAGGCGGCAAAGGTAGCACTGGTGGTAAAGATTTCATGGGTGACAATATCGGTCTAACTGCTGATGCAGCAGCATTTGCTGGACATACAGGACCATATAAGGATTCAAGAAAAGGATCACCTATGTTTTTCATGCCAGGATTTGGCTCAGGTAATGGAATGGATAACTCTAATGCCTACGCAGCAAAAGCTGCAGCTGGAGCATATATGGGCAAAGAGCCAATGGATTATGGCATCGATGGAAAACCCAAGTTCGAAACAATTATTATTTCAAGTGGCAAAGAAGATTTGGGCACCAGCAACTTAAATGATGGAGGTTTCATCGCTGGTGCAGGTGCACAAGCAGGGCTAGGTTATACTGGTGGTGAAGGCTTTATAGATAACAGTCCATTTATGATGGATATGTTTGGTAAATCACCATCAGGCATGAATGTTCTCAAAGATTCTGGAGTGGCTGAGGCCTCTGCTGCTGCTTTAGGCACATTCAAACCATATGCTCATACCCAAGAAGATGAAGGGCATCAAGATACCGTGTTGAAAATATTGAAGGGTTCTTACAGTGATGACAATAAACATTTTAACCATGACGGCACTCTATCAGCTGCAGCTTCTGCAGCCGCTTTTGGTGATTTAGGAGTTGACAATAATTTCAACTCGTTTGCAGGCGGATTCGGTGGTCTTTATGACAGTCCCGCTTATCACCAAGGAGACATTATTGGAGGAGGGGCCGCAGCTGCAGCCGCAGGACTAACTGGATATCCAAGTGATTCTTATTCTGGCAAAAAATCGTCTCTAGGAGGATCTGAAATACTTCTTTCAATAGGCGGCAAAGGTAGCACTGGTGGTAAAGATTTCATGGGCGACAATATCGGTCTAACTGCTGATGCAGCAGCATTTGCTGGACATACAGGACCATATAAGGATTCAAGAAAAGGATCACCTATGTTTTTCATGCCAGGATTTGGCTCAGGTAATGGAATGGATAACTCTAATGCCTACGCAGCAAAAGCCGCAGCTGGAGCATATATGGGCAAAGAGCCAATGGATTATGGCATCGATGGAAAACCCAATTTCGAAACAATTATTATTTCAAGTGGCAAAGAAGATTTGGGCACCAGCAACCTAAATGATGGAGGTTTAATCGCTGGTGCAGGTGCACAAGCAGGGCTAGGTTATACTGGTGGCAAAGGCTTTATAGATAACAGATCATTTATGATGGATATGTTTGGTAAATCACCTTCAGGCATGAATATTCTCAAAGATTCTGGAGTGGCTGAGGCCTCTGCTGCTGCTTTAGGCACATTCAAACCATATGCTCATACCCAAGAAGATGAAGGGCATCAAGATACCGTGTTGAAAATATTGAAGGGTTCTTACAGTGATGACAATAAACATTTTAACCATGACGGCACTCTATCAGCTGCAGCTTCTGCAGCCGCTTTTGGTGATTTAGGAGTTGACAATAATTTCAACTCGTTTGCAGGCGGATTCGGTGGTCTTTATGACAGTCCCGCTTATCACCAAGGAGACATTATTGGAGGAGGGGCCGCAGCTGCAGCCGCAGGACTAACTGGATATCCAAGTGATTCTTATTCTGGCAAAAAATCGTCTCTGGGAGGATCTGAAATACTTCTTTCAATAGGCGGCAAAGGTAGCACTGGTGGTAAAGATTTCATGGGCGACAATATCGGTCTAACTGCTGATGCAGCAGCATTTGCTGGACATACAGGACCATATAAGGATTCAAGAAAAGGATCACCTATGTTTTTCATGCCAGGATTTGGCTCAGGTAATGGAATGGATAACTCTAATGCCTACGCAGCAAAAGCCGCAGCTGGAGCATATATGGGCAAAGAGCCAATGGATTATGGCATCGATGGAAAACCCAAGTTCGAAACAATTATTATTTCAAGTGGCAAAGAAGATTTGGGCACCAGCAACTTAAATGATGGAGGTTTCATCGCTGGTGCAGGTGCACAAGCAGGGCTAGGTTATACTGGTGGTGAAGGCTTTATAGATAACAGTCCATTTATGATGGATATGTTTGGTAAATCACCATCAGGCATGAATGTTCTCAAAGATTCTGGAGTGGCTGAGGCCTCTGCTGCTGCTTTAGGCACATTCAAACCATATGCTCATACCCAAGAAGATGAAGGGCATCAAGATACCGTGTTGAAAATATTGAAGGGTTCTTACAGTGATGACAATAAACATTTTAACCATGACGGCACTCTATCAGCTGCAGCTTCTGCAGCCGCTTTTGGTGATTTAGGAGTTGACAATAATTTCAACTCGTTTGCAGGCGGATTCGGTGGTCTTTATGACAGTCCCGCTTATCACCAAGGAGACATTATTGGAGGAGGGGCCGCAGCTGCAGCCGCAGGACCAACTGGATATCCAAGTGATTCTTATTCTGGCAAAAAATCGTCTCTAGGAGGATCTGAAATACTTCTTTCAATAGGCGGCAAAGGTAGCACTGGTGGTAAAGATTTCATGGGCGACAATATCGGTCTAACTGCTGATGCAGCAGCATTTGCTGGACATACAGGACCATATAAGGATTCAAGAAAAGGATCACCTATGTTTTTCATGCCAGGATTTGGCTCAGGTAATGGAATGGATAACTCTAATGCCTACGCAGCAAAAGCCGCAGCTGGAGCATATATGGGCAAAGAGCCAATGGATTATGGCATCGATGGAAAACCCAATTTCGAAACAATTATTATTTCAAGTGGCAAAGAAGATTTGGGCACCAGCAACCTAAATGATGGAGGTTTAATCGCTGGTGCAGGTGCACAAGCAGGGCTAGGTTATACTGGTGGCAAAGGCTTTATAGATAACAGACCATTTATGATGGATATGTTTGGTAAATCACCTTCAGGCATGAATATTCTCAAAGATTCTGGAGTGGCTGAGGCCTCTGCTGCTGCTTTAGGCACATTCAAACCATATGCTCATACCCAAGAAGATGAAGGGCATCAAGATACCGTGTTGAAAATATTGAAGGGTTCTTACAGTGATGAAAATAAACATTTTAACCATGACGGCACTCTATCAGCTGCAGCTTCTGCAGCCGCTTTTGGTGATTTAGGAGTTGACAATAATTTCAACTCGTTTGCAGGCGGATTCGGTGGTCTTTATGACAGTCCCGCTTATCACCAAGGAGACATTATTGGAGGAGGGGCCGCAGCTGCAGCCGCAGGACTAACTGGATATCCAAGTGATTCTTATTCTGGCAAAAAATCGTCTCTGGGAGGATCTGAAATACTTCTTTCAATAGGCGGCAAAGGTAGCACTGGTGGTAAAGATTTCATGGGCGACAATATCGGTCTAACTGCTGATGCAGCAGCATTTGCTGGACATACAGGACCATATAAGGATTCAAGAAAAGGATCACCTATGTTTTTCATGCCAGGATTTGGCTCAGGTAATGGAATGGATAACTCTAATGCCTACGCAGCAAAAGCTGCAGCTGGAGCATATATGGGCAAAGAGCCAATGGATTATGGCATCGATGGAAAACCCAAGTTCGAAACAATTATTATTTCAAGTGGCAAAGAAGATTTGGGCACCAGCAACTTAAATGATGGAGGTTTCATCGCTGGTGCAGGTGCACAAGCAGGGCTAGGTTATACTGGTGGTGAAGGCTTTATAGATAACAGTCCATTTATGATGGATATGTTTGGTAAATCACCATCAGGCATGAATGTTCTCAAAGATTCTGGAGTGGCTGAGGCCTCTGCTGCTGCTTTAGGCACATTCAAACCATATGCTCATACCCAAGAAGATGAAGGGCATCAAGATACCGTGTTGAAAATATTGAAGGGTTCTTACAGTGATGACAATAAACATTTTAACCATGACGGCACTCTATCAGCTGCAGCTTCTGCAGCCGCTTTTGGTGATTTAGGAGTTGACAATAATTTCAACTCGTTTGCAGGCGGATTCGGTGGTCTTTATGACAGTCCCGCTTATCACCAAGGAGACATTATTGGAGGAGGGGCCGCAGCTGCAGCCGCAGGACTAACTGGATATCCAAGTGATTCTTATTCTGGCAAAAAATCGTCTCTAGGAGGATCTGAAATACTTCTTTCAATAGGCGGCAAAGGTAGCACTGGTGGTAAAGATTTCATGGGCGACAATATCGGTCTAACTGCTGATGCAGCAGCATTTGCTGGACATACAGGACCATATAAGGATTCAAGAAAAGGATCACCTATGTTTTTCATGCCAGGATTTGGCTCAGGTAATGGAATGGATAACTCTAATGCCTACGCAGCAAAAGCCACAGCTGGAGCATATATGGGCAAAGAGCCAATGGATTATGGCATCGATGGAAAACCCAATTTCGAAACAATTATTATTTCAAGTGGCAAAGAAGATTTGGGCACCAGCAACCTAAATGATGGAGGTTTAATCGCTGGTGCAGGTGCACAAGCAGGGCTAGGTTATACTGGTGGCAAAGGCTTTATAGATAACAGACCATTTATGATGGATATGTTTGGTAAATCACCTTCAGGCATGAATATTCTCAAAGATTCTGGAGTGGCTGAGGCCTCTGCTGCTGCTTTAGGCACATTCAAACCATATGCTCATACCCAAGAAGATGAAGGGCATCAAGATACCGTGTTGAAAATATTGAAGGGTTCTTACAGTGATGACAATAAACATTTTAACCATGACGGCACTCTATCAGCTGCAGCTTCTGCAGCCGCTTTTGGTGATTTAGGAGTTGACAATAATTTCAACTCGTTTGCAGGCGGATTCGGTGGTCTTTATGACAGTCCCGCTTATCACCAAGGAGACATTATTGGAGGAGGGGCCGCAGCTGCAGCCGCAGGACTAACTGGATATCCAAGTGATTCTTATTCTGGCAAAAAATCGTCTCTGGGAGGATCTGAAATACTTCTTTCAATAGGCGGCAAAGGTAGCACTGGTGGTAAAGATTTCATGGGCGACAATATCGGTCTAACTGCTGATGCAGCAGCATTTGCTGGACATACAGGACCATATAAGGATTCAAGAAAAGGATCACCTATGTTTTTCATGCCAGGATTTGGCTCAGGTAATGGAATGGATAACTCTAATGCCTACGCAGCAAAAGCCGCAGCTGGAGCATATATGGGCAAAGAGCCAATGGATTATGGCATCGATGGAAAACCCAAGTTCGAAACAATTATTATTTCAAGTGGCAAAGAAGATTTGGGCACCAGCAACTTAAATGATGGAGGTTTCATCGCTGGTGCAGGTGCACAAGCAGGGCTAGGTTATACTGGTGGTGAAGGCTTTATAGATAACAGTCCATTTATGATGGATATGTTTGGTAAATCACCATCAGGCATGAATGTTCTCAAAGATTCTGGAGTGGCTGAGGCCTCTGCTGCTGCTTTAGGCACATTCAAACCATATGCTCATACCCAAGAAGATGAAGGGCATCAAGATACCGTGTTGAAAATATTGAAGGGTTCTTACAGTGATGACAATAAACATTTTAACCATGACGGCACTCTATCAGCTGCAGCTTCTGCAGCCGCTTTTGGTGATTTAGGAGTTGACAATAATTTCAACTCGTTTGCAGGCGGATTCGGTGGTCTTTATGACAGTCCCGCTTATCACCAAGGAGACATTATTGGAGGAGGGGCCGCAGCTGCAGCCGCAGGACTAACTGGATATCCAAGTGATTCTTATTCTGGCAAAAAATCGTCTCTAGGAGGATCTGAAATACTTCTTTCAATAGGCGGCAAAGGTAGCACTGGTGGTAAAGATTTCATGGGCGACAATATCGGTCTAACTGCTGATGCAGCAGCATTTGCTGGACATACAGGACCATATAAGGATTCAAGAAAAGGATCACCTATGTTTTTCATGCCAGGATTTGGCTCAGGTAATGGAATGGATAACTCTAATGCCTACGCAGCAAAAGCCGCAGCTGGAGCATATATGGGCAAAGAGCCAATGGATTATGGCATCGATGGAAAACCCAAGTTCGAAACAATTATTATTTCAAGTGGCAAAGAAGATTTGGGCACCAGCAACTTAAATGATGGAGGTTTAATCGCTGGTGCAGGTGCACAAGCAGGGCTAGGTTATACTGGTGGCAAAGGCTTTATAGATAACAGACCATTTATGATGGATATGTTTGGTAAATCACCTTCAGGCATGAATATTCTCAAAGATTCTGGAGTGGCTGAGGCCTCTGCTGCTGCTTTAGGCACATTCAAACCATATGCTCATACCCAAGAAGATGAAGGGCATCAAGATACCGTGTTGAAAATATTGAAGGGTTCTTACAGTGATGACAATAAACATTTTAACCATGACGGCACTCTATCAGCTGCAGCTTCTGCAGCCGCTTTTGGTGATTTAGGAGTTGACAATAATTTCAACTCGTTTGCAGGCGGATTCGGTGGTCTTTATGACAGTCCCGCTTATCACCAAGGAGACATTATTGGAGGAGGGGCCGCAGCTGCAGCCGCAGGACTAACTGGATATCCAAGTGATTCTTATTCTGGCAAAAAATCGTCTCTAGGAGGATCTGAAATACTTCTTTCAATAGGCGGCAAAGGTAGCACTGGTGGTAAAGATTTCATGGGCGACAATATCGGTCTAACTGCTGATGCAGCAGCATTTGCTGGACATACAGGACCATATAAGGATTCAAGAAAAGGATCACCTATGTTTTTCATGCCAGGATTTGGCTCAGGTAATGGAATGGATAACTCTAATGCCTACGCAGCAAAAGCCGCAGCTGGAGCATATATGGGCAAAGAGCCAATGGATTATAGCATCGATGGAAAACCCAAGTTCGAAACAATTATTATTTCAAGTGGCAAAGAAGATTTGGGCACCAGCAACTTAAATGATGGAGGTTTAATCGCTGGTGCAGGTGCACAAGCAGGGCTAGGTTATACTGGTGGCAAAGGCTTTAAAGATAACAGACCATTTATGATGGATATGTTTGGTAAATCACCTTCAGGCATGAATATTCTCAAAGATTCTGGAGTGGCTGAGGCCTCTGCTGCTGCTTTAGGCACATTCAAACCATATGCTCATACCCAAGAAGATGAAGGGCATCAAGATACCGTGTTGAAAATATTGAAGGGTTCTAACAGTGATGACAATAAACATTTTAACCATGACGGCACTCTATCAGCTGCAGCTTCTGCAGCCGCTTTTGGTGATTTAGGAGTTGACAATAATTTCAACTCGTTTGCAGGCGGATTCGGTGGTCTTTATGACAGTCCCGCTCTTCACCAAGGAGACATTATTGGAGGAGGGGCCGCAGCTGCAGCCGCGGGACTAACTGGATATCCAAGTGATTCTTATTCTGGCAAAAAATCGTCTCTGGGAGGATCTGAAATACTTCTTTCAATAGGCGGCAAAGGTAGCACTGGTGGTAAAGATTTCATGGGCGACAATATCGGTCTAACTGCTGATGCAGCAGCATTTGCTGGACATACAGGACCATATAAGGATTCAAGAAAAGGATCACCTATGTTTTTCATGCCAGGATTTGGCTCAGGTAATGGAATGGATAACTCTAATGCCTACGCAGCAAAAGCCGCAGCTGGAGCATATATGGGCAAAGAGCCAATGGATTATGGCATCGATGGAAAACCCAAATTCGAAACAATTATTATTTCAAGTGGCAAAGAAGATTTGGGCACCAGCAACTTAAATGATGGAGGTTTCATCGCTGGTGCAGGTGCACAAGCAGGGCTAGGTTATACTGGTGGTGAAGGCTTTATAGATAACAGTCCATTTATGATGGATATGTTTGGTAAATCACCATCAGGCATGAATATTCTCAAAGATTCTGGAGTGGCTGAGGCCTCTGCTGCTGCTTTAGGCACATTCAAACCATATGCTCATACCCAAGAAGATGAAGGGCATCAAGATACCGTGTTGAAAATATTGAAGGGTTCTTACAGTGATGACAATAAACATTTTAACCATGACGGCACTCTATCAGCTGCAGCTTCTGCAGCCGCTTTTGGTGATTTAGGAGTTGACAATAATTTCAACTCGTTTGCAGGCGGATTCGGTGGTCTTTATGACAGTCCCGCTTATCACCAAGGAGACATTATTGGAGGAGGAGCCGCAGCTGCAGCCGCAGGACTAACTGGATATCCAAGTGATTCTTATTCTGGCAAAAAATCGTCTCTAGGAGGATCTGAAATACTTCTTTCAATAGGCGGCAAAGGTAGCACTGGTGGTAAAGATTTCATGGGCGACAATATCGGTCTAACTGCTGATGCAGCAGCATTTGCTGGACATACAGGACCATATAAGGATTCAAGAAAAGGATCACCTATGTTTTTCATGCCAGGATTTGGCTCAGGTAATGGAATGGATAACTCTAATGCCTACGCAGCAAAAGCCGCAGCTGGAGCATATATGGGCAAAGAGCCAATGGATTATGGCATCGATGGAAAACCCAAGTTCGAAACAATTATTATTTCAAGTGGCAAAGAAGATTTGGGCACCAGCACCTTAAATGATGGAGGTTTCATCGCTGGTGCAGGTGCACAAGCAGGGCTAGGTTATACTGGTGGTGAAGGCTTTATAGATAACAGACCATTTATTATGGATATGTTTGGTAAATCACCATCAGGCATGAATGTTCTCAAAGATTCTGGAGTGGCTGAGGCCTCTGCTGCTGCTTTAGGTACATTCAAACCATATGCTCATACCCAAGAAGATGAAGGGCATCAAGATACCGTGTTGAAAATATTGAAGGGTTCTTACAGTGATGACAATAAACATTTTAACCATGACGGCACTCTATCAGCTGCAGCTTCTGCAGCCGCTTTTGGTGATTTAGGAGTTGACAATAATTTCAACTCGTTCGCAGGCGGATTCGGTGGTCTTTATGACAGTCCCGCTTATCACCAAGGAGACATTATTGGAGGAGGGGCGGCAGCTGCAGCCGCAGGACTAACTGGATATCCAAGTGATTCTTATTCTGGCAAAAAATCGTCTCTAGGAGGATCTGAAATACTTCTTTCAATAGGCGGCAAAGGTAGCACTGGTGGTAAAGATTTCATGGGCGACAATATCGGTCTAACTGCTGATGCAGCAGCATTTGCTGGACATACAGGACCATATAAGGATTCAAGAAAAGGATCACCTATGTTTTTCATGCCAGGATTTGGCTCAGGTAATGGAATGGATAACTCTAATGCCTACGCAGCAAAAGCCGCAGCTGGAGCATATATGGGCAAAGAGCCAATGGATTATGGCATCGATGGAAAACCCAAATTCGAAACAATTATTATTTCAAGTGGCAAAGAAGATTTGGGCACCGGCAACTTAAATGATGCAGGTTTCATCGCTGGTGCAGGTGCACAAGCAGGGCTAGGTTATACTGGTGGTGAAGGCTTTATAGATAACAGACCATTTATGATGGATATGTTTGGTAAATCACCATCAGGCATGAATGTTCTCAAAGATTCTGGAGTGGCTGAGGCCTCTGCTGCTGCTTTAGGCACATTCAAACCATATGCTCATACCCAAGAAGATGAAGGGCATCAAGATACCGTGTTGAAAATATTGAAGGGTTCTTACAGTGATGACAATAAACATTTTAACCATGACGGCACTCTATCAGCTGCAGCTTCTGCAGCCGCTTTTGGTGATTTAGGAGTTGACAATAATTTCAACTCGTTTGCAGGCGGATTCGGTGGTCTTTATGACAGTCCCGCTTATCACCAAGGAGACATTATTGGAGGAGGAGCCGCAGCTGCAGCCGCAGGACTAACTGGATATCCAAGTGATTCTTATTCTGGCAAAAAATCGTCTCTAGGAGGATCTGAAATACTTCTTTCAATAGGCGGCAAAGGTAGCACTGGTGGTAAAGATTTCATGGGCGACAATATCGGTCTAACTGCTGATGCAGCAGCATTTGCTGGACATACAGGACCATATAAGGATTCAAGAAAAGGATCACCTATGTTTTTCATGCCAGGATTTGGCTCAGGTAATGGAATGGATAACTCTAATGCCTACGCAGCAAAAGCCGCAGCTGGAGCATATATGGGCAAAGAGCCAATGGATTATGGCATCGATGGAAAACCCAAGTTCGAAACAATTATTATTTCAAGTGGCAAAGAAGATTTGGGCACCAGCAACTTAAATGATGGAGGTTTCATCGCTGGTGCAGGTGCACAAGCAGGGCTAGGTTATACTGGTGGTGAAGGCTTTATAGATAACAGACCATTTATGATGGATATGTTTGGTAAATCACCATCAGGCATGAATGTTATCAAAGATTCTGGAGTGGCTGAGGCCTCTGCTGCTGCTTTAGGCACATTCAAACCATATGCTCATACCCAAGAAGATGAAGGGCATCAAGATACCGTGTTGAAAATATTGAAGGGTTCTCACAGTGATGACAATAAATATTTTAACCATGACGGCACTCTATCAGCTGCAGCTTCTGCAGCCGCTTTTGGTGATTTAGGAGTTGACAATAATTTCAACTCGTTTGCAGGCGGATTCGGTGGTCTTTATGACAGTCCCGCTTATCACCAAGGAGACATTATTGGAGGAGGGGCCGCAGCTGCAGCCGCAGGACTAACTGGATATCCAAGTGATTCTTATTCTGGCAAAAAATCGTCTCTAGGAGGATCTGAAATACTTCTTTCAATAGGCGGCAAAGGTAGCACTGGTGGTAAAGATTTCATGGGCGACAATATCGGTCTAACTGCTGATGCAGCAGCATTTGCTGGACATACAGGACCATATAAGGATTCAAGAAAAGGATCACCTATGTTTTTCATGCCAGAATTTGGCTCAGGTAATGGAATGGATAACTCTAATGCCTACGCAGCAAAAGCCGCAGCTGGAGCATATATGGGCAAAGAGCCAATGGATTATGGCATCGATGGAAAACCCAAATTCGAAACAATTATTATTTCAAGTGGCAAAGAAGATTTGGGCACCGGCAACTTAAATGATGCAGGTTTCATCGCTGGTGCAGGTGCACAAGCAGGGCTAGGTTATACTGGTGGTGAAGGCTTTATAGATAACAGACCATTTATGATGGATATGTTTGGTAAATCACCATCAGGCATGAATGTTCTCAAAGATTCTGGAGTGGCTGAGGCCTCTGCTGCTGCTTTAGGCACATTCAAACCATATGCTCATACCCAAGAAGATGAAGGGCATCAAGATACCGTGTTGAAAATATTGAAGGGTTCTTACAGTGATGACAATAAACATTTTAACCATGACGGCACTCTATCAGCTGCAGCTTCTGCAGCCGCTTTTGGTGATTTAGGAGTTGACAATAATTTCAACTCGTTTGCAGGCGGATTCGGTGGTCTTTATGACAGTCCCGCTTATCACCAAGGAGACATTATTGGAGGAGGGGCCGCAGCTGCAGCCGCAGGACTAACTGGATATCCAAGTGATTCTTATTCTGGCAAAAAATCGTCTCTGGGAGGATCTGAAATACTTCTTTCAATAGGCGGCAAAGGTAGCACTGGTGGTAAAGATTTCATGGGCGACAATATCGGTCTAACTGCTGATGCAGCAGCATTTGCTGGACATACAGGACCATATAAGGATTCAAGAAAAGGATCACCTATGTTTTTCATGCCAGGATTTGGCTCAGGTAATGGAATGGATAACTCTAATGCCTACGCAGCAAAAGCCGCAGCTGGAGCATATATGGGCAAAGAGCCAATGGATTATGGCATCGATGGAAAACCCAAGTTCGAAACAATTATTATTTCAAGTGGCAAAGAAGATTTGGGCACCAGCAACTTAAATGATGGAGGTTTCATTGCTGGTGCAGGTGCACAAGCAGGGCTAGGTTATACTGGTGGTGAAGGCTTTATAGATAACAGACCATTTATGATGGATATGTTTGGTAAATCACCATCAGGCATGAATGTTCTCAAAGATTCTGGAGTGGCTGAGGCCTCTGCTGCTGCTTTAGGCACATTCAAACCATATGCTCATACCCAAGAAGATGAAGGGCATCAAGATACCGTGTTGAAAATATTGAAGGGTTCTTACAGTGATGACAATAAACATTTTAACCATGACGGCACTCTATCAGCTGCAGCTTCTGCAGCCGCTTTTGGTGATTTAGGAGTTGACAATAATTTCAACTCGTTTGCAGGCGGATTCGGTGGTCTTTATGACAGTCCCGCTTATCACCAAGGAGACATTATCGGAGGAGGAGCCGCAGCTGCAGCCGCAGGACTAACTGGATATCCAAGTGATTCTTATTCTGGCAAAAAATCGTCTCTAGGAGGATCTGAAATACTTCTTTCAATAGGCGGCAAAGGTAGCACTGGTGGTAAAGATTTCATGGGCGACAATATCGGTCTAACTGCTGATGCAGCAGCATTTGCTGGACATACAGGACCATATAAGGATTCAAGAAAAGGATCACCTATGTTTTTCATGCCAGGATTTGGCTCAGGTAATGGAATGGATAACTCTAATGCCTACGCAGCAAAAGCCGCAGCTGGAGCATATATGGGCAAAGAGCCAATGGATTATGGCATCGATGGAAAACCCAAGTTCGAAACAATTATTATTTCAAGTGGCAAAGAAGATTTAGGCACCAACAACTTAAATGATGGAGGTTTCATCGCTGGTGCAGGTGCACAAGCAGGGCTAGGTTATACTGGTGGTGAAGGCTTTATAGATAACAGACCATTTATGATGGATATGTTTGGTAAATCACCATCAGGCATGAATGTTCTCAAAGATTCTGGAGTGGCTGAGGCCTCTGCTGCTGCTTTAGGCACATTCAAACCATATGCTCATACCCAAGAAGATGAAGGGCATCAAGATACCGTGTTGAAAATATTGAAGGGTTCTTACAGTGATGACAATAAACATTTTAACCATGACGGCACTCTATCAGCTGCAGCTTCTGCAGCCGCTTTTGGTGATTTAGGAGTTGACAATAATTTCAACTCGTTTGCAGGCGGATTCGGTGGTCTTTATGACAGTCCCGCTTATCACCAAGGAGACATTATTGGAGGAGGGGCCGCAGCTGCAGCCGCAGGACTAACTGGATATCCAAGTGATTCTTATTCTGGCAAAAAATCGTCTCTAGGAGGATCTGAAATACTTCTTTCAATAGGCGGCAAAGGTAGCACTGGTGGTAAAGATTTCATGGGCGACAATATCGGTCTAACTGCTGATGCAGCAGCATTTGCTGGACATACAGGACCATATAAGGATTCAAGAAAAGGATCACCTATGTTTTTCATGCCAGGATTTGGCTCAGGTAATGGAATGGATAACTCTAATGCCTACGCAGCAAAAGCCGCAGCTGGAGCATATATGGGCAAAGAGCCAATGGATTATGGCATCGATGGAAAACCCAAGTTCGAAACAATTATTGTTTCAAGTGGCAAAGAAGATTTGGGCACCAGCAACTTAAATGATGGAGGTTTAATCGCTGGTGCAGGTGCACAAGCAGGGCTAGGTTATACTGGTGGTGAAGGCTTTATAGATAACAGACCATTTATGATGGATATGTTTGGTAAATCACCATCAGGCATGAATGTTCTCAAAGATTCTGGAGTGGCTGAGGCATCTGCTGCTGCTTTAGGCACATTCAAACCATATGCTCATACCCAAGAAGATGAAGGGCATCAAGATACCGTGTTGAAAATATTGAAGGGTTCTTACAGTGATGTCAATAAACATTTTAACCATGACGGCACTCTATCAGCTGCAGCTTCTGCAGCCGCTTCTGGTGATTTAGGAGTTGACAATAATTTCAACTCGTTTGCTGGCGGATTCGGTGGTCTTTATGACAGTCCCGCTTATCACCAAGGAGACATTATTGGAGGAGGGGCCGCAGCTGCAGCCGCAGGACTAACTGGATATCCAAGTGATTCTTATTCTGGCAAAAAATCGTCTCTGGGAGGATCTGAAATACTTCTTTCAATAGGCGGCAAAGGTAGCACTGGTGGTAAAGATTTCATGGGCGACAATATCGGTCTAACTGCTGATGCAGCAGCATTTGCTGGACATACAGGACCATATAAGGATTCAAGAAAAGGATCACCTATGTTTTTCATGCCAGGATTTGGCTCAGGTAATGGAATGGATAACTCTAATGCCTACGCAGCAAAAGCGGCAGCTGGAGCATATATGGGCAAAGAGCCAATGGATTATGGCATCGATGGAAAACCCAAGTTCGAAACAATTATTATTTCAAGTGGCAAAGAAGATTTGGGCACCAGCAACTTAAATGATGGAGGTTTCATCGCTGGTGCAGGTGCACAAGCAGGGCTAGGTTATACTGGCGGTGAAGGCTTTATAGATAACAGACCATTTATGATGGATATGTTTGGTAAATCACCATCAGGCATGAATGTTCTCAAAGATTCTGGAGTGGCTGAGGCCTCTGCTGCTGCTTTAGGCACATTCAAACCATATGCTCATACCCAAGAAGATGAAGGGCATCAAGATACCGTGTTGAAAATATTGAAGGGTTCTTACAGTGATGACAGTAAACATTTTAACCATGACGGCACTCTATCAGCTGCAGCTTCTGCAGCCGCTTTTGGTGATTTAGGAGTTGACAATAATTTCAACTCGTTTGCAGGCGGATTCGGTGGTCTTTATGACAGTCCCGCTTATCACCAAGGAGACATTATTGGAGGAGGGGCCGCAGCTGCAGCCGCAGGACTAACTGGATATCCAAGTGATTCTTATTCTGGCAAAAAATCGTCTCTAGGAGGATCTGAAATACTTCTTTCAATAGGCGGCAAAGGTAGCACTGGTGGTAAAGATTTCATGGGCGACAATATCGGTCTAACTGCTGATGCAGCAGCATTTGCTGGACATACAGGACCATATAAGGATTCAAGAAAAGGATCACCTATGTTTTTCATGCCAGGATTTGACTCAGGTAATGGAATGGATAACTCTAATGCCTACGCAGCAAAAGCCGCAGCTGGAGCATATATGGGCAAAGAGCCAATGGATTATGGCATCGATGGAAAACCCAAGTTCGAAACAATTATTATTTCAAGTGGCAAAGAAGATTTGGGCACCAGCAACTTAAATGATGGAGGTTTCATCGCTGGTGCAGGTGCACAAGCAGGGCTAGGTTATACTGCTGGTGAAGGCTTTATAGATAACAGACCATTTATGATGGATATGTTTGGTAAATCACCATCAGGCATGCATGTTCTCAAAGATTCTGGAGTGGCTGAGGCCTCTGCTGCTGCTTTAGGCACATTCAAACCATATGCTCATACCCAAGAAGATGAAGGGCATCAAGATACCGTGTTGAAAATATTGAAGGGTTCTTACAGTGATGACAATAAACATTTTAACCATGACGGCACTCTATCAGCTGCAGCTTCTGCAGCCGCTTTTGGTGATTTAGGAGTTGACAATAATTTCAACTCGTTTGCAGGCGGATTCGGTGGTCTTTATGACAGTCCCGCTTATCACCAAGGAGACATTATCGGAGGAGGAGCCGCAGCTGCAGCCGCAGGACTAACTGGATATCCAAGTGATTCTTATTCTGGCAAAAAATCGTCTCTAGGAGGATCTGAAATACTTCTTTCAATAGGCGGCAAAGGTAGCACTGGTGGTAAAGATTTCATGGGCGACAATATCGGTCTAACTGCTGATGCAGCAGCATTTGCTGGACATACAGGACCATATAAGGATTCAAGAAAAGGATCACCTATGTTTTTCATGCCAGGATTTGGCTCAGGTAATGGAATGGATAACTCTAATGCCTACGCAGCAAAAGCCGCAGCTGGAGCATATATGGGCAAAGAGCCAATGGATTATGGCATCGATGGAAAACCCAAGTTCGAAACAATTATTATTTCAAGTGGCAAAGAAGATTTAGGCACCAACAACTTAAATGATGGAGGTTTCATCGCTGGTGCAGGTGCACAAGCAGGGCTAGGTTATACTGGTGGTGAAGGCTTTATAGATAACAGACCATTTATGATGGATATGTTTGGTAAATCACCATCAGGCATGAATGTTCTCAAAGATTCTGGAGTGGCTGAGGCCTCTGCTGCTGCTTTAGGCACATTCAAACCATATGCTCATACCCAAGAAGATGAAGGGCATCAAGATACCGTGTTGAAAATATTGAAGGGTTCTTACAGTGATGACAATAAACATTTTAACCATGACGGCACTCTATCAGCTGCAGCTTCTGCAGCCGCTTTTGGTGATTTAGGAGTTGACAATAATTTCAACTCGTTTGCAGGCGGATTCGGTGGTCTTTATGACAGTCCCGCTTATCACCAAGGAGACATTATTGGAGGAGGGGCCGCAGCTGCAGCCGCAGGACTAACTGGATATCCAAGTGATTCTTATTCTGGCAAAAAATCGTCTCTAGGAGGATCTGAAATACTTCTTTCAATAGGCGGCAAAGGTAGCACTGGTGGTAAAGATTTCATGGGCGACAATATCGGTCTAACTGCTGATGCAGCAGCATTTGCTGGACATACAGGACCATATAAGGATTCAAGAAAAGGATCACCTATGTTTTTCATGCCAGGATTTGGCTCAGGTAATGGAATGGATAACTCTAATGCCTACGCAGCAAAAGCCGCAGCTGGAGCATATATGGGCAAAGAGCCAATGGATTATGGCATCGATGGAAAACCCAAGTTCGAAACAATTATTGTTTCAAGTGGCAAAGAAGATTTGGGCACCAGCAACTTAAATGATGGAGGTTTAATCGCTGGTGCAGGTGCACAAGCAGGGCTAGGTTATACTGGTGGTGAAGGCTTTATAGATAACAGACCATTTATGATGGATATGTTTGGTAAATCACCATCAGGCATGAATGTTCTCAAAGATTCTGGAGTGGCTGAGGCATCTGCTGCTGCTTTAGGCACATTCAAACCATATGCTCATACCCAAGAAGATGAAGGGCATCAAGATACCGTGTTGAAAATATTGAAGGGTTCTTACAGTGATGTCAATAAACATTTTAACCATGACGGCACTCTATCAGCTGCAGCTTCTGCAGCCGCTTCTGGTGATTTAGGAGTTGACAATAATTTCAACTCGTTTGCTGGCGGATTCGGTGGTCTTTATGACAGTCCCGCTTATCACCAAGGAGACATTATTGGAGGAGGGGCCGCAGCTGCAGCCGCAGGACTAACTGGATATCCAAGTGATTCTTATTCTGGCAAAAAATCGTCTCTGGGAGGATCTGAAATACTTCTTTCAATAGGCGGCAAAGGTAGCACTGGTGGTAAAGATTTCATGGGCGACAATATCGGTCTAACTGCTGATGCAGCAGCATTTGCTGGACATACAGGACCATATAAGGATTCAAGAAAAGGATCACCTATGTTTTTCATGCCAGGATTTGGCTCAGGTAATGGAATGGATAACTCTAATGCCTACGCAGCAAAAGCGGCAGCTGGAGCATATATGGGCAAAGAGCCAATGGATTATGGCATCGATGGAAAACCCAAGTTCGAAACAATTATTATTTCAAGTGGCAAAGAAGATTTGGGCACCAGCAACTTAAATGATGGAGGTTTCATCGCTGGTGCAGGTGCACAAGCAGGGCTAGGTTATACTGGCGGTGAAGGCTTTATAGATAACAGACCATTTATGATGGATATGTTTGGTAAATCACCATCAGGCATGAATGTTCTCAAAGATTCTGGAGTGGCTGAGGCCTCTGCTGCTGCTTTAGGCACATTCAAACCATATGCTCATACCCAAGAAGATGAAGGGCATCAAGATACCGTGTTGAAAATATTGAAGGGTTCTTACAGTGATGACAGTAAACATTTTAACCATGACGGCACTCTATCAGCTGCAGCTTCTGCAGCCGCTTTTGGTGATTTAGGAGTTGACAATAATTTCAACTCGTTTGCAGGCGGATTCGGTGGTCTTTATGACAGTCCCGCTTATCACCAAGGAGACATTATTGGAGGAGGGGCCGCAGCTGCAGCCGCAGGACTAACTGGATATCCAAGTGATTCTTATTCTGGCAAAAAATCGTCTCTAGGAGGATCTGAAATACTTCTTTCAATAGGCGGCAAAGGTAGCACTGGTGGTAAAGATTTCATGGGCGACAATATCGGTCTAACTGCTGATGCAGCAGCATTTGCTGGACATACAGGACCATATAAGGATTCAAGAAAAGGATCACCTATGTTTTTCATGCCAGGATTTGACTCAGGTAATGGAATGGATAACTCTAATGCCTACGCAGCAAAAGCCGCAGCTGGAGCATATATGGGCAAAGAGCCAATGGATTATGGCATCGATGGAAAACCCAAGTTCGAAACAATTATTATTTCAAGTGGCAAAGAAGATTTGGGCACCAGCAACTTAAATGATGGAGGTTTCATCGCTGGTGCAGGTGCACAAGCAGGGCTAGGTTATACTGCTGGTGAAGGCTTTATAGATAACAGACCATTTATGATGGATATGTTTGGTAAATCACCATCAGGCATGCATGTTCTCAAAGATTCTGGAGTGGCTGAGGCCTCTGCTGCTGCTTTAGGCACATTCAAACCATATGCTCATACCCAAGAAGATGAAGGGCATCAAGATACCGTGTTGAAAATATTGAAGGGTTCTTACAGTGATGACAATAAACATTTTAACCATGACGGCACTCTATCAGCTGCAGCTTCTGCAGCCGCTTTTGGTGATTTAGGAGTTGACAATAATTTCAACTCGTTTGCAGGCGGATTCGGTGGTCTTTATGACAGTCCCGCTTATCACCAAGGAGACATCATTGGAGGAGGGGCCGCAGCTGCAGCCGCAGGACTAACTGGATATCCAAGTGATTCTTATTCTGGCAAAAAATCGTCTCTGGGAGGATCTGAAATACTTCATTCAATAGGCGGCAAAGGTAGCACTGGTGGTAAAGATTTCATGGGCGACAATATCGGTCTAACTGCTGATGCAGCAGCATTTGCTGGACATACAGGACCATATAAGGATTCAAGAAAAGGATTACCTATGTTTTTCGTGCCAGGATTTGGCTCAGGTAATGGAATGGATAACTCTAATGCCTACGCAGCAAAAGCCGCAGCTGGAGCATATATGGGCAAAGAGCCAATGGATTATGGCATCGATGGAAAACCCAAATTCGAAACAATTATTATTTCAAGTGGCAAAGAAGATTTGGTTACCAGCAACTTAAATGATGGAGGTTTCATCGCTGGTGCAGGTGCACAAGCAGGGCTAGGTTATACTGGTGGTGAAGGCTTTATAGATAACAGACCATTTATGATGGATATGTTTGGTAAATCACCATCAGGCATGAATGTTCTCAAAGATTCTGGAGTGGCTGAGGCCTCTGCTGCTGCTTTAGGCACATTCAAACCATATGCTCATACCCAAGAAGATGAAGGGCATCAAGATACCGTGTTGAAAATATTGAAGGGTTCTTACAGTGATGACAATAAACATTTTAACCATGACGGCACTCTATCAGCTGCGGCTTCTGCAGCCGCTTTTGGTGATTTAGGAGTTGACAATAATTTCAACTCCTTTGCAGGCGGATTCGGTGGTCTTTATGACAGTCCCGCTTATCACCAAGGAGACATTGTTGGAGGAGGGGCCGCAGCTGCAGCCGCAGGACTAACTGGATATCCAAGTGATTCTTATTCTGGCAAACAATCGTCTCTAGGAGGATCTGAAATACTTCTTTCAATAGGCGGCAAAGGTAGCACTGGCGGTAAAGATTTCATGGGCGACAATATCGGTCTAACTGCTGATGCAGCAGCATTTGCTGGACATACAGGACCATATAAAGATTCAAGAAAAGGATCACCTATGTTTTTCATGCCAGGATTTGGCTCAGGTAATGGAATGGATAACTCTAATGCCTACGCAGCAAAAGCCGCAGCTGGAGCATATATGGGCAAAGAGCCAATGGATTATAGCATCGATGGAAAACCCAAGTTCGAAACAATTATTATTTCAAGTGGCAAAGAAGATTTGGGCACCAGCAACTTAAATGATGGAGGTTTCATCGCTGGTGCAGGTGCACAAGCAGGGCTAGGTTATACTGGTGGTGAAGGCTTTATAGATAACAGACCATTTATGATGGATATGTTTGGTAAATCACCATCAGGCATGAATGTTCCCAAAGATTCTGGAGTGGCTGAGGCCTCTGCTGCTGCTTTAGGCACATTCAAACCATATGCTCATACCCAAGAAGATGAAGGGCATCAAGATACCGTGTTGAAAATATTGAAGGGTTCTTACAGTGATGACAATAAACATTTTAACCATGACGGCACTCTATCAGCTGCAGCTTCTGCAGCCGCTTTTGGTGATTTAGGAGTTGACAATAATTTCAACTCGTTTGCAGGCGGATTCGGTGGTCTTTATGACAGTCCCGCTTATCACCAAGGAGACATTGTTGGAGGAGGGGCCGCAGCTGCAGCCGCAGGACTAACTGGATATCCAAGTGATTCTTATTCTGGCAAACAATCGTCTCTAGGAGGATCTGAAATACTTCTTTCAATAGGCGGCAAAGGTAGCACTGGTGGTAAAGATTTCATGGGCGACAATATCGGTCTAACTGCTGATGCAGCAGCATTTGCTGGACATACAGGACCATATAAGGATTCAAGAAAAGGATCACCTATGTTTTTCATGCCAGGATTTGGCTCAGGTAATGGAATGGATAACTCTAATGCCTACGCAGCAAAAGCCGCAGCTGGAGCATATATGGGCAAAGAGCCAATGGATTATGGCATCGATGGAAAACCCAAGTTCGAAACAATTATTATTTCAAGTGGCGAAGAAGATTTGGGCACCAGCAACTTAAATGATGGAGGTTTCATCGCTGGGGCAGGTGCACAAGCAGGGCTAGGTTATACTGGTGGTGAAGGCTTTATAGATAACAGACCATTTATGATGGATATGTTTGGTAAATCACCATCAGGCATGAATATTCTCAAGGATTCTGGAGTGGCTGAGGCCTCTGCTGCTGCTTTAGGCACATTCAAACCATATGCTCATACCCAAGAAGATGAAGGGCATCAAGATACCGTGTTGAAAATATTGAAGGGTTCTTATAGTGATGACAATAAACATTTTAACCGTGACGGCACTCTATCAGCTGCAGCTTCTGCAGCCGCTTTTGGTGATTTAGGAGTTGACAATAATTTCAACTCGTTTGCAGGCGGATTCGTTGGTCTTTATGACAGTCCCGCTTATCACCAAGGAGACATTATTGGAGGAGGGGCCGCAGCTGCAGGACTGACTGGATATCCAAGTGATTCTTATTCTGGCAAAAAATCGTCTCTAGGAGGATCTGAAATACTTCTTTCAGTAGGCGGCAAAGGTAGCACTGGTGGTAAGGGTTTTATGGGCGACCGTATCGGTCTAACTGCTGATGCAGCAGCTAGTTCTGAACAAGGTAAAGCATCTTTCAATATGAAACCTACAACTGGTCTTCAATTATTGATGGGCTCTACATACATGCCAACATTGAACAGTCAATCCACTCATCCAATTCATGCTCCTGACTTTTTTGACTCATCTGTGGTATTTGATAGATCGGGCGGCTTTTGTCCTGATGTTGTTAATTCTGAGAATTGTCCTGATCAATGTGAGGATGGATATGTTTGCGATGGTCAAAAATGTGTTTTATCACATGAATGCCCTTGCCAAAGAGAAGGTTTCACACGCCAGGTCAGTGATTTCAACTTATTTCTATCTAATTGAATAGGAAGTTTTATTTTTACTATATTTTTACTATATATATTATTTTTACTTCAAACCCTGCAACTGTTTTTCAAACGTGTGATTGTATACCAATCTACATTTTGAAAATGTTTATAACACGTCACCCTTTAAACACGTTTTTACAATGCAAAGAAGTTCTATAGCACAGTAGTGAGTACATGAATATTCACTGATTTTTTCAGCCTGGCTCGGTTTGGAAAGAAGATGGTGGATGTACCAATTGCCTATGCATGGGAGGTGTCGTAGAATGTGCTGCTGAAATTTGTTCTATCACTACATGTCCTTCAGGCCAAATACTTGTGCCTGCTGGACAAGGTAATTGCTGCCCATCGTGTGCACCGGATAAAACGAAATGTACAACAACTTATGGAACAGAATATAAGGTAGGGCAACTTAACAAAAATAAATTGGTCCTCAGCTCAAATCACATATTTACCTCTTAACATGGAACTATTTAAATATAAATTTCTTCTCTTATAATCAAGATTGGAGACAAATGGATAGATCCGGGCGATAGCTGCAGTCAGTGTGAATGTCTTGAATCAGGAATTAAATGCGTCGCTCTGTCATGCTCACCTGTATACATCCCAACTTGTTCCGAAAATGAGGTTTTGAAGGAAACTATCGTCGATTGTTGTCCTCGATATAAATGCGGTAAGTGGAGTAAATTGGTAATCTTTGATTTCATTGAACCGCAATAGCCGTGTTAAACATGTAAATGAATAAAACTTGACTCCATGGATTGAATTAATTTAGTAATGTATTTCTAGTTACTCGAATGCACTTACATACCAGATTAAAAAGGGTGAATAATCGCAATATTACATTGCATCACATCACAAATTTTCGAAGCACACCAATGAATATCATTTTTATCTCTTGTTCTTCTTCAAACTGGTGATTGTTTCAGTTTTTGTGTTTTGTTTACTGCAATCATGAACCATTTTTTATCTTCCATCGATTACTTTGAGAGTTGTTTCACACAAAATAATTTGTTGCCTGTCAATAGCAAAAATAATATATTATCAATTATCATTAAATAACGCATTATTATTTTGAAATCTATTTACTTTATATCTTACAACTGTTTTTGAAGCATGTGATCATTTTTTCTTAAATTCTCTCTATTCGTTTATATGTTATATTTATATACAAAATTTTGAATGTGTTTTGTCCGTTCTGGGCTAACCCATTTTTAGAATTTACCTAAATACAAAATCAGTCATTTCATACACATTTTTATTCATTTTAGAATGTGATGCCTCAACTTGTGAAAAGGCTCAGGAATGTCTATTTGCCCATGAGGCCGTTATAGTTTCCATGAACGGATGTTGCCCTGTATACCAATGTGGTAAGGTCTTATTTTTTTTTTTGACAAACTCGCATAAAATAAATCTCAATGACAGGAAGAATACAATGCTTAAGATTGTATTTAATAGCTGACGTTCCTTAAATTGGAGTGTGCTATTTTTATTTTTATAGAGCAACTCTTTGTCATTGGACGATATTGCTTATACTGCTATTGGTTCATCTTTAATCCAAATTGTGATTAGCAATAATTGACAATTCCTCTTCATTTTAACTCACATCAGTATGTTGATAAAAATATTCATGACTTTACACAGTTTGTCGAATTGAAAGATGCGAAGTTTCGTATTGCTTGCCAGGAGAAAAGAGTGTGAAGACAACGTCTGATACGTCTTGCTGTCCAACTTACACATGTGAAAGTAAGGAGGATAGAATAGCATTTACATATTTATCCCGGGGGAGAGAAAGCCGATAAGACGACTTAACCATATGGCGAACCACGGCCTATTCTCCGTTACCATTCCATGTCGGGTATGGAATTAGTTGAGTATTTGTTTTCAGAAGCATGGACTTGATGGTGGAGGAAGACGTAACTGACCAGCGGTTACGTGAACCACTCTACGACGGCGAGGAGTCAAGTAATCCTCTCGCACATAACTATCCCCGAAAGGGATTCGAACCTGCGAACCCACCCAGAGTAATCAGACGTGCGGTGGCGAGCGTATTTCTAACACTTAGCACGAGTCACACCGCCGCTAATAACAATGAAGAATATATCAAAAATCTGAATTTTCGTATCATTAGCAAACTCATTTACCATTCCATATATTTTTAAGAAATGGGATGCACAGACGATGGAAAAGTGAGGCGCAATATCGGTGAAAAATGGACTCCATCTACATCAGCATGTGAAGTTTGCGAATGCACTGCAGATGAAAAGATCAGTTGCAGACCAAAACTATGCCCATCAATCAAACCAACTTGTCCAAGTGGACAACGACCAACGCCAGTCATGAGCGCCGATGGATGTTGCACATCTTACGTTTGCGATTGTGAGTAAAATTAAATGAACCCGAGAAATAAATAAAAATTTATTTTGCAGCCAATTGATATTAAATAAATAATATTGGTTCCTAATTCGGGAGTGATAATTGCTCACCTGCCCATCGTGTTAAAACTCGAGTCCCCTCCTTTAATAATTTATCTTTTTATATCTTAGGCACATGCCAAGGATATGCTCAAACTGTTGTGGAAATGTTCAGTGGTCAAACTTTTACAAAGACTTGTCCATGCTCGCACGACCTTGCGAAGGACTCAGCGATGCGATCATTCAGAGTTAATCTTCGTCAACGACGCTGTGAAAAGAACGATCCAACAAAAGGAGCCTGCTTCGGAGATATAACTTTGACTAACCTGGCAACCGGAGTTGAAGCAATAATTTCTCACGATTTTACAGTAAGTATATCAGTTCTCTTGCTATACCTCCAATAATTAATACGGGTCAATATGTGTACCTTATTAAATTATCACTTTTTAATTTGCCATATTTTTTTGGAAAGTAATTCTACCGGCAAAAAGGACGAAGCCCTTTTTTTCCCTAAAAAATAGGGATTTTCCGTATAGCCCTACAATAAGACGGCAGAATAATACTCACAGAACTAAATATTTTTAACAATAAAGCAGTAATTTTAATCATTTTAAACAACCCATCAACTGGAACGTTGAAATAACCCGCGAATATGGTATGATAAGTACTGCGCTGTACCATGGGTTGGTTATCAGCTGTGATTTCCAGTCTGGTGTCGTTTTTCCCTGAATCGGTAAAACCGAAGGGTCATAAATCAATCACTTTATCTCGTGGTAGCCGGTTTCTTTTTGAAGTACCGATATCAGTCATAAACACGTTTTGAAAAAAGATGGCAGTAGAAATTTGATTAAATATTATGATTTGCATACACCTTGGCAGCGATTACATTATCAACTTTATAAACCTTGATATAAAGTTCACGCAAATTATGTTTGAGAAGACTCATGCGTAAAAAATATTCGACTTCAGAAAAAATAAAATAAGCATAGCCGCCCAATAAGACCCCCAGAATAATCAGGCAAATAAATTAGGTCCAGACCAAAAAGGCGGCGGGGAAATACGGATCAATACCTAATTTGTTTTTTATAATTTTCGTTTCATATTTTATTCTTCATTTCAATATTACTAATCAATAAATGATATACTTTACTGACATTAGTCAATGCGTATAACACAAGCAATGTGACACATCATACCAGAATTCACGAGCAGATAATCAAATATTTTTCAAGCGATTGATACGGACGATCTGTGAATTTATTAAATGGTGATCATACAATAACAACATGAATTTTCTTCTAAATTATCCTACAATCGTCTAATTAGGTCAAAATCGCTCACGACATATACAACATGGCTCAGAGAGATTCGGTCACGGATGGAGGATACGTGGTATCTAAATTAGGTACCTCAACTGTCGTTGTAAAGATGACGTCAACAGGCGTTGAAGTTACATACGACGTAAAATCTGATGCATGGACCGTAAAAACACCAACAAGTTACGCAGGATCATTGGATGGTATTTGTGGTAAGTTATTTTTGGTCATTTAGGTGCCTTCAGTTATATCCTGTTTGATTTAAAAACTTGATATAATGCTGAACGACTCTTCGTCTATAGAGGTTGGTCTTCGTCTTTGGAACGTTTTACCTTATTGCTAAGCTGATTACTAGATATACCCAAATTGTGCTTAGTGACGCTGATTTATTGAAAAACGAAATTACTTCATTATACTCAATTAATGTGATGGCGACTGCTGCTTATGTTCATTGGCAACTAGCTGTTCAATGTCTGGTTGAGCGGTACATAAAGCACAACGAATATCAAATTCAACTTCAAGTCGTATTCGTGCTTTAAATTTGGTGTTTGATTGTTTTTTATTTTGGATTTCATTACCCTTGAAAACAAAGAAATTCACCTCAAGGGTAAATTCACTATCATTATCATTATTATTCTAAATCATTATTTTTTTTTCATTCTATTACGAGTTCGGGGACTGTCCGTGTCAGCCAAGTGAATATCTTTAAAAAAAAACTTGATGTAAAATAGGCGAACAAAACTAGTTACCTCCACATTGATACAAATACTTCTGGAGCGCCGGTCGTAGTAATTCCATGGGTACTGATTATGAAAAACAATTTCACCTTCAAATATTACGCTATAATTTCAAATCATTGCATTGCTGTGTTAATATGTGCGATTGTATAATAGGAACGTGTGATGGAGCTTCGTACGTTGACGGCCTTTACTCGATCGGCGGAATACAACTTGAACTTAAACAATTCCTCAACCATTACCTTGTCGA
Organism: Styela clava; assembly: GCF_964204865.1. NCBI lineage: Eukaryota > Metazoa > Chordata > Ascidiacea > Stolidobranchia > Styelidae > Styela > Styela clava. The sequence goes on from NC_135262.1 coordinate 5,284,447, forward strand.
CACTGGAACTTGCGAAGATGATTACGGCGTCATTGCAGAGGTATCGGCTGAAGCTATGGCAGGAATTGTCGCGCAATGTAACCAAGTGTTGATGGGCTCAGCATTCGAAACCTGCTCAGCAGTTGTTCCAACGCAGAAGTTTATGTCAACTTGTACTGAAATTGCCAAAGGCAGTAAGTTACTATTATTGAATTCATTTTAGGAACAAAAAACACCCCTTTTTCAGTTTCATATGACATTGAGGCTACCAACGTATCTAGGGCCTCATTCACAATCACTTAAAAACCAAAGGCCTATATTCAGTAATGACAAATTCAATATCATTCATATTATTAAGAACAAATTATGAGATACATAACAATTCAGATTTTAAAAACGAAATTTCGGTTGAACAAAAAACATAGTGAGAATGAAGGATAAGAGTCCTAAATACTCTTTCAATTAAATAAAATACAAATCACATGTTTTGTTAACATCCTAGGTGCTGACAAGACAGGCTGTTCCGTGTTGGAGGCATATGCCCAGAAGTGTGCGATCCATGGAGAATGCATAAATTGGAGAACAAACGACATCTGTCCTTACGAATGTCCAAGTGGAAGAGTTTACAGTGCTTGCGGACCAACTGTTGAGAGGACGTGTAGCAATTATAATTCATACGCTAACCTTAACGTCAAATACACTGCTGAAGGATGTTTCTGTCCCGATAAGAAGGTGAATATTTTATACTAGCTATTGATATTCGTAATGATTAATGAAAGAACTATTGGTCCCAGTGTAGAGGTTCTACAGGTCCTATTTCTGCCTATTGGGCTGTCTTGTCAATCTACTTCCGTAGCTAACTCTCGCAGTAGTAACGCACACATAAACACATCCAACTTGTATGAAAGAACTTGAAATGAAAGTAAATTTACAGAATATACAAATCACAGTCCAGTAAAATTCCACAATTAGGTGAAAGTTCCACAGTAGATAAATTTCCACAGCAGGTATAACGGCAGTGTAGCACAGTGAATATTCTATAGCAGGGTGGTCCAAGCCCGCGTCGGATAATCAAAAAAATCAAAATAATTTTTGGAACCAGCCTAAACAGTATTACAAAAAATGCTTCTAATATGTCAGAAAAATTAGTAATCACTCTCCTGTACCTTGCATTTCGTAAAATTTGATAATCAATCAATCTGGTTATGGCAAATATAATCTAGAATAGCATTTTGCTATCATGGGATCAATGAGCATTTCCAAATTTTGAGGGATTTTTTTTTGGGAACCCCATCGATGTTCGAAAACACTTACATTTGCGAAAGCACTTTCTCCGTTGTGAAGAATTCGAAATCTTACATCAAACGTAGATATAGAAAGACTTTAGCATGTTTAAGTGATTTTTCTGGCGTGTTTTGCATGTTTTAGCGCGGTAAATGACAAATAATGATCAATTGTTTGCAAAATAAAAGTTTTTGTTTTGTATTGCCCAGTTTACCTATTTCTGACACTATTGTGCCCCGCGAACAATGCAAAAATAATTTTGTGGCCCGCGAAGGCGACAACCTTGGACCACCCTGTAATCTATAGTATGTATGTACGGTTTACGTGAGTATGGGGGTTACAATATATTGTGTCTCCAGCCCAACAGCAGTACTTAAATTTAGCTACAAGACACAAAAACAATAAAATAGTTTAATTAGCCTCAAATATACAACTCAATCAGAACCTAAATTCAAATTATTAAATAATCCTAAACTACAAAGTTTCCCTAAATATCTTAAGCAAGTCTAAATTAACAGAATTAAAACCCTACAATTTGCAAATCAATGCCACAAAGTAATCGCAGAATCTAACAAAGAAATTATGTGAACAGGCCTCATTGCACTGTCTCTGACACTAATAAGTAGGACACCCAATATGATACAATAAGAATAACAAGGAAATGAATACAAATCAGCTGATATAAAAGAGTATTGCACCATTATTTCCAAAGCTTTTTCTCGGTCAGGGCTCTTAATATAAACAAACAAATAAATAAATGAGAGCAAGTCTAAACATGCTTATCGAGACTAGAATAATCGAAATGAATGGGTAAAATCACTGGAGTAAAATTTCTGCCCGTAACACCCAGTATTCGAGGTATGGGTAGAATTGTAGCACAATCAGTAAAGTTTCATATTTCAAATGTTAGTTATTGCGCACAAATATTTTAGAGCCATGATTTTTAATAACAACACTCGGCCAAGTGGGATAATGAAAAAATATATTTGTATATTTAGGTGCTTCTCAATGGTGCATGCGTGTCTGTGTTCGAGTGCTCTACTTGCATGGATGAAACCAGAACACCAAGACGTGCTGGCGAACAATGGCAACTTGCTACCGATGCTTGCGTGTATGTAACGTGTCAAGAAGATGGAAGTCTATTACAAACTGCATCGTCTTGTCCTTCTGCTCCAACATGCCAAAAATCTGAAGTTCTTCACAAAGTTGTTGATGGCCCATGTTGTCCGATATACGTATGTGAGTCAATAAATCGCGAGGAAGATTGCGCTTCCGTCAAATGCTTGTCTACTGGAGTTCCAGTATGCAACACTGGTGAAGAAACTGTAGCAGTGGCCACCGGCCCAAGCAAATGCTGTTTCGAATACACATGTGTCTGCAAGAGCCACTTGTGTCCGTACGTTACAGAGCCAATCTGTGAAGAAGGAGAAAGAATTGCAACAAAAGATCCAGAATCCTGTTGCCCAGTTCAAGTATGTGAATGCGACGAAAACGCTTGCCCAGCTTCCAAAGAAGAATGCCCAGTCGGATACGTGCGTGCTTTATCGAGCTCATCTAGATGTTGCCAGACTTATGATTGTGTATGCGATTACTCATGGTGCAAAGAAGAACCAACTTTATGCAAAGCTGGTGAAATTGCTGTTGCCAACACTAAAAAAACAGGTTGCTGTACCACATATACTTGCAAGTGTGATACATCTCTTTGCCCACTACAGATCACAAGCTGTGCTCGCGGATACAAACTGACAAAGACAAGTGCCGAAGGAGATTGCTGCACAACATACACATGCACTTGTGACACCAGTGCCTGTCCAACACGCAAGACACCAAAGAGCTGCCCTGCTGAAGAAGGTTATCGCTTGATTCCAACAGGACGATTGTTGGGTGGAATCCTTGTGCCAGAATGCTGTCCTATTCAAGCCGAAGAAGCTTGCGTGTGCGATACCTCACTATGCAATGTAGTACAAATCGTATGTGCGTCATACCAAAGAAAATATCAAACCAATCCAGGAGCTTGCTGCCCAGCATACGCATGCGAATGTGACCAGACTGCTTGTACATTTGAACAACGTACTTCGTGTCCAACAAACAGGTGAACAATTTGAAGTTTTTTAAAGCCAAATAAATTTACGTTAGCCTTTAACATTTATGCTTAGAAAGAAATTAACCAATAAAACACAAGCTCCATTTAACTATCTTCATTTTATTCAATTATGTTTTAAGAAAACTCGTGAGAATAGATGAAAACCAATGCTGCACCAGACTCACATGCGAATGCAGTGAATGCAAAGTACCAGAGAAATGCCAAGAAGGTTGGGAAGCTGATGATGTCACAGACGATTGTGGATGTGTTGTCAGAACATGTGTCGCACCTGAAGCATGTGTATACGAAAGCACAAGGTAAAAACATTTTTTTTTTGTCTTTAGGAACAGTTTTTCTATACGTCGGCAGTAACTGTCAGAATTGTAAATTCTTTGAATTGTTTAAATTAGCAAAACACAGTCAATAATGTGCGAGATGATAGCTGGACTCCTCGTACATTTTCACATCCATATTAGGAGGTAACATTTCGTCGTCGTACACACTTCCGCTAGCAACTTCACCGAGTGTGTTATATATTAGATCTGGTTTATCAAACGGCAAAAAAGTTCTAAGAGGTTGTTCTGAATCAGTGGCTCCCAAACTCTTTTAACCGGGCCCATTTTTTAGAATTTGTCAAGTTTCGCGCTCCATCTCAAAAATAACAACTAAAAATAAGCTACAAATACGTAACAGATAGTGAGACGAAAATATGTTTTATTCAAAATAAACACGTTGAAAATACGTAGATGTAACGTGAATATTCAAAATAAAGAAATGTAAATATACAAGGCGGGTCAGATCAAATCTAACAAATATTTTTATTTAGCTTCACGCCCCCTTAAAAACTGTCTACGCCCCACCGTTTGAGAACCACAGTTCTAAAGTATAAGGTAGCCCCATAGTACCATCGTTTGCTTTAACTGAGCCCCTGTATGAAGTAAAAGCGTCGCGAAACTTTTAAAAATATGTCATTTTCACACAAACAGATACGAACCTGGCAGTATATGGATGGACGATATCTGTACCGAATGTCAATGTGCAGACAGTCCCGACATACTTGGAAAATACGAGACAACTTGCACCGCCATCAAATGTGGAACATGCAGTGCCGGATATACCTACGTACCTATCGCCGGACAATGCTGCGGTGATTGCGTGCCAAGCATGTGTCATCATGGTGGAAGCATGTACACTGTTGGACAAACATGGTCATCTGGAACCTGTGGAACATGCACTTGTGAAACTGACCCAGTGACTAACGAAGTGTATAGCTCTTGTATGACGACATCGTGCCCACCATTAGATTCAAATTGCGCTGAAGAAGATCTCAGAACTACGAGCGATGGATGCTGCACTTATTGTGTCAGAAGTGAGTAGTCATAGTCAAATTTATTTTTCCATCCAGTAAAAAATAACATACGAAATTGCCGAAAAATAAAACTAAACACACAGTTTCACTGGGGAAGGTAAACTTCGGGAAACCAAGATTGGTTATCGAGCAGCGACATCCAATGTTCAATATCTAATCTCTACATTTAGTTGTTTTCGAAAGTAGAAGCTTAAATTGTCCAATCTCTATATAAAAATGACAGTTATCTTTAGATAAGCATTTAATTTTATTCCTACCGACTTCTCCATTTCAACTACACGTTTTACAAAATTGTCATTGACGGGATTGAAATTAAGTGCCGCTCATGTATAATTGATTAGATGTAAATTTCAAATTAAAATTTGAACCCTCGTTAATCAATGAGCATATAAGCAGACACTTTTTAGCAATATAATAGAGAGAGAAAACAGAAAACAATGCAAATTTATATACATCAAATTAAGATTCAAATCTTTGGTAAAAGATTGACTGTTAACGATACGACGGTAGAGGTCATTAGAGATTCACTAAATTTAAATAGTTTTTAAAATATTCAAAAGTTCTTCATTTTACTTGTCCATAGCGCCCAATATTTAAATTTGTTTTAGCTAAAATGTAATTTCTTTCTATTCAGACCCACAGGGTTGTGAACCTCAAACCGAAAGTTTGGATTACGTCACACTCGATGGTTGCAAGTCTGCAGAACTTGTAAATATAACAAAATGTGCCGGAAGCTGTAGCAGCACCAGTTCGTACTCATTTGACCTCGACAAATACGTCAACAAATGCTCTTGCTGTACGACAGCGACAACACGCAAAGTGGAACTCAACTTGGTGTGCTATGACCAGAGTACCGTGAAGCGCACTATTGAGGTTGCTGAAACATGCGCTTGTCAACAATCTACTTGCTCTCCTTGAATCCGATGAAGGAGGGAAACCAACCGAAACGACGACGATTAACAAAAGAACTTTATTGCATTTTCACGTAGCTTGCTCGCTTATTCAGTTTGTGTGATTGATTCATTCGATACCGGTGTTGGCTTGATATGGTGCTAGCGAACTTACGACAGAATAATTAACGGTGTTTCCGGTGAAATGGTGAAAGTTGGGATATTTGGTGAATAATTAGATGTTTCGTAGAGATCATGAAAGTTCATAAAGAGGCCATTTAGTGACATTGTGAATATGTGTACAAAGACTATAGTTACATGCTTTTATTTTTGCCTTTAGTCGTGATGAATGCAATAAATTAATATATTTCAAGCATAATCTCGTTTGATTTATTGTTATTGGGAAAGGGGAAAATAAGTATTGCTTTGTCATTATTAGGATCGCACACTCCGATGAGCAAGCGACACGGACATACGGCAATGCCAAATATAGAATCGATGTTAGAAAGTAATCAATTAGTAAGTAGTCGATTGGCATTAATAGAGGAATAAAATAATTATAGGTAGGGTTGCCACTTCTGGATACATTTTTTTTCGAATCGAATCTCGAATCAAAACTCTTCGAATCGAATCTTTCCCAATCTGATTTCATTAAGCTTTTTTTTTATTGCATGCGTAAAAGCTCAAATCTAGAAGAGAAAAACTCGAAAATGGAATACGCTATATAGCAGTGGTCGGGAACCCATGGCTCGCGAGCCATATATGGCTCTTTTAGTGACGGCATATGGCTCGCAGAAAAATCTGATATTCCAAGGCCAAGCTTACTATTGTTACCGAATTTCAAACTATATATTTACAGCCAAATTTGGCAGAACATTTGCCAATACATTTGAGAACACGCGCTCAGCTCCTGTCTAAGTTACGTGAGGAAAGTGCCAGAGAGCCATTGTGACAAAACTAAGGGATTCGGGAACATTTTTTGTGACAATCGACAAAATTGCGGAGCAATAAAGAAAAGCCTTCTGTCTATTTGAACAGTTTATTTGCAATATTTAGCACAATGGAGAAGCCTAAAAGAAAGAAACGCATAGAGTATCGTGGATCTCAACATGCAGACATGTGTTGCATGTGAGCAGTCGTTCACGGCCCTCAGGGACAACATGCGGCATCAGAAGTCACATTAAATTATATTGAGAAATTGTATGTGTTGACTTTTGGGTAAAAATTTAAGACATAATTAAGGGAAAAAAACGCTGTATGGCTCGCACGGAAATGTAATTGAAAATATGTACATTTTATGGCTCTCTTGACCAAAAAGGTTTCCGACCCCTGCTATATAGCAAGGATGATAAGGGTTTTTCAGTGAATAAGCCACACTTATTTCCATCATGATAAAAAATATGTAGGTCATAGATATCACCAATAAATGCATTGATGGAAAACTTGCTGTTGCAACTTATCTGTGAGTCTTACAATAATGAGTTATTATTGTGTTATACTTGTATCAGGACTGAGGCAATTAGACGGAATTCATATGAGAAAATAAGCAGGGAACAGTTGTACTGTTATGTCATAAACACAGTAACAACACTGCTTTCCCTAGTCCCACGCCAGTATAATGTGTGACTGTGGTATTTCACTTCTTGTTATATTGAATTAATTAAGGCCGGCCTTATTACCGATTCTTCATCTTCTAGTACAATATTCTACATTAATGCTGGCAGCATAGAGTTTTACGGCAAAAACATTCTAAAATAAATATAAATATACTATACTATAAATATACTATACTATAAATGGGAAATGCTTGCAAAAATATGATTGAACACGATAAAATTAACCACGATTAAATTAAAACAATCGTTCACCCGACTACGATTGCCAACAAAAATTTTCATAAATATTAAAGACAATATTATTTGTGGCTAACAGCGTTATTGGCTAACTCGGGCTTCATTATTATCGTGGACTATGTTTAATTTCGTAATTAAGAAAGTCCAAATGTGCCTAATGGACGCCGCGCTGACGAGCGATAATTGGTCGAAGCTATATCTCGATCAAACATGGTCGCTGGGGCTAAAGTAAGACGACATTCGCACAGTATTCCTGGTCTGGTATGAAATCTGGCACGTGTTGATGTAAAACAGTGCACAAGTTGCTATTCCTCAAGTATTATTTACTCCCACCTGTCCGTTATGAAATTTGCTAGAAATTATCCGAAATGTTTTATTCCCGCTTGTATCGCGCTAACAAAATTGAAAGGAAATTCTACTTTTTTTTGTAACAGCTGAAAAAAGACGTGTATGTACTATTACATTATTTCCCCCTGATTTCTTTTACCGTCACTCGAGTGGAAGCCTGACAAACGCAAACAAAATAAATATATCTTTTAGAATGAGAAACATGATTTTCAATTAACATTGCCGGCCGATGAACTCATTCAGTAATAGTTCTCTTCAAATGTACGCGAAATATTTCACTCAGAACAAAGTTTAAATTGAATTTCAGTCAAAATTAAATATTATCTAGACGTCGGTAGCTGATTCCTTATACAATCATGCCCGGGCGCACAATAACTTAGTCGCAGCGCAGGTGTGCTGTTGGAAATTTTCATCAAAATTGTCACGAATTTTCAGGTATACGATCCATTTAAATTCGCGCATAATAGAAACTTAGGCTATTCAGTGGAAAACTGAACTCGCAGTTTGATGGAAAGAGTTTGTTGTGCCGAACTTGAAACAAATGACGGCAGATAAGTAAAAAAGTCAATCACGAAAAATTCATTTTCATTTATTGCCGTCCCGTAATTTGGTGTTACTTGGAGTGCCGCATAAACGCTTTCAACAGATTTAAAGCCGCCGAAAACATCGATTTAACAAACGTTCAATGTTTTTTTTTTCGGTAAATTGCTCTCTTTTTCCTAATCACGTAAATCTGGTTCGAATCGATTCGGAAAAGATCAATTCGAATCGATCCGATAATCCAAAAGTGGCATCCCTAATTATAGGTTTTATCTATTTTCAACTAACGTTCATGTCTTCTGCCAACGAATAATCACTTGATTCCCTCTTATCGAGGGCAATCATTTTTGACCAAATTCATGACAATTATGTATATACGAAAAACGAGTTTTTCTTGAATATAATGAAATATATCGATTAGGTTTGCCACTATTATTTATCTTGCTACGCTTCAAATATCATTTATTTCGCCAGTATCAAATTTCTTTTATGTATTGTATTATTAATTTATACAATTCAGTCAATAAATGATAATTAAACTATCGCACAAGGGTTGCTCGCGCAAATGGAATGTTTCATTGTGGTTTCTCTCCACTGGTTACTATTGGTTCCCAACCGCTGGTCCGTGGACCGGTATCGATTACCAGTTGTGCAGATTTATACCGAACCTCGACTGATTTTGTTGTTTTGTCATTGTTCTATCAACGTTTTTGTTCCCCCAAAAACTCAAAAGTTACTTTGCTTCATTCGGCGATTTATCTTCCGTCGTTGAATTAGGCGTTTAACAATGATGGAATTGATAGTCGACGACGAGTAATCATATACCTCAGGTTCCAACACATCGCGAAAGTGTTTCGCTAATTTACACTATCGTTTAATTAAGACCTAAAAATCTGCACATGCGAGTTTTTGTCCACATCACCCAAGCATAAAAGTAAATACAAGATCGCTCATTCCAATATTTATACAACTACTGAATACTGATTAAAAATTTAGATTGAACAGGAAAAAATGGTCAAATTTTTCAACTTTAAATGTCCCACCCAGATATACAAAATCAGATTTGAAATTATTTGAAATAAATTATATATTGAATCATTTTTACTATTTCTCGAAGAATCTTCAAAAACAACCAAGTTTTACCGCCTTCTGTCTACGCGCTAGTTTTCATACGATGTCAAGTTATATCTCCGTATATCTGACACTCGACCAAAGCCGCAGATGCCAATACAGTAATGTTAATATGAGATTCTATATTTGCATATGGTGTTATTATTGCTATTATGTGTGTACCAGGTCAGGGTTAAGCTATAACTTAATTCCGATATTCCTCCTTTTAGTTCTATTACGAGTTCGGGGACTGTTTGTGTTAGCCAAGTGAATATGCCCCCTTCTGTAGGTTTCAGTCCCTAATACTTGATGTAAAGTAAGCGAACAAAATTAGTTACCTCCATATTGGTACACACACTTTTGGAGTGCCCATCAAAGTACGTTAGTCAAACACAGATCACTATTTACTGTTTCAATAATTTAAATAATTGTCGGTCCGCGAGGTAATTTTCTTTTACTTTAGAACATATCTTTATTTTTATACGATCATTCCACTCCGAACAAGGCCCTGTACAAGCAACCACTGGCATCTCACTATATGTAAGGTGCTACTGTTATTTGGAAATACCGGAAACTTTCCGTTTCGGCATTGCCTACTCAATTTCTTACACCCTGGGTGAGGTTTGGGGGACATGGGGCTCAATCGCGAAATGTGGAATCTGTGGTTAGTATTTTCTGTTTCTTTAATTTCAACAACTTGTGGCCCCTCCGCAAAGTAATTTCATTTTATGTTACAGAACCGTCGAAGTAGAAAGATTGGGACATTAGATTAAAAGTCAGTAAAACGCACTAACGGACATGGAAATAGCAATACTTGAATAACACCAACCACGTCGATCGAATTCTAGTTTGAAAAAAACTAGATAGAACAAGAGAGAGAGCAGCACGCTAACAATACTGGATTATTAAATGTTCATGTCTCAAATATAAATTGTGTGGCACTGCGGATATTATGTAGCTAACTAACGGAAATAGAATAATATTTCATACTCATGATATCTTTAAGCATCAGTGTTCTAATAACTTTTAGTAAAAAAAAAAAGATCAAGCCCAGCTGAAGAAAATACAATTTTGAAACGTTTCGAAATCGTGTATACATTGAATATATGTTTACATTTTAAAACGCACCTATTTCTTTTTACGATACGGTTATACAATTTATGAAGACACAGTTAGTTTCAAAAAGAAACCATCACCATATGTATTTAATTATCGGTTGAACGAAAATGCAAACGCAAAAGCAAGGTACTCGGCTTATTTTGGTGAACGCGACTCGCATAGAAAAGCGTACTACCAATCAAACTTTTCCCAATTTACCTTTTGAGACCACAAATCGAATTATATCGAGGTTTAAAAATAACGTTAAACGCCTTTAAGCCGCTTGAACACGACGACGATCATGTGTCAGCTAGTTTAATTTTGGTAAATTTGCAAAGTGGCAACGCCTTTCGTTCTTAACATGCATTTAAAAATTACACCTAATAAACTGGTATTTAACAGTATATATAACTCAAATAAACGCAAGAATATTTAGTTCAATCTGCAACGAACTCATATACTAAACTCGGTTTCAACCAGACATTGAACGCAAGAATTGATATGGTATTGATATAATTCACAGGTATTGATTATTCACAACTATTGATAATGCTAAATTGCATACATATAACATCCACTTTATTGGTACTCCCATAATGTGTGTACCAGGTTAGAGTTAGGCCATAATTTTTTCCGATTTCCTTATTTCAGTTCTATTACGAGTTCTGGGACTGCCTGTATTAGCAAAGTGAATATCCCCCTGTCCAAAGGTTTTAGGCTTTTTACACAACTTGATGTAAAGTAGGCGAACAAAATTGGTTAACTCTATATTGGTACACATACTTATGGAGCGCCCCTTTGTCAATAGTCGTTTTGGGAGCTTACTGTTGAGCTTTGAAAATAATTTGTCTATTAATGTCAGAAACTTTATTCCACAAAAATTAACATATAATTCACTGATATTAATTTTTCCGCAACTACTGAATAGCATTAAAACATACATAAAACATCTATAAACTTTCTTATGATGACTTGAGCAGCAGTATTTTTTAATTCTCAGTTCAGTTTTAAAAATAATTTCGCGCGTCAGTGTCAGCAATTTTATTTCAATATTTCGACGGGGCAACCTGTAATCCTGGCACAATTCAGCATAATCATGGAACCAAATCATTTTTTACTCATTCTATAAATAAATCAACTTAGATTTAGTGATAAGATATTTAGTTACGGTTACGTACGGGTTGACGAATATAACTAATTGCTAACAGTCAAAAGTTATTAAAATTTTCGTTTTTTCTTTTGTATTAAAGTAAAAATAAATCGCCGATGAGCTGCGTTTCGTTCAATAAACAGAAAACAAATTGACATAAAAATAATCAAAAATAAATCGGAAAAGTAGTATATAAATTGCTGTGTTACCAGTTTTGAATCAATTCGAACAGTTTTGGGCTCTATAACTTTGTGACTAGCTTGCCTTAGCGATAATAAGCGTTGAAATTTATCGACCGGCGCACAAGTAATAACGTAAGCAAGGATTAAACTTCGAATTTTAGATGGGATATTGCTCTATGTTCCACTAAATTACTCCTTATATTAAATAGTTCGATTAGTCCTACCGTTTGACAAAAAACAATGTCAATTTTACGCTGATTTTGTGATTCTCACTTATGACTGTGATTATATTTAATAGAATATTCTACATAATTAATAAGTGAATTTTAAATCGTGAAAATGGCAAATTATAAGACTTTCCTTCTGGCGTTCGCTAGCTTGCTTTTCAATGAAATTGAACTGAACGAAGGTATGTATATTTCAATCTCAATTTTTTCCTTTTCTGAAAATAATCTAGAATCGACTGAACAAGCGGGTTTAAAATGAATTTAGAGCTTTTTGAAAAGCAAAATATTTTAAACTAACACAAGATAAATTTTTAAAACACCTGAGAGCTTGCAATTTCATTTCTGTCGTTATAGAATTTAATTCCAATTTGAATACGATGCATAGCTTCAATTTAGTTCCGAGTTTCAAGTAACGACTCCGAAAGTACTTAGTAAAATAATACAATCTAAAATGCTGAAATTTTTAAAGTCATTTTCTCGCTAATCCTATAGAAGTACGAGAAATAAAGTTTGCGTTTATTAGTATTATTATTGTAGTAAACTTTCATTTTATGTTTATTCATGTTATTTTCATTTTGTTATGCGCATGAATGAAAGATATCAAAAATTAAACTGCAAATCCCCAGTGCCCACGACCATGAGTAATTTTAGATAATTTATATTCCAAATAATACTTCTAACTAATCTAATCAATATTTATAGCGCAAACCAACAGGCTCTGTCCTGATCCATATTAACTAATATATAAACCTGCTTTGTATTTAGCCCAATGCAATCCTAATCCATGTCAGAACGCAGGGGTGTGTATTCCAAGAGGAGATGATTTTCAATGTATCTGCGAATTTCCGCGGTTTGGAAAGACTTGCACTGACAGTATGTATTATTAATTTTTGAACTGTCATCAAATACTTATTATATATTGGCAATAAATTCTAGTGAATCTAATTGATTAAACGATTAGTAAGTAAGTAGCCTAGTAATAACGAAACGGAGCACAAATAGCCTGGTTTAGTGTAAAACGAGGGTTTACGGTGCGGTCTGTAAACTATACCAAGTTGAATTCTTCGAATCATTTTTATGAAGTTAGACGTGAGCGGGTTGGTTGCCCAATTTTTAAGCGGAATAACACGCTCAAAAATGAATATTTATCGCTAATGATTGAATATTGAACATTTGAACTGGCGGCGTTATAGAGTTGCGCCAGATTAGCAGGTTCGTGAAACAAGGTTTTGAAAGCTGGTAAACGGAAAATGATCTTGTTACCATCGTAAAAGATTGACGACCCCGGGTATGGTCCCCTGAATAGCTACGTGATTAGGTAGTGTCGTTTCCCATATGTGATGTTAGTTATTTTCATACAAAGAATCTTGATAACAAATAAAATATTCAACCTACGCTTTACATATGTTGAAGGTATAATACTTTAATATTGAAATCGACGAATCGTATAATCTGTTTTTTCTTCAGTTTGTGCAGAGTGTCTCGATCCCAAATGTCCTGCAAATACAAATATAGGACAGTGCTCAATTCAATGTACAAATTCTAGGACTTGTTCTGGAGATAGAATATGTTGTGCAGACGGCAACTGTGGAACAGTGTGTTTCAGTGCCTGTGATTCCAGTCCTTGTAAAAATGGCGGAAGGTGTTTGACAAGGGCAGTGGATGCATTCCAGTGTGAATGCACTGCAGGATTCACTGGAACTACATGTGAAGAGCGTGAGTATATCCAGAGGACCGCGAGAACCCACTCTTGGGTTATTGAACCAGGACCTCCTGTAGTATGCGCACAACCTGAACTCAGGTTGTGTACCAGATTACGGTTCAGGTTATGCGACATCTTGGTGCGCATACTTCAGGAGCACCACGAACCCGTTCTTGTTTTTTGTTTTAGACGTTAGACGGACTACGGGGTTACGAGCAACGCCGCTGAAAATCAGCGGTATATGTGTCGTTTGAAAAATTATGTATTAGATTTATGTAACGCATGGGTTACAGGGTGATCGCCAGGAAAACAGAAAATTTGTCAAACAGCTATTTATTTTTACAAAGAATAACTTTTCAAAAAATTTTAAAGACATAAGTTATATTACACTCATAGATGCTCAAAGAGTTGCACTTCAGAACATTATCTCAATCTAGAAGTCCAAACTCGTGCAGCGTTTTGAAGATTAACTCGTGGGATATGGTTTCAATGAAATCTTATACGCATTTTATTCGTGATCTCATCTGACTTTCAAATTTTCTGATTTTCTAGCGACCACCCTATTAATGCAGTATACGCAGTGGCATACAGCATTTTCTGGAATAAGGAAACGTGTTGTTTGGGAGTTCGATACAAAGAGAATCCGCCCTGAAAAATTGTGAATCACACCACTGCACCTGAGCATCTCTAATATAGTCTTAATGTGATGAACTTTATTATGAATATCGTTTAACCTTACTGTCCATATTGAGACAAAAAAACGCAAAATTGTAAAGAAGAGTTGGATATCTCAGCAGCGACTTATATAATCGGTGAGACTCATCTGAACCTTTCGGCGACCCTAAGTTTAATATAGCCTCCAGACCAGCCACATGCTTTTCTTCACACAAAAATGTTTTTTCTTCAGCTGTCATAACTGATCCTTGCAATCCGTCACCATGTAAAAACAATGGGATATGTCAAACCAACGGACAAGATTTCACATGCCAATGCCGTTTTGGATTCAAAGGACGTTTATGTGAAAGACGAAACAGTAAGTGTATACATTCGTTAGGCCAGGGGTTTCCGACCTTTAGTCTCTCGTTTACTCCTACGCAAAAGTAAAAGTTTACCACAACCCATTTTTTTATGGAAATATAAAAATCTGCAGCGCTGGGGTAGACAGTCTCACCATCATTCAAAATAGAACGTTGTAATCTCATACTTGGCCACGTTTGGCCATGCACCTAAAGGAAATCCGTACTCTATTCGTGTAGTAGAGAGAAGTATGAATTTCGCAAAGCAGTATTTTGAATTTCTTAAGAAAATTTTCATGCACAAGTGTAATGACGTCTTTCATAGCGTTTGCTCATATTACTTCGATTCACTATCGTTTATAAAGTGACGAGAGCTCACTGCGATATTTCGCAGGCCACAATAATAGACGTATGTCTCGACAAAATAACCTTAAATCTTGCTACGAACTTAAATTCAAATAGAAATAAACAAAAGCCTTATTTTGTTAAATTTTTTGTCAACATAAATTTGGATAAATGTTTAAATTTGTTCAATACATTACTTGCCCATTCAAGTAGGCTACACTTCATATAGTAAATTACACAAAATCTTTTCCAACCAGGTGCCAGATCCCGATGTCAGTATTGGTGGCTCCCTGAAGTTCCCTGCAGGCCGAAGTTGTGTGATGATTCTCCATGCAGCCTATTACCACAGTTGACCTGCAAAATTGATAGATGCGGACGTTGTAAGGCTCGCTTCTACAATCGTTTTGGTTTTGAAGTCCCTTGTACTTGGCGTCATCAATTTGGGCTGTTTTAAAAGTGAAAATCCATTTGAAGTCATCTATTCCTCTGAATAAATTTGATGCTTTCGGCTATCGTTTGCTTTGTCTCTTTTGTATATAAATTTATTTAATATAGTTTCCATGAAGTGCAATTCGTCATACCCGATGATTAGACACCGACAGGCATAAATGTACAGTGTGAGCAAATAGGTCGCAGATTTTGACGGGCTTTATTACGTTCCATAGCAGTGGCGAAAATTTTGTATGACGTAGTCAGGAAGGACATACTAAAAATTGTTGAATCTCGCCCACAAGAATTTTTATGATAGACTAAACCAATGGTCGGCAAACTGCAGCCCGCGGGCCAAATGATGCACAAAACACATTTTTTGTGGAGTTGAGAGGAGTTGTTGAGATATGCTCAGCGTTAACTTCCTATTTCCACAGTTATTCAGTGATCTGTTGTATACCTGTCAATCAATTCGTTTTTTCTTTGTTAAACAGTTACCGGGAGTGTCGCGCGTTTGGACGTCACTAGGTAGAGAGAGAGGGAGAGAGAGAGTGATTTATTATTCGTCAACCACATAACACAATCATGATATATAACTAGGAAAGTAATAGGAAATAAAAAAGATGGGAACGATTGTCAAATATATGGATACTGTATGCAATCTGTCACACAGTAGCCTACCGGCACCGTATCGCAGCTGAACAGCAGACGTGAACTTTTGCGGAAGAGGAAGCGATACAAAAAGCACAATTTTCAATTTCATCAGCACAAGTAGCAAGCCAAAATTTGAAAATAATGGGTCCAATCAGAAGATTACACTTAATCTAAATTACTAATTTGCATTTACCATTAGGTGGAACCCATGCTTCTTTATCGAATAATAAGATTTCCTCATTCCCAATTCAAAGCTTCCAAATTACAGCCGTATTATGGCAACAATGCCTCCTGCAAAAATAATTCGTATTCGGCGAGCGTTGGTGAGTTTCTCCATAACGACATAAGATGAAACAACGCCGAGAGGGTGAACAAAATGATTCGCACATTTTCGATGCGCTAGCGTTCTGTAATCAAAACGACACACACAAATCAGTATATATACTACTTTATGCCATTCTTATTATTTTAAATACGGAAGCAATATCGAATAGATAGGCTAGAATTGACGGGCATACGGTTCCAGCGTCATTTGAATGAGTCTGTTTTACACTCATCTTCGATTGAAATCGAGTGCTGAAAAGGTCGAAATCGAATGGAACTGTTGATGGAACAAATGAAAAAAATGAAAATTTTTTCTCAGTTGTTAAATAGTCTTGATATTTTTCGATGATTTATGATAGGGAAATTTCTTCTTTAGGATAAACGAGCTTTCTCACTCGCTTATTAAATCTTTTATGACCATACCGTTTATTTTTATTGCTTCGCTTTTGTTTATGCGTGTGCTTCCGTGTTCGTGAAATATTTGACAGCTCAATTTGATCCCCATGTAAGATAAGACTGCTTTTAGTCATTATCAACAAACCACATTTAATTGTGCTTACGACTTATTTTGGCCATTATAACTCAACTTACGAGTTTGAAATTTTACGAGTACTAAAATTAACATCGCCACAGGCTAATTGTCCCTGCAATTCGATCTGTCAAAGCACAACCCGGTACAAAAAATTCGCGTTATTTAGCAGAAGCTACAGCAAAAAATAAACAAGAACCGATTAATAAAGATATCTTTAACTTGTCAGTCTATCGCGGTAGATGCAGATATTCGTCTAAGTAGCCTACTATGATACTAAACCAAATATTGCGATTATTAATTGTTAAATTGTTGCGATTATTAAATTATTATTACAATATTAAAAATTGTAAAATCACAATAATAATAAATAATTAAATAAAAAGAATATCCTACAGACAGTAATCAATTTTTATTATTAAACTAAAGACAGGGTAAACCATTTAGTAGATCTTTGTATAAGTATAGTCAACCCGAAGAAAAAGTTGGACAGCGTCATGTACTCGATGTTGTATACTTTGTTGGTCTGCAGTACCATATCTATGAAGTCTATATCAGGTACAGGCCTAGTGCACGGGTGGGTAACATACGGCCCGCGGGCCGCGTCCGGCCCGCGACGAGATTTTGACCGGCCCGCGGACTGTATCCAACCACACTCTGTAATGTGGTCCGACGCATCATTCCTGAAAGTTGCCGATCGCTCTACTCTCACCGCACTGTCAGTGCGAGCTGGTGAAATAAACAATTGTCTTAATGAACAAACAATGGACCTTTCTCCGACCTCTGGCCCCCGAAAATATTTTCTTCTACTTTACCATTGCAAACTTGTCGGGGCTTATTTTAAGAGTGGTTTCGCGAGTTGGCGCTTGTAAAATGGGGTACGGTATGTGATTGAAACCATCATTATGATTCATCGCATAGCCTACAACAATATGTTTTTTGAAAGTACCGGTAAATACTTTTGGCCTGGTCTATCACAGTTATTTCTACACTAATTTTTTATTACTGCAAATAAAGGTCCATTGCGTTAGTACACTTTTTAAACAACCAATATAAGGTCAAGGCAGAGAGCGTTGTAAACCAGTAAACATTCCCCACTACTGTTATCAGATATATTTAGATTCTAAATATAAATAGATTTTAGAAATTAGATTCATTATTAATATTAGGTTTTATTAACCATGAAATATCCCAAGAAACGTAAAATTGACAGAGAGTGTCCAGCATTTAACAAAATTGGATACGAAGTATTTTTTGTGATAATCCGGCCCGCCGAGGACTTCATTCTCCCACATTTAGCCTGCCGACTAGAAAAGTTGCCCACCCTTGGCCTAGTGGTTAACAAAGCTTTGAACTCAACTAGGGCTTGGCATTTTGAATCGAAATTGTAGATAATTCGAATCGGTTCATAGCAAAATTTCGAATCACTGCCATCTTTTTTATTTCCACCAATGGTCGAGGTGAATTTCTCAATTTTTTTTTATTGAAGCAATATTTTTTCAACGCAATTCTGCTGTATGACTATTTTCTGTAGTGATGTATTGATAAAAACGTGTTTTTATTGTGTGTGATCGTTCAGCTATTTGTACGAATGATGTATTCCATGTTTTCAATAATTCACATGTTGACAGGACCGATTAGAATAAAAAAAGTCGCATACAATTACATATCTCCCATTGATTCCGAAATATTCGAGATTCGATTCGGAAAAAAATATTCGATTCGATTCTGAAATCATCAGGTATTTGAAAATGCCCAGCACTAGACTCAATTTTGATGTCACCGCAGCTTACAGATAAAATCCCATTCAAATACCCCACGCGGGACGCACTAAATTACTTTACCAATACCAACGCCAAAACAGGAAGAGTCCGGTCCTTACAAAGCGTAGCATCTCTTTGCGCTGCAAAATATATTTATAATTGAAGCGCTTGCATGTGGTGTGCAAATCTGAAAGAAACATTAAATGTAAACTCATGGTCGTTACCCCATAACGAGTTGGCGTTTCTTTGTGTTGCGTAAAGTGTTTTACAAAAATCTTAAAGAAAAAGATAAATTATAATAAAATTTTAAATACGAATTGCACTATCAAACGGTGCATGTTCCTGCTCTGAATGGAATCATTACTGAACTAATTAGGCTCGTTGGTTCAATTAATGTCTAGAGCAGGGTCGTCCAACCAGTGGTCCGCCGAAGAGTTCCGAGTGGCCCGCGCACTATTTTTCGAAATTAAATAACTAAACTCAACCCGATGTATCCCACAAATTTGAGCCACAATTGACACCTCCCATAAAAATTAGGAAAATAATAATCAAATAATTATACCTCGTCGTTCAAACGTGCGTGAGACATGACTAAATTCGAAGCATCGCTTTCAATTTACTCCTGCACTAGTTAGCACTGATTTGTCTATTTCATCCTGTTGTATTCAACCTCCGTATACAACAAGCCCTGAATTTTATATAGGGCAAGTCGTGTTTTGTTATTTTGGTTTGTTTGTTTCGGGTTGGACCGCGAGTTTTGCTCAACAAAATCGAAAGTTATTGTGCGATCATTGGTCGAGAAAATTATAGGAATAAATTTGCAACCCAAATTTAATTCATTATGATTATTATCTTTCGAGTAGAGTTTGATCACCCTTACACAGTAAAATAAAAATTGTACAGTACAATATCTTTGCTACTGGCTTTTTTTGCGTTGAATGAAACGCAAATTCTAACGTAATTTAGAACTGGTATATATATATATATATATATATTCAAGTTTGTGGCCCGCAATGAGTTTCCTCACCTAAAATGACCCGCGGCACTAAAAAGGTTGGGCATGCCTGGCCTAGAGGTATCTTTTTTATGATTGCATCGTGGCATATAACGTAATACTTTATAGGTCTAATTTTATTCAAAAAAAAAATTTATTTTTGTCACATATGGTAGTATTTCACCAGTTGAGCCCACAAATATTTAGTTCACCGCGTCCTCAGAACTTGTTACCTAGGTGCTTCCGTAGTATGTGCACCAAGATGGCGCAAAACCTGAACACAGTAAGTGTACCACGTTTGAGTTCAGGTTGTCCGCCATCTTGGTGCACATACTACCGGAGCGCCGTTATGTTATACTGTATTTTAGCAATCACGGACAATATGCGAACTGGTCGCTTTGAGTCAATTGAATTTATTGGACAAGAAGTGTACCTATTAATCGTTTTGTTATTATGGTTCTGTTGTTGTTAGTATTTCTTTTCTTCTTATTATTATGAAAAAATCGCTTCTATTTCATAACTGGACCAATTGCTTCGAAATTTTCATTGTTTAAAGATTTTCTTTTTCGCAAGAAGACTTTTACTTTTATTCATTTGAAACATTACTGTGAGTTCTATGGGATTCGGTTTTTCGTGTGTGTGTGATGACGTCATCAAAATTGCGCATCTCGTGGCTGATCCGCCGGTACTCCCGAATTATGTGAACCAAGATGGCGGACACCGGGTGTACCAGGTTAGGGTTAGGCCATAAAATTATTCCAATTTTTTTTTTTTTATTCCAATTTTCTAGGTATATTACGAGTTCAGGGACTAGCCAAGTGACGCCCGTAGTAATTCTACCTGAAATTATGGCCTAACCCTAACCTGGTACCCATACTACGTTCCGGTGTCCGCCATGTCGGTTTCATTCTTCGGGAGTACCGATCCATTCGTGTCCATATATTTGAGCATTGCTTTTTTGTTTGAATTACTTTTTGCCGTGTATGCATCGACGTCAAATAATTTAAATAAATATCACATGAGACTTCCCCCATCCTTTTCACTAAAAAAAACAATTGAAAAGTTATCACTTGAAAAAAAAAATTTGAGAAAGACTCTGTGACCCTCTGTCACCTTACCAATATTTCTGTCTTTTAGCTGTTACCCCAGTAACGGACTTGAGATGTAGTGAAACGGTTCCTGCTAATGGTTGTGAATATATATGTCTGTCGAATGGCGACTGTGCATCTAACGAATTGTGTTGTCCGGACCAAGATTGTGGAACGGTTTGTTGGCCGTTTGACCCATGCGACCCATCACCGTGTCAAAATGGCGGAACGTGCGTTGCAGACGGAAGAGATTTCACCTGTCTGTGCAAGAATGGATTTGAGGGAGAAGTTTGTGAATCACGTAATATAGTATTTTGATATATTCTAATATTATATCAAGCTAACTTGATCACTCAAGTAGATGGAAAGCCTGAAAATTTCTAATGAGACTTGTAATAAAAGTAGGACTTAAAGGTGATAACGAAATCAATTGGACATTATCGATTGTCAAATTTTCAAACCCATTTACAAAAATTTGTTTATTCTTTTTTATTGATTCATTTTTGGCAATATCAATTTCTGCATTTAAAACAAATACACTTTTGACGGAAACTCTGTAACTCGCTGTTACCTAACTATTATTTCTGCCTTACAGCTGTTACCCCGGTAACGGACCCGAGATGTACTGCAACGGTTCCTGCTAATGGTTGTGAGTATATATGTCTGTCGAATGGCGACTGTGAATCTAACGAATTGTGTTGTCCAGACCAAGATTGTGGAACGGTATGTTGGCCGTTTGACCCATGCGACCCATCACCGTGTCAAAATGGCGGAACGTGCATTGCAGACGGAAGAGATTACACTTGTGTGTGCAAGAAGGGATTTAAGGGCGACGATTGTAAACGTAATATAATATTTTGATATATTTTAACATAATATCAAGCTAACTTCATAGTATTCCATCGAATGGTCTATGTTCACGTGCGATATTTGTTTGGTACTCCCGAAGTATGTGAACCAAGATGGCGGACACAGGAACGTTGTATATGTACCAGGTTAGACAATAATTCAGGTACAAATACTACAGGAGTCACTTGGATAGTCCCCAAACTCGAAATAGAACTAGCCTAAGAAAAATTGCATAAAATTATGGCCTAACCCTAATCTGGTATACATACCATGTCCAGGTGTCCGCCATCTTGGTTCACATACTACGGGAGCGCCCTTGTATTTTTAAATACTATTCACATTATAAACTATATATATATTTTATCTGACCAGATCCTAGTTCCAAATGTCCATTCCATATGCCAGAAGTTACCTGCAAACCGGATTTGTGTTCTGATTCTCCATGCCGACTACTTCCACAATTGATCTGCAGAATAAGTAGATGTGGACGCTGCAAGACTCGCTTCTACAATCGTTTTGGTGTTGAATTTCCTTGCAATTTACTAGTTGGATTGTTCTTAAAATGAACATTCGCTTCAAGGCATGAGGCATCCATTCATCTGAATAAATTTGATGCTTTCATCTATGGTTTGTTTGGTCTCTTATGTATATATTCATTTATTATGGGTTTTCTGAAGTGTTCATCCTTGCCTTCTGTGGTCAGACGTACAGCCTAAATATTCAGCGTAGTTCAAGAGTAGGTTTTTAATGTCCCATCTTAAAAGTTGCATTCGTTTTTTGGGCGCCCCAGAAGTATGCGTACCAATATGGAACTAATTTTGTTCGCCTACTTTACATCTGGTAGTGTAAAGGGACTGAAACCCATGGGCATGGGGTATATTCACTTGGCGAACAAAGACAGTCCCCGAACTCGTAATAGAACTAAATAAAGAAAATCGGAATAAAATCATGGCCTAACCCTAACCTGGTGCACACACTACGGGAATACTGTTTTTTGTGACCTGGACGACAAAGACTGTACACTAGAATTTATTAACAGTATAACGAGAATATCGGTCAGAGACCGAAGACTTATCGATCGGAAGTTAGGGGATCCCCAAAACAGCGCTCTCACTCCATAGTGACACCTTGTGTCCCATCACTAATTAATTAATACCTCGCTAATTATACAACATATTTCGCCCAAAATCAATAGGCTTTTGGTCCGCAGACAGACAGAAAGATAAAATCTATCAACATACTTACCTTCCAAGTCCCAGGTTTGTATACTCGAAATAACACAACTTGTAGTATACAGTTGACACGGTTATAGTAATACAAAGATAAAGCAAAATCAGCACGAAATAGTAACAATGGATTATTATTCTAAATTAATTTCACCCAAATATATGATCACAAGAAATTTTACATACTATTTTAAATCACATGAATATATACATTTGCTTTAAAACACAATTAACACAATAGTATAACATAATTATCAAATGTAATTAATCATCAAGTTTGCAGGTTTATCATTAACCCTCTATCAGCTTCAATAACACTCAAGTTCAAGGCTGTTTTTTACAAATTTTTGAACATAAGGTCGCATATGTAAAATTACAATGGATACTCGCACATAAACGTCATCCGCGGAAAAGCACTCTGGCATACGCTTTTAAAAAGACATGAGTACGTTTTAGTGCCTAATGGTTGACGATAATGAACAAAATTCGAAAGAGAACATACAAAATGGCCGCTCCAGGAAACTAGGCTAGACTGGGTTAAATATTACCAGCCTTCGAATCAGAGTTGCAAATTATAACATACCGAATTTTTCTGCTATTCCAGGCTTTAAAATATCACAAGCTGAACATGGCACAATTCGTCATCGAAATCCAATCAAATAACTAAACTATAACTGTAAAAGCAATCACAAAGGCAGACTAATGCTTTTAAAAATATTATTAGATTACGTTCATAGGCCTATGTAGCAACTAGCAACCCTAATCAACATTATTCAATTATGCCCAGCGCCATTTAAAAACAAAAGCGGGAAATATCACTCAAGACATGTCCAGAGTTATATATACGCATTGGTCTGGGCAGTCGCCTACAAAGAATCTTCGATTATTTCGTAACGAAGAGTGGAGAGTCACACTGTCAATGACGGAATATTATGGCGTCAACAATAACAAATAAATATCTCGACAAGTAACACTCATACACTGTTGTAACGTCACTATACAAAATCAGCAGATGTTCAAAGTCTCAAAGCAACATTACACCCGGATAAATATATTTAGTTTAAACTTCGTACAATATACTTCGACATGGACCTGATCAATTTTGAACCCTCTTGGTCGTCCCATACAGGGCAGTTAAGATATATTTCATATTGAGCCTGTCTGAGAAATCATTCATGCGTTAACTCAGATGTTACGTCATGGATTGGTAACTCAAAAATGAAAATGACCGTTGCCATATTTTCGTAAGTCATATAAACCAGTGGTTCCCAAACTTTTTGTACCATCGCCCCCCTACAGTAGTTTATACAACTTCATCGCCCCCCGGCACTGCAAAAAAAAATTGAAAGTCTGACACGAATATATTAC
Organism: Styela clava; assembly: GCF_964204865.1. Lineage (NCBI taxonomy): Eukaryota > Metazoa > Chordata > Ascidiacea > Stolidobranchia > Styelidae > Styela > Styela clava. Next base: position 5,308,847 of record NC_135262.1, read on the forward strand.
AGACCAAATAAAAAGACAAATCATATTTTATAGTGTTTTTAATGAGATGGATGAGCTTGGTGTTCTTCAGCGAGTTTTTTATTATATCTAAAATTACCCCGTTTACTGATGGAAAGGCAATTTTGTTGTTTTGATAGCAATAGCAGCACGGCTGAAAACCCCTCTTTCACCATATCATAGATCGGGAATGGAAGAATCCAGGGTTCTACCTCCTCAAAAACCACCGTGTACTCTTGCATTTACCTCCCTAAATTCACCCCATTTCACATTAAAATAATGAAAAAAAAATCCGATTCCTTATCCTACCACGTCCTCCAGTCCGATCACCAGTCAATGGAATTAATCAGCCGTTGGTTTTGGATTCGTGGACACGGATGGCTCAGGGGTCGGCAACTTTTACGTCGCTCGCGGGACAAAATTTAGGGTTGCTATTCGTTTGCGGATCGCATATATTTTTTGAAAGTTGAAAACGGAACATCGTGATAAAACTGCGACAATTTGTGAACTGAACTCAGTCGTCTTATTAAAAAATTATTACAATGATATTCAATGTGACACTGTCTTGTTGCTGCATCACGCTTGATAGCATCACGACGCCAAGATTGGAAGATTTTCTAAATGGGTATCACCTATCCTAGTTCTTTGTAATGTTCATTTTCGAAAATAATTGTTCGCATAAATATGTACTTCCAAACATCGAAGTGAATATTTTCGCATGGTTTGTGAAATTTTGATAAAAATTTTCTTTAAGAAGATACATTCTTACAAAAATCAAGCAGTGATGAATCTCTCGAATAGAATATGAATTTTATTTCCTTATTGCATTACAATATATTCGAATATTTACTGCGCTATTGAACCCCTGCACTCAGCATCAACTTTTCTGAACGAGTAGCTGTTCAATATAATTTTTAGGATATATTAAAATTTAGTCTAAACGTGTCTCACGATAATTTCTGTTACGTAAAAAATGTAATTTACTCCTCGAACGTAGATAATAAATAAAATGAATTCATCGTTAAAACCGCTGTTTGGATGTTTCCCCTGGCATAGACTTCCCTGTTTACTTCGTGACATTGGCCAATCAGCAATGTGCAAAAATAAACGTAACAATGCCCCCTTTCGCATCCACTCAGGCACATTCCTCACTCAGACAGACTTTCAGGCGTGGTCGTGAACATTACCCCATTTCCGCACGCAGGGTACAGTAATTAAGAGCACGATGCGCCGAGCAAAAACAGGTTTCGCGAAATCGCCCCCCTATCGTCCCCTTCGACTTTTTCGCCCCCCTCTGTATCGTTTTCGCCCACCGGGGGGCGATATCGCCCACTTTGGGAATCACTGAATTATAAACGATTTTCCGACATTTCTGTAACCATTGATACGTGTTATTGTGATATATATGTTTCACGTCGTTGTCGCATGTGTTTTCATAAGTCTTTCCCATTTTAGGTAATGTAATTCGACCTGAATTGCTTAATATTTGTTTTCTTGGTGTTGCGAAGCAGAATTCACTAAATATACTTCTCTTGTACAAGATGATGTTGTTAGATTTTTGATAGGAGGTATTGTTAGCGCCCATGAATTGTGCCTCATCGTTCACTTCATTATTTCACACATGTTCAAAATTATTAATATCTCACCTGTGAATGAATAGACTGAAGAAAAATTGATGCGGAATTGAGACCTGAATTTGCATAAATACTGACTGATCATTACAACTGCATTACAGAACTTATTTATTATAGTTGGAAAGACATTTCCACTACCTCCTGTACGCCCGTCAACCAATTTGCTTCTTTTTGTGGAAACAGTGTTAATTAATAACAGAGGATAATCGAATGTCGATAATAAACTTTCCAAAATGAGAAAAGAAAACCATTTTAAGATATACCAATGGCTTCATTGCTCTTAGACATCAGCAATTAGTTTTCCCAGACCGAGAAAGTATTAATCGTCATATTCGAATTTATCATTTTGTTAATAAATTTCGCGACATTATGTGTTTCAACGTAACTTTATATGATAAGATTTACATATTTATCCCGGGGGAGAGGAAAGCCGATAAGACGGCTTAACCATATGGCAATCACAGCCTCTCGTCCCGTTACCATTCCATATCGGGTATGGGATTAGTTAGTTATTTGTTTTCGGAAGCATGGGCTTGATGCTGGAGAAAGCCACCTACGGCGGCAAGGAGTCCCGCAATCCTCTCGCACATAACCATCCCCGCATGGGATTCGAACCTGCGAACCCACGCAGAGTAATCAGAGGTGCGGTGGCGAGCGTATTCCTAATGCTTAGCAAAGGGGTCGGCAACCTACGGCCGCGGGCCGGATCCGGCCCGCGGAGTAATATAATCTGGCCCGCGACGTTTCACTGAATTATATTAACAAAACAGCAACAGATTTTACTGTGAAACAAGTGTGGATATTATACCCTAACAAGTATATAATTCACATTTACTTGTTTATTGAACCTATAATTTGATTATAATTAGACAAATGACAACAAAATGCAGAAAAGTTGATTCTAAGTGCAAAGGGTTCAATGGCGACGAAAATACTCAAATGGAATTTTTCGAGATGCAATGCAATGAGGAAATAAATCTATATTCTATTCGAGAGATGTATCACTGCTCGATTTTTATTATAAAAAGTATCATCCGTTCGGTTTTCAACTTTCTAAAAATATGTGCGGCCCGCCAATGACTTGCAACCTTTAACTTTGGCTCGCGAGCAACAAAAGATTGCCGACCCCTGGTTAGCACGAAGAGCCACACCGCCACGCAGTATAAGTTGTCACTGTCAGTACATATATATTATGAAAGACATTTTTTGCATTAAGCCGTAATTAATGCATTTACTCTAATACTGCAAGTGATGGAGAGAAACGATGCTTTTTTAATGTTGTTCTTTTCTCATTATTTCAATATCTTGAAACACATATTTTTTTGCCTCTGGAAATTTCAAATTTATTCCCAGCAGCTGAATAGTCTGGATATTTTTTAATAATTTTAATTTGAACGTTGTCTTAATATTAATTTGAACGTTGCCATATCGAAGGTTCTGTTTTAATACAAGCGAGCACACTCAATCGGCTGTTTGCATCTTCGGGTTGTATGACATGGATAAAACTGGTTATGCAAATTTATTTCAAAATAGACCGGATAGAGCCGGTTAAATATCGCTTCTTCTTTTCGTTTATTTTTGTTGCATCGCTGTTAGCGTGTTATAGCATTTATTGTGTAAATAAAAGCAATCGCAGTCAAGGTAATTTCTAATTTATTATTTCATAATTTCAACTCCGGTAGTGTTGAAATATTTGACAGCTTACTCCTTACAGTTTACACTATGATCCCCGACCAAAATTAGACTGCGTTTAGTCATTATCAACACACCACACTTAATTGTGCATGCCTATCAGGAATTATTTTTGCCATTACAACTCAACTCGTCAGTTAATTGAGATAAACATCGCCACAGGCTAGATTTTATTCGTGATAAGCTCTGTCGGAGCTTGAAAGCGCCACCCGGTACCAAAACTTGTAGTATTTAGTAGTAGCTACAACAGAAAGTTAAAGAGAACTTAATAATAAATATAATTTTTAACTTTCAAGTCGTATCGCAGTAGATGCTGTTATTTTTCTGAGGATCATGATCCCATATCAAACATTCTAATCATTATTAAAGTTAGTAAATTCTTAAGGACTGTAAATAATGTTTTAAGCTATCATATACAATGCAAAATAAAGTACATCTGATAATGTACCATGTGTGTATTTAACACAGTTTTTGTGTAACCGTAGCAGAAGACCATTTGTCTGTAGGCTACTATTTCATTATTTTGCATATTATAATATTTGTATTCTGCCCTCTCTCACCGAATGATTATGCTACATTGGATGCGATCTCAGCGATGCGTGATCTTGGTGATTTTAGTTGGGTGTGTTAGGAACTGAATTCTATGAAAATGTCTTTATGAGATTAAACGCGTACCAAAGTGGTACCACAATTGGGGCGACTTTGCTACGCGATTGGGATCACGCTAAGCAGATGAGATCGCATTCCAAGAGGCACCTAGAAATTGTATTTCGTTCAATACTAGAAAATTTTATTTTTACGATTAAAGCATTGAGTAGATCTTTGTATTAGTTCAGTCTACCCGGAGAAAAAGTTGGATATCGTCATGCATTCGATACTGTATACCTTGTGGGTCTGCAGTACAATAGCTGTGAAGTCTTTATCAGGTATAGATATGTTTTAAAAATATCAATTAGACGAGCCGGCTCAATCAATGATAAAGAAACAGAGTTATATCGGGTTTAATACTATAGGGATAGACCTTTTAAAATTGAATTTACTTTTATTGGCATAAATTATTGCGTTCAATCGCGGATTTTTTGTGGAATAAATCAGTAATACACTAGTAATAGAGGTTAGAATAATTGAAAGATAAAGATTTATGAATCCTGTTCTAATAACACTGAAATGTGGGTACTCCCGAAGTGTGTGTACCCGTACTTTTACTATCACTACCGTCCTATTACGAGTTCGGGGACTGTTTGTGTTAGCCAAGTGAATATACCTCTGCCCATAAGTTTCAGTCCCTTCACACAACTTGGTGTAAAGTAGACGAACAAAATTAGTTACCTCCATATTGGTACACTACACATACTTCTGGAGCGCCGAAATGTTTACTTCAAAATTTAGGGGAGAACTGTAATTCTTTCGAATATCTTCAAATCTTTTTACTAGCTCAAGACTGTACTACGGACGGGTGTCAAAATGGAGGGGTCTGCGAAATTAATGGAATATGCACCTGCACAGGCGTTTGGATAGGACCACTCTGTGGCGAAAGTAAGTCATTCGGATAGCTTTTACTGGTTTCCTAAACCCGATACCTAACGCATACCTATACCAGATGCTACCAGGCTATAGCGGTAACTGAACTGTATGAAACGGTTTAGTGTTCACTGAATGTGGACCACCACCATACATAATCGTTTTTTACTCATGATTTCTATTACTCATCTGTGATGTCATAGACAAGGTCATTTTGCTCTTGTTATGTTCACATTAGCATTATACTCTAGGGCAGGCCTGCCCAACCTTTTTCCTCTCGCGGGCCACTTTCACATAAGAAAATTCGTTGCGGGCCGCAAACGTTTGTACCAAAATTTAATACCAACCAAGTCCTAATTTCGTTAGAATTTATATAATACATAGAAGGCAAGATTGTTAACATAAAATCAATCACGTTAATAATTATTTACTGCATGGTTACTCATCAGTGCTGGCGAAATATTCGAATATAAAGTCGAATATTAAAATAGCAGTTTAATATTCGAATATCTGGTAACACAAGGCGTGGACATGACACTCGCGGGCCGCTGAATCAAAAAATCAATCATTACACAACGCACTTGTGAATTTATGACGACCACACGAGAATCTGCACAGAGTTACTAACAAGACGTGAACCCTTATACTCCATATAATCGACTCCTATGAGTCTGTAAAAATTTGTAGAATCGATGTTGGCACGAGAATAAGCCTTCAAACCACTAAGAAAGATATTGAATTAAGTTTGGATACAAAATTTATAATTCGCGCTTAAAGTTATCATATATTTGTTTTTTACGTTGAAACGTACTTGACCTAAATATATTAAGAAGAATCAATACTTCCCATATTATTGAATACTTTACATAGATATTTGTCCAGTGGTTGCGTGTAGTATTTGAGTTACCATTTACAATGCTATTCTCTTGAGCCGCAAAAATTAATTTGTGAAAGCAGAGCAAACAAGGAAAACAGTTGGTTAGTCAATTAATTTTCACTTCCACCTCGCCTTTAATAATGACAAGCGCGCAATTTCTTAACGCGTGGCAAGAGCAATCTGCAGTGCTTAACGTGTCAAGGGTGTTTTTCTCAAGTATCACATTGTTGCATTAGTAGCGGTAACATTCAACAAAAATCCCTACTTGAAATTATTTTCATTATATGTTTTCATGAAATTTTCACATTTAAGTTTTGTGCTTTTATATTAGCTGCTTGTGATTCCTTACCTTGCTTGAACGGTGGAGTGTGCACTCCTAAAGATATGGGAAGTTTTGAATGCACTTGTAAACTGGGAATGACAGGAACAACTTGTAGTACGCGTGAGTCATTTTTATAATTTTACCTATTAAGTACAATTCTAGGTTGTAAATAAGGATGTAAGTTTCAGAATTTCGAATCGAATAAAATATTCGAAACTTACATTCCTAGTTGTGAATGAACGTATTGTTTAATTTGATAGCTTGTGAAAATATAATCACCTGTCAATGAAATTTTATTTTTTTAAATTTTATTCGTACTCTCGTGTTGCGTTTAAACTTAAAATTGTCAATGTATAAAAATATTTTGAATTGCATTGTCATTTTATATTCGTGGCAGTTTTGTTATCAGTTCCAGAGGCCTTATATCAAACTACGGCCCGCGGGCCAAATCCGGCCCGTTTGGTAATTCAATCTGGCCCGCCTGATTCTGTCACAACTAAACTAAAACCGAATTCTTATGTTAAGCTATGAAATAGCTCACGGAATTTGTTAAATTCAGTTCTGTCACAAGGCTCATTGTTTTCCACTTTGGCTTTTGTAACACTGTAAATATTTTCCGTAAAAAGTAACTTTTTACGTTATACTTACATGCCACGCCAGTCTAGTTGAGCAAAATTTATGGCCCCTGTTCTAAAAACCGTGCCAACCCTTGCCTTATATCCACATAAAATAAATAAATGCTACTGGACACAAAGTGGATCTATGGATCGTTTTGTTATTATGTTGTTCTCGTTGGTATTTTGCCTCCTATCGTTATGAAAATATTCGTTTTTCACTTTTATTACCAGACCAATTGCTTTGAGATTTTCAGTGGTGAAAGATTGTTTTACTTTTATTCATTTCAAAAATTCTTGTTGGTTCTATGGAAGTCGTTTTTTTATGTGCGATTATGTTTTTTTATTTAAAATTGAAAATTGCTTCTTGTGGTGGTATAGAGATGTGTTTATATTCTTTTATGAGAATATAAGGAGAAACACTATGCACTGGTGTTGCGTTATATTCAGCCCCAGGGTATATAACGTGCTATTGTCTGTTTTTAAATCTCATACCAAAATATTTTAAAAGGTTCGTGATTGAGCTCACATGTTTTGATAGTGGCCAATTCTAATACCAATCTGAATTTTCCCATTACGCACTTCGCATTTAGGGATTTTAACTACAACGAATTACTTCTTAATCGAATAGGATTGACCATGCCACAGAATATTTCTAATCGTTGTAAATTTAAATATTCGGAAGTCGAATATTTATTATTAGTATTAAATGCCAATTTCTTCAATCATTCAAACTGAAGCAAAAGTGAAATTTGAAAGTAATCATATTATTTGAAATCAAATACATTTTTGACAAAGACTCTGTAACTCGCTGTTACCTAACCAATTTTTCTGCTTCCAGCTGTTACCCCAGTAACGGACTCGAGATGTACTGCAACGGTTCCTGCTAATGGTTGTGAGATTATATGTCTGTCAAATGACGGCTGTGCATCTAACGAATTGTGTTGTCCAGACCAAGGTTGTGGAACGGTATGTTGGCCGTTTGACCCATGCGACCCATCACCGTGTGAAAATGGCGGAACGTGTATTGCAGACGGAAGAGATTTCACCTGTCTGTGCAAGAAGGGATTTGAGGGAGAAGTTTGTGAATCACGTAATATAATATTTTGATATATTCTAACAGTATATCAAACTAACTTGATCACCCAAGTGAGTCGAAAACCTGAAAATTGACTTGTAATAAAGACTTGTAATAAAAGTAGAACTTAAAGGTGATAACAAAATCAATTGGACAATATCAAGTGTCAAATTTTCGAACCCATTTACAAAAAAAATGTTCACCCTTTTTTATTGATTCACTTTGGCAAATATCAATTTCTACATTTGAAACAAATGCACTTTTGACTGAAACTCTGCAACTCTCGGTTACCTTACCAATATTTCTGCTTCCAGCTGTTACCCCAGTGACGGATCCGAGATGTATTGTACCGCCCGCTGCTAGTGGTTGTGAGATTCAATGTGTGGAGAATGGCGACTGTGAATCTAACGAATTGTGTTGCCCAGGCGGGGCTTGTGGGACGGTTTGCATGGCGTTTGACCCATGTGACCCATCACCATGTCAACACGACGGAATCTGCGTTGCCGACGGAAGAGATTTTACCTGTAAATGCAAACTTGGATTCATGGGAACATTTTGTCAAATAAGTAATACGATTGGTTGATATATTTTAATTCTATATAAAAGGCTAGATACCGGCGATATTTATGTGGCGGATATTGACGACCTTTATGCAATCTCTAAACTGAGGAGTTACTTTTATTTGCTTTTTCTGGTTCGGCGTTGCCGATTCAATTTATCACACCATATGTGAAGTGGGGTCATGAGCTAAGAGTTGTGTAATCTGCGAGGCCCAACGCTGTTTACCTAATTGTCCGTCCGCTACGCCATCGCGTCACCACAAATTACACTTGCTAGCGCCCTAGGGTTTATGTCCATATGGTATATTTATTTATTCAGGTATGGTTTGATAAACAATAACATTACTTATCTTAACAATTTGTTTTAAAATTTTATGTTGTACATTTTTGTCTCGTAGATTTTAGAACATATTAATTTTTATATACTTCTGGAGTTTTAAATTCTTAAAAAAATTAGATTTGTTAAATCGAATTTGGTTTCAAAATAAACGAGAGAGCAATGCTCAAATATACGGACACGAAGACCCAAAGGAAGTAGTATCAAGCCTTTTATGGTACCAGTAGTCTGACCACCAGTTCACTGAGATGGGATCACGGAGCTACGGCACGCAATTTTTATGACTAAAACTTCGAAGCAAACAACGAATCCCATAGATCCCACAGATATTTTTGAAATAAATGAAAGTAATAGCCTTCTGGCGTCAACACCAAAATTTGAAGACTAAATATTTAAAAGCAATTGGTCTAGTAGTTGCAGAAAAAAGCGATTTTTACACAACAGCAACATAATAACAGCGATCGTGAGGTCCATTTCGTGTACAAGGATGGGTACTCCCGTAGTACAGTGTTTTACAACCTTGGTGCCGCGGCACACCGGTGTGCCGTAAAATATTGTCAGGGGTGCCGTAATTTGTGTGTCTATGCGGTGTAGCGCCCGGCAGAGTAATCATGTAGTTGGCGCGGCTCATCGTGCTAAGCGGTAGGAATACGCTCGCCACCGCACCTCTGATAACTCTGCGTGGGTTCGCCGGTTCGACTCTCATATGGGGATGGTAATGTGCGAGAGAATTGCTGTACTCCTTGCAGCCGTAGGGTGGGTCAAAATAACTAACTAATCACATACCCGACATGGAATGGTAATCAAACGAAAGGCCGTGGTTCGCCATATGGTTAGGACGTATTATCGGCTTTCTTCTCCCCGGGATAAATATGTAAATCCTATCCTCCTCCTACTGTTCTATGTCAGAATGTGGCAGCAGCAGGTGGCAATTTGTCCTTTTGTCTTTATTGGACCTTACTAAAAAGGTAGCTATCAGTGATTAAAAAGGTATGTATCAGTAGTAGATGATTAAAAGGGTAGGGTTTGGGTTACTGATATCAAGGTTGACAAACACTGCCGTAGTACGTGTTAGGGTTAGGCCCTAATTTTTTTCCGATTCTCCTTATTTTGTTTTTGTTTCGAGTTCGGGGACGGTCTGTGTTAGCAAGGTGAATATACTCCCATAGGTACCCATAGGTTTCATTTAGATACCTCCACACATACTTCTCGAGCGCCGAATGATAAAGTCCGTCAAACTATAAAAGCGTCGGTTCATCCATAGATATTAGCATTAAAATACAGTATTTTCAATAAATAATACCTATTTGATAATTTTCTAGCTGATGACGTCGAAATTGATCCGAAATGTCCAGAACCAGAACCCGTGGTATGTGTAAGAATGGGCGACATAGAATGTCTGAACAACGAAGGCTGTGAAAGCGGAGAAATATGCTGCGCTGGTAGCTGCGGAGGAACTCAATGCATCGAACCCAAGAAAAAAAATCTAAGTATTTCCGATTTATTACTGAAAATTCTATTTGAATATCACGATAACAATTATTGGACGGATCGAGATCTACGGGCCGTTTTGCTGGAACGTTGTTGTTGTGACTTCTCTTTTTAACCCCACTTTTCCCAGCCGGGGCGAAATCTTTTTTCGGGGAAGAATTTTGTTGTTATCGAAACTGAATTTTGATTTGTATTATTACCGATATTCTTTAGTTATTCAATCATACTATATTACTTATTTATGCACATATTATAATCTACTTAAACGACTTGCGCTTAACGATAGCTGCGGATCCATTGAAGATTTAGTAAATAAGATCTTTTTATGTTGAGAAGTTCTTCAATAGATGAAGGAATACATTTAACGGAGTAGGTTGGCAACCACTACCTCAACCTTGGCTACTGATACACATTTCTCAAATTTTCTATAGATATGGGGATAGTGTAGCTATGAGACTTTTACCTGTTTTTTTTTTAATTTTGTTTTTGTTGGTTTAGCTAGCTCACCGGTATCTATATCTGAAGGTGACTTTGTTGCAGTATTCAGTAAGTTATACTCTTATTCACAATATCTCAAGTTTCTGTTTTGTTTTCACAGATTTGCTCACCTTCGCTTTTATAGCCCTACTGTCTCGACCCAAACAATGCCCGAGTGACTGCTTATATAGGGCTTGTCACACTGGACATATCTGTCCCACGCATATCTACGCCACTTGTGGCACTACCTGTCCCGATTGTCGTCCACGTTTCTATACCAAATGGAATCAAGATATATCGTCACTTTGTAAGTCATTTTTCAGTTTATTTTTTGTGTGTTCTTATCCCATTGCGATTTTGGATCTTTCGTACAAAGCCACTAATGCAAAAAGTGAGATTTAAGAAAACACCCCACGGCATTTTCGTGTATTTTTATCCCATTGCGATTTTTGTGGATGTATTATGACAAACTTAAATTCCTAATATCGTCATGAAAATTCGAAGGTTGTTGAGAGCCGAAAAACTATATTTTTTTAATTAATTTTTTTTAAAAAGAAACCTTTCACGAAATACTTGACTTTTGTTTCATCAAGAAATACTCAAAATTAGATTTATTTGCGATTGTAAATTAATAAGACATGATTTTATCAACCACTTGATTTATGTATTTCAAAATGAACATTTATTTCGCAACAGGCCAATGTCCATACCATGTTCCTCGAGTTTCTCACTGCGGAATGCATTTATGCACCCAGTCTCATTGCTATGGTAACCCCGCTTTGGAATGCAGAATCAGCAGCTGTCGAGGATGCAGGGCCGGATACTTCGACATTTACGGTCGTGAAATTCTATCTTGCAATCAACCACGTGGGATAGCGGTCAGCTATGTTCAAAGATAATGCCATCTCTGATGCAAGTTCCAATTTTTAACCGGATAAACCGTTTCTTAACCGATTCATTCTGTTCTATTCGTACCTCAGTATAATACACAAGACATTATGGCTATATGTTGGCTATTCACAAACGTCTGTTACCTATTTAAAGTGCAGCCTTCAATACAGGAGGGCCAAATACAAAAACATGGGTGAACCCGCAAGCCACACATTTACCTAACATAGGCTTTCTAGCAGTTGCAGACACACAAATTTTGATTATAAATTTTGTGACATGCATTGTTTGCTTTCCATAAACTCAGATATACTTTGGAATTGGAATTCTTGCACGTACTAAATTGAACTAAATTAAAAACTTGTATCGCGGGAAGCACACCATTAAAATTGACACTTCTCCGCGGGCCACACAAGTTTTCCTTGTGTGCCTTATTTGACGCGGGCGCAGGTTGCACACCCCAAATTTAGAGGGCTTATATTCTCAGAAATTCCAGCAGTGCAATTCAGAGATCTTAGTTACAAGTTTGATAGTTTTCCGTCTTCTTAAATTTTCCTCTTGCACTTAGAAGAGAATTTGTCTCTAAAAATGTTGATATTAGAATAACGTGAACAAATTTTAGCATATGTTAAATTTTTCTGTTTTTGGAAATAGATTTCCCGCCAACATCCAAGGACTTCAAGTTAATTGATACAAACACTGTTATATTATTTTGATGTGGATCACACACTCGCTTATATTATCACACTGTATGCCTTATGCGCTAGGAAGTTTTATGTTTACAAGACCGCAATAGTGTAAGTCTGTAAGAAGATAAGTGTGTGAGTCTGTCAAACAAGATAACAGACTTCAGATTCAAAATGGTGGGCGTGAGCGCAATTATGAATTTTAGAATGAAATTCATCCAATTAAATAATAAAATGATAAAGTCATTTTTCAGTAGCACCGAATAGCCAAAGTCCACCTGCAGCGCAATTTTTAAAATTGTGGTGAATACAGTCGTCGACAACCAGCAGTTATTTAAATAAACGCTGATGCTAAAATAACCTTATATTTGGGTAAAGGTTAAAACCACAATTCTGTGTATCATCATCTTACCATGAGTCACCAACATGCACCTAAGGGCGATATGTGAATCAAACAATTTATACGTGCATTGATGAAAGACACGATCAATGACACGATTACGAACTTTTGACTCCATCCGGGACAGATAAGACTAGTCATATTATAAGACTATCATACACAAAGTATCATAACTTCGAATATTCAAATTAACATCCCGTGAAATAACGAATTTTGTATCGTTAATTGAATGAGTCGTTTATCATAAATTCAATTCAACATTCAAGAATGTTCTTGCATCGACCTAATACATCATCGTACTCAAACAAATACACAGAATTAGAATAATTCATCGCCATTATACGTGCATTTTGACTTTATTTAAAATTGGATATAAATGAAATGTAACAGTTCAATTCGTTTTTTTACCACTTTGAAACTTCAATTTTTTTTTTAAATCAATAAAGGCTGTATCGTGAGCATCAGTGATCACTAAAACAAATAAATATTTACACATCAAACAGTAAAATGAAACTTATAATTTCAAAAAAAAAATACTCATCTGCTTAAATAACTGAAAATAGGTGAAAATATTCTCAAACAGTGCGGCGTATCCCACAAGGGGTGCGTGGACAATTTTTTGAGGGGACATAAAACTAATTAAAAATCAAAATATTTGTTAGATTTGACCTTAATTAACCGCCTTATTTTGAATATTTACGTTCCATTCACGTATTTTCAACGTGTTTTTTGAATAAAACATACTTTCGTCTTACTATCTGTTATTTGTAGCTTATTGTTAGCTAGTCATTTTTGAGGTGGGGCGCGAGACTTGACAAATTCTAAAAAGGGGGCGGCTTAAAAAGTTTGAGAACCACTGTTTTAGATGCAATAAATCAAACTTCTTCTTCATTGGTTTTACATTCATTAACATCACTTGAACTTAAATTGCTTTTTTGATGTTTTCCGTCGCAACATTTGCAATGTGGATAACATGGCAGCATCCTATCCTTCCAGTCGTCAAAGCAAAGAAGCAGACACCACAAATTGAAAGCTACATTGACATTATAGACCACCGATAATCCAGATATAGATAACACAACAAATGCGAGAATGTCGCTTAAAATTGTTATAGGAGTAATTATCATCAATCTTTTTAATAAGTTAATAGACTTCTGTTGTAATCTTTGACCCTTGAAAGATTTTTTCAACGTTTTTCTATGACGAAATAACGGAATTATAAACAATGCAAGAGTACAAATTTGAGTTTCAATTTGATAAAGAAGAAAAACAAAATGTTATCCATGTTGGTAAACAAGTCAATCTTATCACATTATTTTGAATGCCATAATATCCAATCACAATACTAAAAAACAAATTGAAGAATAACATGAAAAATCCTTGAAATCGACTGAAATTATGCAACGGTCTTGATGAAAGATGCCTCAAAGATGCTTCGCTGTGAAACATTGTCTGACGAAGCCACAATATGAGATACTCCGTAGTAAATGCCCACTGTGATAGAAGTACGTCAGCTATATAAATTGGGCTGTTGATATTTCGATGAAACATAAACACCGCGACCATTTTAGATAAGGCAACTAGGCCAGTAAAAACAAGTGTAAAACTCATCACAGATCGAAGGTTCGAAGCCAGCAAAAGGTCCGTGCATTTTCCAAGTTGAAGTTTAAATAATCTCTTCGAAATAAGAACGTAGATCTGACAGAACGTTAAATAAATCAAAATTATTGTTGCGACTATGTCGACGTAGAATTTCTCGTTGAGTACATCTTCAAAGGATTTAGAGAAACTGTTGGAATTGTTCTTCGAGCAGTTCATACTTGATTCCGTGTTTCGTGATAAAATCTAGATTTCAGCAGCGAATCGAAATTTTGACTGACAATTAATGACACAATCTGACAAAACAAATCAAATGATTAATAAATTTTGGGGCAATGTAGACAAAAGTCTAAATTATGGTAACTCGCAACCATGGGCGTGTCTAGAGGGGACCATAGAGGCAGCCGCTCCGGGGAGAATGTTGTAGAGGTCAGTTTGTTACTCAGTTTGTTGATTTAAATAAAAATATTACTGTAAAAACATTTCACTCTTACTTGACCTTCAATTTATTCGTTTTCATGTATAACAACATCTATAATTTATTTATCTTTCAAATTATTTATGAATTTTGGGACAAGGAGCTTCATTACCAGAAACTCACCCCGGGTAGCAGAGAAGTTTAATAACACGCCTCTGCTCGCAACATAGATATAGCTACTTCTCTGAAACGTGCTTAAACAGAATGTCGAGCAACATTACATAAAAAAAATTGAAAGATAAAAATATTCATAAAAATATTTCATTTTAATAAATATTGAGTTGCTGAAATCATTTGCTCGTATAAACATTAAATCTAATATCTGAAGTGATTTAAAAAACATAATTGGTAAAAAGGATTACAGGATCTTTTATACAAAGCACCCGCCAAAATGCAACCCCGCACGGCTAAAAATTAAAAAAAATAGTAATTATCCAGTTAGGGTTAGATGAGGGCTAGTAATGCTGATTGTTCCGAAACATTTTTCATTAGTGGCGGGGGGGGATTTGCACAAAAAATCCGAATTACAAACCGCCTTGCTTTCATTGCGTCCAAATATTGCATCGCGAAAACAACGTTCCTTCGTAAACTTTTCTTGCAGTAATCACATTCACGAGTTCTAATAAATAATCTAATCGTATAGAATTTGTGACCCTGTTTAAACTATACAGTCATAATGGAATTTTGTCTTATTGAAACGGTGATAAGATACATGAAAAATGAGTAATTGAAATTTCCAAATTATCGCCGACTTTCCATGCATTGTGTTTAATCAAATTAGGTAGAATTTGCCAAATCGACGAACAGCCTATTCAGCAAACATAGCTGTACTTAATTAACCCATAGAGCCATAGCTGCGTCTCTAAAGGCTCATTAGAACGCTCCATAAACTTAACTATGTATATATAGCCTATTAGCACAATACATATATACAATTTAGCACGCAGTACTTCTACTCAAGCCATGTCTATAATGAATGTATATATATATATATAAGCGGTCGTAATAAGTGACTTCCGTGGGCACAAATCAAGAATGACAATTCTACTTGATTCAAGAGTCTTGCCGCACGCCAACACACATGAATTTCTCTAACGTTTTCTAAAAAATCGCATCAACATCGGAATCTCAAATTACCATGCAATGCCTTTTGAGCGGTCACTGCGTTTGCGCATTGGGTGAAATAGCCTATAATGACGTTTTCTTGTAGCGTTCAATCCATAATAACTACGGGAATTCAAACTCTCTTTCAATATTAATCTAATTGTGTTCAACTCGCGATTGCGTCCACCATAAAAGAACATTACCTAATACATTACATAATAAGGCGACACCAAAAAAATGGAAATTATCATACTCGCCTAATAATACGACCCCCACAAAATCAGGTCAAAAATTTGGGTCTAGAAAAGCGACCTATTTGCCGGAAAATACGGTACTTCCCTGTAAAACAGATTTTTGTACTTCACCATTGCACGTATTAGCCCGCCATCCTACAACCATTGCTTTTCCAACCAGCCGGACTGTTTGTGCAAATAGCAAACTGTATGTAATTTACTCTTACTTACTGTGATATGAAAAAATAATATTACACATGATTGATAAATACCAATAGTCGTTTGAATCTCAAAATATTTTTATTATATCACAGTCATATTATGTCATCAAATGATTTATATAAAGTCATTTATACTGACGTAGAAGTGGGATCACCTGAAAACTTTCTATGACGCAGCATGATATGACCAACGCGGAAGTAGGCCGTAGGCGGATTTGCCATATAATAATATGTATTTCAAATGCAGTGCAATCAAAATGGCGTCATGTGCTGACTCCTAGTGATAAATTCTTATGACTACCTTATAACAGCAAATGTGTCAATACCGAACAATCCGACGTTCCTTCAACCTTATTTCATTAATAACGACAACATATTTTCTTACAGATTATAGGCCATGATTTTATTTCGACTTTTCTCATTTTAGTTTTCTTACGAGTTTGGGTACTGTCTGTGTTAGCCAAGTGAATATATTCCTGCAAATATTTTCCAGTCCCCATATACAACTAGATGTAAAGCAGGCGAACAAAATTAGGTACCTCCACTAGTTACCAACAGTCTTCTGTAGTGTGAATCACATGTCTTTTTTACACATATTTTCTGACTGCCCGTCCCCAAAACCCCGTATACCAGCACTTCAACCTACAAGGCATTTGTAGAAATTGAGAGAAAGAGAATCTATTGTTTTGTCAGACCAGAATACAGAATATGTAAACGAATAATCATAAAATAATAATTAAAACCTAAAAGTTCTCAGTAAATGATTGGGTGGTCACAAATCCGGTTGATTTGTTTTTAGATGTGCATAAGATATATAGAAATCTGCCAAATTTTTTGACAATAAAAGGAACTACCACATTCTCGAAGACTAGCCAATTTATCGAAGGTCTGTGTATTTACTATATCTGAGAGTCGCAAGAGACATTTCCACATGTTGGGACAATCCTTGAAATTCATGTTAAGGTTGATTTTGTCTTTGACCTTGATGTCCTAATTTTAGTGTAAATATTTCAATCCATTTATTATTCCAGACCGTTAAGGTCCATATGAAATAAGCTTTGCACTATTTGCACACGAAATTAACATTCAAGAGATGCATAGCATTTAATAAGTACGTGAAATTTATAAAGATAACATTTCTAGCAACAACAAAACTTTTTATTATAATACACGACATCAAGAAATGCCAAATTTTTGCTTCAATTTGTTAAATTTTTCTTTAACGTGGAAATAAACTTTATATTCATCCACCATATTAATCGTTCGTAACTTTTCTCTAGATTTGTCTGTAAGAAAATCTTGCTTCCTAGTTGCGGTCTCATTTTTTCGTTGCTGAAAATTCTGAAAAGCGCGTACTTTCATCACCCCTGTGAAATACCCCGGCAACAATTTTTCTAATAGTAAGAGGGTTGTTTCAAATTCTTCTAAGATACCCACGAACAAATAGTCTTCGTCAATGTGTGTTGTTGCAATTTCGACTCTCTTATGTTCATCCGGTTGTAAACATGGAGGATCATGCACACCACAAAAATACAATCCTATGTAAAACATCATTTCAGAATTAGGATCACAGACTCCAACACTTTTGTCTACACAATCGTTTATATCTTCCAAGTCAGATTGCGAACCAGTTTTTACTTCGCCCTGAAGGTCTCCGTATTTGAGATAATTATAATGAGAAGCAAATCTTTCAATCGGGTCTCGTATCATGTTAATATAAATAGGCTTCTTGAGATGATATCGTTTAAAATCTAAATAATGAATATGCCTGTTGTAAAACGAGGGTGGAACAAGGTTATTAATTGTCATCATTTCTTGCAAAGACTCATAAACACCTGGATGTTCAACTGCCGTTACCAGTGATTCCTGGACCCAAAAATTGTTGCGACCAGACAGATGATTAACTAACGCCATAAGTGCTCTACTTCCACACTTTCCGACACGATTATAAAAGACTGTCCTGGTTCTAGATTTTTTGAATGCTTCCATATCTAATTCAATTGATTTATTTTCTGTATTTTTTTTAATCCTTGATACAGTTTTATATTTTTCATTTCGATTATTTGAATCTACTCTTTTCAAAGGTTCCCAGTTCCGAAAGCAATACACTAATAAAGCAACTGATGCCACAGTCAGCACTAGCTTTTGCTTGGTAAATCTTGGCATCTTTAAATACTGTTGTTTCTGAACGTCCAGCAATTTTATCAACCGATTCGGGTAATCCTAGCATTGCTCTATTTCCACGATTTCATTTTTCTTCAATACAAGAATTTGATTTGCATCTTTATATTAAATCGCATTTATGATTGAATGAATGCAATGTTTAAATAAACTATAAATATGAAATTGGTAAACAATAATTAAAAGTAAAGATTATGTTGATATGCTAGGTATGTACACTACATTATGTTTGGCGCTCCCGAAGTATGTGAACTAACATGGCGGACACCGGAACGTATATGTACCAGGTAATGGTTAGGACATAATTTTATTCCAATTTTCCTTATTTTAGTTCTATTACAAGTTAGGGGACTAGCCAAGTGACTCCCGTAGTATACGTACCTGAAATTATGACCTAACCCTAACCTTGTACACATACTACGTTCCGGTGCCCGCCATCTGGTTACACGTACTACGGAAGTACCTTATATTTACCTTTCTTGTGGGTCAGACTGGCAGATGTGAAACGACATCGATTTTTCCATAAGTTTGCATATGACTTCTAGGCTATATCAGTAGTATTCCGGTACTTAAAAACCTTTTCCCATTTGCACTAATATATCAATAATGATAAAAGCTTGAGATTCTGCCCTATTGCTCGACGTTCATTATAAAATGAAGGGGACTAGCCAAGTGACTCCCGTAGTATACGTACCTGAAATTATGACCTAACCCTAACCTTGTACACATACTACGTTCCGGTGCCCGCCATCTGGTTTCACGTACTACGGAAGTACCTTATATTTACCTTTCTTGTGGGTCAGACTGGCAGATGTGAAACGACATCGATTTTTCCATAAGTTTGCATATGACTTCTAGGCTATATCAGTAGTATTCCGGTACTTAAAAACCTTTTCCCATTTGCACTAATATATCAATAATGATAAAAGCTTGAGATTCTGCCCTATTGCTCGACGTTCATTATAATATGATCATGGTATTACTTTCACTACTTCTAAACTATAAATAAAATTCGCTAAGCAGCAAAATTCGAATGCTGAAATTCAATTCCTAATAAAGTTCTGCCAGCACTGTTGATATCAAGTTCAAGCGTCACTAATGTAGAACGGTGGTCGTTCGTCGATAAGATTGCTGTATTACCCGAGGGCAACTAAAGACGCGCATATCAACCCACGTATATATGCTATCATTTTATATTCATTATACCGATTAGAAATATTAGTCTGTTTTCCCTTAATTGGAGACAGTTTTAAGACTTCGACTCGATGACCTTGATTAATAAACACAATTTTGCTTCCACTCCAGACGGAATATTGCACCTACTGGGTTTCCGTTTCATGAGATTATGACATAATTTTTTATTGTATTAAAATGGTTCACTTTTTACAGGAAGACGGAAGTTTATTGAAAATTCACTGTTGAAAATTTTGACTCCGGTTTCATCACATAAACAGGTGATGTGTAAAATATAATTTCCAATTCAGATTATATTTTGAAATATTGAAACTGTTATTTCTTATTAATTTAGATCGAGGGTTCCCAAACCGCGAGCCAATTACTTTCCGCATCACGATTTATAATAGCCCGCCAAACTTAAGTGAAATAATTTAACAGTTCAACTTTAACCGTAAATAAATACTAATACGTTTAACACTTTTTTGCGTTTTAGATACTGCCAATTGTTACATCATTACCACTGTTCAAGAACGTGTGTATCAGTAACAATTCAATTATAACGGTATCATATGTATTCGTACCGGATTATTAGGATTACATAAGGCAGTATTTTAGGTATCGGCCATAGACACTGAAAACAGACGTTATTTAGATATATGGCAGCGTTCTTGTTTCGGTACTCCCGTAATATGTGAACCAAGATGGGGGACACTGGAACGTAGTATGCGTACCAGGTTAGGGTCAGGCCATAATTCCAGATACAAATACTACGCGAGTCACTTGGCTAGTCCCCGAACTTTCAATAGAACTAAATCAAGGAAAATTGAAATAAAATTATGGCCTAACCCTAACCTAGTACACATACTACGTTCCGGTGTCCGCCATCATGGTTCACATACTACGGGAGTACTCTTATTTCTTTATTGGAAAAAATCTAACTTCAGCGATTTGTCTTTCTTGCCAACAAAATATTCCAGTCCTAAGGAATACAACATTAGACGCCATTATGAGACGAACCATTCTTCAAATTATGATAAGTTGAAGCGTGTGTTTGAAAATTTAATTCATCGCTAAATTCATACAAAAGTCAAAAAAAGAAAAGTGAATTCACGGTATTGGCCAGTTATATTGTAGCCCACAATTTCGCCCGCTGGTTGAAGAGGAATTTTTCCACGAATGCAAATTTTGGAATTCATTTCTCCTGATATATAAAAAGTATATTTCCAGCATCAGTCAACACTACTACGAACAATAACAAATCAAAACTTCGATCCAGACTGAAAGATATTCACTTAAATGTGCCATTGCGAATACACGTATGTACAAAAATACACAACTAATTTATGTTGGCATTTCGTTTTTTATTATATTTACGTATATTGTCATGTTTTTTGTGTGTAACAAAACAGGCCATACGCAGCCATTTATACGAGGCCGTATGTCAGATGAGCAAGTAACTTCATTAGTCAATATCAGTCGCAAATTCTTTGTTGAAAATCGTGCTTGTTATTCCTCGGACATTCTATCACCTAACTATTATGATTAATAATAATATTACATAACGCAACTGCGATATTAGGTGTATCAAGCTTGCAGCCTATTTTTCAAATGGACGCCGTCGCGCAATCCCCTTCTGGCTCGCAAATATCCTTCTATTTCGAACTTCGCGGTCAATCAACACAAAATAACAAAACGGGGTCACAATTTTATCATTTATCAAGTATAAACTGTTCAAGGAATAATTCTCACGAATTCGTTAAAACCTTGCAGGGTCTAATCAGCAAGACTATTCGACCACACATGGCAATTGCAATAATCTTCCTTTACATGCTGACATTTTATATTCACGGTAGTTTAGAAATATAAGACCGTATTCCCCAAATTGGAAAAAGTTTCAAAACTTCGACTCGATTGGGCTTTACTAAACCACGAAATTTCTGGCAGTGGAAAGTTGCGAACGTCTCACTTTTGGCCAGGATACCATGAAATGAATAAAGTATACAAAATATCAAATAGTGTAAAGCAATGTTTCAAATCAAAATAACTTATTTACAATATATTACACATATATTATACAGAGTAAATTGGACTTCATTGATAGTAAATAAACATTTTATCTGCTTTAGGCTTTCGGAAAATGGAAAATTCGCATGAAATTTGGTAAACTACTCTAGCAGCCAAAATCGAATTATTTTACAAACTCAAGCCAAAACGAAAGTTTAGATGATAAATTTGGATGAACGACTTCTTCTGCAGTTTTACATTCGGTCGCATTGCTTGAATTTAAATCACTTTTTTGTTGTCTTTTGCCACAACATTTGCAAACAGCAAACCAAGGCAACATTCTCGTCTGCCAGTCTTCGAAGCAAAAAAGCAGACACAACAAGTTAAAAGCTATATTCACATTGTAAACCACCGCTGATCCAGTTATAGATAACACAACTAATGCGACAATGTCGCTTAATATTGTTATGAGAGTAATTATCATCGATCTCTTTAATAACTTGATGAACTTCTGTTGTGAACTTTGACCCCCAAAAGATTTTTGTGACGAAAGTTTTTCTGTGGCGAAATAACGGAATTATAAACAATGCAAGAGTGGAAATTTGGGTTTCAGTTTGATAAAGAAAGAAACAAATTGTCATCCACTTTGGAAAGAAAGCGAATCTAATTATATTATTCCGAACACCATCTTAGCTAAAGCAAGAATACCGGTGAAAACAAGTGTAAAATTCATTACAGACCGAAGATTCGACGTCAACAAAAGGGCCGTACACTTATCAAGTCGAAGCTTGAACAATCTTTTTGAAATGAGAACGTAGATCTGACAGAACGTTATGTACAGCAAAATAATTGTAACAACTATGTCCACGTAAAATTCCCCTTTGAGTGCATCCGCGAAAGTTTCAACAAAGATGTTTGAATTGTTCATTGAACAGTTCATACTTGATTCCGTTTTTCGTGATGAAATCTGGATTAGGGTGCCACGCAGACAAACATCCAAATTACGGTAGCTCGCAACATGAATATATCTTTTTCTCTGAAGCCTTGTTCAAATAGAATGTCGGAAAACATGTTATAAAAACATTAAATTTTCATTATAGTTATCATATTATGCACAAAAAATATAAATAGTTACAAGGATTTTGCAGTTCTTGCCTCACTTCTCATATATACCCGCGGTATAGAATCTCAATTATTGAAAATATCACATTTTGATTTTTAATGTCTTAGTTTTAAATATTTTTATTCAAATATATAATTGCCTAACTCATTTATCGAACACACTTTTTAAATAATTCCTGTTTTTCTTCACTAATAGAATTCATGCACTGGACATTACTCAGCCTCAGTAATATATATCTTACATTGTGTGGATTGCTAGACTGAAAATTTTATTGTTTAACTAGACTATTATTCCTCGTTATCATTACCATATGCCGATTACCAAATATTTTTCACAGAATAAAAGTATCTACGGATACCATATTTGAATTGCATCATCACCAGACTACACTAGAAGACTGACTGCAACAGCAGGAACAGCCAGAAACGAAGGCATATAACTTATATAATTTACCTGAATCGTCAGTTTAAAACTGCATAGGAGACTGATTGCATTCATGAAGTACAATTTTGCTCTAAAACTGCAATTAACTTTAGACGCATTAGCATTTTCATCGTGACGTCGCGGAAGTATAGTCACAAATAGCAACTTCCTCAATATTGAAGCGCTAAAGCATATTAGAGCATTTACTCATTTATTTATCGTTTTTATAATATATTTAATCTCATTTGCATTCACCTATGGTACTATATCATGCTATTATAAGCTTATTATACAGCATATACACAAGGGTCGGGAGCCTAGATGACCTTAATCGGTTCTGCACACCGACCCGCACAAAACAATAATCAATCACTGAAATATTTTCTTTATTGTATTATGTTTATATTAGTGTTGATTGTATTTATTGTGGCAATAAATATCTCTCTCTCCCTCAAGAGAAAATTAAGTCGGAGTTTCAATTGACCATAATTTGGCATTCAATCAGTTATGAATCATGGAACTGCATATTTAATTTCAGATAACACGGAATACTAGTTTCATTATTATACTTGCATATTAATATAATTACTTCTTGTACATAAGGCACCAAGTTCTCAAGTACTTAGGGCCTCTAAAACTGTAAAAGTATTCTACAGCTCTGAACTTTTGAATTTTAGGAACCTTCATTAGCGTTGAGTCCACCATACAAGTAGTTAACACTGTTCTGTCGTTAGAATGACTGGGTGGGGTACGGTTACCGTACTGGCATCCTGGTATCGTTATTTCGTCATTAGGAATATTGAACTTCAATAAGTAATGATACACTACTACAGTTCTAAATGCTGGTATGTATGAAAAAACAAATATCGGATTTAGTGTCGACTGTATTTTAACTGTACTGAAGTTACGGTGAAATGCAATTTTCAACATTTAACGACTTTTAAGTAGCATTTCACAATTACCTTATTGGAGTTACGGTGAATTGCTACCTAAAATATTTATTTACTGACGCTTTTTAGTAGTAAGACTCTTAAAAAACGTCAGCCGTTCAACGTTCGAATAGCATTTCACCGTAACTTCAATAGTGACATTATTCGATTTCACTGAAGGTATTAGCTTGGGTCACAACGCGAGACTCATTATATTTTGTCATGCTCAGTTATGATGAAGAATTTGTAGGCGTATAATAATGCAATAATGCTGTAGTCAGGGCTGATTTAGCAATTAAGCAAAAGAAGCACGTGCTTAGGACACCAAGGTAAATGGGAACCAGAGAAATGTTCATAGTCGAGTTTTCGGGAGTTTCTCAGCGTTCAATGAAATGATTGATCTAATTGTTCAGGCAATTCATATATTCATATATTTAGAATATTCTAAATGTTTATAGGCATAAGAACTGTTTTGAAAAAATATGTAAATTAATCATAATTTGGCCTCCAATTAGTAATGAATACTGAAACGTACTTTCAATTTCAGATAACACGGAATACTTGTTACATTCCTATTATTAAACGACGCAGAGATCAAATCGCCAGACACAATCTCTAACGGTAGGAATTGGTTTTCAACTAGTCGGTGTGTTGAGTTGGTCGGAAGTCGCTACAACGTGTGTACGTGGATGTTTTTTTGACTACTACCATGAACTAATGAAACAATACGGCGTTGCATTTCGTGCTAGTGCAGTGTTTCCCGAACAACGTCAGAAAATTTGAAAGACAAGTAGTTATATTTTACGTATGCATTACAAATCCGATGAAGGAATAATTTGAAATCCGATTTGATTAAATTAGGGAAGTTATATCTTCAGTATGAATGAGTAAATTGCAAATGAGACTACGCGACAAACATCCATTCTACACAATGACAATGCACAGTACCATGCTTTGCTGAGCGATAAGCATCGTGGTGAAATTGCGAACGTTTTCGCTTTTGGCCGGGGAGATCTTGAAATAAATAAAGTACCAGTATCAAAATATCAATTAGTAAAGCTCACTTTTGAGTATAATATTTTATTTAAAATATATTTAACATACACATATAATACACGCATATTATACAGAGTAAATCGAACATTTTATTAATTAATAAACATTTAATCTGCTTCAAGCTTTCGGAAAAGGAGAATTCGGGTAATATTCTCTAACAGCCACAATCGAATTTTTTACAAATTTATGCCAACCCAGTGATAAAATCAAATTAGCTACGTAGATTGCATTATGTATATTTTGTTGAGACATTATTTCCACAACCATCTTCGCTAAAATGACGATGCAGGTAAAAACAAGTGTCAAATTCATTGCAGATCGAAGGTTCGATGCCATCAAAAGGTCTGTACATTTTTCAAGACGAAGTTTGAACAATTTCTTTGAAATTATAACGTTAATCTGACATAACGTTATGTAAAGCATAATAACTGCAACTACCACGTTTACATAAACAGTTTTGTTGAGCATATCCTGCAAGGATTTAACAAATTCGCGAGAAATATTCCTCGAACAGTTCACACTTGATGGAGTTGTGATTTCGTATTTTTATTTTGGAATAAAATCTTGATTTCTGCAGAGAATCGCGACTTTGACTGATAATTAATGTAGAAATCTGTCAAAACAAATGGAATAAAATATTGAATTTAGCCGTCATACAAATTCATAGTAGCACCCAACATGGACGGTCCTTTATCTAAAGTCCTGTCCGATAAACTATTGTGAAACATTAAACAAAAACCATGATATATTTTAAAACAGAAATATTCACGACTAATGGGCAATTCTTGCCTCTCTATACACTCCACGTACTGTACGACCTCAACTATCCTATTCCGATTAATGACTGTTTTATATTTAAAATTTCTCAATTATTCAAATTCACATTTGCTTAAACTATTTATTAAACGACCTCTTCAAATAACTTGCTTCTTTTCTTCACCAATAGAATTCGTGCATTGAAGATCATCTCAGCTTTTGTGGATTGCTAGACTATAATCTATCTTTAATCATATGTAAATATGGTACTTTGATTATTTAGCGAGATTATTATTGCTTGTTGTCATTACCATATATATGAAGGTACCTTAATATAGAAAGGTAGATCACAAGTGTATTGAAATAAATTAAAACTGAAAATTTTGAATGAATGGACTTCATATGAAGCGTCCATTCCGGCTCCGGTTCATCACATGAACAAACAGGTAATTTGTAAATCATAACTTCTAATTTTGAATATTTTTTTAAATTGTTATTTCCCATTAATTTATATGATATATATATATATTATGCTTACCTTGTGAAATTTCCATGTCTGACTTTACGTATGCCGTATATTTGAAACTCAAGTATAATTAATAATATGCTTTTAAGTGATTATTAAAAATCAAAGTCAAGCCTAGTCAATGAAGTTGCTTTTCATTGAAGTATGCTCTCGTTCACAAATGTTTGAGGACTTGCATTTGCGTACGTGAGTTTTGCCATTCTGTTTTCATATAATGTCTAAAGTGCATATTATCACTGTGTAAAATTCTGAAAAAAAAAATTGACAGTGTTTATTTAATTGACAGTATTTACCTATAATTTTTTGCTATTCAAATAATTAACATTCTCAACGAGAACACAATTTTTTTTAATGCGAGTAGGAGATTTTTAAACAGTACCCATGCCCCATTCTATATTCTTTTTATGCCCGAAACAAAAACGAATCAACCAATGTGTCCGTTTTTATTCATTGAAAAATCATGTCCTAATTTCATAAAATGCGTATGGGATATTCCATCAGTATTTATTTCCATAAATTCGCTTGTTGCTCTATATACTGCTGTATTAGTTCATGCCATTCGAATAAGCTATCTGTGCGTAGTTAGTGCAAAATATGAAAATATATGGAAATGATAACCAAACATAAATGATCAAAGTACCACATTTACATATGATTAAAGATTCTTGCAACCAACCAAATTCCATATATTACTGCGAGGCTGCAAGTGATGTTCAGTGCACAATAATATTGGTGAAGAGAAGCAGGAAGGTATTTGAAGAGGTCGTTTAATAAATGATTTAAGCAAATATGAATTTGACTAATTGAGAAATTTGAAATATAAAACATTCATTAACCGGAATATAATACTTATATTAATTGAGGTCGCACAGTGGGTGGAGTGTAGAGAAGCAAGAATTGTCCATTAGTTGTGAATATTTTTGTTTTAAAATATATCATGGTTTTCATTAAATGTTTCACAATAGTTTATCGGACAGGGCTTTAGATAAAAGACCGTCTATGTTGAATGCTACTATGGTTTTGATATGATATCTAAATCTAAATGATACCTAAATTTAATATTTATTCAATTTATTTTGACAGATTTTTACATTAATTATCAGTCAAAGTCGCGATTCTCTGCAGAAATCAAGTTTTACTCTAAAATAAAAGTAGGGAATCACAACTCCATCAAGTATGAACTGTTCGAGGAATATTTCTCGCGAATTTGTTAAATCCTTGCAGGATATGCTCAACAAAACTGTTTATGTAAACGTGGCAGTTGCAATTATTATGCTTTACATAACGTCATGTCAGATTTACGTTATAATTTCGAAGAAATTGTTCAAACTTCGTCTTGAAAAATGTACAGACCTTTTGATGGCATCGAACCTTCGATCTGCAATGAATTTGACACTTGTTTTTACCTGCATCGTCATTTTAGCGAAGATGGTTGTGGAAATAATGTCTCAACAAAATATACATAATGCAATCTACGTAGCTAATTTGATTTTATCACAGTGGGCATTTACGTCAGAGTATCTCATATTGTGGCTCCGTCAGACAATGTTTCACAGCGAACCATCTTTGAGGCATCTTTCATCAAAACAGTTGCATAATTTCAGTCGGTTTCAAGGATTTTTCATGTTATTCTTCAATTTTCTTGGGAGTATTGTGATGGGATATGGAGCTACTCAGAATAATGTGATAAGAATGACTTGTCTTCCAAAGTGGATGACAATTCCTTTCCTTTTTTACCAAATTGAAACTCAGATTTCAACCCTTGCATTATTTATAATCCCATTATTACGTCACAGAAAAACGTTGAAAAAATCTTTCAACGGTCAAAGTTTACAACAGAATTCCATCAAGTTATTAAAAAGATCGGTGATAATTACTCCTATGACAATTTTAAGCGACATTGTCGCACTAGTTGTGTTGTCTACGTCTGGAATAGCGGTGATTTACAACGTGAATATAGCTTTTAATTTGTGGTGTTTGCTTTTTTGCTTCGAAGACTGGCAGACGAGAATGCTGCCATGTTTTTCTTTTTGCAAATGTTGTCGCGTAAGACAACAAGAAAGTGATTTAAATTCAAGCAATGCCACTGACTGTAAAACTGCAGAAGAAGTCGTTTGAATTTTTCATCTTCACTTTCGTTTTGACTTAAGTTTGTAAAACAATTCGATTTTGGCTGTGAGAGTAGTTTACCAAATTTCATGCGAATTTTCCATATTCCGAAAGCTTAAAGCAGATAAAATGTTTATTTACTATCAATGAAGTTCAATTTGCTTTGTTTAATATATGTGTAATATATTGTAAATAAAATATTTTGATTTGAAAATGAGCTTTACTATTTGATTTTTTGTATACTTCATTCATTTCATGCTCAAAAGTGAGACGTTCGCAACTTTCCATTGATTGAAATTTCGTGATTTATGAAGTGCGTTCACGCAAGGGAAATCGAGTTCAAGTCTTGAAACTTTTTCCAATTAAACGAATACAGTCTTATATTTCTAAACGGTATAATGTCAGCATGTAAAGGAAGATTATTGCAATTGCCACGTATGCGTAAATAGTCTTGCTGATTAGACCCTGCAAGGATTTAACGAATTTGAACAATTCATTCTTGATGGAGTTGTGACCCCGTTCCTTTATTTTGTGTTGATTGACCGCGGGCCAAATTTCGAAGCAAAAGGATATTCGCGGGCCAAAAAGCGGGAGCGGCAAAAATGGCTCGACGGCATGGAGCGCTGAA
The DNA here is from genome assembly GCF_964204865.1 of Styela clava. Taxonomy (NCBI): domain Eukaryota; kingdom Metazoa; phylum Chordata; class Ascidiacea; order Stolidobranchia; family Styelidae; genus Styela; species Styela clava. Next base: position 5,337,967 of record NC_135262.1, read on the forward strand.
GCGTCCCTTTGAAAAATAGGCTGCACACTTCATTTTAAATACACCTTGCATCGCAGTTTGTTATATATTAATATCCTTAATAGTTAAGTGATAGGAATAACAAGAACAATATTCAACAAAAAATTTGCAACTGATAGTGACTAACGAAGTTACTTGCTCATCTGGCACACGGCCTCGTATAAATGGCTACGTATGGCTTGTTTTGTTACACAAAAAACATCCCAATGTATAGGAATATAAAAAAAAATTGAAATGCCAACATAATTTAGTTGTGTATTTTTGTATATACGTGTTATTCGGGTTCGCTCCAAATCAGATGTTCAAGAGGTGGCTCTAATTCATTACATTGTATTTGCAATAACGCATTTAGGTGATTATCTGTCAGTCCGGACCGAAGTTTTGATTTGTTAAGGTTCATAATTGTGTTGTTAGAAAGAATGATGTTTGAAAATTTTATTTTTATATCAGATGAAATGACTTCCAAAACTGGCATTCTCGGAAAAATTCCTCTTTAACCAACGGGCGATTCTTTTTAGCGATGTTGTGGGTTACAATATAACTAACTAATAACGAAGATTCACTTTCATTTGACATTTTTTTTCAACATGTTATGGAAGTTGGAAGTTATGTTTTACACATTACCAGTTTATGTGATAAACCGGAGTCAGAATTTTTAACAGTGAATTTGCAATAGACTTCCGCCTGACTGTAAAAAGTGAACCATATTAATACAATAGAATATGGGTGTCAAACTTGTGGGTATTCGAGGGCCGCATTTCATTTTGGGAATTTGGCCAAGGACCGCAAACAGTTTTTGATATATTTTGATAATGTATACTTGAAGCATATTTTTAGATAGGTATAGTTTGTGACACATATTGTGATGTAATTAAACAGCAAAAAAAGTTTAGTTATTTTCCTAAATTTCAAATGCCATGTACGTATTAATTTCTTGCATTTCACTATTATTGTATTTACTGTATTTTTTACAAATCATAGATTTTTATATACTAATATCCAAAATATTTTTGAACAAACTTTTGATAAGAAAAGAATAATACATACACTAAAAATGACGTAATCTTAATATATAGACGTAAACTTTAAATAAAAATAACAGAATAAACCTAATGTTTTCATTAAATTTCACATGACGTCTGGCATCTCTTTTGGGCCACCAGCTCACTATTATGAGCAGAAATGATTTTACAGTTTCAACTCCAATTAACGAGGTCACATCGGTTAATTTGGATATTTGAGAATGTTTGATAATTTCTGAAATTCCTCTTTTATTTGTAACTTAGCATCAGAAGCTCGGAAAAAGACAGCAAGTTGTACAATGCCTGATATATCACACGATTCATCAATTGCTATTCAAAGTCAGCAGAAGCAGTTTTTGTTTGTTCTTTTAAATTTGCAGACATCTCATCAATTCAAGTAGCAGCTATATTTTTTGTCAACGATAAATTTTTGAAAAGGTATCTGGGCACAAAGTTTCAACCCTTTCTACGAGACATTTTTTATGAAAGCCCCATCAGTATAAGGTTTTCAGAGACTGCAAAGACTGGCTAAATTCATAGCTCGCAGTAACAGTGGCAACGTTACTTTTACAGATTTTTTCGAAGCAGTTTTGCTATTGATTTAGCTGTGTCTTTTTACCTACGACAGTTTCATGGTTTGAAATTGATCTTTAAATTTGTCATATTGACTGCTGTGCTTATTCTGATAATGTCTACTTATATTGTATTTTTTTTTTCATTGCACTGGTGAAAAAGTGAAAAATTAAACAATGTGCTTTAGAATTTTGAGAAATGCACAGAAATATTGTAATTCTCTTCTTGTACTATGCGGTTCTTCCTAATCACGGAAGCGTTTTTTTTAAGTATTCTTGGGTCAAAATGAGAACAAAAAAATTTGTAATTTTTCAGATCTAATTTCTGTAAATTGTAGTTTTCTTTGTAATAATCAATTTTCAATTTGAAAGGTTTGAAAATTGTATTACATTTAGATAAAAAAAAACACAAATTATTACAAATATTGTCAAGCGTTCGAGGGCCGCATTGAAAGGTCCCTGGGGCCGCATGCGGTCCGGGGCCGCGAGTTTGACACCCCTGCAGTATAAAATCATGTCATAATTTCATAAAATGCATATTCCTATGTATTCAGTGTATATATTTTGTTCGTGGCTGTATATACTGTTGTATTAGTTCAGGGGTCACCAAACTACGGCCCGCGGGCCAGATCCGGCCCGTGGCGTCCTTTAATCCGGCCCGCAATAAAACGAAAAAATGGCGAGTTTTTTTTCAAGGGATGTTTCCCCGAGCATCGACTTCTTTGTTCATTTCGTAACATTGGCCCATCAGCAAGATGCAAAAAAGTGACGTAACAATAGACCCTTTCGCATCCGCTCAGACAGATCCGCTCGCATCTGTCACTCGGACAAATTTTCAGTCGTGGTTTCCAACAATACCTCGTTTTCGCACTCGTACACTCGTGGTGCGTGCTTTCGGCGAAAGTTTTATTCGATTAGATCAGGTGTCACCAAACTACGGCCCGCGGGCCGGATCCGGCCCGCGGCGTCATTTCATCCGGCCCGCGATAACACGCAAAAAGGGCGAAATATTTTTCCAAAGGAAATTTTCCCGAGCATCGTCTTCCTTGTTTATTTCGTAAAATTGGCCAATCAGCAAGATGCAAAAGAGTGACGTGATAATACCTTTTCGCATTCGCTCAGACACTTTTGTCACCCTGACAGATTTTTAGTCGTGGTTGTAAACAATACTTCGTTAGTTTTAGGTTGTGTTTGGGAAATTTAAGTATGAATGAAACAAATTAAGTCAGTCATCATTTGCCTCTTTAGGAGTTATAGTTTTAATAGTAGTAATGAAAAATTAGTCTGGAAATAGCAGTGACAAAATAGGTTTAAATTTTCTACCAGTATGCAACGTTTTCTGCGAAAGATATACTCGTACACTCGTGACGCGTGCTTTCGACGAAACTGTTTACGTTTCTTGTGCTAAAATGAACGTCGAATGTGCATTTTGCGCTAACAGTACTGTAATCCCTCGCGTACTGCTCCAATTTCAAAAGTCACACTAACTTTTGTACTGCCTAAAATGCGGATATTCATGTACGTATGTCACAAAAAAATCAAAAGCTCATCCGATTTAAATGAAAACTGCACAATTAGATAGATCTGAGTGAAAATAAGAAAATAATACCAAGTTTGAAAAAGAAACGTTAAAAAAATATTGGAATTTTAGTACCGCCCGACAGGCCAATTTTTTTCATAAGGATTGTATTACTTTTTTGATAAGAACTGTAATAAATATTAAAAAAAAAACATATCAATCACTAATTTTTCGATCTGCGTCACATCTATGGAATATTGAGACTATTTCAGGATTTTATTCTGGCAATGGTGTTTTACACCGCCGAGAGATCGTGGCAAACAAACGCTGGAGTTGTGCATGTTAGTTTGTCAGTGGTTTATTGGTAAATTGGTAAGTATCAAGATAGGAAAGAAATACACACGTTTACATAAATTTTATTGGTGTCTATGGACAATACCATTAATTTGCATTTAAGTATAACTTGAGCGGAATTTTTGAAAGTTCGGAATGCTGGGAAATTTATGCGCTAATGAAAAAAATCAAATACCGGATAATAGTTATTTATTTTATCTAAATTATGTCAAAATTTTATGGAATTCTATGCTACAGCAAGCAGTCCGTAGTCGTTGTTATGAGCGATATTCCGACACGGCGTAACGGTACTTAGCAGACGTGATGCGGACATTTTTTAGCGCAAAAAGGCGAATTTTGTAACATTCCTAATTCATGACTGCAACGTTTTGATAACAGCTAAACTCAGGATAGTTGTCAAGATATGAAAATCTTATATATTTGTTTTCCTAGGATGTTTGCGATCTATATCCTGCGATATAGATAGAATTTAATATTCAAGTCTTCAGAAATGTAGACTATATATCGTTAACAAATTGAATGGATTTCCCAACTTTTGTGAATTTATTGTAGGCCTATTGCATTGACAAAAATATTTGTCCGGCCCGTTTCAACACAGTTTGAGTCATACCCGGACCGCGGTCAAAAAAGTTTGGTGACCCCTGGATTAGATTATCTAGTAGAACCCATGGCTGTGTTTAGTTGTTTTCACGATGCAAATGCAAGGCGGTTTGTAAGTCGGATCTTTTGTGCAAATCCTTCGCCCCTTATGCAAAAATGTTTCAGTGCAATTTGTATTCCTAGCCGTCACCCAACCCTAACTGGTTAATCACTAATTTTTATTTTTAGCCGAGCTGGGGTGCTTTTTGGAGGGTGCTTTGTTTAAAAGATCCTGTAATTTTATTTATCAAATATTGTTTCGTAAAATACTTCAGATATTAGATTTAACATTTATTCGAGCACAGGATTCCAGCAACAGCAAGCTTTCGAATCTTCGCCTACGAGACAAATATGATATACTGTAAATTAGTCAATGAAGCATTAAGAGTTAGATTATACATTCAACGTCGCGACAAATATGTATTAGATGAGGGCTTCCCAACTTTGATGGCTCGTGGCTCTTTCCGCGGATTTTTGGCACTCATGGCCGACAAGTTTACCATTCTAGTGGTATTTAATTTATAATATTATTTTGATGGGACCCCAAATCCCATTATGATTGAACAATGCGTGCTCAACAAAGTAAAAAACACTGTGAAATGACCGTACCAAGCATTGTAACTAGGAAGTACGGGGCGTTTTCTTGTGAAGAGAAAAGTAAATTCAGTTTTGCGCCTAGCGTTGTAGCCCACATCCAATTAACTGGTCCGGGGCCGCCGATTAAGAATCGCTGTATTGGATGGAACTTTAATATTTTTATTCAGCACTGTGAGGAAATAGCTACGTACGGGGAAATTTCCAGAAAATATAGAATTTGGAAGCGGAATTTTTTGTATTATTTCTCACATCTTGTTTTGAATTGTGTGCTATTTAAATACTGCACATTTCGTATTTTATGTTCCTGAAAATCATACAGGGTTAGGAGGTAAAAAAAAACTCCCTCATTTTAAATTCCCCAAATAAGATTTTATTTGCACCACCCTATATATGCAACCTCTCGCTTGTATCAGTAAGCAAGTCCTATTGTTATCGTAAATTTTCTAATACATACCAAATGTATCTGACGCTTTTCAGTACTTGTTGATTGATACAAGCGAGTGATCGTTTGGGGCAAATACAACTCTAATGTATCATTGATTAACTCATAAATACTTTAAAGGGAGGGTGGCCGTTTAGCTCATTTTGCCTTCCTGCGATATTCGGATATTAAGTAGCACAAAATTCTAAACAAAATGTCAGAGCACAAAACATAAGCAATTTCGTTCTAAGTTTATCTATTTAACATTAATAAAACGTGTAAACAAATAATAATAAATATTTTAATGTGTACATAATATTGATAGAAATATGAAAAATTTTGTACCATACGTTTGATCATTTCTGTGGGTTCTATGGGATTTGTTTTTTTGCGCAATGACGTCATCAAATACTGGCGAAGTTCATATTTGCGTTATGCTTGAAGTAATACAGCTTGCGCTTGTTATGTGTTTTAAGAAGCGAGAAATTCTGCATACATCATTTCAGTTGCCAATAATTGTAAACTAACTTGTACCTCAATACATTCTACATGAAATCAGAGACCTGAATATATCGACAATATCGGTATATTTTTAGCCGGTACTGATACAATTACCGATACCAAAAAATAACCGATATCGATACATTAGTACCTTTCTAATTCAGATTGCAAAAATTTCATTGTATTTCAATATACGAGTCCGATTGAGATTCATCTTTCTCTAATATGCTAAGGCCTACTCATTAAAGAAGTTTCTATTTGTGTCTATACTTTCGCGACGTCACGATAAAATTTGTATTTAATAAAAGTTTATTGAAGTTTTGTACTTCATGAATGCAAACTGGGTTCTAAGATACATGAAAATTATATAAGATATATTCGATATATGTATTCGTTTCTGGCTGTTTCTGCTATTGTAGTCTGTGATAAATATTTGGTAATCGACATAATGGTAATGATAACGAAGAATAATGAAATCAAAAACTTTGATTACAATCGAAGATAATTTTCTGTCTTGCAATCCACACAATGTGAGATATTAATGAGCTAATACATGGATTCTATTGGTGAAGAAAAGCAGAAATTTATTTAAAAATTGTGTTTGATAAATTTGTTGAGCAATTTTGTATTTGAATGAAAATATTTAAAAAACAAGACATTATCAATCAAAATGTGATATTTCCAATAATTAAGATTTCATACCTGGCATAGTGTAGGAAAGCAGGGGCGAGTTTCTGATAATGAAGCTCCTTGTCCCAAAATTCATAAATAATTTGAAAGATAAATAAATTATAGATGTTGTTAGAAATGAAAATGAATAAATTGAAGGTCAGGTAAGAGTGAAATATTTGTACAGTATTATTTTTATTTAAATCAACAAACTGTGCAACAAACTTACTATAACATGCTTGCCGGGGCGGCTGCCCTTATAGCTCCGTCTAGACACGCCCCTGGTTGCGAGCTACCATAATTTAGACATTTGTCTACACGGCCCCAAAATTTATTAATCGTTTGATTCGTTTTGACAGATTGTTTCATTAATTGTCAGTCAAAATTTCGATTCGTAGCTGAAATCTAGATTTTATCACGAAACACGGAATCAAATATGAACTGCTCAAAGAACGGACACGGATAAACTTGAGGATTCTTCAGGAAATCATACGATTATTACAACGTAGAAAATAAAGTACTATCTATGGCACTTCTATTTTCAAACTGGGAGTGTTCGCCCATGGGTAACTCGCCCATGGTACAAGCCACGGCTACCATACCCTAGACACGCCCTTGTTGCAGATACGCGACTCGATCTCCAATGCTCAAATAACTGACGTACACACATCCGCTTATTGTGTTACCTGAATGAGTGGGATAAAGAGACAATGTTTAAAAGTGACTAGGCATTTTGTAATCACGGAAGTCACTTATTACGTCCGCTTTTTTTATATATATACATAGACTTATTATAGACATGCCTTCAGTTTGCTTCAATATTGATGCAAGCAATAACTAGACTTTGTATATCTCATTTGCATGAGGCAAGCAAGGGGGTTAACTACGATTTATTTTATTGTTTTCTTTTTCCTAATCTGCCCAATGCAAGCTTCGCCTACTGGGGACAAATAATATATACAGTAAAGTAATTACTGAAGTACTGGTATTATAGATTTACTGCCGCAACAAATATACATTAGAATAAATTTGTAACACTTTATCCAGAACTGTAAGGAAACAGATTAACAGGAGGAAATTCGACGAATGAGGAATAATAAAGCTTCCAACATTTTGTTTTCTAACATTTTCTTTAAAAATTTTGTGCTCTTCAATAACCAAATACCGCACATTTCGTATTTTATTGTTTTCGGGAATCAACCAGGGTTAGGAAAAAAACTCCACATTACAAATTCCTCATGAATTATTTAGTTCATGAAATATTGTTTTATTTGCCCACCCTGTCTGAGTAATCACTCGCTTGTATCAATCATCAAGTAATATTTGCGTTGCGATAAATTGTTGTAATACATGCAAAATTTATCTAGCGTTTTTAGTAAGAATTATTATTTTTTTTTCACGTGTTTCGTTAATCTCAGAAGGATACTTATATTTGACCAGGTATTAAAGTAGCCATTCGCAAACGTTTTGGGAAATATGAAGGTGGTATGAGTCACGTGACTTTCTACGTCATTCGCAGCGTACTCGAACAACAATTGCTCCTACTCCCGATTTGGCTAGGAACACTAAAATTCAAAGTAAAACAATTTCAAATTTGCCCATAAACGCGACGCTGAAATTTGACCAATCTTTCACGCCAATTTTCTTATTTTGAGTCAGATTTTATTTCTGTTTAGTGGAAAAACTTATAAGTACTATTACTTGATGATAATAATACAGAAATATATTAGAAACTTAAGCAATTAATATCCAGTTGATTGCCATCTATAATATATTTAATCATACTTCACAGCTAATATTAAAATTCCGATACTAACGAAAAAGTGAATAAATACTTTCATCAAGATTTCAACAACCCTGGTTTTCCTAAGTATGAACTGCTCAAAGAACAATTCCAAGAGTTACTCTAAACCCTTTGAGGATGTACTCAACGAGAAATTCTATGTGGACATAGTCGTAACAATAATTTTGATTTACATAACGTTCTGTCAGATCTACGTTCTTATTTCGAAGAGATTGTTCAAACTTCAACTTGGAAAATGCACGGACCTTTTGCTGGCTTCGAACCTTCGATCTGTATTGAGTTTGACACTTGTTTTCACTGGCCTAGTTGCCTTATCTAAAATGGTCGCGGTGTTTATGTTTCATCGAAATATCAATAGCCCAACTTATATAGCTGACGTACTTTTATCACAGTGGGCATTTACATCGGAGTATCTCATATTGTGGCTTCGTCAGACAATGTTTCACAGCGAAGCATCTTTGAGGCATCTTTCATCAAAACCGTTGCATAATTTCAGTCGGTTTCAAGGATTTTTCATGTTATTCTTCAATTCGTTCTTGAGTATTGTTATTGGATATTATGGCATTCAAAATAATGTGATAAGATTGACTTGTTTACCAACATGGATATCATTTTGTTTTCTTCTTTATCAAATTGAAACTCAAATTTGTACTCTTGCATTGTTTATAATTCCGTTATTTCGTCACAAAAAAACTTTGAAAAAATCTTTCAGGGGTCAAAGATTACAACAGAAGTCTATTAACCTATTGAAAAGATCGATGATAATTACTCCTATAACAATTTTAAGCGACATTCTCGCATTTGTTGTATTATCTAAATTTGGATTATCGGTGGTTTATAATGTCAATGTAGCTTTCAATTTGTGGTGTCTGCTTTTTTGCTTTGACGACTGGAAAGATAGGATGTCGCCATGTTTTCCACTTTGCAAATGCTGTGACGGAAAACACAAGGAAATGAGTTTAAATTCAAGTAATGTTACTGAATGTAAAACCAACGAAGAAGAATTTTGAGGTATTACCTCTAAAGCAGTCGTTCTCAAACTTTTTGGGCCGCCCCCTTTGGAATTTGTTATGTCTCGCGCCCCACCTCAAAAATACCTAGCTAGCAATAAGCTACAAATAACAGATAGTAAGGCGGAAGTATGTTTTATTCAACAAAACACGTTACAAATGCGTGGATGGAACGGAACGTAAATATTCAAATGAAGATCAGATATAACAAATCATTTTTTGTTTTTAATTAGCTTCACGTCCCCTCAAAAAAATATCGACGCACCATTTCTGGGGCGCGCCACGCCGTTTGAGAACCACAGTTCTAAAATGACTGTATTAGGAAATTTTCACCTATTTTCAGTTATTTAAGCAGATAAATATTTTTTGAAAATTATAAAAGTTTCATTTTACTGTTTTATGTGTAAATATTTATTTGTTTTAGTGATCACTGATGCTCACGATACACCTTCTGTAGCCTTTATTGATTTTTGAAAAAAAAAATTGAAGTTTTGAGGTGAAAAAAAACGAATAGAACTGTTTTATTTCATTTACGGTATATCCAATTTAAATAAAGTCAAAATGTACGTATAATGGTGATGAATTATTCTAATACTGTGTATTTGTTTGAGTACGATGACGTAACAGTTCAATGCGGGAACTTTCTTGAATGTTGAATTGAATTTGTGAGAAAATGACTCATTCAATTAACCATACAATATTTGTTATTTTACGGGATGTTAATTTGAATACTCGACCTTATGATAGTTTGTGTATGATAGTCTTATGATATATATGACAAGTCTTGTCTGTTTATATTGTATTAACAAACGGTAAGACATCGACCTTAAACTAAGCCCGGATGGAGTCAAAAGTTCGTAATCGTGTCATTGATCGTGCTTTTCATCAATGCACGTATGCATTGAATGAATCACCCGGTGACTCTTGGTGGTTCATGATAAGATGATGACACACAGAATTGTGGTTTTCACCTTCACCCAAATGAAAGGTTATTTTAGTATCAGCGTTTAATAAAATAACTGCTGGTTGTGGACGATTCCTGTCACCTCAATTTTGTTAATTTTGAAAATTGCTGTGCCTGGTGGACTTTCTTCTATCTTCTATCTTTCAATTGATTCAATCCTTTAAAAATTTCATTTCGAATTTGTGCTCACGTCTCGCTTACTTTAAAATAATATAACAATGTTTGTACCAATCAAACTTGAACTCGTTGGTATGCTACCGTAAAATTTATTTCCAAAAACAGGTAAATTACCGTATGCTCAAATTTGTTCACCTTATTTTAATATCAACATTTTGGAGACAAATTCTCTTCTTCTAAGTGCAAGATGAAAAAAATAGCGATGAGACTGAAAACTATTAAACTTGTAACCAAGCTCTCTAAATTGCACTGCTGGATTTTATAAGAATATGAGCGCTTGATTTAAATCAAGGGTGTGCATCCTGTGGTCCGCGAGTCAAATGCGGCACACGAAGAAAACTTGCCAATTTTGAATGGTGTACGGCCCGCGGACAAGTTTAAATTTAGTTTAATCTAGTACTTGCGAGTAATTCCAATTCCTTCGCGTTGTAAAGCCTATATCTGAGCTTATGCGAAGAGAACAACGCATGTCACAAGATTGATAACCAAAATTTTTGTGTCTGCAACTACAAGAAAGCCGCCTATGTTAGGTTAAGGTGCCTGTGGTTTCACCCAAATATTTGTATTTAGCCCTCGTGTATTAAAGATTGCACACACCTGGTTTAAATAGTTAACATGCTTTCGTGAATAGCCACCATGGTGTCTTGTGTATTATACATTGTAAATAATGAGGTACGAATGGAACCTATAAATCTAATCAAAGAAACGGTTTATCCGGTTACAAATTGGAATTTGCATCACAGATGACACTACCCATGGACATATTTGACCGCTATTCTATGTGGTTGACTGCAAGATAGAATTTCACGACCGTAAATGTCGTAATATCCGGCCCTGCATCCTCCACAGCTGCTGATTCTGCATTCCAAAGCGGGGTTTCCATAGCAATGAGACTGGGTGCATAAATGCATTCCACAATGAGAAACTAGCGGAACATGGTATGGACATTGGCCTGTTGTGAAATAAATGTTCATTTTAAAATATATAAATCAGGTTGTTTTTAAAATCAAATGTTACCTCACAATCGCAAAGCAATCTAATTTCAATTTTTTTTGTGATAAAGCAAAAGACTAGTACTTCAAAAACGATTCATTCTCTGAAAAAATTAACTGTAAAAATACAGTTTTTCATCTCTCAACAACCTTCAAATTTTTATGACGATAATGTAAGTTTGTCATAATACATTCACAAAAATCACAAATGGATAAAAATACACGAAAATGTACAATAAACTGAAAAATGACTTACAAAGTGACGATATATCTTGATTCCATTTAGTATAGAAACGTGGACGACAATCGGGACAGGTAGTGCCACAAGTGGCGTAGATATGCGTGGGGCAGATATGTCCAGTACGACAAGCCCTATATAAGCAGTCACTCGGGCATTGTTTGGGTCGAGACAGTAAGGCTATTAGAGCAAGTGTCTTGAGCAAATCTGTGAAAACAGAACAAAAATTTGCGACCACACATAATCAAAATTTTCAAATTTTTGCAACCTGACTCTGAAGTATGATTAAGTCAAATTTTAATGTGTCCGCGAAGTTCGTTGAATAAATATGGTAAATACCTGGAACCTTTTTCTTAGGTTCTTCGATGCATTGAGTTCCTCCGCAGCTACCAGCGCAGCATATATCTCTGCTTTCACAGCCGTCGTTGTTTAGACATTCTATGTCACCCATTCTTACACATACCACGGGATCTGGTTCTGGACATTAGGGATCAATTTCTACGTCATCAGCTGCAGCAATATCAATATCATACTATTAATTTAAAATACTGTGTTTTTGCGCCAATGTCTATCAATGAATCGACGCTTTTACAGTTTGACGACTTCATCATTGTACACGCAATGGACCGCACGATCGCTGTTATTATGTCGTTGTTGTGAAAAATCGCTTTTCTCTTCAGCTACTTTAATAATTGCTTTTAGATTTTTAGTGGTTAAATCTCGTTGTTGTCGCCAGAAGGCTATTACTTCTATTTATTTTAAAATAACTGTGGACTTTATGGGATTCGTTTTTTACTTCGAAGTTTTGTGTGATGACGTCGTAAAATTAAAAATTACGTGTCGTATTTACGTGGTCACATTGCAATGATCTGGTTGGTGGTCAGACTACCAGTACCGTAAAAGACTTGATACTACTTCGTTTTAACTTTCGTGTCCGTATATTTGAGCGTTGCTCTCTCGTTTATCTTAAAAATCTTGTGATTACGTGGTCACATTGCAATGGTCTGGTTGGTGGTCAGACTACCAGTACCGTAAAAGACTTGATACTACTTCGTTTTAACTTTCGTGTCCGTATATTTGAGCGTTGCTCTCTCGTTTATCTTAAAAATCTTGTTAAAATCTACGAGACGAAAATGTACAACATAACTTGTTCTCAAAATGTGTTTGGCATAAAATTCTAAAACAAATTGTGGAGATCAGTAATATTTTTTTATCAAACCATACCCGAATGAGCAAGAGAGCTATGCTCAAATATATTGACACAAAAAATAATAGCCTTCAAGCGATAAATACAATCTTTAGCTGCTAGAAAATTAGCAATTGGTCCAGTAGTTAAAAAAGAGATTTTTTTCATAACGATAAGAAGAAAATTACCAAAAAGAACAACATAATAACAAAACGATCTATAGGCCCATTTCGTGTCCAAAAAATATAACACATTGACATAAATACTGACAATTGTAATTTGTGGTGACGCGTTGGCCCAGCGGTTAATTTAAACTCAACTGGTTTGGGCCTCACCAAGGGTGTTTTAAATTGAGCAGGCAATTCCGAACCAGAAAATTCCCGTTGCAATATGACGCTTACTCGTACCTTTCACTCCAAACAGGGCCAGATAAAAGCAGCCACTAATACCTAACAATATCTTAAAAAGAATCTCTTTACAGACTGACTTCGCTGTCGAAGTTATCATATGTATACAAGCGCGCATTTTCAGAAAAAGTAAGTTTTCAGTAAATCGTTCAGAAAAAGAGTAAAATGATGTTGGCTTCAGAGGCAGATTGTATAGAATAGACCCTTGTTCAGTGTTAGAGTTTCGGAGTCGTGAGTATTTTTCGCATAAAAAATCGCCGGTATCTAGCTTTATATAGTGTTAGAATATATCACCAAATCGTATTACCTAATTGACAAAAAGCTCCCGTGAATCCAAGTTTGCATTTACAGGTGAAATCTCTTCCGTCGGCAACGCAGATTCCGTCGTGTTGACACGGTGATGGGTCACATGGGTCAAACTCCAAGCAAACCGTCCCACAAGCCCCGCCTGGGCAGCACAATTCGCTAGATTCACAGTCGCCATTCTCCACACATTGAATCTCACAACCACTAGCAGCGGGCGGTGCAATACATCTCGGATCCGTCACTGGGTCAACAGCTGGAAGCAGAAATATTGGTAAGGTAACAGAGAGTTACAGAGCTTTTGTCAAAAGTGTATTTGTTTTGAAACAAGAGAGCGATGCTAAAATATATGCCCACGGAGGGCAAAACAAAATATTTTATCATCAATTCCCCGAAAGTAACTCACCAGTACCGTACCTGTAGGCCCGATATTCGATCACAGAACCGTTTGGAAGAAGTTAAAAACAGTGTTCCCAGTAATACAGCGTAATTTTGGATAAAATTTCAGATCGCATAGGATTCATAGAAAATTTTGAGATAAATAAAAGATATAGCCTTCTAGCGGAAAATCAATCTTCAACCACTAAAATTTCCAAAGCAACAGGGCTAGATAAAATCAGCTACTGATATCTAACATTATCTTAAAGAATCTCTCGACAGACTGACTTCGCTGTCAGAGTCAGAGGTATACAAGCGCGTATTGATTAATATGGTGAAAATATCGTTGACAACGGGCCAGCAAGCCAGAAAAAGTTTTCAGTAACTCGTTCAGAAATAGAGTAAAATGATGTTGGAAGGCGTAAAAATTTACGTCTCACTACAAATTCCGCAAAATTGCATATATCCCGCAATACGGTCCGATCCTCTTATCGATTAACTTATCAAATTCGGGCAAAGAAGTAATTCGTTGTAGTCAAATTCCCTAAATGCGAAGCGCGCCGCGGGAAAATTCAGATTAGTATTAGAATTGGTCAACATCAAAACATGTGAGCTCAATCACGAAACTTTTAAAATATTCTGGTATGAGATTTAAAAACAGACAATAACACGTTATATATACCCTGCGGCTGAATATAACGCAACACTAGTGCCTATTCTGTCTCTCCATATTCTCATTAATGAATATAAACACATCTCTATACCGCAACGCCACAATTTATGATTTTGGTAACGTCATCGCACACAAAAAAAACAAATTTCATAGAGCGCACAGGAATTTTTGAAATGAATAAAAGTAATAGCCTTCTAGCGAAAAATGCTTTTGAAAAACTTTGTAAAAATATTCTTTATAAAATAAATAGCTGTTTGACAAGATGTCTGTTTTTCTGGCAACTATTAAATTTCTAGTATATATAATAAATTTCATCAACTTAAAACTCATTTCTGGTTTTAATCTATACGTTGGCATTGGTCGACCGAATTGCCAGCTGATTCTCGGAACCGAATTAGTTGTAAAAATCGTAATCAGAAAATCTTCCTGATTGATTGTTCTGCGAACATATCCTCAAATCACTTGCGGTAGGAACGCAATTTAGTATTCAATTGGGAAATCGTTTGAGAACAATATCACAGGTTCTCTTTTGTATCGAACTCACTAAGAACATGCTCCCTTAATCCATGAAATATACTACGTCACTACGCATCTGCATTAATAGGACATCCGCTACGTATATCTAATACATAATTTTTGTAACGCCAAATATAACGATGATTGTCAACGGCGGTGCTTATAAACCCGCGGTCGTCTAACGTTCAAAACAAAAAAAGAACAGTCACGACAACCCAAGAACGGGTTGAACTCTCTGCACTCAACGCAATATACTCACGCTCTTCACATGTAGTTCCAGTGAATCCTGCAGGGCAATCACACTGGAATGTACCCTCTGCCCTTGTCAAACACCCTCCGCCATTTTTACATGGATTGGAATCACAGGCACTGAAACACGTTGTTCCACAGTTGCCGTCTGCACAACATATTCTATCTTCAGAACAAGTAATAGAACTTAAACATTGAATTGAGCACTGTCCGGTATTTGTATTTGCAGGACATTTGGGATCGAGACAATCTGGACAAACTGAAGAAGAAACATAATACATGATTCGTCGATTTCAATAATAAAGCATTTCGTTATCTTCGTTATCAAGATTCTTTGTATGATAATAACTAACATCACATATAGGAAACGAGACTGATCAATCACGTAGCTATTCAAGGGACCAGACCAAGGGTCGGCAACCTTTTACGGCGGCAAAAAGAACGTTTTTCATGTACCAGCTTTCAAAACCTTGTTTCACGAACCTGCTAATTTGGCGCAACTCTATAACGCCGCCAATTCAAATGTTCGATATTCATTAGCGATAAAATTGCAGTTTGAGCGGGTGACCGTACATTTGAACCCACGTACATTTGAACCTATGTGTATATCCGCGGGTTCAATCTATACGCGGGTGCTAAAATCCATGGGTTAGGGTTAGTATGGGTTCAAATATACGCCAAACAAAAAACAATTCCATAGGTGCAATATATGCAGGTGCAATTGTCGTGGGTTCAAATGTACGGGAACCGTTTGAGCGTGGTATTCCGCCTGAAAATTGGGCAACCAACTCGCTCACGTCTAACTTCACAAAAGGATTCGAAAATTTAACTTGGTATAGTTTACAGACCGCACCGTAAACCATCGTTTTACACTAAACCAGGCTATTTGTGCTCCGTTTCGTTATTACTAGGCTCCGTTATCGTTAAAACTTCAAATGGTTAAAATAAAAAATTCTGTCAATTATGCCCACCACAGTTTCTACCAATATGTAATAAGTATTTGATAACAGTTCAAAAATCAATAATACATACTGTCAGTGCAAGTCTTTCCATTCCACGGTAATTGGCAGATACATTGAAAACCGCCTCCTGATAGTAGAATACAGTCCCCTGCGTTCTGACATGGACTAGAATTGCATTGAGCTAAATATAAAGCGGGTAAATTAATTAGAAGAGTCAGAACAGAGTTTCTAGGAATAAATAGTGACTAGTTTGGTTAGAAGAAATTAATTGAGGCATAAATTATCTAAAATCAGTTGTCGTCTTTGGCACGGGGAACTTGCAGTTTAGTTTTAGAGTATTTTTTAATGCATTTGGCCAAGAACACATAAGAAAATGAAAAGAAAATGTAGTATAAGTTATGTAAAGTTATGTATCGAAGCATAACGAAAATAAATTCGATAGCAACAGAACTGAAAATTACACTCCAGGGTTTATCTTGTTTTATTTTAGTTTAAATTATTTAAATTTCATATTCATTAAACACGATTTTTAGTCAATTCTAGAATATTTCAAGAGAAAGAAAATATTGAGATTGAAGTATACATACCTTCGTTTAGTTCAATTTCATTGAAAAGCACGCTAGCAAATATCAAAAAGAAAATTCCATAATTTGCCATTTTTGCGGTTTAAATTGCACTTCTTAACAATGTAGTGTATTCTATTAAAAATAATTATAATCATACAAAAGCGTCACAAAATCAGCATAAAATTAACATTGTTTCTTTTTCAATAGATAAGGCTAATCGGACTAATATGAGGAGTAATTGACGAGAACATAGAGCAATAAATATCCCATCTAAAATTTGAAGTTTAATCCTTGCTTACGTTATTACGTGTGCGCCGATTGATAAAGTTCGACGCATATTCTCGTTTAGGCACGCCAGCCACAAAATTATAGCTCCCAAAACTGTTCGAATTGACTCAAAACTGACCACACATCCGCTTATATATTCCGATCTATTTTTGAGTATTTTGTTGAGTATTTGTTTCGCGTCGACGAATTATTTTTACTTTAATACAAAAAACAACGAAAATTTAATAAGTTACAACTGTAAGCAACTAGTTCTATTTGTCAACCCGTACGGGCCTAATAACTAAATATCATATGACTAAAATTATGTTGATGTTGGTGGAAATTATGCTTCGTCGAAATATTGAAATAAAGTTACTGATACTGACGCGAAAATTATTTTTAAAACTGAACTGAAAGTTTCAAAAATATTGTTACCCAATCTATATCATAAGAAAGTTTATTGATGTTTCAAGCATGTTTCATCGCTATAAGTATGTGTACCGATATGGAGGTAACTAATTTTGTTCGCCTACTTTACATCAAGTTGTGTAAAGGGACCAAAACCTACAGGCAGGGGTTATATTCACTTGGCTAACACAGACAGTCCCCGAACTCGTATAGACCTAAAATAAAAATAAAATCGGAATAAAACTATGGCCTAACCCTAACCTGGTACACACTTTTGAAATCTTCCAAAACTAAAACTAACTGACACGTGATCGTTAACGTATTCAAGAGGCCTAAAGGCGTTTATCGTTTTTTTTTAAACCGCGATATAAATCTAAATTTTGAAAAGTTTGATTGGTAGCACGCTCTTTATGCGTATTAACCAATAAGGTCGAGTACCTATCTATTTGCTAGAGTTTTCGTTCAACCGATAATTGAATACATATGGTGATGGTTTATTTTTGAAACTAGCTGTTTCATTATATATTGTTTAATCGCATCGAAAAAGGTCTGTTTTTAATATAAACATATATTCCAATATACACGATTTCGAAACGTTTCAAAATTGAATTTTTTAGCTAGGCTTGATCTTTTTTTTTTCACTAAAAGTTACTAGGAAACTGATGCTTGATAAAGAAAAGCTTTGGGTATGAAATATAATTCTATTTCCGTTAGTTAGTTAGTTAGCTACATAATATCTGCAGTGCCACACAATTTATATTTCAGACATAATGCGTTATGTGTAATGTCTTGAGGCGTAAGAACTAGTAATGTTGACATCACAGATTGCACATTTCGGGAGTAAGCCCCATGCCCCCACTTCACTCAGGATGTAAGGAGTTGGGTAGGCGATGCCGAACCGGAAAGATCCCGGTTTACTCAAATAACAGTAGCAGCAGTGGCTGCTTGTACTTGGTCTTGTTCGGGGTGCGAGTAAGGATTGTATAAAATAAACGATATGTTCTAAAACAGTGATCAGCAAACTTTATGTTCTTGCGGGCCAAATATATACATTTTTAGTAGCGTGCGGGCCGCATTATTTTCGCCTATGAACAATTGCCACATTAAACTTCAAATTATGGCGCACTTTCTACTTTATATTGCTGTGTTAAAAGCCTGCCACGGTGGCGCTTTTTTAATATATTATCAAACAATACATTGTTTTTATTTACTTATTATTAATGTGAAGGATGATGTTGTTTCTGTGTCATGGCTAAAGCGTAAAAATCAAATGGCAGCTTCATTGCCCATCGATCGATATGTCGTCCAAATGACGATCTGACGAGCGAGTTCAAAATTTATTCTTAGTGTAATGCATTTTAGATAAAGATGCTCACAGCAATATGTGCTTCCGAACATGCACATGAAATATTCGACCTTCGTCGCAAACCGTTTCCCAAACATTTTTAAATTTAAACATGAACGTAACCTTCAATTACAACCACCGGCGTTCATCAAGTAGATGATATAGAACTGACGCTACTTATTACAAAACAAGCGCCGTACATCAGCACTAGTTAGGCTTCCCGCTGCTTGTCAGCAGGGAACCTATTGTATTCCTGTGTTTTATTATTATTATTATTTATTTATTATTATTATTTTTTCAAATTGGTCCTACAAACTTGAAATTCACCTCAAATGTGCAGAAGTTCTCAGCTAGCAATAAAATGCAAATTTTTTTTACGCGGGAAGCCTGTTGAAGCTGCACGCAGCTCTAGTTACCATATGAATCCGTGTGGAGGCAATAAGAAATTGGGATCAATCTTTGTTTCATGCATTTAAAATCGGGTCGTTCGAAGGCCGCAAAAATCAAGTTCGCGGTCCGCATTTGGCCCGCGGCCCGCAGTTTGCCGACCCCTGTTCTAAAGCAACATAACAACATAAAAGAATTTTACCTCGCGGACCGGCAACAAATTATTGAAATAAATGAAACAGAATATAATGACCTGTACTTGAGTAACATACTTCAATGGTTTGGCAAAGACTAGAACAAAAAAAATCCTAAAGCGCCAAAAGGCAGTTCTAACGACAAACGATCAAGTAGTCTCAAATATACACTTATACATTTGTGTAGGACGGTGGACTTTGGGCACAAAATAGCGATGACGTTTCACAAGAGTGACACAATTATATACAGGGTTTGGAAAAAACTTTCATTCGATTCTGTCCACATGCTCTATCATCTGGTAGAAATTGGTAAGGGATAGGAAAACAAATTTCAAGGTTCAATGTCTAAGTTTGATACATCTGCGAAGGGCCCATCCAAAATCTTATCAAATAACAATCCAACAATATACGGCAATTCTAAAATTGAAATTCCACACTTTTTCTTATTTACAAAGACTGACATTAATTAATAGCACTGTATGCAAATATAGAGTCTCATATTAACATTACTGTAATGGCATCTGCGACGTTGGCCAAGCGTCAGATATACGGAAATTGAACTTGACTTCGTATGAAAACTACCGCGGTAAACTACAGATTGCGGTAAAACTTGGTTGTTTTTGAGGATTACTGGAGAAATAGTTAAAATGATTTAAAATGTAGATAAATTTAAATAATTTCGAATCTAAATTTTACATATCTCGATCGGACATTTAAAGTTGAACAGTTTGACAATATTTTTCCGGTTTAAACAAATTTCTAATCAGTATAGTTGTATAAACATTGGACCGAGCGATATCCTGTTCACTTGGACTAAAGCTCGTATGTGTAGATTTTTAGGTTTTAAACGCTATCGTGAATTAACAGAACACTTCCGCGATAGATCGGAACCTGAAAAAGTGTTATTACTCGTCGTCGGCAATCAATTCCATCCTTGAACTCTTTGAACTCTGAATCCCTAGAACGATGCTACTCTCTCACCCTGACCTCCCACGGCGTCGCATCGATTTGACGCGTTAAAAAATTGTAATATCCCTAATTTCAAATCAAAATAACTTCTAAACCATTAGATATCAGATGGTCTGTAATATGTCATATAAAAGCTTATCTAGTCTTTTATTTTTAACTGGCAATATTTTTCACGAGATGTTTCGATGAGATGTGTAAGCCTATTTTTAGCCCCATCTACTATTTTTTTGTATTTTGGTAATATTTAATACATTTTTTAGAAACGTATCATCAATATAAGTAAAATTTTGAAAAGTATACAAAATTACCTTTCGGAAACTATACGGATGACTTTCTTAACATACGCATAACTCATTTTATTGCAGAATTTGTACTATCGATTCAAATGGTTTGCGAACAAAACTGATCAACTATTTTGACGCCAAGTTTGCGTAACTACGCAAAGGGCGACGACAACATTGTCGTGATAACGTTCATGCGACGTTTCGTGCGTAACTCCCTTTTATATACGTTTACTATTTGAATATGGGACGAAAATGAATGGCCAAAACGAAATATTTGACCCTCATGCATTTATGAGGTTCCGCCGGAAACATCAAGGCTAATTATTCACCGCTGGATATCATGAAGATTGAATAAAAAAAACCGATAACGGGTACACGGAAGACATGGTGGCACCAGTAGCTCATCTGGTCAGTGTTTTACATTTTGTGGCCTCATTAGATTTTCGAAATAACTGCATATACGCTACATTCCTGATATGGCTATATTTACAATGGATTTTAAACGAAAGCTTTGTTCAGATGAAATATTGGATAGTATCCATCTATCGGAAGAAGAAAATATGGCACAATAAAACTCAGCAATGGCGCTAAACAATGCATCCATCGATATGTTCCATCATTCCGTTTTTAGAAATCCTTATTTTTGCTATTCGTATTTTTCATATCTTTATGCAATTAAAACGGCAATAACACTGCGTAATGTGTGTTTTAGTCGAACAGATTTTGAGGCTGGATATAATGCGTAAATTTCCCCGTGTATCGTTTACAAGTCGCTTCACGAGTACGAACTTAAGTAAATGACGTTACGAGCATGCGAGGAAAAGTGTTTCTCGTATGAAACGTAAACGTGTTACGTGCCAACGTAATTGCTTAACGTCGCTGCGTAACGGTGTAAATGTTTTAGGTCGTTATTTACGTCACCTTGACGTCGCCTCGATCTTGCGACAAACAAAATCACGAATAAAAATGCTTCTAAAATTTGAATGGTGCAACACAAGTTCAATCTAATGGTATCACTGGAAAGCTATCTTCAAATTCTACAAATTTTGTCGATAATGTACTAGGTTTAATCGAAAACAAATTGGAGTTTTGTCAATTAGATTTGAGTAATTTTCAGAAGTTTTTTATGCTTTTTAATTTTGCCAATTTTTAATAAGATGATCACAATATTTTATCTCAATTTTAAAAATACACTTAGTCCTGTCCTGTTATCTTTCACACGATGTAAAACTTGTCTAAATATAATAAATGGTTCGTGAGATATGGGGTTTCAAAGTTGCATACCTCTTACGGGATGCGAAAGCCGCTAAAGCGGCTTTCAGCGTCAGAAGACTTTCTCGGGAAAGCCGCTATAGCGGCTTTCAGGGTTCAAAGAGTTAAACGCCTAATTTAACGACGGAAGACGAATCGCCGAATGAAGCAAAAGTAACTTCGCATTTTTTAGGTTATCAAGCGATTACGTAGGTAAAACAATAACAAAACAACAAAATCACTCGGGGTCTGACAAAAATTTTCACAACTGGTAATCGGTACCGGTTCGCGGGCCAGCGGTTGAAAACCAATAGTTTAAAACAGTAATTCAACCTTTTGTTAGAGCGGAATCACAATGAAACATTCTTTAGGCTCGAACAACCCCTGAGCACTAGTTTAATTGTCTTATATTGTCCAAATTGTATAAACTAATAATACAATACATACAAGAAAATCCAATACTGGCAAAATTAAATGATCTTTGAAGTGTTTAATAATAGTGGTATTTGATTATATTTTTATATATATTATATTATAGACACTCGAAATTGAATCTAAACTCGCGAAACCCCTGGAATGTATTGGTGGAGCCCTAGGGTGCCACGGAACCACGGTTGAAAACCACTTTATGCCTTCCTTCTGGAATCGAGTAATTAGCACGCTCCTCACATAAAACAGATGCTTACACCATACATACAATAGCCTGCGTAAATTGTGTGCGGAACTGGTTTTTACTTTCTGTCGACAAAAAGCTCGTTTTTCATATATACATAATAGTTATGAATTTGGTCAAAAAAATGAGTTTTGATTAAAGAAGGCCGACTTTCATTTTTGATACTATGTTAGTTATTGGTCGCTCCTGTAGTATGTAAGCCAAGATGGCGGACACCTGAACATAGTATGTGTACCAGGTTAGGGCTAGGCCATAATTTCATTTCAATTTTCCTTATTTTAATCCTATTACGAGTTCGTGGACTAGCCAAGTGACTCTCGTAATATTTGTACCTGAAATTATGGCCCAACCCCAACCCGGTACACATATTACGTTCCGGTGTCCGCCATCTTGGTTCACATAATACGGGAGTACCAATTATTGCGGTGGCGGAGAACAAGCACGTATGTTGAAAATAGGTAAAACCCATAATTATTTTATTCACCGACCAATGCCAATTGACTACTTACTGATTTATTACTTTCTAACATCGATTCTATATTTGGCATTGCCGTATGTCCGTGTCGCTTGCTCAGTGAAGTGTGCGATTCTAATACTTCTAATAATGACCTATACTTTTTTCCCCTTCTCAATAACAATAAATCAAACGAGATTATGCTTAAAAATATTAATTTATTGCATTCATCACGACTAAAGGTAAAATTAAAAGCATGTAACTATAGTCTTTGTACACGTGTTGACAATATCATTGAATGGCCTATATGAACTTTCATGGTCTCTACGAAACATCTAAGTAATCACCAAATATCCCAACTTCAACCATTCCACCAGAAACATCGTTAATTATTCTGTCGTAAGTTCCCTAACACCATATTAAGCCAACATCATTATTGAATCAATCACACAAATTGAATAAGCGAGCAAACTACGTAGAAATACAATGAGGTTCTTCTGTCAATCGTCGTCGTTTTGGTTGGTTTTCTCCCTCTACCGGATTCAAGGAGAGCAAGTAGATTGTTGACAAGCGCATGTTTCAGCAGCCTCAATCGTGCGCTTTACGGTACTCTGGTCATAGCACACCAAGTTGAGTTCCACTTTGCGTGTTGTCGCTGTCGTACAGCAAGAGCATTTGTTGACGTATTTGTCGAGATCAAAGTGACTACAGTCACTTTGGTCGAGATCAGATGAGTACTGGTGCTGCTACAGCTTCCGACACATTCCGTTATATTTACAAGTTCTGCAGACTTGCATCCATCGATTGTGACGTAATCCAAACTCTCGGTCTGAGGCTCACAACCTTGTGGGTCTGAAAAGAATAAAATTATATTTTAGCTTCCTTCAAACAAACACATAAAGTTTGAGATCCACTGGTCTAAATCAGGGTTGCCATATTGGCTTTTTTAACACCAAATTTGCCATTTTTGACGTTTTCAAACGCGTTTGGCGTCAGAATTTCCGTTTGGCTTTTAGGCGTTTTTTTTGGCTTTTTTGAGTTTATTTCAGTGTCTATCATTAAAATCACATGAAATACAATATTTAGTGTGTAACAATAGTCTATTGCTTAGCTACTTAACATTTTGGATTTTCCCGAGCATCGATTTCCTTGTTTATTACCTTAATTAACGCTTAACCATAACCAATAGGAAATAATTGCAGTTTCTGCAGCCGCTCAGACAGATGTTCAAGCAAGGTTGTAAACATTACCTCGTTTTACTGTCTGCCTGCAAGCGGAGCGTGGTTAGATAATTTTTTAATGAAATTGATGGTTTCAAAATTTGAGAACTGAAAAAGTTTTTCAATAGTAAAGTACGAAATATGGAGAATTTTTCAAGGTATATCACACGTTTAAGTAGAAACATGTAGGTATATCACATACTACGGCACCCTGTACAGTGTATGTATATATTGCATTGTAAAATAATGTTGTTCGTTTGATATTCCTTCTTATTTTTTTTTCAACTTTTTCATATGGATGTCACAGTGTCAGCCTGACTGTATTGTGTAGAATGAAGATTCTGGTGCTGCCATTTAATTAATCCTTTTTACTTTTAAACCCTTCATCCCGCTGAAGTGGAAATCAACACGATAGCAATCGAAAATACAACTTTCAATAATGAAAAAAGACATTTGTGTGGCTCACTAAATGAACTGATGGCTCTACATCAGCATCAGTATTGCGCCAAGCACTTCAAATCCGACAAATTATGGGGCTTTTGTACTTTTTGACTGACTGACTTTTTTTATGTCTTGATTTGGCTTTTTTGATCGCTGGGATCTGGCAACCCTGGTCTAAATTGTGGTAGCTCGCAACATGGATATATCTTTTTCTCTGAAGCCTTGTTCAGAGACAATGTCGAAGAACATTTTTTAAAATCATTACATTTTCATCTGCAGGTTGATGAAAAATTAAATTACACAATATTCACTTTGCCAAGTGTAGTTTCAAGTATTTTGTGGGGTTTGAAGTTGCTATGGCCAAACCCATTTAGCTGCCACAGGCAAGATACCGTTCG
Organism: Styela clava; assembly: GCF_964204865.1. Taxonomy (NCBI): domain Eukaryota; kingdom Metazoa; phylum Chordata; class Ascidiacea; order Stolidobranchia; family Styelidae; genus Styela; species Styela clava. Next base: position 5,362,995 of record NC_135262.1, read on the forward strand.
CACGGCAACTAATTGAATTCTCAAAATCGGGTCAAATTTTGCTGCCGTAATCACGGCATGTCGGCTGTAATGGCAGGTCTGCCCCTGATGGTGATAAATATTGGGTAAAGTGGAACATTTTTTACATGGATGCAGTTTTGATGGATTTGGGGTTAGGTTTCATGTTTAAGTAGATAATTCCGCATGATAAACTAAAATATGGTACAGTACACGATTCAGTGAATAGACCGGTAATAGCGCCATAACCACGACAAGGGCTACCATGAAGTAAGAACTGCGCCTTCACTTTCACGCTTATTTTAGTGATAAGTATTGAAAGTGACGCAGGGGGTCGCGAGGTATGTGTGAACCACCAAAGGGGGTCGCGAGCCCAAAAAAGGTTGGGAACAACTGTGTTAGTGGAAACATTACCATCTACGAGAGCGATTTTGTCTGGCGGTGAAATTCGATCGCTGCGTCATTGCTTATGACAGGGGTCGGCAACCTACGGCCCGCGGAGCAATATAATCGGGCCCACGACGCTTCACTAAATTAAAGTAACAAAACAATCGTTTTGACGAATATATTCTTTGGACTAAATTATATTATAACCTAACAATTATATAATTCACAATTACTCGTTTACTAAGCCTATAATCAATTATAATTAGACAAATGGCAAAAAAACGCAGAAAATTTGATGCTAAGTTCAAAGGCGCTGAAAATATTCTAATAACATTTTATGAGATGCAATGAGGAAACAAATCTATATTCTATTCAAGAGATGTATCACTGCTCGATTTTTATTATAAAAAGTACCATCCGTTCGGTTTTTCAACTTTCTAAAAATATGTGCGGCCCGCCAATGATTTACAACCTTACAACCTTTTGGTCCGCGAGCTACAAAAGGTTGCCGACCCCTGGTTTATGACATCACCATAGTAAGCTAATATAAAGGGAAGCAGTACTCTTTCTTACATTTTGCAGTACCGGTACCGTCAAAAACTTCCGACTTGCGTAGTGAGAGAGTAGCACGAGATGTCGAAGAACCGCTGCAAATAATTATCAAAAGGTCATCATACCAAATGTCGAAGTGAAAAACGAATCACATAGAGCCCACAGAAGATTTTTAAATAAGAAAAGATATAGCCTTTTAGCAAAATATTCAATCTTTAACCAATGAAAATTTCAAAGCAAACTGATCCAGTAGTTAATGAGAAAAGCAATTTTTTTTCAACGAGGAAAAAAATACTAACAAGAGCAACAACATATTAACAGAACGAATCATAGGTTCATTTCGTGTCCAAAACTTTAATTTTCTGTAAACGTTTCCACTCAGTGATCGAATAAAAAACAGTTATAATCTCTTCAGGACAGATTCTTAATTAAAATTCGTATTTTTGTTCGTAAACCATACGAAGAACCATATAGGAAAATTTCATACTGCAATCATCAATATATATGTATTATTTTTAATTAGTGGGAAATAACATTTGACTTTTAAATGAAGAAAATCAAATTTGGGAGTTATATCGGGTTACTTTGGCTTTACTCATTTATATGATGAACGGAGGCAGAGTGGACGTCGCATATACGTAAGTCAATTTAAAATGGAAAATTTTTATTGTATTTCAATATACATGTCCGATCGTGCTTCCAATTTCTTTAATATGCTTTGGGGCTTCATTATTGAGGAAGTTGCTATTTATGACTAACTTCCGCGACGTCACGACAAAAATGCCAATGCGTCTATTTTTATTCAATAAAAGAGTTAATTGCAGTTTTAGAGCCAAATTGCACTTCCTGAATGCAATCTGGCTCCCAGGCAGTTTTAAACTGACGATTCATGTAAATTATAAAATATATATGCCTCGTTTCTGACTGTTCCTGCTGTTGTGGTCTTGTGTTGTAGTCTGGTGCTGATGCGATTCAGCAATCTACACAATGTAAGATATTACTGAGGCTGAGTTACTGTCTAGCGCAGGGTGGTCCAAGGTTGCCGGCTCCGCGGGCCACTAAAATATTTTTGCATTGTTCGCGGGCCACAATAGTGCCAAGAATAGGTAAACGGTGCAATACAAAACAAATTCTTCCATTGTGCAAACACATAGTTATCAGACATAGTCATCTCAGGCTATTAGAATCTGCATTTTAGTTTTAGTTTTCTATGATGCCTATATTGTAAGCTTATATTCTCGAACAAAAAGATAGAAAGCCAGATAATAATTTAGACTGTCAAGCACCTCATTCAACTTCGCTAGTTGCCTCAGCTAGCCATAACACTAGTCAATTGAGTGACATTAGTGATGTAACAATATGTCAAAAATTGTTTTTCTGATTCATATTATTACGAAACAACATGAAATGCCATATTTTGATTATACTCTCCGAATGTGACGCGGGCGACAGATAATGAAGCGGCGGGACACATGTGGCCCGTGGGCCTGGGTTTGGGCCACCCTGGTCTAGCGCATGAATTCTATCCGCTAAGAAAGCCGAAATTATCTAAGAAGTGTGTTCGATAAATGAGTTAAGAAATTCTGGATTTAAATAAGAATATAATTGAGATTTTATACCGCGTACAGCGAGAAGCGTGACAAGAACTGCAAAACCTTGTAAATAGTTATATTTAGCTAAATAGATATCTCAAACTTTATCTGTTTGTTTTGACAGAATTTTTCTCGATAGGTTGTGCCATTAGTTATCAGTCAAAATCGAGATTTGCTGCTGAAATCTAGATTTTATCACAAAAAAAACGGAATAAAGTATGAACTGCTCAGTGAACAATTCCAACACCTTTTTTGAATCTTTCGAGGATTTACTCAACAAGGATTTTTACGTGGCCATGACTGTCACCATCATTTTGATTTACATTACGTTCTGTCAGATCTACGTTCTTATTTCAAAAAGATTGTTCAAGCTTCGACTTGATAAGTGTACGGACCTTTTGTTGACGTCGAATCTTCGGTCTGTAATGAATTTTACACTTGTTTTCACCGGTATCCTTGCTTTAGCTATGATGGTGGTGGAGTTCATGTTTCATCTAAATATAAACAGTGCAATCTTCGTAGCGGCCGTGATTTTATCACAGTGGGTGTTTACGTCGGAGTATCTCATACTGTGGCTCCGTCAGACAATGTTTCACAGCGAACCATCACTGAAGCACCTCTCGTCGAAAGCGTTGCATAATTTCAGTCGGTTCCAAGGATTTTTCATGTTATTCCTCAATTTGTTTGGGAGTATTGCGGTTGGATATGAAGGCATTCGATATAATATAATTGGTTTCTCTTGCTTTTCAAAATGGATGACGATTTGTTTCCTTTTTTATCAAATTGAAACTCAAATTTCCACTCTTGCATTGTTTATAATTCCGTTGTTTCGCCACAGAAAAAGATTAGAAAAATCTTTTAACGATCAACGTTCACAACAGAATTCCATCAAGTTATTGAAAAGATCGATGATAATTACTCCCATAACAATTTTAAGCGACATTGTCGCATTTGTTGTGTTATCTATAAATGGATCATGGGTGGTCTATAATGTGATTATAGCTTTCAACTTGTGGTGTCTGCTTTTTTGCTTCGAAGACTGGCAGACGAGAATGCTGCCTTGCTTTTCTTTTCGCAAATGTTGTGGCAAAAGACAACAAGGAAGGAATTTAAATTCAAGCAATGCGACTAAATGTAAAACTACTGAAGAAGTCGTTTAAATTTTTCTTCGAAACTTTCGTTTCGGCAGAAATTTTTATAATAAAAATGATTGTGGTTGTCAGAGAAGATTACCCGATTTCTCTTGTTCCAAATGCTTATAACTGATAACACGTGCATTAATTGATAAAATGTTCAATTTACTCTGTATAATATGCGTGTAATATATGTGAAATATATTTTCTTTAAAATATTATACTCGAAACTGTGCTTCACCAATTGATATTTTGACATTTTTTATTTATTTCATGATATCCTCGGTCAATAGGGGAGACGTTCGCAATTTCGCCGCGAAACTTGTCGCTCAGCAAAGTATGTTACCATTTATTGTCACCGCACAAAATAGAATGTTGACGCATATTATTTGCAATTTACTCATTGTAATTTATGGCAACTATCAGTTAGGGTCAAAGGTCATCCTAGAGTTGACTAGAGTTTATATATTCAGCTGGCGCCGTGTGTGCTTCTGTATCCAAAATAATCTTTGTGTAATGTTTTGATTAACAAATAAAAGTTTCTGCGATACAACATACTGAATCGTAAATCAGTCTGTCAGTGGTATTAGAAGTAGCCAGATGTAATATAAGTACACAACGTAGCAGAACATACATCTCATTCATGTTAAGATACAACTTCCTTAATTTAAGCAAATCGGATTCCAAATTATTCCCTCCTTGGATTTGTAATACAATAATACATATGTATTATATACCGAACTCGGGTACTCCAGAAGTATGTGCATCAAGATGGCGGACACCATAACGTAGTATGTGTACCAGGTTAGGGTTGGGCCATAATTTCAGGTACAAATACTACAGGAGTCACTTGGCTAGTGCCCGAACTCGTAATAAAATTAAAATAAAGAAAATTGGATTAAAATTATGGCCTCACTCTAACATCGTACACATACTACGTTACGGTGTCCGCCTCCTTGGTGCACGTACTTCTGGAGCGCCCTAATTCGTCTTCTAAACTTTCTTGCGTTGCCTGATCAAGCCTGCGATTCATTTCCTGTCGGTGCATTCTATTCAGAGATATATAAGAAAATTTTGACGTCTGAAATGTTTCCCCCAACAACATCAGGTATGTGGTTCACTATCACCTGGCTGTTTTCCTAGTTATATTGACTCGAACTCCTAGCCCCACATTAATTGGTATTAATTATCACTATGCTTGAATAAAAAAACAACATGCCGTACTTTCATGACCGCAAAATTAAATGATAACTACAAAAAAAATTTCTTACTTGTCATTTATTCGGCAATAAATTACTTTAAAGTGAGAACTTTGTACATGTTTGCCATCAGCTTTTAAAAATCGTGGCATAGCTTTATTTAGGCAAAATAAATACTCCCAATATTTGATACTTCTCATATAATACAATAGCTATAGAACAACACACCGTAACTCCAATAATGTGACTGCCAAATGCCACTTAAAATATTTGATGACTGTCTCTTTTAACAGTAATACTGTTCAGAAGCACCAGTCATTTTAACAGCATTTCACCGTAATTTCAATAGTCAGTCGCCACGAAATCCGAAATATGTTTCATACATTCAGTATTAAGAACTTTAGTAGTGTACCGTTACGTATTGACGTTCAATATACCTAATGGCTAAATGCCGAAATACCGATACCAGTACCGTACCCTACTCAACCACTTTGAGCAGAACTGAGTTAATTAAGCTTCTTACGAACACACCGACGTACTTACGATAGTTCTCTTCTATGTTCTCACTTTAATATTATAAACTTATCAGTATCCATACTAGTAGGGGAAGGTGGGCCAAAGGGCACTGTGGAAAATCAGTTCTCACACTCATACTATATCCGGAATTAGATCTGCGTTTCAATGTTTAAATACGCCCTTCGGTGAGTTACAACGTTCCCGCAAACGGACAACGGCAGTGTGGAGCTACGCAAGTTATGGGATGAAATTGGTTTTGAGAGGTTGAAACTAAAATTTTGTCATTCAAGTTTTTTCGTTTTTCTACTTTAGCCTTTCCAACATCACAATCCACCGTCTGATATATTTCAACTTTAGTCCACTGTAAAATATTCATAACGTTGGCGTGTTGATGTGCCTTCCTAATCTCGACGTGGGACAGTTTCAAAATATTTGTTTCCTACGGGGGAACAATGAACCGGGGTTCAGTGGGACATGCTCCACTGGCCACAATTCGACAGTGTTTGATTCATTAGGTGCTTGGACGCCTATAGATGCGTTATGTTTTGTGTAATATTAAGGTACCTTTTGGCCCATGGCCCAATATGAAATTTGTTTTAGATTCAAAAATATTTTTCAGATACAGATTCGAAAAAGTAAATAATTTGCCATTGGCTGGAATTAGAAATTTTACTTGTTAATTATATAAATGGTGGTTTTATTTTAAAAATTTCACTTCGCTTTTTGTTCTTTTTGAATGTGCACAGGGCCTGTCCGTGTGTGCCCCACAAGTGGGGTACAGTGGGACACTTGACAGACGTTTTTTAAAGCATTTTGGTGAAAATATGTGAGTCGCTAGGAAATTTCTTAGTCGATTAATAAATATATACTACATTTACCCCTCTCTGCATTAGCCCCGCAAAGTGAAATGAATATGCAGAATATAAGGCTCAAATATCCATAAGAAAAAAGTGTCCCAACCTTCCCCACTTTCCCCTATGGTGGACACTACAGTAATAAAGGTAGGTTCCTATAATTCAAAAGTTCATGGCTGAAGAATGCCTTTTACAGTATTAGAGGCCTTAAGTACTTGAGATCTTGGTGCCCTATGTATAAGAACTAATAATATCAGTCAGTATACAAGTATAATAATGAAACTAGTATTCCATGTTATCTGAAATTAAATATGCAGTTCCAGGATTCATTACCGATTGAATGCTAAATTATGATCAATTGAAAATTCGACTTAATTTTCTCTAGAGAAAGAGAGTTATATTTATTGTCATAAAAACAAAATCAACACTAATATAACCATATTATAATAAAGAAATTTATTTCAGCAGTAATAACAGTGATTGATCATTTTTGTGTGTGGGTCGGTGTGCAGAATCGATTAAGGTCATCTAGGGCTAGGCCAGTGGTTCCCAACCACCGGTGCCGGTCCGCGAAGCTTATTTGCCGGTCCGCGAGAAATTTCATTTTGTTGTTTTTCTACCGTCTCAATCGCTTTACCGAAGCCGAAAATACGAAGTTACGTTAGTTTCTTACGCAATTTCTCTTCCGCCGTCATATTGCTGTTTGATATGTGTGGTATGGTTCGACAACGTCTTGGTGCCGAGTGATTACACTTACGCCTTACGCCTTTTGCTTCCGATTCATCGCGAAAGCGCTCCGTCAAATCTCGCAAGATTCAGACACCTGCAAATCATCATGCGTGTTTTTTCTGTTCTGCATGCTTTTCTTGATTAATATTAGCATCAAAATAAAAGGTTATGAATATTTCTTTGTTTTAAGCAGAAAACTGTCAAGAACAGTATATTATTCCATGACACCCAGCGAAATACGAACTTGTTGCGACCCTGCAGGTGGTCACGAGACGCGCAACAAAAGCGGGGCCGCTGAGATCATTCCCGGGTGATGCACAGCAGGATTTTTAGCCTGGTGCCAAGTTAGAAACGACTTTATCATTGTAATATAAATTCATTTTGTTTGGGGAGTCGATCAACTGCAGAGGGATTGATATGATGAACCCGATGAAACCTCTACTTTACAGTCCAGATTTATAAAAGAATCATCGTCACAATTCATGCTTGAGCTTTCTTGATAACGAATACCCATCGTTACGTAATCAGGTAATCAAACAGTTATACGAATTTTCAACTAGTTACTACTAGCTTTGATTAAAACGAGGCAAATAAATTGACTCTGAGCCGCTGCAGAGTTACGTGTTGCAAAACCCCTTTTGAATGCCTCGCTTGCAATTCTGTATTGGAAACGAAACAGTAGCAAAATTCTCACTGGAGTTAATTGTGTTTGTACATAGTTCGGCATGTACATGTTTTTTGTGTGAGATGTGTGTCTTTTTTACGCATAATGGGTGCTCAGTACTGCATTTTATTACGCAAATACATGTTATTATTTTATGTTCCACCCATTTCAATTTCGGGCAGGCACATTATTTGGTAGTTTTTCCTCATGTGAAATGTTTTTAAGTGTACCTTTCTTTTCTAACAGCATAGTGATTGCCCGATATTACGCAAATACATGTCATTATTTTATGTTCAACTCACTTCAACTTTTGGCAGGCACATTATTTGGTAGTTTTTCCTCATGTGAAATGTTTTTAAGTGTACCTTTTTTTTCTAACAGCATAGTGATTGCCCGATATTACGCAAATACATGTCATTATTTTATGTTCAACTCACTTCAATTTTTGGCAGGCACATTATTTGGGTAGTTTTTCCTCATGTGAAGTGTTTTTAAGTGTACCTTTTATTTATCAGCATAGTGATTGCCCGATATTACGCAAATACATGTCATTATTTTATGTTCAACTCACTTCAACTTTTGGCAGGCACATTATTTGGTAGTTTTTCCTCATGTGAAATGTTTTTAAGTGTACCTTTTTTTTCTAACAGCATAGTGATTGCCCGATATTACGCAAATACATGTCATTATTTTATGTTCAACTCACTTCAACTTTTGGCAGGCACATTATTTGGGTAGTTTTTCCTCATGTGAAGTGTTTTTAAGTGTACCTTTTATTTATCAGCATAGTGATTGCCCGATATTACGCAAATACATGTCATTATTTTATGTTCAACTCACTTCAACTTTTGGCAGGCACATTATTTGGTAGTTTTTCCTCATGTGAAATGTTTTTAAGTGTACCTTTTTTTTCTAACAGCATAGTGATTGCCCGATATTACGCAAATACATGTTATTATTTTCTGTTCCACCCCTTTCAATTTTTGCCGGTCCACGAGTACATTTTATTGAATTGTACCGGTTCGCCAGGGTAGAGATCTAGGCTCCTGACCTTTGTGTATATGCCGTATAATAAGCTCATCATGGCATACTATATTAACATAGGTGAATGCTAATGAGACTAAATCAAATATAAAAAAAAAACTAATGGATAAATGCTCTAATATGCTTTAGGGCTTCAATATTGAGGAAGTAGCTATTTGTGACTATACTTCCCCGACGTCACGATGAAAATGTTAATGCGTTTAAAGTTAATTACAGTTTTAGAGCAAAATTGCACTGCCTGAATGCAATCTGGCTTCCAGGCGGTTTTAAACTGACAATTCAGGTGAATTATATGAGTTATATATTCTTTCGTTTTGGCTGATCCTGCTGTTGTAGTCTTCTAGTGTAGTCTGATGGTGATGCGATTCAAATAGGGTATCTGTGGATACCTTTAGCCCACAAAAAATATTTAGTAATCGGCATATGGTAATGATAACGAAAAATAAAGGCAATGCTAAATAATGATATCAAAATCTTAAATACAATTAACGATAATTTTCAGTCTAGCAATCCACACGATGGAAGCTATTACTGAGGCTGAGTAATGTCTAGTGCATGAATTCTATTGTCTAAGAAAAGCAGGAATTATTCAAGAAGTGTGTTCGACAAATGAGTTGAGCAATTCTGTATTTGAATAAAAATATTTAAAACTAAGGCATTATCAATCAAAATGTGATATTTTTATTAATTGAGATTCTATACCGGGTATAGCGAGAAGCGAGGCAAAAACTGCAAAGTCCGTGCCAAGATATATAGTTTTTAAATTTTTTTGTGCATAATATGATAACTACAATGAAAATTTAATGTTTTTATGAAATGTTCTCTGACATTCTCTTTGAACAAGGCTCCAAAGAAGAAGATATATCCATGTTGCGAGCTACCACAATTTAGACCAGTGGTTCTCGAACTATATCTGTTTGTTTTGACAGAATTTGTATCAACAGATTTATTATCGGCCAAAATCGCGATTTGCTGCTGCAATCTAGATTTTTTCACAGAAGAAAAACGAAATCAATTATGAACTGCTCAGTGAACAATTCCATGAGTTACTCTAAACCTATTGAAGATTTACTCAAGGAGAAATTATACGTGGACATAGTCGTTACAATAATCTTGATTTACATTACGTTCTGTCAGATCTACGTTCTTATTTCGAAGAGATTGTTCAAACTTCAACTTGGAAAATACACGGACCTTTTGCTGGCTTCGAACCTTCGATTTGTAATGAGTTTGACACTTGTTTTCACTGGCCTAGTTGCCCTATCTAAAATGGTCGCGGTGTTTATGTTTTATCTAAGTATCAATAGCCCAACCCATATAGCTGACGTGCTTCTATCACAGTGGGCATTTACTTCGGAGTACCTAATATTGTGGCTTCGTCAGACAATGTTTCACAGCGAACCAACTTTGAGGCATCTTTCATCAAGACCGTTGCATAATTTCAGTCGGTTTCAAGGATTTTTCATGTTATTGTTCAATTTGTTCCTTAGTATTGTGATTGGATATGAAGGCATTCGGAATAATATAATTAGATTCGCTTGCTTTCCAAAGTGGATAACATTTTGTTTTCTTATTTATCAAATTGAAACTCAAATTTGTACTCTTGCATTGTTTATAATTCCATTATTTCGTCACAGAAAAACGTTGAAAAAATCTCTCAGGAGTCAAAGATTACAACAGAAGTCTATTAACCTACTGAAAAGATCGATGATAATCACTCCTATAACAATTTTAAGTGACATTCTCGCATTTGTTGTGTTATCTATATCTGGATTATCGGTGGTTTATAATGTGAATATAGCTTTCAACTTGTTGTGTCTGCTTTTTTGCTTCGAAGACTGGCAGACGAGAATGCTGCCATGTTTCACTTTTTGCAAATGTAGTGGCAAAAGACAACAAAGAAATGATTTAAATTCAATCAATGCCACTGAGTGTAAAGTTGTTGAAGGAATCGTTTGATTTTTTCTTCTGAACGTTAGGGTTGGCATAAGTTTGTAAAAAATTCGCTTGTGGCTGCTTGAGGAGATAACCCGATATCTCCATTCCGAAAGCCTAAATAAAGCAGATAAAATGTTTATTAATTGATAACAATTTTAAATTTACTCTGTATAATATGCGTGTAATGTATGTGAAATATATTCTGAAAAAAATATTATACTCGAAACTGTCCTTCACTAATTGATATTTTGACATTTTTCATTTATTTCATGATATCCTCGGTCAATAGGGGAGACGTTCGCAATTTCGCCACGAAACTTGTCGCTCAGCAAAGTATGTTACCATGTATTGTCATCGCACAAAATAGAATGTTGACGCATCTTATTTGCAATTTACTCATTGTAATGTATGGCAACTATCAGTTAGGGTCAAAGGTCATCCTGAAGTTGACTAGAGTTTCTATGTTCAGCTGGCGTCGTGTGTGCTTCTGTATCCAAAATAATCTTTGTGTAATGTTTTGATTAACAAATAAAAGTTTCTGCGATACAACATACTGAATCGTAAATCAGTCTGTCAGTGTAGTAGCCAGATGTAATAAAAGTACACAACGTAGCAGAACATAACGCTCATTCATGCTGAAGATACAACTTCCTTCATTTAAGCAAATCGGATTCCAAATTATTCCCTTCTTGAATTTGTAAAACATGTGTATTATATAACGAACTTGGGTACTCCAGAAGTATGTGCATCAAGATGGCGGACACCGGAACGTAGTATGTGTACCAGGTTAGGGTTGGGCCATAATTTTAGGTACAAATACTATAGTGGTCACTTGGCTAGTGCCCGAACACGTAATAAAATTAAAATAAAGAAAATTGGAATAAAATTATGGCCTCACTTTAACATCGTACACATACTACGTTACGGTGCCCGCCTCCTTGGTGCACATACTTCTGGAGCGCCCGAATTCGTCTTCTAAACTTTCTGACGTTGCCTGATCAAGACTGCGATTCATTTCCTGTCGGTGCATTCTATTCAGAGATATATAAGAAAATGTTGACGTCTGAAATGTTTGCCCAACAACATCAGGTATGTGGTTCACTATCACCTGGCTGTTTTCCTAGTTATATTGACTTGAACTCCTAGCCCAACGTTAATTGGTGTTAATTATCACAGTGGTTCCCAAACCTTTTCTCAAGCGCCCCCATTTTTTTTTAATCTTACGACCCAAAGATATGCTTAAATAAAAAAACGGCATGCCGAACTTTCATGACCGCAAAATTAAATGATAACTACAAAAAAATTCTTACATTTCATTTATTCGGCAATAAATTACTTACAGTGAGAACTTTGTGCATGTTTGCCATCAGCTTTTAAAAATCGTGGCATAGCTTTATTTAGGCAAAATAAGTGCTCCTAATGTTTAATACTTCTCAGATAATACAATAGCTATAAAGGGGTGGGCACAATTTTTTAGTATAAGAGCCGCATGCTGCAAGTAAGAGCTTTAAAAGAGTCGCAGAATTTGTGAATTTATTAATATTATCGAAATACCATGAACAGAAAAGAAGTTCACACAAGAGTCTAATAACAATAAATAGATAAACAAGGCAGCTATACTCAAATATATGCACAGTTGAGCTCATTTAATTTGTGCTCCTCATAGCTGATTTACGAGGGTAGTCTCGTAAGAAGTTTTCATGATTCGTTTCATGGTGCCGTTTAACATTGCTGACTTTATTCTGACTTAGTAGCTTATGACAGATTAAGCACAAAGATTTATTCTCCTGACTGGTAAATGCGTATTCTTCTTCCCATTCTGACTTGACAACTCTGTTTTCATGACATATCGCACAGTAACTTAGATAGACTAACTAACCGCAATCATGCTTCAATACCGCCGACGCATCAATAAACATTGACCATTGTGACGAAAGATTTGCTGACTTGACTGACTTAAATTCAAAATTCAACGCTACAGCGATTTTCATACTAAAACATAATTTGTCCTAATCATTGACGAAAACTTCTTTACGACTTTTAATAAATTAAAAGAGTTTACATTAAAGTTTTTAGTAAAAAATTATTTAAAATTTGGATAATAATTTATGTTAGCGAGAAAAGCCGCACAAAAAGTCTGGCGAGCAGCATGAGGCTCGCGAGCCGCGGTGTGCCCACCCCTGCGAGTATAGAACAACACACCGTAACTCCAATAAAGTAACTGCGAAATGCTACTTAAAATATTTAATGACTGACTTGTTTAACAGTAATACTGTTAAGAAGCACCAGTCGTTTTAACAGCATTTCACCGTAACTTCAATACAGTTAAAAAGCGTCAGTCGACACTAAATCCTATATTTGTTTCATACATACAGTATTTATAACTATAGTAGTGTACCGTTACTTATTGACGTTCAATATTCCAAATGGCTAAATGCCGAAATACCGCTACCAGTACGGTAGCCGTACCCTACTCAACCACTTTAAGCAGAACTGACTTAATTGAGCTTCTCACTAACACACCGACTGTACCTACGGTAGTTCTCTCCTATGTTCTCACTTTGATATTATAAACTTATCAATATCTATACTAGTATGGTGGACGCTGCAGTAATAAAGGTTCCTATAATTCACAAGTTCATGGCTGGAGAATGCCTTTTACAGTTTTAAAGGCCCTAAGTACTTGAGATCTTGGTGCCCTATGTATAAGAAGTAATAATATTAGTATACAAGTATAATAATGAAACTAGTATTCCATGTTATCTGAAATTAAATATGCAATTCCCAGGATTCATTACTGCTTGAATGCCAATTTTTGATCGATTGAAAATTCGACTTCAGGGGTTCCCAACCGCCGGTGCCGGTCCGCGAAGCTTTTTTTCTGGCCCGCGGGAAATTTCATTTTTCCACCGTCTCAATCACTTTACCGAAGCCGAAAACACGAAGTTACCTTAGTTTATTACGCAATTTCACTTCCGCCGTCATATTGCTGTTTGATACGTGTATGGCCCGGCGACGTCTTTGCGCCGAGTGATCACACTTTTCGCCTTTTGGTTCCGATTCATCGCGAAAGCGCCCCGTCAAATCTCGCAAGATTCAAAAACCTGCAAATCATCATGCGTGCTTTTTCCGTTCTGCATGCTTTTCTGGATTAATATTAGCATCAAAATAAAAGGTTGTGAATATTTCTTTGTTTTAAGCAGAAAACTGTCAAGAACAGTATATTATTCCATGACACCCAGCGAAATACGAACTTGTTGCGACCCTGCAGGTGGTCACGAGACGCGCAACAAAAGCGGGGCCGCTGAGATCATTCCCGGGTGATGCACAGCAGGATTTTTAGCCTGGTGCCAAGTTAGCAACGACTTTATCATTGTAATATAAATTCATTTTGTTTGGGTAGTCGATCAACTGCAGAGGGATTGATATGATGAAGCCGATGAAACCTCTACTTTACAGTCCAGATTTATAAAAGAATCATCGTCACAATTCATTCTTGAGCTTTCTTGATAACGAATACCCATCGTTACGTAATCAGGCAATCAAACTGTTGTCCGGATTTTCAACAAGTTACTTCTAGCTTTAATTAAAACGAAGCAAATTAATTGACTCTGAGTCGCTGCAGAGCTACGTGTTGCAAAACCCCTTTTGAATGCCTCGCTTGCAATTCTGTATTGGAAACGAAACAGTAGCAAAATTCTCACTGGAGTTAGTTGTGTTTGTACATGGTTCGGCATGTACATCTTTTATATGTGAGATGTGTGTCTTTTTTACGCATAATGGGTGCCCAGTACTGCATTTTATTACGCAAATACATGTTATTATTTTATGTTCCACCCATTTCAATTTTTAGCAGGTACATTATTTGGTAGTTTATCCCCATGTGAAATGTTTTTAAGTGTACCTTTTTTTCTGTTCCACCCATTTCAACTTTTGCCGGTCCGCGAGTAGCCTACATTTTATTGAATTGTACCGGTTCGCCAGGGTAGAGATCTGGGCTTCTGACCATTGTGTATATGCCGTATAATAAGCTCATCATGGCATAATATAGTATATATCATAGGTGAATGCAATTGAGATTAAATAAAATAAAAAGATAAAGAAATGAGTAAATGCTCTAATATGCATTAGGGCTTCATTATTGAGGAAGTTGCTATTTACTATACTTCCGCGGCGTCACGATGAAAATGCTAATGCGTCTAAACCTAAAGTTTATTGCAGTTATAGAGCAAAATTGTACTTAATGAATGCAATCTGGCTTCCAGGCGATAACCAGACGATTCATGTAAATTATACGAGATACATTACTTCGTTCCAGGCTGTTCCCGTGTTGTAGTCTTCTAGTGTAGTCTGAGGGTGATGCGATTCAAATAGGGTATCTGTGAATACTCTTAGCCCGTGAAAAATATTTGGTAATCGGCATATGGTAGCGATGAGGAAGAATAAAGGTGATGCTAAATGATAATCTCAAAAACTTAAATACAATTGGCGATAATTTTCAGTCTAGCAATCCACACAATGTAAGATATCACTGAGGCTGAGTAATGACCTTTTTCAATGAATGGGTCAAAAATTATATATTTATCACGGAACAGAAGAGTGTGTGTCACAGATATTTAATTAATGTTTGTATCTATAAGAAAATTGCTGCAGCATTTGATTTGTAAAATTTATAAGATTTCAGTTTAAAATGTTTTTTATTTCATTCGTGCCTTGGTGGGTCATCGAAAAAAAAGCGGGGAATCACTTTGTGTCCCGCAGGTCAGTGGTTCGCCACCCCTGGTCTATTGCATGAATTCTATCGACTAAGAAAAGCAGGAATTATTTAAGAAGTGTGTTCGATGAATGTGTTGAGCAATTGTAGATTTAAATAAAAAGTTTAAAGCTAAGACATAATAAATCAAAATGTGATATTTCCAATAATTGAGATTCTATTCCGGGTGGTGCGAGAAGCAAGTCAAGAACTGCGAAATCCTTGTAAATATTTATTTGTTTTAAATTTTTTGTGCATAATATGATAACTAAAATAAAAATTTATTGTTTTTTTTAAAATGTTCTCCGAAATTTTCTTTGACCAAGGCTTCAAAGAAGAAGATATATCTATGTTGCGACCTATCACAATTCAGACCAGAGGTTCTCAAACTTTATGTGTTGGTTTTGACAAAATTTGTTTCGACAGATTGTTGCCAGCTACCTTAGTTTGGACGTTTGTCGGCGTGGCACCCTAAGTTATTTTTATTTTTTTTCAACAGATTGTATCATTTATTATCAGTCAAAATCGAGATTTGCTGCTGAAATCTAGATTTTATCACAAAAAATGGAATCAAGTATGAACTGCTCAGTGAACAAATCCAACAGCTACGTTGAATCTTTAGAGGATGTACTCAACAAGGAATTTTACGTGACCATAGCTGGCGCAATCATTTCGATTTACATAACGTTCTGTCAGATCTATGTTCTTATTTCAAAAAAATTGTTCAAGCTCCGACTTGAAAAGTGTACGGACCTTTTGTTGACGTCGAATCTTCGGTCTGTAATGAATTTGACACTTGTTTTCACCGGTATCCTTGCTTTAGCCAAGATCGTAGTTGACTTCATGTTTTATCAAAATTTGAACAGTGCCGTCTTCGTAGCTGACGTGATTTTAGCACAGTGGGCATTTACTTCGGAGTACCTAATATTGTGGCTTCGTCAGACAATGTTTCACAGCGAACCATCTTTGAGGCATCTTTCATCAAAACCGTTGCATAATTTCAGTCGGTTTCAAGGATTTTTCATGTTATTCTTCAATGTGTTTCTGAGTATTGTGATTGGATATGAAGGCATTCGGGATAATATACTTAGATTGACTTGCTTTTCAAAATGGTTGACGATTTGTTTCCTTCTTTATCAAATTGAAACTCAAATTTCAACTCTTGCATTATTTATAATTCCGTTAGTACGTCACAGAAAAACGTTGGACAAATCTTTCAAAGGCCAAAGTTTACAACAGAATTCCATCAAGTTATTAAAAAGATCGATGATAATTACTCCTATAACAATTTTAAGCGACATTGTCGCATTAGTTCTGTTATTTATATCTGGATTATCGACGGTTTACAATATTAATATAGCTTTGAACTTGTGGTGTCTGCTTTTTTGTTTCGAAGATTGGCAGACGAGAATGCTGCCATGTTTCGCTTCTTGCAATTGTTGTGGCAAAATTCAACAAAGAAGTGATTTAAATTCAGGCAATGCCACTGAATCCAAAACTGCTGAAGAAATCGTTTAGATTTGCTATCTAAACTTTCGTTTTGGCATGAGTTTGTAAAAAATTCGACTGTTGCTGTTAGAGATTATTTACCCGATTTCTCC
Source organism: Styela clava (assembly GCF_964204865.1). Taxonomy (NCBI): domain Eukaryota; kingdom Metazoa; phylum Chordata; class Ascidiacea; order Stolidobranchia; family Styelidae; genus Styela; species Styela clava. The sequence goes on from NC_135262.1 coordinate 5,379,954, forward strand.
TTTTCCGAGAGCCTAAAGCTGATATGATCTTTATTAAGTATTAAAATGTTCAAATTAATCTGTATAATTATGTGTATTATATGTGTATGTGAAAAATATTTTAAATAAAATATTATACTCGAAACTGAGCTTTACTAATCGATATTTTGACATACTTTATTTATTGCATGACATTCCCGGCTAAAAGCGGAGAAGTTCGCGATTTCCCCACGAAGTTTGTTGCTCAGCAAAGCATGTTACGGTGTCATGCACTGTCAGCGCGCAATATGGATGTTTTTCACGTAGTCAATTTGCTATTTACTCATTCATTCCTCAAAGAATCAAGGGTTCGCATATTAACATGCAGGCGGATGAGTAAATGAGTAAATCATAATGACCTAGGTGTTGTGAACTTGAGGTCTTTTACAGGGGCGTAGACATGAATTTTCAAATTCTGTTCAAGTTCTGAAATTTTTATTTGCCAAGTTAGATCGAAACAACTAGCGGGTCCGATCGAACACGCGTGTTTTTCGTCACTACTGTCACATGGCCGACGCTTGAAAACAGAGGAGTGTTTTCACTAAAATGAAGGCACAGAGCGATAGAAAAAGGATTTGAATCTCGGGATCCCAACTCCAATTGGAATAGCTAAAAAAGCTCAAACACGTTCATTCGTTAGATATAATATACGACAAAATTGTTCGGTGAGCCGCACGGAATGTATCAGCATGACAGGGTTTGGACCACCCTGGTCTACCTCATCATAAATCCCGGAATCGCTGACCACTAGATCTTTGAAATGCGATCGTGGAACCGCGACATAGTGTAAATAGTTCAATTGGTCCAATTGTTAAAGAGAAAAGAAATTTTTTTAAAACAAAAATGCAGCAAAAGGAGAATGCTAGAAAGAAAAAACAACAACAATTCAAGAACACGACTAATAGGCCCATTTCGTGTCCAATAAATAAGTTTCAGTGTTTATTTTTTAATAAGGAAGGTTAATATATATGGTACTTGAAGACAAAAAATAAGCGAACATTTTGAAGATTGAGTCGTCTGGTGAACTTGTAATATTTTAATAAACACCGATAAACTATATAAAATTTTGCTCTAAAATTTTTGTGCTGCCCCTCTTTGCTTGTTGCCCTAAGCACGTGTTTACATTGTTTACTGGTTAATCCGGCGCTGCGTTCATGTTTACCATTTTTTCACTTTCATGGCTAAAAATATTCTTAATTTGAGTCATCTGGAAGCATTTGCTGATGCGAACTGCAAAAAATGTCCAGACGAACAAACGAATAGCCAAAGCACTGATTGTAGCCTATTACGCCTCGTATCTTTGGCAGAAGACTAATGCTTTCCTTTTCCCCAAACCAAGTCAGACCAAGTATTTATCTCCAAGTTGCCATATTTCTCATACGATTAATATTTAGGTTTGTGGTCGGTATCTCAGAATGAGCTTGAGCCCATCTGTGAGTTACAGGGAGTCCTCGACTTACGACGTTGTTCCGTTCCCGAGACGCGGTGTAACCCGAATTCCAGTGTAAGTCGGAACATTATACTGTACAGTACATAAAATACGCTAGAGTCTATACATATCGTACTGTATTGTAAAATATGGTATTGTAACAAGTATTCCGTGTTAACTGAAATTGAAAGTACGTTTCAGTATTCATTACTGATTGAAGGCCAAATTATGATTATTTTACATATTTTGTAAAAATAGTTCTTAGGTCTATAAACATTTAGAATGTTCCTTTAGAAAGAAAAACAAGCAGAATTTATTTTAACCGGGCTAATATTGACGTCTGGAACGACTGACCAATTAGACCAGGGGTGGGCAACATACGGCCCGCGACGAGATTTTGACCGGCCCGCCGACTGTATCCAAACACGCTCTGTAATGTGGTCCGACGCATCAGTCCTGAAAGTTGCCGATCGCTCTACTCTCGCCGCACTGTCAGTCAGGGTTGCCATATTGGCTTTTTTAACGCCAAATTTGCCATTTTTCAAACGCGTTTGGCGTCAGAATTTCCGTTTGGCTTTTTGGCGTTTTTTTGGCTTTTTTCAAGTCTGTTCTAGTATCTATTATTAAAATCATATGAAATACAAAATTTAGTATGTAACAACTGAACAATAGCCTGTACTTAGCTACTTAACAATAGGATTTCCTGGAGCATCGATTTCCTTGTTTGTTACATAAACTCTTAACCATAGGCCTACCCAATAAGAAATAATTGCAGTTTCTGCAGCTGCTCAGACAGATCTTCAAGCAGGGTTGTAAACATTGCCTCGTTTTTATAGTTTTGCGTGTAATTTGTCAGTTTTACCTTCTGTTTCCAAAAAATAGTTGTAGAACTTAATTTTCATTATGCCTGATATGGTTTATGCGAGCTTTAGTTTAGTTCTGCAATTGCAGTAACGATGTGAACTACGCTAAAATTACTGAATTAGATATCAGTGGTCCACCTGTGAGCGGCAGGGGGTTAAATAATTTTTTAATAAAACTGATGGTTTATAAATTTTGAAAGTGAAAAATTTTTCAATAGTAAAGCACGATATACTGATATAGGGAGAATTTTTAAGGTAGCCTATATCACAAGTTTAAGTAGAAACATGTAGGTATATTACATACTGACAGTCTGAGGCGGCACCTTTTATTGTATATATTGAATGGTAAAATGATGCTGTCCGCTTGATATTTATTTTACTTTCTACAGTTCTATAGGAACTTTACTTTCTATTTGTGTGCCTCACTGAATGAACTGATGGCTCTACATCATCAGTACTTTACCAAGGGCTTAAAACCTGACAAATCATTGGGCTTTTGTACTTAGTAAAATTGTTGGCTTTTTCTGGCTTTTTTTATGTCTTGATTTGGCTTTTTTTGATCGCTGGAGTCTGGAAACCCTGCTGTCAGTGCAAGCTGGGGAAATAAACATTTGTCTTAGTGAACAAACAATGCACCTTCTCCGACCTTTGACCCCCGAAAAAGTCTTCATATACTTTATCTTTGCAAAATTGTCGGGGCCTATTTTAAGAGTGGTTTCGCGAGTTGGCGCTTATAAAATGGGGTATGTGTTTGAAACCATCATTATGATTCATCGCATACAACAATATGTTTTTTTTTAAAAGTACCGGTAAAGAATTTTGGCCTAGTCTATCATAGTTATTTCTACACTAATTTTTTATTACTGCAATTAAAGCAAAACTCTTAGGAAGACAGAGTGATCATTGAATTATCTGATTTATATTTAAATTTCCGAAACACAACTGAAAACTAACGAATACGAGTTTCAAAAACGCGAAAACGAGGTAAAGTTTACGACCACGCCTGAAAATCTGTCTGAGTGAAAAAAGTGTCTGAGCGCATGCGAAAAGAGAGCATTGTTACGTCACATGTCCAATGTCACGAAGTAAACAAGGAAGTCGATGCTCGGAGAAAGGTTCTTTGCGTTAGCACACTTGTTTAAACAAACGCAGAGAGCGTTGTAAACATTCCCCACTACTGTTATCAGTTATATTTATATTCAGATTCTAAATATAATTAGATTTGAGAAATTAAATTTTTTATTAATATTAGGTTTTATTAACCATGAAATATCCCAAGAAACGTAAAATTGACAGAGAGTGTCGAGCATTTGATAAAGATTGGATACCGAAGTATTTTTTGTAATAATCCGGCCCGCCGAGGACTTCATTTTCCCACATCTGGCCCGACGACTAGAGAATTTGCCCACCCCTGAATTAGACCAATCATTTTATTAAACGCTGAGAAACTCTTGAAAACTCGACTATGAAAATTTCCCTTGTCCTCATTTACCTTCTTTTGCTTAATGCTTAAATCGGTTCTGGCTACATCATCATTGTATTATTATACGCCTACAAATTCTTCAGTATAATAGAGTAAAACTAAATAGAGTTGGTCTCGCGTTGTAACCCAAGCTAATACCTTCAGTGAAATCGAATATCAATTCAAAATCAGTGAGCTCCTGATTCGAGATATGATGAATGCACATGCAAAGTTTGGAGCAGATTCAACCTCGCTTTCGTGAGATATCGCGTAACATACAAAAGTGTCTAACAGACAGACAAACATCTATCAACATACTTACCGATCAAGATCGATAAGTAATAACGGCATAACGAGAATATCGGTCAGAGACCGAAGACTTATCGATCGAAAGTCAGGGGATTTCCCAAAACAGCGCTCTTACTCCATAGTGACACCTTGTGTCCCATAACTAATTAATTAATAACTCGCTAAATATACGACATAATCAACCCAAAATCAATAGGCTTCTGGTCCGAGTTATGATGTATGCACATGCAAAATTCGGAGCAGGTTCAACCTCGCATTCGCGAGATATCGCGTTCATCTAACAGACACACACACAGACAGACATACAGACAAATACCTATCAATATACTTACCGATCTTAAGATCGATAAGTAATAAAGTTTGACAACAGTATAGCGTCGAAATGTGGCAACGAGGCGGTGATTCAAATATGACATTATCTATGAGCACAATTTTTAGAAGGGTGGGGTGGGGTTCAAAATTAGAAGCGGAAATTCCCGCACAACATTCTTTGCGATTAGGCCACTCGTTAAAAAAAAGACTTTTCAGCGGATATCGAGTTTTCTGTTGCGTAAATATCCAATCCATAGCCGAAGCGAGCATTTAAAATGTCTTAGTATAATAATTTAATCGTGTACATCGGACATGAAATTGCGCACATTATTAGCGATTTTTCCAGTCTTCCAGAAATATCAAAAGGGAGGGGATCCGACCCCGAATTATTACTTATCGATCCCCTAACTATCGATCGATAAGTCTTCGGTTTCCAACCGATATTCTCATTATTATGTTTGTCAAGTGTCAAATTCACAGGCCGAATATATATAATTTATTTGTGAAATTTTGATTTATTTATGGCTTGTATTAATCCTATTATTAAGGTTAATTTAAATCGAGTAAAGTACTTTTAACTTACTCAATAATATTAATCGGTAAGTAACAATTTTGAAATTTATTGTGGGACTCCGTGAATAATAGTCAACCTCTTCAGGGGCTCCGTAACACCAGAAGTTTGAGAACCCCTACCATAGGTAAATGCAAATACTTTCGCGACGTCACGATGAAAATCGACAGGCTAATAACCGAATTGCCTAAGTAATTTTTGGCGGTTTTGAGTTTTTTCCCTGAGAATTCCGAAACCCATGAATGGGGATTTTTGTGGCATTCGTATTCTTGCAATTGTTTCGTCATAATGAATTGCCATTGTTTACACATGACTATCGTGACGTCACAAAGGCAAAATAAGATCTGGCTAGTATTTTCGAGTTTTTGCATCTTAGATTCTAGCTTAGCGCTTAAAATTTTGAACTTACACTACAGCGTAGGAAAGTGTGCACTTCAAGTGTAGTATTCACTATCGTAGTCCAATTCATATTGATTAGCTTTTATTCAAGGGTGCATTGCTATTTTATTTTTTATATTTATTATATATTGGAAGCCTTCTTTTTGGTACAAGTGCGTTATATTGATGAAATATATGTTTTAAACATAAAAATAATGTTATTGAAGAAGATGTTTTAACTTTTTGGGATTAGACATCGTAGATACTGGGAATTACATACGTTTTTCGAATGTTTGACTCTCAGGACTGTTGGATATAGTCAAGTTGGGTTGCAAATCTATTCCTATAATTTTCTCGACCAATGATCGCACAATAGCTTTCGATTTTGTGGAGCAAAACTCGCGGTCCTTCGAGAAAAAAAAAACTATGTCGAACAGAGCGCAATATTTGGTACATGTGGTAGCGAAAACCGATATATATTGGGATGTAGATGGCCGAAACAAACAAACCAAAATCACAAAACACAACTTGCCACAAATTCAGATTCAACAAAACACAAATTCAGGACTCATTGTATACGGAGGTTGAATACAACAGGATGAAATAGACAAATCAGTGCTCACTAGAGCCAAAGTAAATTGAAAGCGATATTTCGGATTTAGGTATGTCTCACGCGCGTTTGAACGACGAGGTATAATTATTTTATTATTATTTTCCTAATTTTTTATGGGAGGTGTCAATTGCGGCTCAAATTTGTGAGAGACATTGGGTTAAGTTTAGTTATTTAATTTCGAAAAAAAAAAATACTGCGCGGGCCACTCGGAACTCTTCTTACCTGTCTATGTGATGAACCGGAGACAGAATTCTCAGCAGTGAATTTTCAATTGTATAAGTTCATGCGATTAATATGAGCTATGTGTTCATACTTGTAGGTTGTGCTGAATGTGAAAGCACGTATGGTAATGGCAACAAGCATTAAAGATCGCCCTAAATAATCAAAGTACCATAATTTACATATGATTAAAGATAGATTACAGTTTAGCAATCCACAAAAGCTGAGATTATGTTCAATGCACGAATTCTATTGTTGAAGAGAAGAAAGAAGTTATTTAAAGAGGTCGTTAATGAATGGTTTAGTCAAATATAAATTTGATTATTCGAGATAATCAAAATATAAATCACTCATTAATCGGAATATAATGGTTATATTAATTGAGGTTGTACAGTACGTGGAGTGTAGAGAAGCAAGAATTGTCCATTAGTTTTAAATATTCCAATCCAGAAAAGCTGAGATGCTGTTCAATGCACGAAGTCTATTGTTGAAGAGAAGAAAAAAGTTATTTAAAGAGGTCGTTTAATAAATGGTTTGAGCAAATATAAATTTGACTATTCAAGATAATCAAAATATAAAACACTCATTAATCGGAATATAATGGTTATATTAATTGAGGTTGTACAGCACGCGGAGTGTGTAGAGAAGCAAGAATTGCCCATTAGTTATAATTATTTTAGTTTTAAAATATATCATGATTTTTTTTAATAAATGCTTCACGATAGTTTATCGGACAGGGCTTTAGATAAAATACCGTCTATCTTGAATGCTATGGTTTTGACATCTGAACCTAAATTCAATTTTAATTCGATTTTGACAGTTTTCTACATTAACTAACATTCAAATTCGTGCTTTTCTGCTGGAATCAAGATTTTATTCTAAAATAAAAGTACGGAATTACAACTCCATCAAGTATGAACTGTTCGAGGAATAATTCTCACGAATTCGTTAAATCCTTGCAGGATATACTTGATAAAGCTGTGTACATAAACGCGGTGATTGCAATTATTATACTTTACATAACGTTATGTCAGATTAGCGAAGAAGCGACAATTTGAAAATGACGTTATGAAATATTGAAGCGGCTTTTCAGCTCTGAATGAAAGTCGAGGATGATATGAGATTAGCTTTGTCAAAATCTAAACCACGAATTACGCAGTTGACTACACGGTTTCAAAGCCAGCCGTCACGTTCAGTAAAACTGCAGGTTGATGTAAAATTAAATTACACAATATTCACTTTGCCAATTGTAGTTTCAAGTATTTTGTTGGGTTTGAAGCTGCCGCAAAACCATGGCGGAATTTTAAAACCATGGCAGCTATGGCCAAACCCATTTAGCTGCCACAGGCAAGATGCCGTTCCCACGGCAACAAATTGAATACAAAAAGCGGGTCAAATTTTGCTGCCGTAATCAGGGGGGGGGGGGGGGTGCGAGCCAAAAAAAAATTGGGAACAACTGTGTTAATGGAAACATTACCATCTACAAGAGCGATTGTGTCTGGCGGTGAAATTCGATCGCTGCGTCATTGCTTATGACAGGGGTCCGCAACCTACGGCCCGCGGAGCAATGAAATTTTATGAGATGCAATGAGGAAACAAATCTATATTCTATTCGAGAGATGTATCACAGCTCGATTTTTATTATAAAAAGTACCATCCGTTCGGTTTTTCAACTTTCTAAAAATATGTGCGGCCCGTCAATGATGTGCAACCTTAATTTTGGCCCGCGAGCTACAAAAGGTTGCCGACCCCTGGCCTATGACATCACCATAGTAAGATAATATAAAGCGAAGCAGTTGTCTTTCTTACATTTTGCAGTACCGGTACCGTCAAAAACTTCCGACTTGCGTAGTGAGAGAGTAGCACCAGAGATGTCGAAGAACCGCTGCAAATAATTTTCAATAGGTCATCACACAAAATGTCGAAGTGAAAAACGAATCACATAAAACCCACAGAAGATTTTTAAATAAAAAAAGTTATAGCCGTCTAGCAAAAAATTCAATCTTTAACCAATGAAAATTTCAAAGCAAATTGATCCAGTAGTTAATGAGTAAAGCATTTTTTTTCAACGAGGAGAAAAATACCAACAAGAGCAACAAGATAATAACAGAACGAATCATAGGTTCATTTCGTGTCCAAAAATTTAATTTTCTGTAAACGTTTCCACTCAGTGATCGATTGAAAAACAGTTATAATCTATTCAGGACAGATTCTTAATTAAAATTAAAATTTTTATTCGTAAACCATACGAAGAACCATATATGAAAATTTCATACTGCAATCATCAATATATATGTATTATTTCTAATTAGTGGGAAATAACATTTGACTTTTAAATGAAAACAATTAAAATTGGGAGTTATATCGGGTTACTTTGGCTTTACTCATTTATATGATAAACGGAGACAGAGTGGACGTTGTCACATATACGTAAGTCAATTTAAAATAGAAAATTTTCATTGTATTTCAATATAGGAGTCCGATCGTGCTTCCAATTTCTTTAATATGCTTTGGGGCTTCATTATTGAGGAAGTTGCTATTTATGACTAACTTCCGCGACGTCACGACAAAAATGCCATTGCGTCTATTTTTATTCAATAAAAAAGTTAATTGCAGTTTTAGAGTCAAATTGCACTTCCTGAATGCAATCTGGCTCCCAGGCAGTTTTAAACTGACGATTCATGTAAATTATAAACTATAATGCCTCGTTTCTGGCTGTTCCTGCTGTTGTGGTCTTGTGTTGTAGTCTGGTGCTAAATAATAATCTCAAAAACTTGATAACAATTAACGACAATTTTCAGTCTAGCAATCCACACAATGTAAAATATTACTGAGGCTGAGTTACTGTCTAGCGCAGGGTGGTCCAAGGTTGCCGGCTCCGCGGGCCACAAAATTATTTTTGCATTGCTCGCGGGCCACAATAGTGCCATGAATAGGTAAACGGTGCAATACAAAACAAATTCTTCCATTGTGAAAACACATAGTTATCAGACATAGCCATCTCAGGCTATTAGAATCTGCATTTTATTTTTAGTTTTCTATGATGCCTATATTGTAAGCTTATATTTTCGACCAAAAAGATAGAAAGCCAGATAATAATTTAGACTGCCAAGCACCTCACTCAACTTCGCTAGTTGCCTCAGCTAGCCATAACACTAGTCAATTTAGTGATGTAACAATATGTCCAAAATTGTTTTTCTGATTCATTTATCACGAAACAAAACGAAATGCCATATTTTGATTACACTCCCCGAATGTGACGCGGGCCACAGATAATGAAGCGGCGGGCCACATGTGGCCCGCGGGCCTGGGTTTGGACCACCCTGATCTAGCGCATGAATTCTATCGGCTAAGAAAAGCAGAAATTATCTAAAAAGTGTGTTCGATAAATGAGTTAAGAAATTTTGGACGGCTAAGAATATTTAAAACTGAGACATTACCAATCAAAATGTGATATTTTCAATAATTGAGATTTTATACCGGGTACAGCGAGAAGCGTGGCAAGAACTGCAAAACTATGTAAATAGTTATATTTTTCTAAATAGGTATCTCAAACTTTATCTGTTTGTTTTGACAGAGTTTTTTTCAATAGATTGTGCCATTAGTTATCAGTCAAAATCGAGATTTGCTGCTGAAGTCTAGATTTTATCACAAAAAAAAAACGGAATTAAGTATGAACTGCTCAGTGAACAATTCCAACACCTTCGTTGAATCTTTCGAGGATTTACTCAACAAGGATTTTTACGTGGCCATAGCTGTCACAATCATTTTGATTTACATTACGTTCTGTCAGATCTACGTTCTTATTTCAAAAAGATTGTTCAAGCTTCGACTTGATGGGTGTACGGACCTTTTGTTGACGTCGAATCTTCGGTCTGTAATGAATTTTACACTTGTTTTCACCGGTATCCTTGCTTTAGCCAAGATGGTGGTGGAGTTCATGTTTCATCTAAATTTTAACAGTGCGATCTTCGTAGCGGCCGTGATTTTATCACAGTGGGTGTTTACTTCGGAGTATCTCATACTGTGGCTCCGGCAGACAATGTTTCACAGCGAACCATCACTGAAGCACCTCTCGTCGAAAGCGTTGCATAATTTCAGTCGGTTTCAAGGATTTTTCATGTTATTCTTCAATGTGTTTCTGAGTACTGCGATTGCATATGAAGGCATTCGGAACAATATAACTAGATTCCCTTGCTTTCCAAAGTGGATGACGATTTGTTTCCTTCTTTACCAAATTGAAACTCAAATTTCAACCCTTGCATTATTTATAATTCCGTTACTACGTCACAGAAAAACGTTGGACAAATCTTTTAACGGTCAAAGTTTACAACAGAATTCCATCAAGTTATTGAAAAGATCGATGATAATTACTCCTATAACAATTTTAAGCGACATTGTCGCTTTCGTTGTATTATATATCTCTATATTATCGGCGGTTTACAGCGTTAATATAGCTTTTAACTTGTGGTGTTTGCTTTTTTGCTTTGAAGACTGGCAGACGAGAATGCTGCCTTGTTTTTCTTTTTGCAAATGTTGTCGCTTAAGATAGCAAGATAGGGATTAAAATTCAATCGATGCCACTAGATCCAAAACTACTGAAGAAGTCGTTTAAATTTTTCATCTAAACCTTGTAATAACCTTGTATAAGTTTGTAAAAAAATTTAACCCGATTTCTCTTTTTCCGAAAGCTTGAAGCAGATAAAATGTTTATTCATTAATAAAATGTTCGATTTACTCTGTATAATATGTGTGTATTATAAGTGTATGTGAAATAGATTTTAAATAAAATATTATACTCGAAAGTGAGCTTTACTAATTGATATTTTGATACTTTATTTATTTCATGATCTCCCGGGTCAAATAGGAAAGCGTCTGCAATACCGCCGCAAAGCACATCGCTCAGCAAAGCATGTTACTGTGCACCATGCACTGTCATTGTGTAGAATGGATGTTTGCCGCGTAGTCTCATTTGCAATTTACTCATTCATGCTGAAGATACAACTTCCCTAATTTAAATCAAATCGGATTTCAAATTATTCCTTAATTGGGTTGGTAATACATACGTAAAATATAACTAGTCTTCTTTTTGGTCGTTTGTTTGGACGTTGGTTGGGAAACATTGTACGCAAGACAGCGCAGCAACGCCGTATTGTTTCATTAGTACATGGTATTAGCTAAAAAGACTGGGATAAAACGGCCGACAGTGAGAACAATAAAACTACTTAACTCGCGTATGCGTATAGTGGTGTGCTGCAGGAAGAACGAGTCCTAAACGCGATTTATGACGTAATAAATACACCAGGCAGTAGATGTTGATGTATTTGCTCAATGAGCATATGTATATATGTATATATGCTCATTGATTTGCTTGTTTGTTGATGTATTTACCAGCAGGCTTATACATTACTGTTGTAATTCCAACTGAAAATAATGGGAACATTACCAACCAACAGACCCTTGTAGCCCATCCAATTCCTACCGTTAGAGATTCTTCGTCGTTTCTTTTTACGTCAAATAGTAAGCTAATATAGGTTAGCATGAAGGAAACAAGTTGAACATGATATAACGAGCTTAACCTTCGCTTTTGAATAAAATGAATGATTTCAATAATGATTGTCTGTATAATGGTAGGAGAAACTACCGAGTAATGAATATGTTACTATAGCAGAGGTGGTGAACCACTGACCCGCGGGTCACAAAAGGACCCACTGCGTTTTATTCGTGACCCGCCAAGGCACGGATGAAAAAAATGCTGACATAACAGTGATAAAAATACCTGCCTTAAATTAATCTAACAATAACTAAACTGTTACGATGCACCGTCAGTTGGGCAGTCAGGGCTGCGATCACTCATATTCGAATTGTTAATTTTCGGGCCGGTATGGTTATTTTCAAAACCCCTAATCTTGGACGCAGGTCTGCGCCGATGTGCCCCGTTATTACTTATTGATCTTAAGATCGGTAAGTATGTTGATAGGTATTTGTCTGTCTGTATGTCTGTTTGTTTGTCTGTTAGATGAATCTACTCCAAATTTTGCATGTGCATTCATCATATCTCGGACCAGAAGCTTACTGATTTTGGATGAATGATGTCGTATAATTATTTATTATTAATTAGTGATGGGACACGCGGTGTCACTATAGAGTCATGATTCGAAACCGCAGTTTCGATCGATAAGTCTTCGGTCTCCGACCGATATTCTCGTTCAGCTATTGGCTATGACATGGTTATGACATAACAATGCAATTGATCTGTTCATTTCTCGCAACTTCCTGTCCCTTTCGGAAGCGCATCTGCAGACTGTTTTAGGGGTTATACGAGAACTAGATGCTACTTTGCATTTTATTAGTTTCTCGCCTACAATGCCATTAAGAAAACAAAATCTTTCAGACCTGAAATAAAAACCTAGAAATCAGAAGTAACAATGGACAGTGTAAAAGTTCCTTAATGTGATTGAAAGCTGATCGAAAAATGTGGGTGGAATTCCCTCCAAACTCTTTGAAAATAAAAAATAAAATAATTTGCCGCGTCATCCGAAACATTTTTGTTAATTCATATGCGTGTTTTCGTGCCATAAAAAGTCCCTGATAGAGGTGCTTCATAGGTAAAGCCCAAAACTACACCAACACCAACAGAGCTTGTAGGATGTGTCTCAGAAGTTTCTTATAGATACAAACACTAATTAAATATCTGTGACCCACTCTCTTCTGTTCCACGATAAAAATATAATTTTTGACCCATTCATTGAAAAAGGTTCGCCCTCCCTGTACTATAGTGATCTGTAATCTAATTTCAGTTATGACGCTCATGTATATCATTTTTTCACTTTTATAGCTAATAATATTCATAATTTGAGTCATCTGGAAGCATTTGTGGATGCGAACTGCAAAAAAATGTCCAGACGAACGAAGGAATAGTCAAAACATTGGTTGTATTGTGCTTCGTATCATCTTTGACAGAAGACTAATGCTTTCTTTGTCCCTAAACCAAGCTAGACCAAGTATTTATATCCAAGTTGCCATATTTCTCATAAGAATAATATTTATGTTTGTAGTCGGTATCTCAGAATGAGCTTAAACCCATCTGTGAGTTATTTTCCATTCCAAAATGACTCGTTTTCGACTAACATGAAAGATTGACTTTTATAGAAAACTGCATTTTTTGTAAAGTTTTACACTCAGTGATCGATTAAGACACATATAATCTCTTCAAGGAAGACTCTTGATTGAAACTCATATTTCCGTTTCAAAAATATCCCATATAAAATATCTCAATACCTGGTGCCACATATATAAAATATAATAATAGGTATTTAACAAGTATTCCATGTTATCTGAAATTGAAAGTAAGTTTCAGCATTCATTACTGATTGAATGCCAAATTATGAATAATTTACATATTTTTTAAAATTAGTTCTTATGCTTATAATAGACAATAGGTTTATTTCGTCGTGCAAGAAATCACAACACTAATTCAAAATAGAAAAAGGTAATTATGCGTTGCAGTAACGGATTTCATTGCAATTGACTGGAAGTCGCGAAGTACCAGAAATGGTCATCATAAGTCTGCGACACCAAGATTAGAAACGAGTTAATAAAAATTGAAATAAATGGAAGCAATAAACACAAAGAGAAACTTATTCATTTAATAATTAACCAACAGGGTTGATGTGAATCTCCATATATGATTTGGGAGAGAAAGTAAATTTAAAATTGTGGAAATTCAATTGATATACAGTAATTATAAAAATAATTCACCATACCATTCAGCTGTGCTTCTGTACAATTGCAGCGATTAAATTTTTTATTTATTTGATAAGAGAAATTAAGTTAAGCAAAATTAAATTAAGCTACCTCCATGTACGAAATCTAAGGCACAATTTGTACTCCATGTACAACCAGCCACATGAAACTTTCAAGCAAGAAAATAAAATTTGGCCTAAGGTCGAGGTTAGGCGTCTATATCGAGAACGGAGGCGACTCCAGCCACTTTTTAGTTTCGGTTGGTTAGCTACGGCGGTCAATCATTCATCAACGAACTGGATAATTGTTATAAACATTTAGAATGTTCCTTTAGAAAGAATAACAAGCAGAATTTATTTCAACCGGGCTAACTTTGAGGTCTGAATCGTCTGAAAAATTAGACCAATCATTTCATCAAACGCTGAGGCACTTTTGAAAACTCGACTATGAAAATTTCTCTGGTTCCCATTTTTCTTGGTGTCCCAAGCACGTGCTTCTTTTGCTTAACAGGTAAATCAGCTCTGACTACAGCATTGTTGCATTATCATACGCCTAGAACCTCTTCAGCATAATAGAGCATGAGTAAATAGAGTTAGTTTCGCGTTGTAACCCAAGCTAATATCTTCCGTGAAATCGAATATTCACAGTATTGAAGTTACGGTGAAATGCTATTTAAACGTTGGACGGCTGGCGTTTATTAACAGTATTACTGTCAAAAAGCGTCAGTCAATAGATTCTTAGGTAGCAATTTAACGTAGCTCCAATAATGTAACTGTGCAATACTACTTAAGTCCCCCGTAACTTCAATACAGTTAAAAAGCGTCAGTTGACACTAAATTCGACATTTGTTTTTTTCACACATATCAGTATTTATAACTATGGTAGCGTACCGTTACTTATTGACGTTCAATATTCCTAATGGCTAAATTCCGAAATACCGGTGCGGTAGCCGTACCCACTCAGCCACTCTAAGCAGAACATTGTACAGAACCGACTGTAGTTAGTTCTCTTCTATGTGCTCACTTCATAATTGTTATGAACTTATCAGCAACCATACTTGTACGATGCAGGCTACGGCAATGAAGGTTCCTATAATTCACAAGTTCATGGCTGGAGAATGCCTTTTGCAGTTTTAGAGGCCCCAAGTACTTGTGATCTTGGTGCTCTAGGTATAAGAACTAATGATATTAGTATACAAGTATAATAATGAAACCAGTATTCCGTGTTATCTGAAATTAAATATGCAGTTGCAGGATTCATTACTGATTGAGTGCCAAATTATGATCAATTGAAAATTCGACCTAATTTACTCTAGAGGGAGAGAGAGAGATTTTATTGCCACAAAAACAAAATCTACACTGATATAAACATAATACAAGAGAGCAATGCTCAAATATATGGACACATAGACCAGAGCAAAGCAGCCCATACCGTCTCCGGTACCCTCGAAACTTCCGAGTTTCCAGTAGCGAGGATTTTCAGAATGAATCGGCCGTCACACTTGGCGGAACCGCTTGAAATAAGTGCTAAAATAGTGTTCCCACGCGTAAAAAGAAATTTTGAATGAAATAGCAGATCTCATATGATTCATAGAAAATTAAGAAACAAATAAAAGTAACAGCCCACTGACAAATAGATTAATCTTTACCCACTGAAAATTTCAAAGCATTTGGTCCAGTATTCGAAGAGAAAGGCAATTTATAATGATGATGAACAAGAACATACAAGAGAGCTATGCTCAAATATATGGACATGTGAGACAAAACCGAATATTTTTTCATCAATTTACCGAAATTCATAGGGTATCATGAACGAAGCTGAACAGTGAAACAGTTACATGGCTACGATGCGGTGACTTATCCAGCACGGAATAGTTTATCGATTCCAAGAGAAGTACCCAAATTTAAAGACATTAAATATAACAGTGAATGCAAGCGCCTCTTTTACGAGACGGTTAGGATAGAATTTACATATTTATTCCCAGTGGAGAGGAAACTCGATAAGACGGATTATCCATATGGCGAACCACGGCCTCTCGTCCGGTTACCATTCCAAGTCGGGTATGGGATTAGTTAGTTATTTGTTTTCGGATGCATGGACTTGATGGTCGAGGAAGCCGGAACCGACCAGGGGTTGCGTGAACCACGGCGGCGAGGAGTCCGGCAATCCTCTCGCACATAACTGGGACATGGGATTCGAACCTGCGAACGGACGCAGAGTAATCAAAGGCGCGGGGACGAGCGTACTCCTAACGCTCAGCACGATGAGTCACACCGCGCGAGTATGGGCAACCATATTGGCAAACCAGCACCGCGCAAAAAAAAACTGAAACAAAACAACGTCACCAATGAATTCCTTTGAAAGAAATAACTACCGTACTACCGAAGCATTCGGGAGTTTCATCAAATAGCCGCAATTTTCGACACATGACGTGTTAGAGGCTTCTGTTTTGTGAGACAGATAAACCAGTACACGGATTTTCAAAGTCCTGTGACGATTCCGTTTCAACGTGAATTCGAATACCAACTGATTCAATTTACTGTGGTATCATAACAGCACAGTCTACAATTATATTGAGACCAAGCGAAGAAGTACTCACTGCAGTAGTTTACCTTTAGCATTACCGGTAACCTTAAAAAGCTTCCTAGTTTCGAGTAGCAAGAATTTGTAGAATTACCCGTCACGCTTGGCGTTTTAAAAACCGAGATCCCATATTTAAAAAGTAATACAGCGCAATTCTGGATGAAATATTAGATCTCATAAGATTCATAGAAAATTGAGGAATAAATAAAAGTAATAGCCTTCTGGAAAATAAATCAATCTTCACCGACTGAAAATTTCAAAGCAATTGGTTCAGTATTCCTAGAGGAAAGCGAAAAACAACAAGAACAAGAGAGCTATGCTAAATTTATAGGTACGTTTGAAAAACATAAAAGTGATAGCCTGCTAATGAAAAATTTTATCTTTACCCACTTAAAATTTCAGAGCAATTGGTCCAGTAATCAAAGAGAAAAGCGACTTTTTAAAAACGTGTTAATTAAAGAACAAAAACATGAATAAGAGTGCCAGCATAAAATGCAAAACGATCGTTATGTCCACTGACGTGTCATACATTATAATATTGAAACGATCGTTATTTCCACTAACGTGTTCAACAATGAAAAAAATATTTCAGCGGTAATAACGGTGTTTGATTGTTGTTTCGTGCGGGGCATCTAGGCTCCCGACCCTGTATAATGAGCTCATCATGACATAATATAGTACCAAAGGTGAATGCAAATGAGATCAAATAAAATATAAAAAAGATAAAAAAAAACGAGTAAATGCTCTAATATGCATTAGGGCTTCATTATTGAGGAAGTTGCTATTTACCATACTTCCGCGGCGTCACGATGAAAATGCTAGTGCGTCGAAAATTTATTGCAGGTTTAGAGCAAAATTATACTTCCCGAATGCAATCTAGCTTCCAGGCGGTTTTAAACTGACGATTCGTGTAAATTATAATAGATATATGACTGCGTTTCGAGCTGTTCCCGCTGTCGTAGTCTTCTAGTGTAGTCTGGTGGTGATGCGATTCAAATAGGGTATCTATGGATACTTTTAGCCCGTGAAAAAATATTTGGTAATCGGCATATGTAAGTGATAACTAAGAATAATGGTGATGCTGAACAATAAAATCAAAAACTTGATAACAATTAACGATAATTTTCAGTCTAGCAATCCACAAGATATTACTGAGGCTGAGTAATATTCATTGCATGAATTCTATTGGCTAAGAAAAGCAGGAAATATTTAAGAAATGTGTTCGATAAATGAGCTAAGCAAATCTGGATTTGAATAAAAATATTTAAAACTATGGCAATATAAAATGTGATATTTCCAATATTTGAGATTCTATTTCGAGAAGCGAGGCAAATATTGCAAAAATCATTGTAAATATTTTTTTTTTTTTGTTCATATTATGATAGCTATAATGAAAATGTAATGATTTTACGAAATGTTCTCGACATTCTCTCTGAATAAGGCTACAGAGAGGAAGATATACCCGTATTCATGTTGCGAGCTACCATAATTTGGACGCTTGTCTGCGGGACACCCTAAGTTATTCTCTATTTTTTAACAGATTGTGTCATTATTTATCAGTCAAAAATCGCGATTCGCTGCTGAAATCTAGATTTTATCACAAAAAAAAACGGAATCAAGTATGAACTGCTCAGTGAACAATTCCAACATCTTCGTTGAATCTTTCGAGGATTTACTCAACGGGGAATTTTACGTGGATATAGCTGTCGCAATAATCTTGATTTACATTACGTTCTGTCAGATCTACGTTCTCATTTCAAAAAGATTGTTCAAGCTTCGACTTGATAAATGTACGGACCTTTTGTTGACGTCGAATCTTCGGTCTGTAATGAATTTTACACTTGTTTTCACCGGTATCCTTGCTTTAGCCATGATGGTGGTTAGCTTCATGTTTTATCTAAATTTGAACAGTGCTATCTTCGTAGCTGACGTGATTTTAACACAGTGGGTGTTTACATCGGAGTATCTCATACTGTGGCTCCGTCAGACAATGTTTCACAGCGAACCATCACTGAAGCACCTCTCGTCGAAAGCGTTGCATAATTTCAGTCGGTTTCAAGGATTTTTCATGTTATTCTTCAATGTGTTTCTGAGTACTGCGATTGCATATGAAAGCATTCGGAATAATGTAATTAGATTGACTTGCTTTTCGAAATGGATTACGACTTGTTTCCTTCTTTACCAAATAGAGACTCAAATTTCAACCCTTGCATTATTTATAATTCCGTTACTACGTCACAGAAAAACGTTGGACAAATCTTTTAACGGTCAAAGTTTACAACAGAATTCCATCAAGTTATTAAAAAGATCGACGATAATTACTCCTATAACAATTTTAAGTGACATTGTCGCATTCGTTGTATTATCTATCTCTGGATTATCGGCGATTTACAATGTTAATATAGCTTTTAACTTGTTGTGTCTGCTTTTTTGCTTCGAAGACTGGCAGACGAGAATGCTGCCTTGTTTTTCTTTTTGCAAATGCTTTGGCAAAAGACAACAAGAAATGGATTTAAATTCAAGCAATGCCACTGAATGCAAAACTGCTGAAGAAATCGTTTAGATTTGTCATCTTAACTCTCGTTTTGGCATAAGTTTGTAAAAAAATTTTGCTTTCTCCTTTGCCCTACAAGCTATAAAATGTTGATGAATTGATAAAATGTTCAATTTACTCTGTATATATAATATGCGTGTAATATATGTATGTGAAATATATTTGAAATAAAATATTATACTCGAAACTGAGCTTTACTCATTGATATGTTGATACTTTATTCATTTCATGATCTCCTCGGTAAATATGGGGTATCGTTCGCAATTTGACGAAGCTTATCGCTCAGCAAAGCATATTACGGCGCACCATATGCACCAGAATGGATGTTTGTCGCGTAGTCTCATTTATAGTTTACTGTTTACTCATTAATGCTGAAGATACAACTTTTTCACAATTATTTCTAAAAGTACGTATTCCTTCGTAATACATACGTATTGTATAACAAACTTGTCTTTTAAACTTTCTGACGCTGCCCGACCAAGACCGCGATGAGTTTCCTGCCGGTTTATTATATTTTGGCGTCTAAAATTCTTGCTCCAACACCATCAGGTATGTGGTTCACTATCATCTGGCTGATTTCCAGGTCATATCGACTTGAACTCCATGCCTCGCTTCCACAAATACAATAACCAATAAAATTTACTAGAAAATAAAATTTGAACTTCACAATTTTTGTTGAGACTCAGCTTAGAGTCGCGACACAGAAGGTGGGAAACACTGCTCTAGCACGCAATGTAGCGAAGCCGCAAGTTTTCAGTAGCTCATGGTAGTAGCTAAAACGACTGTAAAACTATGAAGACAATGGAACTGAGAAAGTGGAAACATGACTACTCAACTTGCATATGCTTATAGTGGGAGATCCAGAATGAGTGTGCTAAAGGAAACAAATTCCCCAAAGAATCAAAAGATTCTCAAGGTCGAAACGTGTTGGTCAAACGCAGGAGTAGTCATGAGATTTATGACGTAATAAATACATCACACTAGGCTGTTAATATTGCTAGCAAGCTTATACATTACTGTTGTAATTCCAACTGAAAACAATGTAAACATTACCAACCAACAAACCCTTGTAGCCCATTCAATTCCCACCGTTAGGAATTGTGTCTGGCGATTCGATCGCTGAGTCGTTTCTCATGACATCAAATATTAAGTCAATATAGGTTGACATGAAGGAAACAAGTTAATCATGATATAAGCTGGACCTTCGCTTTGTTCTTATGGAACGAAATGGATGATTTCAATAATGATCGTCTCTATAATGATTGGAGAAACTATTGAGTAATGAATATATATTACTATAGTATAGTAATTTGTATACTCTAATTTCAGATATGAACAATTTTTCAACTTTCTTGGCCAAAAATATTCTTAGTTTGAGTCATCTGGAAGCATTTGCGAATGCGAACTGCAAAAAAAGTGCATTATAGGCTTTGTATCATCTTTGGCAGAAGACCAATGCTTTCCTTGTCCCAATCCAAGCCAGACTAAGTATTTATTTCCAAGTTGCCATATCTCTCAGATGATTAATATTTATGTTTGTAGTCGGTATCTCAGAATGAGCTTAATCCCATCTGTGATTTATTTTCCATCCCACAATGCTTTGTTTCAAACTAACATGAAAGAGAGACTTTAATAGACAATAAATCGATGCTTGAATATATGAGCACGTGTAACCTAGCGAGGTTCGAAGGCGATCGACAGTGTAGAAAAGATCGTCTTACTCGCTAAACGAATATCGAACTGTCTTTGGAATACCGGCGAAATACTCAGCTAATAATATAATGAATAAAGTAACAAATGAAATACGAGACGATGATGTACAAACTCGCAACGTAATGGTATCATACGACACAACGAGAGAACTAACGTATACGCATTAGTAACCAACGTAAGATATACGTATTACGTTACACACGAAGACCAAAGCGAAGTACCGGTACCATCAAAAACCTTTCAACCTTCACCTAGCAAGAGCGTAGCAGAATTTATTTCAACCGGGCTAATAATGAGATCTTAATCGCCTGTCAAATTGGACCAATCGTTTCATTTTTAAAGCTGAGGAACTCTAAGCACATGCTTATTTTGCTCAATGGTTAAATCATCTCTGACTACAACATCGTTGCATTATTATACGCCCAAAGATTCTTCAGTATAATAGAGCATAAGAAAATAGAGTTAGTCTCGCGTTGCAACCCAAGCTAATACCTTCAGTGAAATCGAATATTATATTAACAGTATTAAAGTTACGGTGAAATGTTATTTAAACGTTTGGCGGCTGAAGTGTTTTAACAGTATTACTGTTAAAAAGCGTCGGTCAATAAATGTGTTACGTAGCATTTCATTGTAACTCCAATAAGGTGACTGTGAAATGCTACTTAAAATTCGTTAAATGTTGAAAATTGCATTTTACCGTAACTTCAATACAGTAAAAAAGCGCCAGTCGACACTAAATCCTATATTTGTTTCATACATACAGTATTTAGAATTGTAGTAGTGTACCGTTACTTATTGACGTTCAATATTCCTAATGGATAAATTCCGATATACCGATACCAGGATATCTGTATTGTAGCCGTACCCCACTCAGCCACGCTATGCAGAACAGTGTAGCTGCTTACTAACTCACAAACTGTACTCATAGTCCGGCAGATTAATCGCTTTTTGGCCCAAGTTTGATTTCAGACATAAAGTTTTTTTTATTTGTGATCATTCATCTTGGGGTCATTGCCCATCATTTATACATGGGTGTGGAGTTTGCAGCCTTGAGCAATTTTTTTTTCGGCTCGATATTTGTATTAGTGTTTTTCGTCAAACCTGTGCATCATGATGACGCACAACATGAACCATAACCTGTTACAATACTATGTTCAGGTTGTGCGCAATCTTGCTGCACAAACTACGCAAGCACCAAATTTACTAGGAAATAAAATCATTAACGTTTAGGTATTTGTTGAGCCCAGCTTCGGGTCGCGACCCATATACAGTATATGGAAATACTGTCGAAAGATACGCGTAAAATAAAGAGTACTATTTCAACCCGCTTTTGTTACAACTAACAATTCAAGCCTGCTAATGCAGTCGCCAGTGGTTCAAGTGGATATACACCCGGTGGAGAACAGTTAATTATTTGTTAGCGAGAATTGTTATGCAGCGGGATGATCACGATGCTACATTTTATAGTATATCCCTGGAAAAGAATGTAGTTCATTCTTATGTTCCAAGCCAATGCTTTTCGAACTACCAAAGACTCTCAACACTTTTGCTTCTTCTCTTCTATAAAAATACCTTGTTATTCAATATTCGCATTTCCATCTGTTTGTTCGTGCTCCCAGATGACCGATCAGCGGCCTCCCAAGGTCGGGGTCCCCTTTTAATAAACCCTGTCATAAACTAAAAGATTTTATTAATATTCTCAACAATGAATGATATACGGGTGGTAAAATGCCAAGTTATTCCAACAACGTGATCATGTTTTGCAATTTACAGCCAATATTTTGTATGTAACTTTGTTTGACAGAGCCCCAAGAGCTCTAACTATAAATATCAAAAATGTGAGGCCAAAATAGTCACACTACAACATTGTCAAATGTGCTGTATTTACGATAGATAACAGGTTTACTAAAAAGAATTACACGGAAAATGGTAAAATAAAGATCAATTCAGCAATATTCACTTGGTGACATGCATATGTTGATGATTTTATCTGTTTGTTTCGGAAGTTTAATAACAGAATTAATTTTGGTTGTTGGGGATGTTTTAAAAAAAGGTTGCATGGAAAAACGTTTTCACAAAATGTCAAGGTTTGATGGTATTAGAGAAGTAGAAAAAATACTCCCATGTTTTTTTTTCATTTGATAACCACGCCACATAACTTCCCCGATAAGTATACGCAGAAATTGCGAGAGGCAGAAACGCCAAGATGGGATTTCATCGCATTGCAAACCAATATTAGCAATCAGTGGCGGCGCGTCAATAAGGCCAACCGGGGCAAAGCCCCGGTTGTTTTTTCGGTATAATAAAAAATATTCGAAAAATACCTCAATATCGGTTGCACAGACTGTCTACACTAGCCATATTCTCCCGACATGGTTCATTTTTCGCTCGCAAAGCCTTCGCCGAACGTCGACGGGGCGACGCCGATTTTGCCCCGGTTGCTCATTGTATATCGTATTCTCTCTTTTATCTTCCACTCGCCGCGTTTGAGCTCCTCACTTCTTTCCGGCTTCGCATTTCTTAGCCTTAGACCTCATAATGAATAAGGTTGATGCACTACTTCGCACTCCGTTTTCGCAGCTGCCGCTGGAACAAAAATTAGAGGTGCAACGTCTTGGGCCTTATCAACCAAAAAATTGTTCACTGGAACAATCCCATGACGGAGGAGAGCGTCGGCGTACATTCTGCGCAGAAACTTGGTATAAAAAACACGAATGGTTGTGTTACAGCGAGGACAAAAATGCACTTTTTTGTTTTTATTGCCTACTTTTTGCTACCGCCCGTGACTCACGTTGGTGTAAATTTGGTTTTAGAGATCCTAAACATCTTTCCGAGCGTGCCAGGGATCATCAATCTTCTATGGAGCATCTGAACAATGCAGTAAAATACCGAACATTCGGAAATGTTAATATTGCAGCACAGTTGGATGAAGGACGCGCGGTTTCTATTCGTCGGCACAACCAAAACGTCGAGAAAAACCGCCATGTTCTCGGTCGATTGATAGATGAAGTTCATGAAGTTTTGAAGTTCATTGGTTGTCACGAGCTGTCCCTCCGTGGGCACGATGAACGGGCTGGCTCTTCTAATAGAGGGGTATTTTTGGATATGGTGGAATACACCGCATCCCTAGATACAGTATTGAGAGATCATCTTGATGCCGCAACTGTTTCGGAAGGGACATCTAAGGATATCCAAAATGATTTGCTCGACACAATGTATAAAATTTATTTACAACATTTGGCTCTGGAAATTGAGAATTGCCAGTTCCTTTCGATTCAGTCTGACGAGACAACTGACATCACGTGCGTTTCCCAACTGGCTGTGATTTTTCGGTTTGTGAAAGATGGTAAACCTACCGAGAGATTTCACAGCTTTGTACCAATCGTTGATCGCACGGCTTGCGGGATATCGGCTGTACTGAAAGAAGTGTTACAGCCTTACAACGCGAAGTCAAAATTGATAGCTCAAACTTATGACGGCGCGGCAGTCATGAGTGGGTCGAAACATGGTGTTCAAGTTTATATAAACGAAGATTTTCCTCATGCGCATTTTTTACATTGTTATGCACACCAATTTAACCTCGTTATTAAAAATATTTGTCTTGATACCCCTCTCGTCCGTATATTTTTTGCAAATGTTTCGGGGTTTTCTTCATTTTTTTCCGTTTCGCCGAAGCGCTCTGACCTCCTTCGCCAGATATGTAGCCGCCGTCTCCCAGCTTGTGCACCAACATGTTGGAACTTCCAATCACGCGTGGTGCAGGGCGTGTCCGAAATTAGGTCTGAGCTCATTGAGTGTTTCAATGGCATTCAGAGCTCTCCGGTTTGGGACGAACGCTCTGTGAGGGAGGCGGCAGGTCTAAAGCGTCTGCTAGAAGATGGTGAGTTTTTATTTTTTCTCCACAATATTCTATCACGTGGATGTATTATACGGCGCATTGCAGTCAAGGCTAATGGATGGAGCGTCTGTGCAGTCGTGTATTTCAGACTTCTGCGATGCTGTATCTCGTATCCAGGAAACAATAAAATACGATGACACATGGAGTGCTTCTTTACGCCGCGGGCAAACAACGCAGCGTTTGATTTTATCTGCAAAGGAATGCTGTGACATTCTGGTTAATCAAATAGGCGATCGTCTGCGCACTGAACACCTTGCCGCGTTCTCTTTGATGAACCCCAAAAATTTTTCAAAATTTGCACGTCAATTTCCCATCCATTTGTTGGCTACTGTCTCCAAATTTTACCCCATGATAAACGTGGGTAAATTGGAAAATGAATTGCGATGTATATACACCAATCAAACATTTTTGAACATCACATCAACTTGCGCGCTCTATGGGTACCTCATAGATAACACTCTAGTAACTACCTTTGCGGCGTCTGCAAAATTTCTGGACATCATTTTGACGACGCCTATTTCTTCCGCCGACGCAGAGCGAACATTCAGCACGCTGAAGCGTATTAAAACGTATCTCAGAAACACAATGAAGCAAGATAGATTAAATTCCTTGGCTGTTTTATCCATTCACAGAGACGTTATTTCTGGGATGCATGACTTTAATCAGCGCGTTATTGAGCATTTTGCTTCCAAGAAACCGCGGCGTGTTGCATATATGTTCAAGCAGTAGAAGTCTAGCAGCATATATATCTATGAGTGAGCGACGCATGTCCTTATCTTTGCATAACTTTCCTTTCTTCATAGTAACGTTTTAAACCTTATTTTAGGTTTTGTCTGCTTTCCCGAAGTTTCTGTTAATATGTCATTGTATTTATCTGGGTAAATATTGCCTTTCCTTTTGAAAGAGGTTTCAAAATAAACTATGTCTATATTTATTAATCCCTTGACTTGGACCGGTTTTAAAGACACTTTCTTATCGTTAAAAATTGTCGCTTTTGCCGATTGGTTGTTACCGATGGAATGGTTTTTATACTCATAAAATGATGGGAGAACTTACAGCGCTCATCCTGTGTCCCCGTAGATGGGGGTGACTTGGTCCCGCAGTAGCTTGCCCCGGTTGTCAAAATGACCACGCGCCGCCACTGTTAGCAATTCTTATATATATTCGCGCATTCCCATCTGAACAGCGTGGAAAAGATTATACCCATCTACACACTTTAAGAACTATGTCAGACATATAAGGCGGAACTTTCAGTGGTATGCAATCAAATAATCTTATTGTAGAATATATATTTAAAAACATTTCGTCACGCCAAATGCAGTCCGAAACTTTTTGTCTCTGGCTGAGCTTAGATACCAATTGGCACTCATGTAAACTGGTAAGACTGTAATAGGCACGCGATGGAGCAGATACTAAGAGTATCCATCCCCCAGCTGTCATTTGAGTGGGTCCTGCTGTTTTTATTGCAGATGTTACTGATATTTTTGTATTAAAGATTTACTGGCATCACCGATTAAAGGATGTTGGAAACCAACACGCAATATTACAAAACTTACTTTCAACACGCTGTTTGAATGAATAAAAACGCTGAAACTAGTATTCTTCAGAACAGCATACAAATTCTATGGAATGAAATCATACACAAAAGCTCGTCAAAAACCTATAGCTCAATAATCAAGTGGAATTTGATGCATGTGCGCAAAAATGTGCGCGTTACTACGTACAACCGAAGCACGCAGGAAAATGTGTGTGATGTACTAGTATTCAAAACGTTAGACTCAACCATGGCATAACAGGTGCACATCTCGGTTTCGCATACGCATACCTTCTATCTCCACAAGGATATATTAATTTTTCCAAAGTCAATGCAGCACTGAAAGGTAGCGGTTCTTCTAAAAGAAAACACCTTACACATCTTTAGATACCAGTGAATGGTTTTACATGGCCTTGTTCGGAGTGAAAGACGAGGTCAAATATTCCTATCCAATTCAACTAATAAAATATTTCCCAAGTCCCTAAGCTTAAACTAGGAAAACGAAATACGCGTGGCAACGCAAATGTAGTTTGAAGAGCACAATAGAAAGTGGCTAGATGCTGTCGATGGATCTTGGCTTGTATTAATGAAATAAACTACCCTTTATTCTACAAAAATTGAATTTCTGACATTGTAAGGAGATTCAGTGTTACTATGTATGCAAAACTAAACCATGTAGTTATGAAATAATTGTTTTTAACAAAAAGACGCTCCTGAAGTATTCGTACCAAGATGGCGCACAACCTGAACATCGTATGTTTACCAGGATAGGGTTCAGGATGTGCGTCATCTTGGACCGAATACTTTGAATCCACTTAAAAAAAATTGTTTCCACACCCACATGGGTATCATTATATATGTCATATACAGTATATCTAAACAGTAAAAAAAACTTTATGTCCCAAAACAATGTTAAGGCCCGATTCTGCCGGACTTATTAGTTATCATCTATGTTCCCACTTCAATAATGTTATGAACTTATCAGTATCCATACTAGTATGGTGAAGGTTCCTATAATTCAAAGGTTCAGGGCTGGAGAATACCTTTTACAGTTGTAGAGGTTCTAAGTAGGGGAAAGTGGGGAAGGTTGGGACACTTTTTTTCTCTATGCACATTCATTCCACTTAGTGGGACTAATGCAGTAACAGCCGTTTTTCGTGACCTGGACAACAACGACTGCACACTAGATATTTATTAACAGTTCAATAACGCGGCCTTTCAAGCCCCAAGTTTGTATCCTCAATCCAGAAAATCACACAACTCGAAGTATACAGTTGACACGGTTATCTTAATACAAACGTAAAAACAAATCAATACAAAATACTTGCAATGAATAAATAATCGCACACAATTCGGCCTTTAAAAAGCCTACTCAAATTTATGAACACAATTATCAAACATAGTTAATTAACAATTCGAACCAAATTACTATTAAATAACTTGCAGCCTTCAAATCAGAAAGAATTACAAAGTATAACATACCGAATTTGTCTGCTATCCCAGGCTTAAATTATCATAAGTGGAACAAGAAATCATTCGTCGATGAAATCCGAACAAATCAATTAAATAAACTATAACTGTAAAAACAATCACAAAGGCAATCTAATGCTCATAAAATATCCTTAAACTAGGCTTATGTGGGGCAGCCATAATCTACATTATTTAAGCGTCCAACTGTCAAAACAGAAAGTCAAGGTCGCTAAACAATTTTAACTTATTTCCAAATTACAACAAAACGAGTGCCAAAGTAAAGCGCTATCCAAGGCAAATTATAGAAACTATCCCTGTCTAAGCGAGACATGTCTGGGCAAGCAATTGTCACGAAGACTCTCACAATTGTTTCGTAACAAAGTGTGTGGAAGGAAGCACACTGTCAATCAAGGGAAATTACGGCGTCAACAATAACAAATAAATTACTACACAAGTTAAACGAACGCAATGTTCAAGTCAATACAAAAATCAAGTGAATGCGATTTTCGATGTAACAAATGCAGAGAGGAGTAAATGTAGTTTTGCGACTAAGAAATTTCCTTGCGACACACATCTTACTACCAAAATGCTTCGAAAAACGTCTGTCAAGTGTACCAACTGGTTCGTTTACATTCGAACCCACGTACATTTGAACCCATGACAATTGCACCTGTATGCTATTGCACCTATGGAATTTTTTTGTTTTTCGGATAGTTGAACTCATACTAACCCTAACCCATGGGTTTTAGCACCCGCATATAGATTGAACCCGTGGATATACACATGGGTTCAAATGTACGGTCACCGTACCAACTGTACCCCACTTGTGGGGCACATTCGGACAGACCCTGGGGCATAATGGGTCATGGTGACAAAATTTAACGAAGTATGCCCTTAAAAATAGGCAATTAATCAGCATAATCGTCTAAAGAACAGGGAGGCTTCAAATTTGAAGATTTAATATTTTTAAAATCAATGTTCAACTGAAATAGTTCAGAAATTTTGATAACAAATTTCGCAAACAAATTTGAATATTTCCTTCTCGAATCTAGATCTGGAAATATGATTGATTCTCGAATATATTCCATATTTGGCCATGGGTCGAAAGAAACCATGATATTACACAAAATATAACGCATCTCTAGGTCTCTAAGTACTTATTGTATCAAACACTGTCAAATTGTGCCCTGTGGGGCATGCCCCACTGAACCCCGGTCCATTGTTCCCCATAGGAAACAAATATTTCCAGATCATCCCACGGCGAAATTCGGAGGGCACATCCACTCGCTAACGTTATGAATATTTTAAAGTGGGCTAAAGCTGAAAAATATCAGACGGTGGTTTGTCATGTTGGAAAGTCTAAAGTAGAAAAAGGAAAAAAATGGAAGGGTGAAATTTTAGTTTCAACCTCTCAAAATCAATTTCACCTCATAGCTTGCGCCACTCTACCCGTCCGCTGTCCGTTCGCGGGGACTTTGTAACTCACCGAAGGGCGGATTAAAACATCGAACCGCGGACAGGATTGCGGATATAATATCAGTGTGAGAACTGATTTTCCACTGTGCCCCATGTCCCAACGTGCCCCACCTTTCCCTACTTGAGAACTTGATGCCCTATGTATAAGAAGTAATAATATTAGTATACAAGTATAATAATGAAACTAGTGTTCCATGCTAACTGAAATTAAATGTTCAGTTTCAGAATTCATTTTGATCAATTAAAAATTTGACTTAATTTTCTAGAGAAAGAGAGAGAGATTTATTGCCACAAAAACAAAATCAATACTAATAAAAACATATTATGATAAAGAAAATATTTTTGGAGTAATAACAGTGATTATTGTTTCGTGCGGGTGGATGTGCAAGACCGATTAAGGTCATCTAGGTTCGCGACCCTTGTGTATATGCTGTATACGAGCTCATCATGGCAAAATATAGTACCATAGGTGAATGCAAATGAGATCTAATGAAATATAAAAAAAATGAGTGAATGCTCAAATATGCTTTGGGGCTTCATTATTGAGGAAGTTGCTATTTCTGGCTATACTTTCGCAACGTCACGATGAAAAATATGCAGTTCCAGGGTTCATTACTGCTTGGATGCCAAATTATGATCTATTGATAATTCGACTAAATTTTCACTGATATGCTTTAGGGTTCATTATTGAGGAAGTTGCTATTTGTGACTATACTTCCGCGACGTCACGATGAAAATGCTAATGCGTCTAAAGTTAATAGCAGTTTTAGAGCAAAATTGTACTTCATGAATGCAATCTGGCTTCCCAAAAGTTTTGAACCGACGATTCAGATATATTATACGAGATATAGACTATGCCTTCGTTTACGGCTGTTCCTGCTGTTGTAGTCTTCTAGTGTAGTCTGATGGTGATGCGATTCAGATAGGGTATCTGTGGATACTTTTAGCCTGTTAAAAATATTTGGTAATCTGCATATGGCAATAATAACAAAAAATAACGACGATTCTAAATAATATAATCAAAAACTTAGTTAATAACAATTGACGATAATTTTCAGTCTAGCAATCCACACAATGTAAGGTATTACTGAGGCTGACTAATGTACAGTGCATGAATTCTATCGGCTAAGAAAAGCAGAAATAATTTGAAAAGACAATTTAGACTCAAACTTTATGTGGTTGTTTTGACAGAACTTGTATCGAATCGACAGATTGTATCATTTATTATCAGTCAAAATTGCAATTTGCAGCTGAAATCTAAATTTTATCACAAAAAAACGGAATCAAGTATGAACTGCTCAGTGAACAATTCCAACAGTTACTCTACCTCCTTTGAAGATGTACTCAATGAGAAATACTACGTGGACATTGTTGTTACAATAATTTTAATTTACATAACGTTCTGTCAGATCTACGTTCTTATTTCGAAGAGATTGTTCAAGCTTCGACTTGGAAAATGCACGGACCTTTTGCTGGCTTCGAATCTTCGATCTGTAATGAGTTTGACATTTGTTTTCACTGGCCTAGTTGCCTTATCTAAAATGGTCGCGGTGTTTATGTTTCATCGAAATATCAACAGCTCAACTTATATAGCTGATGTGCTTCTATCACAGTGGGCATTCACGACGGAGTATCTCATATTGTGGCTTCGTCAGACAATGTTTCACAGCGAACCATTTTTGAGGCATCTTTCATCAAAACCGTTGCATAATTTCAGTCGGTTTCAAGGATTTTTCATGTTATTTATTAATTTATTTCTGAGTATTGCGGTGGGATATGAAGGCATACGCAGTAACGTAATAAGACTGACTTGTTTACCAACATGGATATCATTTTGTTTTCTTCTTTATCAAATTGAAACACAAATTTGTACTCTTGCATTGTTTATAATTCCATTATTTCGTCACAGAAAAACGTTGAAAAATTCACTCAAGGGTCAAAGTTTGCAACAGAAGTCTATTACCTTATTAAAAAGATCGATGATAATTACTCCTATAACAATTTTAAGCGACATTCTCGCATTTGTTGTGTTATCTCAATTCGGATTATCAGTGGTCTATAATGTGAATGTAGCTTTTAACTTGTGGTGTCTGCTTTTTTGCTTCGAAGACTGGCAGACAAGAATGTTGCCATGTTTTGCTTTTTGCAAATGTTGTCGCGTAAGACAACAAGAAAGTGATTTAAATACAAGCACTGCGACTAAATGTAAAACTGCTGAAGAAGTTGTTTAAATTTATCATTTAAACTTACGTTTTGGCTTGAGTTTGTAAAACAACTCGAATTTGGCTGTTAGATAGTTTACCAAATTTCATGCGAATTTTCCATATTTCGAAAGCCTAAAGCAGATAAAATGTTTATTTACTATCAATTTTGGTTCAATTTACTCTGTATAATATATGTGTAATATATTGCAAATAAAATATTTTGATTTTAAACTGAGTGTTACTATTTGATTTTTTCATACCTCATTCATTTCATGATTTACCCATTCAAGTGTGAGACAGACGTGTCCAACTTTCCATCGCCAGAAAGGTTGTGGTTTAGCAAAGCACGTTACTGTGCACCATGTACTGTCACCGCACAAAATATAATATGTTTGACGCGTAGTCTCATTTGTAAGTTACTCATTCATGCTGAAGATACAGCTTCCTTAATTTAATCAAATCGGATTTTAAATTATCGTTAAATTAGATTTGTAATACACAAGTTTTATAACGATGTTTGCTCCTGAAGTTGCCACCGTTGAAGATTACCTTAGGCGACGAAATTCGATCGCTTTGTTATTGCTTATGACATCACATAGATAACTAACAAGGTAAACATGACCTAATAACGTGCCCATTTTCGTCCCAGGCGATGGTAGCCTTGCGTACACGAAACTGTAAAGTTATTTATCCGAAATTATTAAATATATCATGTAGAAAATACAAAAGATGAATGCTGGAAAGAACCTATGTTCACGATTGTGCCATTTCAGATTTACGAGAGCGCTTTCAGTAAAGGTAAAGTGTTGAATGCGGTAGACTTGTCGCAGCACAGCGGTCTTTGGTAAACAACATGGCGAGGCAAAGAGTTGAAATTTCGGCTGTTACTAGCTCGAAAGGTGAGTTTGATACTTTCGCCATTCATTGGTGTTTATGTTAATATTAATCTGCGAAAAACCACCAGTAGTGGTTTGCGAGCAGAGGGTCCCGTGATTAAGTCTAACAGTACCTAGGAGAAGAGTACAACAGCCCGAAAGTTCAATAGTCTGCTATCGTGTATTTCGTTTGTTAAGTTTGCCCAAACGTCATTTAATTGGGCTTGTGTTTTTGTGTGCGTGCTGGTGGGCAGGCACATAAGATACTTCTCTTGTTTAAAACTTTTTTATAGGTTTTGCTTGCCCTCCAGAATTCTTCATTTTTAATTTATGTTTGTTGTGGAGTTTTCGAAATAAACTATCTATCTATCTATCTATCTAAGAAAAAAAAAGGGACTGAGACAGACCCGGTTAAGTTTAACCTTCGCATAAATCTGATATCCGTCACGTGGAATTAATTATTGCCGCACCACGTTTGTCGAAAATATAGCGGTATGGTTTGACGGAATACCACGTGACGCCGCACTAATAACAAAATTTAGGGTGAAATATCAAGCTTCATAGGTCTCAGAAATAATTAAGTCAAAATAAAAGTAATAGCTTTATATTGCCATCATCCGTTTATGAGTTAAGTTTTGAAATCGACTGTAGTAGCGGAAAAGGTGATTTATCACAATAGTAATTTGGGAGGGTTCCCGTACATTTGAACCCACGACAATTGCACCTGCATACCATTACACCTATGAATTTTTTTTTATTTTGCGGATATCTGAAACCATACTAAACCTAACCCATGAGTTTTAGAACCCGCATATAGATTCAACCCGCGGATATACACGTGGGTTCAAATGTACGATCACCATTTAGGAGATGTAGGCCCATATTTCAGGTCCAATCATTGATGACCTAACAGTGACAGTTGACACGGCATTCAAAAAATCGTTTCCATCTGTCCAATGTATTAAATCAATGCATAATTTTTTATCTTAATTTCCACCACAAGGCTGTGTTGTTAAGGTATCAATGGTCCAATACATGAGCAATCAAAAATACAATGGAAGATATATATGGGCTTGTAGTTCCGAGTAAATATTAAAAATTAAAGGCAAAAATAAATTTCACTCAATTTTAAATTAAGCCCACGCTGTATTGTATAAATCATTTTTGACGGTATTACCTGGACTCCGGGATTAAATTCCATTCAAAGGTTAGTCTACCCACTCTACTGCGTCTAGTGTTCGCTTACGTTTTAATTAGTAGTCCGAAAGTTTCGAATTAGAAATTAATGTTTGTATGTGTGGAAGTCTCGTATATTAAAGCCATTCTCACATTCACCAAGTATTTTAAATGCCAACGTAACTTGGTATCCATCTGATGCTTGATGTAATCGTTACATGTAACTAATTTTAGATTTTAGTTGACAGAAAGGCGAGTTAATAAATTTATTTCTTCAAAGCTCTCAAATTAAATTGTCTTTGATATTAGTTAACTGTCCTTTGGCTTCCTTAGGGCCATTCAGAATATTTAACCTCTTCCATCATACAAAATGTCATACCATGATGCACACACGTTGAACGTTTTTGGTCAGATTCGACATCATTTGCCGTACTGACAACGTAAACAGGACTGTGGGATCAAGTTTGGCAAGCTTTCACCGGAGCTGTATTTTCAATTTCCACTAATCGAAGTTGTGACCTCGTCGTTGTCGTAATTTCAGACTTCATAATGAGAAAAAGTCCAAACATCCCTGAAAAACATAGAGGGTGGTTACTTTAGTAAGTTCAATACAGTGGTGGGATTCAAATTTTTTGTCAGGCGGTTCCCTCACAAAAGTTCTCTTTTTTATCCGGTTCTATTACAAACAGAACATTGACAGTAACCATTGAGGTGTAGTAACCAGTAATGCTAACCGGTTCCCTGTTCTCAAAAAACAGTAAAATTTCATGAGACGGTTCTATAGAACCGGTGCGAATCGGCTGAATCCCACCACTGGTTCAATATCTTATTATTATTAAACAAGACATACAGCAAAGTTTTTTTTTCATCAGGAAATGTGCGGAAAATGTCAAATGGGTTAAAATGGATGATTTCAATTGTGATTGTCTGTATAATGGTTGGAGCAACTGTTGCGGTAATATATTATGTATCAGGTAAGAAGATATTGCTATAGTTATTTTTAATCTAGGGGAAGCAATTTATTTTTATTATCATTCATAAAATATTTATATTTGTAAATTGTAATAGTAATTGGACATGTTTAGTGGACATAACGATCTTTTCAATATTATGTTGTTATTGTTATTATTCGTCTCCATCATTTTTAAAAAATCGCTTTTCTCTTCGAATACTGGACCAATTGCTTTGAAATTTTCAGTGGTTAAAGATAAATTTTTTTTCTAGAAGGCTATTACTTTTTGTTGTTGCTATGACGTCATCAAAATTATTGCCATTGGGTGGCGCTACGTGTGCATATATTTGAGCATAGCTCCCTTGTTTTATTGTATGGTACTAATGCAAAATGACGTGCAACCTTCGACTTGGTACAACGAGCCAGCTATCTTTAGAATTAAGATTGACAGAATAACAAAGGAATGATACATGCTTAAAATTTTAATAGATGAAAAAGTATTGCTACTAAGTATGTGAAGACATATTCAGTATATTCCACAATTGTAAATTTGGTGTAATACCCATTGTTGCAACATTAATGAATTATCCTTCATATGTCACCATCCTTCATGTGAAAATCATTTATTCCTACAAATAACATTTTCGCCTTGTGGTATTTACATTTCTCAAGTAGTAACATGTCACACAAAGAATTGAATAAAATAATTAGTAACTTTTAATTTTTAAATATCAAAATCATAATTGACCTACTTATTAACAATTTACCAAGGCCACCTGATGATCATCTTTGGCTGTTTTTATAATTAGAGAATTTGTTCTAGATGACGGAATAAAAAGAAATTTTCATCAATATATATTCAATGAGTGTGATAAACAAAAAATAAACAAAGTTAAGATGAATAGTCATTTGATAGGTTTTCTATTTTTACAGTTTTTAGAAATAAAATGAAGGTCATTTTAGTTATACTATGACGCTTTAAAGTTTAAATGCTCTAAATCAGGGATGTGCAACATTTTTTGTTGGTGGACCGTATAACCAACTCCAGACGTCTAGCTTGGCCACACAAATAATTTGTTTATCCATGCTTGGAAGGCAAGAAGAAAAGACATTGCGTATTTTGCTAAAGCTTGCAGCAAAAAGTACGCTGGAAAAAACGGCGAAATATTTAACACAGCGACAAGAACAAAAAACATATGTATTTTTACCCACATGAGCAACTTTTGAAACATAAACTGTCGGATGTTAGCAAGGGCCACACTAGATGGCTTGGCAGGCCGGGTTGTGGCCCGCCTGCCGTCTGTTGCACACCCCTGCTCTAAATAATAATGTTCCAATTAAAACATCCCAAATTGGTCCCAAAATCAAAAAGTTACTATATCGTATATGTAACTGAGTTCAAATCGAATCAATTTCAATTCGGATACAAATGATTCAAATTATTTTCACTCAAAAATCAGAAGATATTTAATTTACCGCAGGCTAGTTTTTTCATGGACTGTGTTTCTGATTAGTTGTACTGATGTCATGAATTTTTCTTACCTCCTATTCTTATTAAAGAATTGTATACTATAATCCATCTTTAAAATCCCAGGTACAGAAGATCCATGTACAAAAATATTGAAGTCGATGAGTGAACGAAAGATAATTCAAGGAGTAGACATGAACCCAATGGCAATGGCAGCTTGTAGATGTACGTAACCAAATAATACGTAATAAAAATAATACAAGGGTGAATTAATTTAATTTGAGAATTCAATGAACAGATGAGCTAAGAATGCAATTTCACCCTGATGAAAATAAAGTAGGCCTACTCGATTTATCCAATTATTTTTTACTACAGGATACTGGGTGTCCAAAAAATTTCGCCTAATTTTTTTGTGGTAACAATTAAAAATTTCTTCGTCTTTGTTTATTAATAGTTCTTTATGTGCTTGTAATTTTCATTTATCATACAATAAAATTTTTTTTTTAACTTACAATTGTTATTACTATAAAATTTGGCGAAATCCCTAATTGTTATTGTTGTGGGGTCAGGACCAATTTTTTTGGGAGCTCTGTATAATGTGTGGAAATTAAGATAAATGTAGATAACTTAATATGGCAGGGAGACTTAGAATTGGTGCATTATAGTAAGCATTAGGAATCAGCTTTACACCTTCGAGAACCCTCTGGGAATAACTATGTTTGAAAGGATTGCTGGACTCCTAGCTAATTCTAGAGTAGTTCATTTAACAGCTAATAGTTGCAGCTTCCTCTATCTTGAAGTCTATGCATCGAAAAGGAATAATTGATGAATATGAAAATCTTATCTTGACATGGATTGGTAACTAAACAAGAAGCCGGGGTTCACCATATGATTAATTCGTCTTATCAATTTACCTCTCTTCGAATAAAAATGAAAAATCTATTCTAAAAACCTACCAATGTTACAGTGAAATTTTGTGAAGTTGACTTATCAGAATGTCCGATTTCTTGTCCATTTTCTTATGAAACTGACGATAAAACACAATGTCCGAAAAGCTGCGAGTGTGCTACAAGTGGAATATACCAAGGGGATATAAGATTTGGAGAAGATGAAGTTGATAGAATGATGACAGTGAGAAATTTTGATATGCAACTTAAAGGTTATAACTATTATTGCCAAACATTTTGACATCTATAAGTATTACAATACAGGTGGCCACACAAAACAACCCCTAAGTTTCTGTTTGTATATGTTTTAATACAGTGTTCTCCAATCACAGACTTCCAAGTGGGCCACAGTTCAGTTGGGATGGGATCCTGTGACAAATTGATTTTAATGTGATTTCATTCGAATATTTTTTATTTCAAAATTAAACACCTTCTTCTCAGTAGTTTCATTTTTGAGAAGGTTATTTGAGGTAGCAGGATGTTTTCACTTTCTTGTCCATGAATTGCATATCAAAGTGGTATTTGATTTCTTATCCCTTGGCTTGCGTTTAAATACCATAGAAAGTGATAAATGCATAATAGTCTCGAGTACGTCTATTTTTTTGAACTGGTGAACAGAAGGAACCAAGGGCAAAAGCTTCCATAAGGGAGCCATGAGCCATAAATGATATATATATGATTAAATAGATTGAAAGCTTTTTATTCACAATAATGTGATCAAAATAAGTGAGTATCGTGTATGGTATTTACAGAGATATGGTCATAGAGAAGAAGAAGAATTCTCTCTCTTTTTTGGAACAGCTTTTGAAATCTGGAATCAAACAATTGTGAATGGAAGAATGAAGGTTCCTTATAAGATGAGCCCTAATGTGTGTAAGATAATTTTTACATTTTGTGAAGAAAAGATTAGCATTGGCAATTTAGAATGTGTATGGCCCGACTCTATATTCGACATAACAAACGATAAAATAGTTGATAAAACAAATGAATATGATAAATGATCTTACCTAACACCTTACAAGTGTTGGGTGGCTAAAAGACCCGAAGTGGGATGACTCAGACTCGTCATTTTTTAACCACCAGTGAAAATTAACTCAGTGATTGGCTTGACTCATATGACCTATGAATAACTCAACTCAACATTCTCGGGCAGAGACATTTACCCTACACAACACCTCACAAAACTTTTATTGGAAGTACATTAAAATAAATTATTAAAAAGGTAAATTTTTTCAAAATTTCAGTGTACTCAACACTCGATGCTTGGAATCTTGTGGTGGAAGATTACGGTAAAAAATCATGCATTGATTTGATACATTGGACAGATGAAAACGATTATTTGAATGTCGTGGAAACTGTCAATTGTGCGTAAGTGAACGTGATATTAATTTGTACAGGGTGGCTTGTGTAGTTCTTATTCAGGTGCCATGATGACAGATGTCTGAAATTTTCATAAATTTTTTTGCATGTAAAACTTTGTAAAGCTATTATAGTATCTGGCAAAAATAAAACTACATTTTGGTTCGTGAGAAAAAATAGAAGCTTCCAAAATCTAGATATCAAAATAAATCCTAAAAGTACTCATTGGTACTGAGTTAGGATGACTGGAGTTGATATTTAGAATTTACCACCCTTGTTGTTTTGTAAAGTTATCACAGTTTGTTGCCACAAGGTGGTTCATGTAACAGAAAGTCTGATAAGGCCAGCCTGCTATCTACCATTCCGAATCTAAACATCAAGATTAAGTAAATGATAAAAGGGAGGTGGAATGTGATATTTATTATGTTACTGTGATTTCCACATCATAAGCATTTAATGTAAATTTAAATATTCATTGATCTACAATGTCATATTCATATTGATCCATAAAAAGTATGTCTCATCTCAGTACTGCCTACCTATTACCTAATTTATTTACAAGTTTTGGAAAGTGAACCTGAGATTTTAAACTTTGATGCAACCTTAGTCAAGGTGAACACTAACTATTGACCACTGTACCCACTCAGTCCATAAAAATTCATCCTCCAATCTTATTTGAATATTTTTCATTTTAGATCAGCAGTGGGTCGTGGTTTTGGCAGTCAAATGTTGGAACTTGGAGTTGGATGTGGAATACGTGCAACAATACAGCATGAACTTATGCATGCTTTCGGATTTGATCACGAACAATCAAGACCTGACAGAGATCTTCATGTTACTATACATCCAGAAAATATTGAGCCATGTAAACAACTCTTGTCTAAAATCACATATGGTGCAATAATCTAGCCAAATGGAATATGAATGATAAAATAATAATAAAGTTTGTTTTGACAAATTTGCATCACTTTAATGCGACCCATTTTTATCGCTCGCCACTTATACATTGAGAACCACTGTGACGTATAATAAGTGAGAAGTATTGGGCTTCATGCTTCCCCTTTTATTGAATCTGCACTTCTTCCAACAACAAAAAGTGCTGTAACCACTTAGATTATTGGGAGCCAGAGCTTCGGGAACAAAGAGTCGCATGCGGCCCCGGATGATGCCCCACACCGTCCTATTTTGAAAATAATATAGTTTTATTTACTTGAACTCAAATATTTCTATTTCAGACTATCTTCACAATTTTGATAAACTGGAAGAACGCAAAGTTTTAGATCTTGGAACAGAATATGAAAAACGATCCGGTTTGCATTATGGTAGTGATGATTTTGGCATAAATGGAGCAACTAGTATGACTTTGTAAGTAAAGTATAAAAATCTTCCCGTAGCATATTGAGATGTATTCGATTTTTTAGATGAAAGATGTTGATATAAGAAACAATAGCAAGAATTATCTGTAACGATTCGTAGTTTATATGATTAGTTAGGACTCCTTCAAAAACAGTTAGAATTTTACTTTCAACATTGCAGATTGGTGAGTGCTTTTTGGGGTGTGCAAAAAGTCAAATAAAATCTTATTCGTTAGTTCTGCTTGTGCATGGTTAAAGTTATTTCATCTGAAAGCATACAATTAAATTGACAAGAAACAGAACAACAGTTCATCTCAAATTTCTTCTTCGGGCTCTGTGGTTGGACTGGGTGGTCAAATGCACTTGTATCTTTGATTTCCCTATGTTTGCAGTTTCAAATCCTGTCGAGTATAATCATGTGAAAGAATTGCTATTCCTCGCTTTCACTGATTAAAAATGCAATACCTATTCTGTTTTGGAAATGTATTTTGACTAATGTGCTAAGCTGATCTTAATTTAACGGCCTCTCGTTCGGTATCCATTCAATGTCGGGTATGGAATTACCGGTAGTTAGTTATTTGTTTTCAGAAGAATGTACTTTATAATGCAGGAAGCCGTAACCAACCAGCGGTAACTGGAATCAGCCTGCTGCGGCGATGCGTCCAGCTGTTCCTGCAAGGGATTCGAACCTGAGAACTCACGCAGGGTAATCAGAAGTGCAATGACTATCATATTCTAAACGCTAAGCACAGTCTGCAAACCAACTAGCAGTTTTGCATTACCGCATCATTGCATCAATTACCGGTCATTGTTTGTAATTATGTATTTGTCGTTTATTGTCAGTAAACCTGGAGAAGAAGTGATTATAACCAGAACAGAAGAGCGCTTACTTACTGAGGAGGATTTCAGAGAATTAAATATATTATATAGATGCAAATTAGAAAGTGATGGACCAGTAGTAGGTAGACTTTGAGTTATAAATATACACGGTGTTCTGAAGTCTTGCTTTGAAATATGTGAAATATCCTTGATGTGATTCGAGGACTAATTATGGCATATACTTGTGCATTAAATGAAGCGAGAAGCCCTGCATAAACACTAATTAAAATAAAAACAGTGCTAAGTAACATATTCATCACAGCATTTGAGATTTTTCATCTCACAGGTTCATGGAAACAATGGGCATCATGGTCAGAGTGCTCTGTGTCTTGTCTGATAGGATATTATCTGAAATTAATTTTTGGGGGAAAATGAAATCAATTGGTTGGTAAAGGGTTAATAATCTTTACTGTTTTGTTTTAGATACAATGATAAGTTAACATAAAAAAAAACCAGAGTGCTAAGTAACGTGTATTCATCACAAGATTTTTTTCAAGTCAAGATTTTACAGGTTCATGGAAACAATGGGCGTCATGGTCAGAGTGCTCTGTTTCATGTCTGAAAGGATATCAAACCAGATCTCGGGACTGTTATGATCCGAGTGGTGTGAAAGTTGGCAATTGTGAGGGCGGTACTTTTGAGTACAGAGACTGTGATTCGGGAGAATGTCCTCCACCAGATGGGATTTACGATGAATGGACTGAATGGGGTACTTGTGGGAGAGAGTGTGGTATTGGGGAAAAACGGAGGTGAGAATTGAATTGTTTTGTAATAATAAGTGTCATCAACTTTTATGACGAATAATAGCATGAAGTTTGATTTTTTTTAAGAGATTTTACTTTGAGGTGGTGATTGTCAAATAAATAAAATTTTAAATATTCTTACAATGGTTTTCAACCTTTTTGGTAGGAAAGGAAACATATCAGAGGCTTTAAATAGATATAAACCAAACCCAATACTGACAAAACTAAATGATCTTTAAAGTTCAACAATATCGAAATATTTAAATACATATTATAATTAGCATATTCATATACATATTATAATATAGACTAAATTTCCCAATTTCAGATTTTTTCTTTTAAGATATCGCAGTTGTCCTTTGAAGTACAAAAATGGCTGTAAAGGTGTTTTTGGCATACACCATATTGAAGAACAGAAGACATGCCAGTTGAAAACATGTGATGGGTCTCGTAAGTATTTAATTGTATTTGAGAGATTTTTAAACTTTTTTACTTATAATCATGTTTGCCTTATCATTTTTAGCCATGCAACCGATACCTACAGAATGGGGAAGTGAGTGGATTCGATCAACGTGTGGCGCTACATGTGGGGGATCACGTGAATCACTCCATTTACGGTGTCACTGTGTGAGTAGTGGATTTTGTGCTGATAGGATAGAGGATGGAATTTACATATTTATCCCGGGTAGAGGAAAGCCGATAAGACGGCTTAATCATATGGCGAACCACGGCCTCTCGTCCGGTTACCAGTTCAGGTCAGGTATGGGATTAGTTAGCCAGTTATTTGTTTTCGGAAGCATGGACTTGATGGTGGAGGAAGCTGTAACCGACCAGCGGTTACGTGAATTACCCTACGGCGGCGAGGAGTCCAGCAATCCTCTCGCACATGATCATCCCCGCCTGGGATTCGAAGCTGCGAACCCACGAAGGGTAATCAGAGATGCGGTGGCGGGCGTATTCCTCATTTGCCAAGTCTAGGCTTGGTGGTGTGGCGAATCGTGTTAAATGTTAGGAATACGCTACCCAGCACACCTCTGATTACCCTGCGTGAGTGAGCGTGGTTCGACATATGATTAAGCCGTCTTATCGGCTTTCCACGCCCCAAGGATAAATATGTAAATCCTATCCTGTCCAAGTGCTTGAGTTTTGTTTTATTAAAGTGTGCCACTGTCAACTTCTAAACTGTAATGTCAAACCTGTAACCTGTAATGTTCAACCTATACTCAGTAGCACATAATTTATTTTCACTGACTAAGATGGGATTTTCATATTTATCCTGGAGAAAAGGAGAGCCAATATGACAACTTAATCATATGGCATACCACGACTGTCGTCTGGTTACCCGTCCATATCAAGTATGGGATTAGTTAGCCAGTTATTTGTTTCAAATGCATGGACTTGAGAGTAGAGGAAGTTGTAGCCGACCAACAGTTACATGAACAACCCTGTGGCACTGTGGAGTCCAAAGGATTCAAACCTGTGAGCCCATGCAGGGTAATCAGAGTTGTAATGGCAAGCTTATTCTCAACGCCTTGCCTTGCATTATGCGCCATTGCCAATCTCATGCATCCAAGGGTTTCTAGTCCCGAGAAGAGAGTTTTGCTGATCTCTGAAGGATTTCATGTTACCTTGTTTGTGTAAGTTCCTGTGAGAGGTATGCCCATGGATGATATTGCAATGATGTGTAAATCACAAAAAATGTACAGAATGTTCCATGTTGCAAATCAAATTGGTGAACAAGACTAAATCTATCTTGTTCAGGGTCCTGGCATTTGTCATATTTATAACTGTGATCCAGAATACTCATTCACTGAGACCGCTGAAGATTGGGACCCTATGTCGCTAATGAAGTGGGTGCCATGCGCCACTGAACCATGTGAGGGAGATAATTCAGAGCAAAGTGAGATTTTATTGTTTTGAAACTTTTAAATATATGAAGAGATTCATTTTTGAATGATTTATGTTTTGTGCTGATATCTGAATGAGAATTTTCATACAGTTATATTGCAATAAGAAATATCAACTCATTTGACTCGTATTTTTGACACGTATTCACGTCTACCACTCTGGGCAAGGCCCTGTACTATCAGCCATTGATAACTAATGATATGTGCTCACCACCGCACCTCTAATAACTCTGCATGGGTTCGCAGGTTCGAATCCCATGCAGGGATGGTTATGTGCGAGAGGATTGCTGGACTCGCCGTCGTTGGGTGGTTCACGTAACCGCTGGTCGGATACGGCTTCCTCCACCACCAAGTCCATGCTTCCGAAAACAAACAATATAGCTAATCCCATACCCGACTTGGAATGGTAACCGGACGAGAGGCGGTAGTTCGCCATATGGATAGGCCGTTTTATCGGCTTACCTCTCCATCGGGATAAATATGTAAATCCTATCCTATGTAAGAAACTATCATTATTTTGTAGGACTGGGTATTTGAATATAGCTGAAACTCAGTTGAGGTTCAAAGAGTGGAATGGATGGTTTTTATTTAGTTGCTATGTTTCTTTTGTGAATACATTTCGATTATATGCTCATCAAATTTGTAAAAATTATTTTGGAGTATCTGATATTTGATCTGTTCATTCAGTCAACACTGAAATAATTTAACAGGATTACATATTTATTGTAAGGGAGAGGATCAAAACTATTTTTTCAGTCGGTTACCAATTTAGGTCAAATATTGTACCGATTCATGTTATTTAAATCCAATGATTGACTTTTTTACCTGATTGAAACATTTAATTTCTTTTATTTTCAATTTATATAGATAGGCTTACCATACGTCCCGCTTTAGGCGGGACAGTCCCGCTTTTCAGCGTTTTGTCCCGCCGTCCCGATAAGTCAGTCAAAAGTCCCGCTTTTTCAGCATAAT
This sequence comes from Styela clava, assembly GCF_964204865.1. Classification (NCBI taxonomy): domain Eukaryota; kingdom Metazoa; phylum Chordata; class Ascidiacea; order Stolidobranchia; family Styelidae; genus Styela; species Styela clava. Next base: position 5,423,939 of record NC_135262.1, read on the forward strand.
ACACAAACATGTTCTCGTTACTGTTGTTTCTGTGTAGCGCAGCGCTAGCCTACTTACTGAAGGTGAATGCGTTCGTTTCCCGCTGATTCCCATTGATGGCAGACGTATCGCATGTAAAACCAATACTAATTAGTCTAAATTCGAATTATTCGTACCGGTATCGTTAACGTCAATTCCTTCCTATTTTTCGAACTGAACCCGATATTTGGACCGAAAATATGCGCATGAAATTTCGATAACAATATGGTCAATAAAGACAGCCGAGCTTTAGATGTAGGAATGTATGTCGTAAAATCGGAAAATGTGAAGTTATAAAATCACAGCTAAGGGGTCGTTGTATTTCGAGGCGTCCCGATTTGAAGTCACAAAAATATGGTAACCCTATATATAGATGTATTGAAAATGTGGCGGGTTAACAATAATTATTTGTGATCTGCATTTCAGTAGTTGCATGAAGCTTAAAGGTAAATTTTTGACTTTGTTATGTAAGGGGCTTTGCTTTTTTGCATTCACAGGACTTTCTTTAAATTTAATTGTATTTGGAAGTTTATACATATAACAGGGTACATATGTATTGGGAAAAAATGCTATTTTCTTATCATAAAACTTTTCCATTCAGCTTCAGTTACAGAAGCACCAGAAGTTATTCAGCCAACTTTATCAACATTATCCCCTGATCAGTATCCAGAGCCGTCATCATCCAGTCCTGAGTCTGTTAGTATGTGGTCTGAATGGGCGCCATGGAGTGCATGCGATAAATCTTGCGGAGACGGCCACCAGTCCAGGTTTGTTTTCTACGTAGTGTCTTGATGTTAAGATAGGATTTACATATTTATCCGAAGGGGAGGGATGTCGATAAGTCGGCTTTATCATATGGCGAACCACGGCCTCTCTTCCGGTTACCAGTCCAGGTCGGGTATGGGATTAGTTAGCCAGTTATTTTTGTTTTCGAAAGCATGAACTTGATGGTGGAGGAAGCCGTAACTGACCAGCGGTTACGTGAACCACCCTACGGCGGCGAGGAGTCCAGCAATCCTCCCGCACATGATCATCCCCGCATGGGATTCGAACCTGCGAACTCACAAAGGGTAAGCAGAGATGCGGTGGCAAGCGTATTTCTAACGCTTAGCACGATGCGCCACACCGCCGATAGGATTTACATATTTATCCGAAGAAGAGGGATGTCGATAAGCCGGCTTAATCATATGGCGAACCACGGCCTCTGGTCCGGTTACCAGTCTATGTCGGGTATTAGAATCAGAGTTATTTTATTTGTCATTTCAATAAAAAAAAACATTCAGCATTAAAGTGTCTGTAATAAGCACGATATTAAAATGACAGATGATGTGAGGGACGGATTGCTTGGTCATCGAATCAACAACACCTTGCAATTAGTTAACCAGTTATTCGTTTCGGAAGCATGGACTTGATATAAAATGTGCCTGTTTGGATATACTACACAAAAGTTTGATTCATTCATGTAAGGCAAACATGCTTTTGTGCCAAAGTGGATAAAATGGGCGCATCAGATTTGAGGTCTTGATCTTAATGGCGCGGCGGTGTGGCCCATCGTGCTATGCGTTAGGTATACACTCCCCACGACACCTCTGATTTCTATGTGTTGTTTCGAATGTTTGAATCCCATGCGGTGATGGTTATGTGCGAGAGAATTACTGAACTCCTCTTTGCCGTAGGGTGGTTAACGTAACGGGTGGTCGGTTACAGCTTCCTCCACCATCAAGTCCATGATTCTGAAAAACAAATAGGTAACTGATCCCATACCAGACATGGAATCGGACGAGACGCCGTGGTTTGCCATATGGATAGGCCATCTTATGGGCTTTCCTCTCCACCGGGATATATATATGTAAATCCCATCCTATCCTTCCAGCACTGATTTCTTAATTCAGATCGCGACAATGCTCAGATTTCAATTGTGACGGACACGGATATGAAATGATGGTTTGCTTCGTAATGTCATGTCCAGGTTCGCCTTTTGGTAGGTTTTAAAATTTGTTTTAAGCCATTTGTTATATTTGAATTCTGGATAATCAATAACCAGTGTTACAGATGTCATTGCTTGATAACCTGTATTGGTTTTTCGCACCTTGAATTATATAACATGGATAAGATAGTAAGACGTGTTTCTATTTTATGAATATGAAAATTTTTATATTTTAACCCTAGTACCTGAAGTGATTCAGCCGACGTCTTCAACTTTGTCCCCAGATCTCGGGACCCAATACCCAGACCCCTGGCCTTCAGTTCCTGGTCCTCAACCACAATTTCCTGACCCTTGGCCTTCAGTTCCTGGTCCTCAACCTCAATTTCCTGACCCTTGGCCTTCAGTTCCTGGTCCTCAACCTCAATTTCCTGACCCTTGGCCTTCAGTTCCTGGTCCTCAACCACAATTTCCTGACCCTTGGCCTTCAGTTCCTGGTCCTCAACCTCAATTTCCTGACCCTTGGCCTTCAGTTCCTGGTCCTCAACCTCAATTTCCTGACCCTTGGCCTTCAGTTCCTGGTCCTCAACCACAATTTCCTGACCCTTGGCCTTCAGTTTCTGGTCCACAACCTCAATTTCCTGATCCATGGTCTTCAGTTCCTGGTCCTCAACCACAATTTCCTGACCCTTGGCCTTCAGTTCCTGGTCCTCAACCTCAATTTCCTGACCCTTGGCCTTCAGTTCCTGGTCCTCAACCTCAATTTCCTGACCCTTGGCCTTCAGTTCCTGGTCCTCAACCACAATTTCCTGACCCTTGGCCTTCAGTTTCTGGTCCTCAACCTCAATTTCCTGACCCTTGGCCTTCAGTTCCTGGTCCTCAACCACAATTTCCTGACCCTTGGCCTTCAGTTTCTGGTCCACAACCTCAATTTCCTGATCCATGGTCTTCAGTTCCTGGTCCACAACCACAATTTCCTGACCCTTGGCCTTCAGTTCCAGGCCCTCAGTCCCAATTTCCAGACCCGTGGCCTCCAGTTCCTGGTCCTCATCCGCAGTTTCCTAACCCTCGGCCCCCAGGTCCTGTTATACACCCACCACACCCCGGATCTTCGCCATTTGCCCCCAATCCTGGTCTTCCAAATCCTACTATTTGGCCTTCTTTAACTGACTCATCATGGCCCGCAGTTACCGTTGAACCAGTTGGCACATGGTCAGATTGGGGGCCATGGGGTCAATGCGACAAAGTGTGTGGAAATGGACATATGATCAGGTTAGTGATCTTTGTAATAATTTGTGGTTTCCATGATGACTTGGGCATGTTACAGTGAAGAAATACGTGGGATAAGATCAGATAATGTATTCATTAATTGTTCAATATGATACATCTCATTGAACCTAGGAAATAGGGATTTTTCCTATTCATCTTGGGGTAGGGAAGCAAGCATGATGATAAAATAATATGGTGAACACGGACTTTTGTCCCGTCTCCAGTACAATATTCATGATAGATATTGAGATGCCTGAAAGCGATATCTTACTAGCATATGAATCCTGTGTTGTAGTCAAGATCATTCATAGGTATCCTCCTAGTCTGGTGCACTTTCCGATCCGACTTCAAGGTGCTAAAGTTGCGCTAGATCGGCATTTTAGCCTACAACATGTATTACAACGTACCGTTATTTTTTTACGAACGGTGTGACTAGATAACTAGGCTCATTGACTAGATGCGAGCATTGAATGGCCAGCTTATCTGCAGACTATTCAAAAGTACAGGGATTTCTAAAGAAATCGTAAAAAAACGTGAGCTTCTAGATTACCCCTAAAAATTGCCAAATCACCCTTTTGGGGGAATCAACCCCAGTTTGGGAACCACTGTAATCTAGTCTCCGTCAATTCACTTTTATAAGTTAATGCCCTCCTTATCAATTTATTGGCTATTGACTGTATTTTTTCATTACCCTGTTCCTCATAAAGAACACGTAACTGCTTGGAATATATATGCACTGGAGTCTATTATGATTTGCTGCCTTGCCTCATAGAGCCGTGTCCAGGACCACCTGCTGGTAAGTTCGAAGCTTGGTTTACCTATTAAAATACAAGGTGTACATATTCATTCGTACCATTCACCTATGGCTCCTAAAAAGTAAAAATAATTGCGATATTGTGTCAAAACAGCTGTTAAACAAAGAACACATATTACGTCACAATGTAAAAGTGTTGATTACTGATGGTTGATCGTGTTGCGCAATCTGTGACGTCAGTCCCTTTTCTTTTTAGCCACACCTCGTACATGAGTATCTTGAAGTATGTACCAGGTTAGGGTTAGACCATAATTTTAGGTACAATACTACGGGAATCACTTGGCTAGTCCCCGAACTCGTAATAGAACTAGAATGAGGAAAATTGAAATAAAATTATGGCCTAACCCTAACCTGGTACACATATTAGGTTCCGGTGTCTCCCATCTTGGTTCACATACTTCAGAAGTACTCACCTTGCACCAAGGAGAGTTATACTGTTCTATGACTTGCAACCTGGAAACGTATTTTTGAAGATTCCCAATGCTCAGTTATCCTTTGGTCTGCTCGAAAAAGACAGTAATGCAATAAATTTCAGAGAAGATGCAGTTCAAAGGCTTGCAAATCCGATATGCCCAGATGCAGATTCCATTTAATCATTATTAATGATATGCTAATGTTTAGAATGTGTTTTACAACTTGTAGCTGTTATTACTTATCGATTTTAATTTGTCTGTATGTTTGTCTGTCTGTTAGATCTCGCGATATCTCACGAAAGCGAGATTGAATCTGCGCTGATTTTGTTCGTGCATTCATCATATCTCGGACCAGAAGCCTATTGATTTTTGGCGAATTATGTCGTATAATTAGCGAGTTATTAATAAATTAGTGATGGGACACAAGGTGTCACTATGGAGTAAGAGCGCTGTTTTGGGGGATCCCCTAACTTTCGATCGATAAGTCTTCGGTCTCTGACCGATATTCTCGTTTAACTTGTACGATATTATCAAAATTTTACAATGAGTTCAAATAGGCTCTGAATTTATACAGTTAGGGTTGCAATTGGGAAAAGCTTCAATGTTGAGATCAACTCAACTAAATTATTTTGATCCTTTTGTCCTCGTATGTATATTGCAATGGTTTTTCATGAATCATATACTTTTTATCATTTATTTTTATCGAAAACGGTATATTTTATCATGTATGATGCAGCGCACTGGTAAATTACAGCAGATCTGTACCATTATGGAACTGTGTCGTATTTATATATGTTCATTTTTTAGATGATTTCTCTGAATATGGAGATTATGTTTCTGACTACTTCGGAGAGGAAGACCCATCTCCCACTCCTCTGCCTAATAAGGACTTATTCAAAACTACATGGTTGAGATTTAAAAACTTTTGTCCGCATGGGAAATTAATGACTGGCTATTTCAATGATGATAAATTTGAAGATTTTCTTTGCTATTACAAAGATGGAAACATGTGAGTATCCTGCTAATGTGAACCATGCTTGATTATTTAATGTCAGAAATTCCCGTTAACTGTGTGGAAGTGCCTAGAGCAGTGGTTTTCAACCGTTTCTGTGGCCTGATTACATTTCCATGCCAGGTTAAAACTACAAGAATTGACACTTTCAAAACTGAATTTAGCAATAACTCTTGCAATTTCCAATAGATTTGTGGCCCACCTGAAATCGTTACTGTGGCCCAACAGTGAGCCATGGCCCACTGGTTGAGAACCTGTGGCCTAGAGCAGGGTTTCCCAAACTGGGGTCCGTGACAACTGCAGATGTCCGCATGTCAGATCGATATTTAATGATTGATTTCAATTAAAGAGAAATTGCACATTTTTGGTTGGGCGTTGCGTACGAATATCCATTGCTCTCAGAAAATTAAAATCCTTTTGCAACAACCTACATTCGTGAGGCAGCATTTCCACTCGTATGAATATGATGACAAAATACAGGTCGACCCTTGCCGTCCGATCTATAGGTTTGCTTGTCACAAATTGCTCCGAGAATCGAAAAATTGTGCAGTGAAAAGCAACCTAATTCATCACATTAATGTCGTTTGTGTTGTAAATGAAACATTATCTTTGCTCTTTGGCACTGAAATTGATACGGCAAAGCGTACGTGAGGGTTCCGTCAAAATTAGGATTCTCAAATAGGGGTCCGCGGCCCAAAAAGTTTGGGAAACAATGGCCTAGAGGTGAAAGCCTCAGAGCTTAGACTCAACTATGCTGGAATTGCAAGTTACACAACTCTGGTTGAAATCCCATGCCCATGTCACCAAGCCTAAAAATCTGTTCTGTCATTGGAATTTCGCTCAAACAGGAATAGTAGCTTCTTACATATTGTTAGATATTCGAAGCTTCTTGTACAGTGCCTTGTTCGCAGCAAAAGACGTGATAAGCATTGTATAAAAAAGACTGTAAGCAACATCTCTTCACCTATCTCTGTGCTATGTGCAATTCACTGATGTTGATGTTTTGTGCACCTTGTGATGTAATAAACTTAGTTTTCAATTATGTTCCTGCACTAATTTTACAATTACATGAATCACTGAACTTTACTCCTAACGAGTGCTGATATTTGTGTTATTTATATATACATCCCAACATACGAAAACGTATTATTCACCGCTTGTGTTATTGAATCTAACTTCTGTTATTTCTTTAGAGGGCTGTATTTTTCATCCAGAAGTGGAGTTTCTGAAAAACTAGACTGGGCAGGTCATACGAGTGCATGTCTTCATTTTGATGATGTATTTGCTCGAGATGTCACAGGTGATGGTATGGATGACTTAATATGCAGGAATACAAATACAAAGTAAGTTACTAGTGATATTTCCTATGACATAGGAAGTTTAGCGAGTTCTTTGACATAGAGAATGTAATAAATTTCTGACATGCTTGATGGCATAGGATTTATGCTGTCAATAGTGTTAGGAACGCGCTACGCTCCATTCAGTTGTTCAGTTTCATTGAGGTGCTTTCTTATTTTATGAAGTTTTTATATATATACTGCTCCAATTTAACGAATTATATGTTCAGTGTTAGTCGAGCCGGGTTGCAATTTAGCAAGCGCTATCACGGTTTGGGCTTAAACAATTGAATCTCATATTCAACCTTGTCTTGTTCATTTAAGAAATATTGAAATTCTAATAAATCATGGAGGATCATTCAGTAACGCTGCTGACTGGAGGGGACAACGACCGATCTGTCAAAAGTTACATGAAGTACTTAACGTAGAAGATTTAAATGGAGATGGAAAAGCTGATCTAGTTTGTGGGGACCATGGAAGTGCTTTACAGCAAGTCATTTTTCATGAGTAGAAACGAACGGAGTTCAAAAAAAGAACAAGATTCATTATAATTATCGGTAGAGGTTGCACGAGACTAACTCCCAATTCTTCCTGAATGCCTTTGCGCTAGTGCAGTGTTTCCCAACCCGAGTCCGCGGTCTCAAATGAGTCAGCGAAGCTTTTGAATGAGTCTGCAACGAGCCAGAAATTCACTGAGGCCGCAAACGTTTTTGCAAAAGTTAATTATCAGTGAAGTGAAATTTGGTATCGGGTGGCGCGACAGGTCAAAACAATTGGATTTCACAACTCACTTGCGAATTTCCGACGAAAACCCGAGCACACGCGTGGTGTTTCTCGCGAGTTCGAACAACGGGGAATCATTTTTTTTCTAGTATGTGTCAATGGTGGCAACCCAAATTTTCTAAATTGAAAAGCGGCAATACATAATACTAAAAATAAAATGGAGAACACCATAACTTTTGTTTTATGATTGTACGCGACCGATTGAAAACGCTTCTTTGAACATTGCAAATCGCAAAATTTCGGGTGATACTGTAGTACAAGGCTACTCAACTGGCGTACGTGGTCCGAATCCGGACCTTCCGGGTATTCGATTCGGACCGCGCATAATTCTTTATTTTGGGTCATTAGCCCCACTTTTGACATTTCCTTTTATACAATCACTTTTATAGTTTTAAAAATATATATGAAAAGAACTATAACGCCATAACAAACAATCTTGATTAGCTAATAATCATTGGTCGGCAGAGGAATTGCATGTTTAAGGATGCCGAAATATAATTTCTGGAAAGTCCGGATCCGAATATCTTTGAAGTTTTGTATGCGGACCTTCGGTAAAAATAGTTGAGTAGCCCTGGTAGTATATGTACCGGGGCATTTTCCCTTAGGCCTCCACAATGGTACGTGCAGTACTGGAGCGCCGTAAGTTTTGTACGAACAGTTCAGATTTGTTGAATTCACAAAAATACGAATCAAAACAAAATATAATCGGGCACTTTACCATGCATTTTGTGTCCACTGATTGTCATGATATTTTCTGATTAGTATTGCTTTTATTTCGTCAACACAGCCGCAGATTAAAATGATAATCATTAAATTAATAATAAAGCAAGGTGGTGAATATGTATTTTTGATTTACAAATATACTTTAAGTATATTTTTAATAAGTACTAAATCAAATCTTGTACTTTCTAGAAATTTATAGCAGATTGTAGGATTTTTCTAACGACGATAACAAAAAATTTGCAAGATCTCTAAAAGTATGTATCAAACCTAAATATAATCGGGCAATATGTTAGCAGATTGCCGTGGCATTTTAAAGAAGTAATGCTATCATCTTGTCGTAAGACGACGCAACCGCGAGTTACCATGAACGCAATTAAAATAGAAAGACAATTTAAATTCTCGTCGTCGTCACTAAAAAGTCAACTGTTTTAACGGACGCGTAATTGCGGCGAAATTCTGATTTTGAAATTCGTTCAAATTCCGTTGTGTTTGATTTTATTGCTTCTTCACACAGAGTACGGTTACAATAAGCGGCTAAGCGCACCTTGAATCCGCAAAGGTTTTCGCTGGTGAGAAATTGGTCCGCGACCAAAAAAGGTTGGGAAACGCTGCGCTAGTGAATCTGTATGCATATGATGCAAGAATGCTGTAGCAGGAATAAAAATACCATACTATGCAGTTCAAGAGTCCTGCTGCACACTAACACAAATTTATTTCTGTAACATACAACAATGACAACTGCTTGTCTGAGAAAGTCTGATTTTGTTCATACGAATTGTTACAGAAATACATTCGTGTTAGTGTGCAGCAGGACTCTTGAATTGCATAGTTCATTATAATTGGCTGAAATGCTTTCTCGCTTGGGCTTGATAACCAGCTTTGGCTCCCCGCGTATTTCCTTCCCAGTAAAACTGTGTGGTAAATTTTATCTCATAATTCTTTTTTCTATCGTTGATTAATCGGGATTTTGTTTCTATGTGTGTTCGTATCTCTACTTTTTTATGATTCAATGTAGTCGGCTAATGTTGATATTCTGCTTCAATGCTTCTATTATCATTACTGTTTATTGGTTTGTCTGTTTATGTCAAGCATTTTTGGAATATATTCAGACTGATATAGTTGGGTTATTTACACGTAACATTTTACGTGTTAGTAAGTTAGTTAGTTAAGCTTTACGTGATACCAACATCAGAATCGCGTAAGTTTTAACGATTTTATGGGCCATTTGTCAAATACCCTGTGTTTCCTTCTTTAATTTTTGCAGTTGCATATCGGAATCACATTCAGTAGTTTGTAGTTTCTCGAGTTCAAATGCATGTATGTGCTTTAGAAAGCGCTAGACACGTACCGGTGTCATTTTCGATTAAATTTTATTAAGAGCAAATATGTTTTACGCAGGTGAGTGGAAGTAGTATGTATTTACGGTGGAAGCGAATGAAATAATACCGTATCTCGTAGAGCGTCATCAGATCCACCTCTGGGCACCACCTCAGCATGATGCGTGATTTTTCATGTACTTTTCACAAAAATCTTAAGCTGTTCAATATCTGCAATAATTAATTTTTAATGTATGAATTATATAAATTCACCATTTCCTGAAATAAATAACGCAACCATTCACCCGGTCCAAATAATTCCGTTCCGTTAATAAGCACAATCGTTTTCGCGGTATTTATTTTTCCCTTCAAACTGCCAGACGTTATTGAAGTTAATGGCCTTGTGCAGATCAAAGTGAATAAAGTCACTTTGGTGCAGATCAACTAGAACAGGGGTCGGCAACCTTTTGTCGCTCGCGGGCCAAAATTAAGGTTGCAAGTCATTGGCGGGCCGCACTTATTTTTAGAAAGTTTAAAAACCTAACGGATGGTACTTCTTAAAATAAAAATCAAGCAGTGATACATCTCTTGAATAGAATATAGTTTTATTTCCTCATTGCATCTCATAAAATTCCATTTCAATAATTTCAGCGCCATTGAACCCTTTGCACTTAGCATCAACTTTTCTGCGTTTTGTTGCCATTTGCCTAATTATAATTAAATTGTGTGCTCATTAAACGAGTAATTGTGAATTATATAATTGTTAGGTTATAATATAATTTAGTCTAAAGAATATATTCGTCAAAGCGGATGTTTTGTTACTATAATTTAGTGAAGCGTCGCGGGCGGGATCCGGCCCGCGGGCCGTAGGTTACCGACCCCTGGCCTAAGTAGTAAAATCGGAAAATGTGAAGTTACAAAATCACAGCTAAGGGGTCGTTGTCTTTAGAGGCGTCCCACTTTGATGTCACAAAAATATGGTAACCCTAATTATAAACGGATGTTTTGTTACTATAATTTAGTGAAGCGTCGCGGGCCGGATTATAGTGCTCCGCGGGCCGGATCCGGCCCGCGGGCCGTAGGTTGCCGACCCCTGAACTAGAAATAGTTTGTTGTTTTATGGACTTTTTTTGTTATGTCTGCGGGTTCGATGTTAGCATCTACCTGTACCAGTCCATGTCGGGTACCGGTATAGGATTAGTTTGTCTGTTAATTGTTGTTTATTTCGGAAGCATGTAGTTCTACTTCTAGTGCAGTAGCGTTGGGTTTACCGGTATATTAGTCGGTGTCTAGGCAGCAGATCATTAATGTCAGAATGTTGAAAGCATTTTGTCAATTGAGGAATTGTAGTTTAAGTATTTTGACTGTGTAATCAGCACCAGAAATGAAGTATTATGAAATTACCGGTACGGCAGTTACCGGTACCGGTATCTAATATCAGAATATATCGGTATATCACAAATAGTGTATCAATTTTGTAATCAGTGGATGTGTCACAGTGTCAGGGTAAAGGCGCGGCGGTGTGGCTCAATGGGCTAAGCGTTAGGCAGTTAGGAATACGCTCGCCACCGCACCTCTAATTATTCTGCGTGGTTCCGCAGGTCAGCAGGTTCAAATCCCATGTAGGGATGGTTATGTGCGAGAGGATTGCTGGACTCCTCGCCGTCGTTGGGTGGTTCACGTAACCGCTGGTCGGTTACGGCTTCCTCCACCACCAAGCCCATGCTTCCGAAAACAAACAATACAGTAGACTAAAACTAATCCCATTTGGTAAGACTTGGAATGGTAACCGGACGGGAGGCCGTGGTTCGCCATATGGCTGTATGGATAAGCCGGCTTTTCTTTCCCCCAGGATAAATATGTAAATTCTATCCCTCCTATCCTACTGTACGGTACCGTATATTAAGAAGGAGCACTCACTCATGGCTTTCGTTTCTTTCGCTAAAATGCAAAAATATGATTGCGGCTGTACAGCGTACAGGAATAGCATGAATGGTTGAATGGATTATACAAAGAACAGAAGAATTAGGCTTCTAACATCTGAACATGGAACATGCTGTACCAGGGCTCTCTACCAACAGACCAATAATAAAAACTATCCAAGACCATTGGGGCATTTTGATCTCCACTATCTGATGATCTGAACAAGTAGCTTATTAGAAATAACTGAAATTAGATTTTTGTTTTCTATTATGTGTTTCCAGTGTTATATATCTCTATGTGAATTACTTTCAAATTGTTATAATAGTTCCAACTTTCTGCCATCGGCAGAAAAATGTCATTTCCAAGAGCACAAGTAAAACGTTTCAATGAACAGCCAGGTAAGTTTCACAATTACCGGTACTCTGATCGATATTTTATAAATACCACTAAACATTGAAGTCCTATTTTAGTTGTCATGAAAAAGTCTAGACAGGCCTGTGGAGTCGTATGCTTCATTTATCCTTCTGTTTATTTATTATGTTGTTTTATAGTAATAAAGCAAATAGCCATATTTATAGCGGATCGACAAAATTTAAACTGCAGTGGGGAACCACTGTTCTACAACACATAATTTTTATCTGTTTAATGTGAGAATTGTTGCCATATATTGTTTTCTTATATTCTTAATTTCCAGGATGTGCACCTCCCCCTGGTCATTATACTGTGCCTGATATAAAAAAGAGTGGTTCTGGTATCTTGTCTTTTGAAACTGGAGGACAGAGATTCAAAACAGAGAATAAATCGGAGAGAGATGCCATTGATGATGTCACAGAACAACTTTCTACCGCATTAATCAATCACAATACACATTCTTCATCAAAAAAGAAATTAGATTTTGCTGTTCCTGCACCAGTTTCAGTGAGTTTTATGTTATATTTTAGTAGTTTCCAACCCTTTTGCAATATTTTCTACCATTTACCCATCTTCATTCGTTCCTGGCTAAAAACTCATTTTTTGTTTGTTGTTCTCATTAGCTAGTGATATGCACAACTTGTATGCGTCTCTGTTCTCTTTTCTCATACATTGAATAATTTATAAAATGTGCGCATAAACGAGTGTGAGATATTACGGAATAGCTAAAACATGTACTACATGCAATAACAAAGTAAAAATTCCCCCAAGGTTGGGAAACCTGGTTATATTCGATGTTTGCCAGCTATTTCACCTCATCTACATCTTTTTGGGGGTATGAATATTTATTTTCAAAAAACAATTCTGCTTTTTATTCAGACTTGGTTGTTGATGATATTCAAATGTGAAAGATTCTATATTCCTTGAAGTGAACATTCCCTAATATGTAAATTATTCTATCAATGTAGTTATTGTGTATTTTATTTATGTGACATCCATAGATGGCTTTAGAAAAATAAAACCTCTTTGTTTATTTATCTTAAAGTGGAATAAACACTTTCTGGTATTGAAGTGTTCCTTAAATTTTTAATTAGATCGTGATCAATAATATTTTTTCGTTCACATAAATAGTTCTGATTTGTTGATTTAGTATTAGAGTCTTTTTTTAAAGAGCAACATATAGAGCAAATAATTTTGAAATAGTATCTTTCAATTTATTTTGATGATGTACAGCAGTGAATTCGATTAATCCTATCAGATATCCCACTTTATTTTTCATTACGTAAAATCTAATGTCACTAAAAATGTCAATTAACAATGACTAAACCTTTTTTACAATATTTACCAGACGAAATCAAAATCCAATTCAAATAAAACGACACCTCATCCATCTCCATCTATGAATGGCAAAGATAAACAACGATATGAAAAAGAAATCCGAAGCCTGGTTCAACAAATTAGCGAACAAGAGAGAAAATTACAACTCAAAATTCAGGTAAATATTTTTGGTCATATAGGACATAGGTTCTCAAAGTGCTCCGTACGGAGCCCCAGGGCTCCGCGAGAGGAACCCAGGGGCTCCGCGAGCTATTCAATTACTTTTCAAAATACTGACTAATTTTGTAACTGTTTAAAGAAGCAATAACAGCTTTGATAAAATCTGACAACAATATGGCCTCGAATTATGGCAAAGAGGCTGAATTAAAAAATGACATTATTTATAAGCAGGAGCGCAGCCAGGATTCTTAAGAGGGGGGTGGTTCAAAATTGGAATCGGAAATTACCGCGCAACATTCTTCGCGATTAAAAAAAACGTATAACGAGATTTCTGTTGTGTGAAATATTCAATCCATGACCAATGCGAGCATTTAACGTGTCTCGTCGTTATAATGTAATTGTGCTCATCGTTACTCACGTTCGATTCGATATTACTATTAGGATTACTAAAATGGAAGAATATTATTCTGAAATAACATAAAATATGTGATAAACTGCCAACTATCAATAAATTGGAGTCGTATTTTTGCGATATTGGGATTTGTCAAACTTGATTTGTTCTTTCGCACTTGAGATTATTTTTAAGCAAGATATCGCCCTTTAAAAAAACACAATGTCTGGGCAAAATACGAACAATTGAAATTTATTTTATTGCATTCGGCTCCGTCGGTAGTTTCAGAATGAAAAAAGGTACATCGCGGATCCCGCGCACAATTGATTGCGTGCGGCTCCGTCGGTAGTTTCAAAATGGGAAAAAAAGGTAAGCCTTGCTCAGGAATATTAATCCGAAAGTAACAATTTTAACATTTATTTTGGGGCTCCGTGAATAATAGTTAACCTTTTCAAGGGCTCCGCAACATCAAAAGTACCCCTGATATAGGACATTTGCTGCAGAAGTTGTCAATGAGGTATTTAATGGCTTCTGCTCCAGAGTCATAGTTTTAATGTACTATGCAGGCAGTGGAACTGGAGCTTTATTTTTCACTTCTGAGTCCTGAACATGGCTGTGGGACAAAAATACATTTGTCTTAAAAATTTAAAATTAAATTTCAATCAATTTATAAAAAAAATTATACTCTAAAAGGGATAGATTCTATTACTTTTATAAAATTATATAAATAGGAAAAACTAATTTGACTGTTTGCTGCTTGAGCTATTAAACTTCCTGGCAGCTGCGACTACAGCTCTATCAATTATGATAAACTTGACTTTAACAAACGCTAGGGGCCGGCTTCCCAGCCATTGTGCAGAAAACCAATTTCCCAAATACTTATTTAAAAACCAAGAAATACTTTTGGCAATAGGCAGAGTTATCAATAAAGATGTAATGCGATGCCGATGGATTTTCGAATTTTTGTCTCAATGAAATCAACCAGCTCTCCATTACTATTGTTCTTGTCTTGTTGTCTAATATACATTATTCTCTGGAAAACCACATACTGAGTCTACATTTTGTTTCTGAACTAATATTCAACTTACAATATCTGACATTTGGACATATTCAGGAAAATGTCAAACTAGAAGGAAGAATCAATCTGTTGTCGAAAGATAAATCAAGCTTACTTGCTCATGTTGCAACTGCTGAGAAGAAATCTGCAGATTTAGAAAGAATAAATTGTGTGCTGCAATCTCAGGTACAGCATTGGTACTCCTGTAGTATGTGTGCCAGGTTAGGGTTAGGCCATAATTATATTGCTGTTGTCCTTATTTTAGTTCTATTGCTAGTTCGGGGACTGTCTTGTGTCAACCAAGTGAATGTACCTCCTGCCCACTCCTTTTACACAACTGGATGTAAAGTAGGCGAACAAAATTAGTTACCTCCATATTGGTACATACACTTCTGGAGCGCCCAGCATTTTATATAATTGGATACAGAAGTGTATTAGGCTTTGCTAAATTACGGTTGTTATGTTGGGAAAAAATTTTTTTTTTGCAACCAATAGACCCATGGATAGCCATGATTTGTAAATAGTGTGTTACAATCTCAGGTAATCTCAAATCTTCTATGCTCTGATGTGAACTGCTTTGCTAAATTGGTATTGTTGGTCGTTGGGAAAAGTTTTTTCCCCATCTGATGAACCAATCGAATTGGGATTTTAGCACCGAACCCTTTTCAACAAATTGCTCAAGAGTTGAGTTCGTTATGAGTTAGTGACCTTCATTTTTTGCAAATTTCATTTGAGAACCGGTATTTACATTCTTACATCATGTGTATTGCCTGTCTGTGGGTCTTTATGCGACATTCTTGAATTAATTCCTCTACTGTTCTTCTACTGTCTTGTAGACTTGTAGTCCTGAGTCTCCTGACACACTATGCTTTATATCTCTCTCATGGCTATATACAGTATATTTTGTAAATTGCCAGAAATCAGTAGAAAATGAAAAACAGAATAAACGGGAATGTTTAGATGAAGAATTGAAGAAAACGAAACAAAAGTTGGAAACAGCAAAAAAGGTTGGCAATAGTTTTACTCAATTTTTTTGAAATTTCTAGGATTCGACAAAATCACTTTAATTTATGGATCAGGTAAAATGACAGTCTGGTACATGTGCATGGCATAAGTTTTTTGGGCATTCAGCTTTACTTTCGGTACATGTTATGGTGATACCTCGGCTTGGCAGTGACATAGAATTATCCAGTTCATGAAAGGGGACTTCCCTTCCAAGCAGTAACCTTCCCCCATCCACCCTCTTTACATCTATTCCCGTATGCCATCGAACCGTTGCTTAAGAGTAAAGGAAATGATACAGAAAATTTTTATTACCGTTACTCGAACAAATCGGTAGTCGAACACCAATCCTAAACGAATTATGTTCGACTACCAAGGTATCACTGTATATTATACCTTGATTTCTTTATGCAACAATCATTTTCAAATTCCAGAAACCATGGATTGCATATCCCTTGTTATGAAACATTGTTAAAAAAGAATAGGTCACATCTTTTCATCTTGAAAACGGATTTGCGTCACAGATTTAATCAGTTTTCAATCAATAAGAAAACTTCTGTTGTACGGTTATTGTTAGATGGAATTTAGGTCCGTGTTTTTATCACTTCAATGTTTGTACGTTTTTTTTAAAAATAATTTTTACCCTGACAGGTCACCAAAAAACCTGATCGGCCACTTCAGTGACCCGTGGATTGATGGTTTGCCCCCCAGGGTATTACTAGATTAAATTTTGTCTTTCATTTTTTATAGTCTCAATGAGTAACCCAATTTTTGCAGGAATTGGACAAATGTCGTTCATTACTGGTTGCATTACAATCTGACCTGGAAAGTTCAAGATCAACAATATCAGCTCTCAAGCAATCGAATAACGTTTTAAGTATGTAATGAATGAAGTTAATTTCAGTATTTCCATTTATATTAGGAAGCAGTGGGTTAGCAGTTAAAGTTGAAGCGATAGACTCCGGTTTCACATCTTTTGACCAAAGCCCATGCCCGTCATCTCACCCAGTGTGTAATGACTTGGGTAGGCTTAATCCAAACTATAGTAGCTCCTCACAATCATTAGATATAAGCGCTTGCTTGTATGTGTCTTGTTCGGAGCAATGGTGCCAGAATAAGAATCGTATGCAAAATTTGTTTTTGAAAAATCGGAGTTTTAAGCACCTGTTCTGACAAAATATGACTCAATGGGAAATATTGGGAACGAAATTATAAGACTTTTCTTTTACAGCTCAACTAAATAAAGAGGTTCAGGAACACAGTGATGATGTTGCAAGTCAAGTTTCAAAACTCCAAGGTAGGTTTCATTCATTTCTCCCTTCAGTCAGGGCTGTGGATTCAGAGTTTGGAGCCCGAATCATATTATTTAACTAGACATAGTATAGTCGGAGACTCACAGTTTAAATTCTAAATTAATCGAGGCTGGAATTTCAGACTTCCAATGAAGATAAAAGAAGTCAAAAAGATGCACAAAAACCTCAAAAACTGTTAAGAATGTATATAATAAAGTTTTTGTTATCAACTTAACTGTTGTCATAGGCAGTATTTTTGTTACAACACAGAATCCACAGAGTCTTAAGTCTGATGCAAATTTTTTTCAAGCAGTTGTCAGAGTCCATTGTGTTTTTATTGATGATTAATAAAATGGTTGTATTCTAATTTCTAATATCTTTCAGGTCTTGCTGATGTTCTAAGAATGGAGAAATTGACAGCTGAAGAACATCTTGCGGCAGCGAATAATAAACTGCAAAATGTAGAAAAGAATTTTGGTCAACTTCTTCAAGAAAAAGTACAAGAAATTGAACAACATTTGAATGACAAACAACAAGTAATTCTTTTATGTTTACAGGAATTTTCATTTGAGTTGGATATCTATAAGTTATTTGTAATTATTGAGATAATATTCAGTCAGTGATTCTCTGGCCTTCACAACGAAGCATCTGTGAAAACTACATTAATTGATGAAGTGATTTATTCAATTCTTTGATTGAAGGTTCTTTTGCTTTCATTTGTTTTTTTATTGGGTGTAAATTGTAAAAATGGCATTTTTCATAGAAAAGCAGAAGGCCACGGGTTAAAGTCTGAGGTTAAATGAATCTGTGATATTTTATCTTTGTTAGACTATATTAGTTTTATATGTTTTAGTTTTGTATGATTTTTAGACAATTCTTGCCAATTTGAAGAAAGCAGAGGAGATTATAGAAGATTTGAATAAAAGAGAAGAAGATTCAAGGAGTTTAATCACCTCTCTCCAGAATGAAAAGTAGTTGTGTCCATTTCCTAGCATATAAATTCTTTCTCGGGGCTATTTCAGACCGGCCTGTGCCAGTGATATTATGTGTTGAATGCATATATTCATATAGAGGTTAGGAGTCCCATATTATCCCGGGTGAGATTTATTTATCCCTCACAGGGTAATCAGAGATGCGATGGCAAGCATAATCCTAATGCTTAGCATGACCCACTGTACCGACGATATTACTACAATGTGACCTGCTTAAAATTAGATTGATAGCTTTCAGTTTTGAGGGCTATAAGTGAGTGTGCTTAGCCTGTTGCTTTGCGATGTTTTGAAGTCACGACTTGTTTGTATACCTACCTCTTCAAAATCATGTTCTTGTAATGTTTGCGTAGAGGCTTGCGCTGTATAGAGACATGAGAACTCAATTGTATAAACTGAAAATCTCCCGACTGCTTTATATAGCTCCGATGATGTCATCATGAATATATTTACAATTACAGAGCAAGTATGATTCAAGAAAATGATCGTCATGGAGCTGAAATTTCAGAATTGGAGAAGAAGCATAAAGAGTGTGAGCATACAATAAGGTATGTATCATTCTTTAGCTTGAGCAGTAGTTGTTAAAGATCATTTCTTTTTTTTCATCTTGTTGCCAACATAACAAACAGCAGCACAGTGGAGAACTGGTAGGATAGTTGTGCTCGCGAAGCACTACGACTGTAAATAGTAGAACCTTGTTCTACCGAACAAAAATTGTCTCTTCCCATGTCATATTTGTATTCAGGATTTTCAATCCTAATTCTCAAGTAATCGTTTAACAACCTCTAAGACTGTTTGACCATTTAAGTCTAGATAATGCTGTTTTCTGCTTATCTGTCTTTTATTATTTACTAGCGACTTTCACGGCCTTTAATAATTTCAATAATTTCTGAGAATATGATAAAAAAAAACTCTTTTTCAATTCGTTTCTGTCGAAATCCCTATTTATTTTGATTTTAATAGCAACCTCAGAAATGAAATCTTGACCTCTAGACAAAATCTTACACTCAATCAAGAAGAGGCTTCGCAATTGAATGAAAAAATCTGTCAGTTGGAGAGTGATATTCAGAGGTACCTAAAACTTTATCGCAATCACTTTCAAGGCCATCTCTGAATGGAAATATATTTTAGTCAAATCTCAAATATCCATGAGATTTTATTTTGTATGTTTCTATGAAATGTTGTGATTTTTGATTGAGATGTAAAGGGTATTTTGAAAGCAATAGCCAATGTTCAGAAGAATAACTCCATGATACATTTATATGTTCTATAAAGTTTTAATAGTATTCTAACAAATCAATCAAATCATTTTGTTGTTGGTTATAAAAACAGTTAAAAGTAAATGGCTTCGTAGTGAGGTAATACAGGGTCTGATTCAAAAAGAAAAGTCAGTTCAAAATTCAGTAAGCTAAGACGTTCCGCACAAAAGCAATGTTTTTTCCAGAATATCCAAACGGCCTGTTCCCGTTTTTTTTGTTTGCTCGATAACCTTACATACCCGCATATAAGCAGAGTTCAAAACTCAAAAAAAGGGTGACTATATACGGAGGGGGGGGGGCTTATACGCAATAGAACTGATCACACTCAACGGAATGACATATGCTAACTTAATTCCAAAAGTTACAACTCTTACGATTTGTGGAATATTTACTCATATACACTAATTTCACACACAGTAAATATATTTTATACCACAAAAATACTACACTTATCGACTATGAGGAGGATTCTTCTCACACAGTCAAATTATCAACCTCTTGTGCTAACTGTACTCAATATATTGTCAAGCTGAGATTCGCAGGCTTTACAATGCTTGTCTGTCAGTCGTTCAGTTATTGATTCATCTGTAATCCTGCAGTGAAAGTATGTATAAATGATGATGATATTGAATTTGTTTGGTAAGAATTTTACGTATGGGTCGATGAGTTACTAGAAGTTTGCTTTTGAAGTTTTAATACAACCACATAGAACATGTTCAAGTTCTAGGTATATCTTGGGACATACAGCTCTCTTGCAGCTGTCTGATTAGAATTTATTTGTGGCCCATGAATTGCAAAATGACCGATGGCATGAAAGCAATGATAGGTATATAAAGTTCATATAAATGATATGAAATCTTAAAAATTTTTGCGAAGGGAAATTATCAATATTATATATGCGCTTGCGGGTGTATTAATTGAAGTAAAAACTCAACCATGCGGTGATTAAAATAAAACAAACTCGGGTATTAAAATATATGAAAAGATATTTCATAACAAGATGAAACTGTAGTGGGACTACATAAAGAGAGTCATGAAATCTATTGATTTCTAACACAGAAGGTTAAAATTAGACATGACTTATATAAAACAACGTATATAAAATGAGTATGGAAAATAAAAGCGCACTTACGGTCCGACTCCACTGTGATTGGATAACTTCACTGAACTTCTTATGAGATGCATCGAAGCAGACAATTCGTCAATCAAAGCTCTGATTTTCACACCTCTTGTTTCTTCAATTAAGTGGATATTTGCCAGTGCAACCTGAAAAACATTTGACAGGATGGACTTGACTGGAACATAGAAAGGAACTTCGTTGATTAATATCATTTGTTTTAGGTAGGATGGGATAGGATTCGCATATTTATCCCAGGGGGAAGGAAAGACGATAAGATGGCTTAATCATATGGAGAACCACGGCTTTTCGTCCGGTTACCGGTCTATGTCAGGTATGGGATTAGTTAGCCAGTTACTGGTTTTCAGATGCATGGATAAGGAAGACTATTACTTGTGGTTACTGTCCTTAGCGACCTTGGTTAAGGATAATGAATCCAATTGATATATTTTTACCAGCAAGTCATTCATCATGAATTTCAGAATATTTTGTAGATGCAGAGGTTTGACAGCAGCTGCTATTTTGCTGTTCTTCGTGTTTTCTCCTATTCTTAACATCTTTCGTAAGCCTTGTTTACTCGGCATTGTAAAAGCGTCCAGTCCTGCAAAGCTATTAGGATATTATTATTAGATGAATGTGGTTCTGAAACTGTGAAGTTATTCTGAATTTGTGTTGGTATAGGTCTGTGAAATGTCACAATCAGATACTACTACTTAACATATTGATTGTGGTGAGACAAATTATTTGTTGTGTCGTGTAGTAATATGTAGTTTACTTACCATTACCAAAGACCTACAAACAGGGCAGTGTGAATGAGGGAGTTGTATCAAAAATGGTAGATTTATAGGCTAAAAATTCACTGTCTACTGGAGATTACTCGCAAAGAAATACTTGCTGTACTTGACAAGTTAAATTAATGATTGTCCTTACAATTTTTCGTTTAATTTATGCTGCAGGGTAGATCATACCGAGGCAGGTTTTAATGATAATTAAGTTTTATTTGATTAAAGAACATACACTGATGTGTTGGGCTTTTGATAGAGCATTGTTTTACTCACTATCCGACCAGAATGATGTTTTCAATCTCCTTTCTTTGGCTCAACTTATCAGCAAACTGGAGCGATTGTCTCAGAAAATTATTTTTATCAGGCAGTGAGGTCAACAGAATCTCAATTTCAACAGATATGTCATTTTCACCTGTATATTATCAAATTGTCTGTTGTGATTCATTTTTTCATAAATATTGCTATTTTGCTTGTCTACAAATAGAAATATTCATGAATATAGTTTACGGCATTACCGGTAGCTGTTTTTTGTTCCAAATTTACTATTTCAGAAAAGTTGGGTTTGTAATGGGAAGTTCGTGGTAAAAGTAGAATCAACCCCATCAAAATCTTTTTCATCAGCCTTCTGTGTTTGTGAGACTTTTGTAAGCAACAGAATGAGGTTGGATAAAAAATTTAGTAAAGAATATTTGATTTGTCATTAAAGATTTTTAGAATACTAGCTGAAATGGTTTCGAAAAATATATGCGCATAATTTTTGACCATTATTATGGCAAGTGAAGATATATTCTTCTACTGTCAATACCTGTATTGTTAAGTAAATCTATCATATTTTTGTATAGTTGAGGATTCGTTAAACCATCACTTGAGTCGTCATATGCATTCTTTAGTACCAGACCTTGTTCTTGATAAAACATATTCAAATCTTTTGTGAAGCACTGCAGAGTCCACTTGCCATCTATTGCTTTCATTTTGCTCGATTTGTTTGGTCCTAGAATTTTCAATTTCCTGGTGTTAGTATTTTGAAATATGAAGAATTTCCAGCTTTATAAAAATGTAGGCTATAGCACCTAGACTTATTTGCGAGTCTATAGTTCACCTCCCTGATAAGTTGACCATGTATTGGGTTTACTCTACCACTTAGTGGATAATATATTATTGAACTATAATAAACAGTGGGAATAGTATCGACAAGAGGCAGAACTTACGAAGGATCATTTTCTCAGCAACATAACTCACAATGTGACACAACAAAACAACCTTAAGTCATGAGAATGCTTCTCAATCTTAACCAGGAGTCAAGTGGGGGTACATAACCCCCTGTGCCAAACTTGGGATTTAAATTTCACTTGTGGTGCGAATAAAAATTTGCATTCAAATGTACAATGTGAAATCAACACAATCAGTTTTAGCGACCTTCATTCACTTTCCATGTTAAAATTTGGGTCCTTTTTGCTTCTTATAGGGTTTGTATAAAATTTGGGTTTACTTTGTTAGTTGGTAAATTAAGAATAAAGGTTGAGAACCGCTGATCTAGATAAAGTTGTGGCCGATACAAATTGAAGATGTATAGTAATTGGTTCATTTTTGTTTGACCATTAAATCAGCCATCAATTTTTAATGATATGTATGTATGTATGCTATATATATCATGTCGGGGATAATCTGCAAAACTGAAACTTAGATGAACATAGGGTGACGTATCGATATTACTTTACCTCCATTCAAAATGTAGTCCATCCGATACATGTCCATACCTAAGCTGATCTCCTGCTCGCCGTTTTCAACTGAGTGAAGAACAATGCCGCTCCTCTGTCTCATTGCAGCGCATGTCTTGTCTCTTAGATACATTGACGTTTGCCAAGGGATTTCATCGTGTGTTTTAAGCGGCTTGCGTGGGATTTTTGTCGTCTTGCTTGGCGAATCTGTCAAGTCAGGTTTCTCTCTTTTCTCTGAATAAGGATCAAATGAACTGCTTCTCCGCCCCCGTTCGATTGTGTTTTGTCGTTTTTGAATCTTTGTGCGGGAGGAACCCTGTAACTAATGGTTATTTTTGTAATCAGTGTTGTATAGAAGTCCCTAAACTCTAAACGAGTCGCAGCTCATCTGAGTCAGAGTCCTGGATTTGAGTCAATTACTGAATTAAATGTCACTAGCTTGTCGTTGGATTACGAGTCAGTTATTTCGTTTGGAGTCTTTTATAATTCATGGGGAGTCGAGTTAACGACACATGCCTCCCCAGTAATGCATGAAGATACATTGGTGTCTCTTTCATTAGGATTCTTTATCTTGTCATAGTGATGAGCATTAGATCATTTTACATAGTTTTATTCTTGGCTGGAAAGAATTTGAGCCGCACGAGGCGTATGCAGGTGGGCCAAATTGAACTACCCAACATGCCGGATTTGGCCCGCGGGCCGTAGTTTGCCCATGTCTTCTCTAGAGCATATGGTGTTACTTTTGTGTGTTTAAGAGCATATGTATATATACAGTATAGTATTTTCACCTTCTTTAGTTCTTGTTTGAGTTTTTGAACATATATATCATCTGTGTAGTTGGATTTCCTCAATCTTTCTGATACAGTAACACCGTCTACTTCAAATGCTTTGGTCAACATAAACTGTGCTGATGCCAGCATCATTGTGTCAACTTGAATCTTTAAGCCTCGTAGTTTCTGACATGCAATGCTAGCCAAACCTTTTACTTCTCTGTAAAGACACAAAAAATAGAGTAAATGTGTGGCCGACTCTGTCAAAAAACGGTTAGCTGGTCACATTAATTGTTAGGTGCATATAGGACTGCACTGAAGTATCTCGGCTCGGCAGTTGGCGCATCGTAATAAACGTTCGGAATATGCTTGCCATCGTACCTCTGATCACCATGTGCGTGTTCGCAGGTTCGAATCCTGTGAAGGAATAATTATGTACGAAAGAATTGCTGGACTCCTCAATAGCGTAGGGTGGTTCGCGTAACCGCTGGTTGATTACGCCTTCTTCCACCATCAAGTCCATGCATCTGAACCAAATTATTGATCAACTGAAATGTACTGAATATATTTAATTTAGTATGTACTCACGTTATTGCATCCTGTATCGCTTCACTTATAATATCTTCGACTCTGAGCACCGATAGCTTGATACCAGCCCTGTGTAGATTTGTAAGTGCTCGCTGGTTTACATAATGGCACGGATGTGCGTATGATATGTTAAAAATCACGGGGCTTCCCCCTCCTAGTTTTCCTCTTAAAGATCGTAGCACTTGAGCGAAGTGATCGGCGCTGATGATGCTTGGACTCTTGTTAGAAATGACCTGTCAGTTGATATTTGTATGAGTTAGGTATGCTGTATATATATAATTGTGCTTATGTTTTCACCATTATTACTTATCGATCTTAAGATCGGTAAGTATGTTGATAGGTATTTGTCTGTTTGTTTGTCTGTTAGATGAACGCGATATATCACGAAGGCGAGGTTGAATCTGCTCCAAATTTTGCATGTGCATTCATCATATCTCAAACCAGGAGCCTATTGATTTTGGCTGAATTATGTCGTATAATTAGTGATGGGACACGCGGTGTCACTATAAGGTCATGAATCGAAACCGCAGTTTCGATCGATAAGTCTACGGTCTCCGACCGATATTCTCGTTTCTGAGTTTGGGGAAATCGCCGCGTTCATCTTGCAATATGAAAAGTGGAAATCCGTCTATGGAATATTGTTTTGTACATTACTTGGCCGTGAGATGGACATCAGGTTTACAGAAAAAAAATTATAAGAATATTATACATCATGTAATACTAAAGCTGTTATGATGAAGATGATATTAAAATTTATTTCAAACTTCGCTACAGTGCAAAATACCGACAATACACAAGACGAACACAAAGTTTAAACGAGGTTTAAAACTTGAGAAATAAATGGGCGATCTCGCCTTATGGTATAGAATAAATGCGAAAAATACGGGGACATAACGCAGGAGTAGTAGTAATACGAGCAATACAGTGATAAATACCAACACATATTAAAATAATATAAACTTTATAAGAATAGCTGAATCGTGATATCGTCCGCAAAAAAAGTTTTTTTTTGACAGTTATATTACCTGCAGTTCACATGGTCCTCGCGGCCAGTACTTGTCGTCAGCTAGCAATACCCTCAGTTCTTTCGCTAACTGTAATTCTGCATTTTCGCCCTTATTCTCGCCACCACGAAACACTTTGCTGAATCTGGCAAGTATATGTGCGTTATTGAAAATAAAATTAAATTTAAAATGTATGTTCTTTTTACCAAAATTGTACGTAGAAAAGAAAAGCAACTTTGTATACAGTGCTGACCATTCCATCGCGTATTGACGCTTATGTTCGGAGTCCTCGGCCATAGACCTCATTTTTCTTAATTAAACCATTGGAATCACTAATGCGATAATTCTGGTTATGACGTCCACTCCTGGCCGTTCCATTTTTTAGTTAACAGTGAAATTCACCGTGCACTTTTTACTTATCTTCTCATCAAACTATTTCAACTTGTATAATAAAATTCGTACCGTAGGATTCCTGCGTGTACCAGATTGCATTTAACGACAAGCTTTCCGCCCGTTGGTGTTGTTGCGTTTGATTGAGTTTGCAAGAAGAAATCTATGTATTCCTTCAAGCTTATACTTGCCTGTTGGCAATCTTCTTCCAAAACCATGACATTGGCTACGAGTGTTTATGCCACTCTATATTGTACTGAGGAAAGAAAACTTCGGCCAAGACTATATATTTCTGCGATTTCTTACAACGATTATCCCTTATTAACTGCAATGTATATCGTACGAATCGTACGGCACTCCAGAAGTGTATGTACCAATATGGAGGTAACTAATTTTGTTCGCCTACTTTACAACATCAAGTTGTGTAATGGGACTGAAACCTATGGGCAGGGGGTATATTCACTTGGCTAACAGAAACAGTCCCCGAACTCGTAATAAAACTAAAATGAGGAAACTCGGAAAAAAATTATAGCCTAACCTGGTACTTACACTACGGAAGTACCCGAATTTCGATATAATATATATATGCAGTAACAAGTTTTGTTTACGTACGAAGTCTGTATAAGAGCAAGAATGTAATTTATACAATTTTCGTTTTATTAAATATTAATGTCATTTTCACATATCACTATAATGAAGAATCTAATAAAATATTCATTCGGTGTGCAATTGCCTCCGCAGTGACTATTATTATACGTAAATTATATTCTTGAATGCATATTCCAGCCATCATACACTTCATTTATGTGTATATACCATGCATGAACTCGCAATATTGTTTTGTATTAGTTTCGGGCACTGCTATGGTCTGGATTATCTTGTTGTTCTGTGTAAAATTCTTATATTCGTGTGTGCTCCGTTGACGCGATAACTTGTAAATTTTTCGTTGTCCCAATGTCCGAACTGAGTTTGTCTCACGTGTACTTCTCCCCTATGATTGAATGATTTAGAATCTCGCGGTATGCAAGACATTTGCTTCTATCCCTCCATGCTGAGATAATTGCGTTGAATGCAACTGCCAGCATTTTTGCATGCTACTTCGAAAAATTAAACTAGAAAGTTCTCTTAATTTAAATATTCAATATGCTTTGTATTTATATGTCGCATTGGGGTCAAATAAAATACAAGCAATGATGAAATGCTATTTCTATTTCATCGGGATTAACATCGAGTCCGCTAACTATCTAAACGAGTTGTTGCTTCCAAAAACTAAGTGTTAGCTACGTTTCGTTTTATTAATGCTCTCCAAATGGGCGTCTACTGCCGAAAACAATGGCTCTGCTTCTGTGACCCCGTAGTTCTTTTTGACTGTCAGTAATACAATATTAAAAATGGTTTTACACCTTATTACTGAATTGCATCAGATTGGGACGTGATTCATTCTGTGGCTTGATGGATGTTGTTTTCATAATCTTTTAAAATGATAATAATATTTTCAATTTCAATAGTTAGAAATTTATGAATTTATTTCAAAATACAATGTCAAAAGCACTGCTACAGTATCCTACACAAAATATTGTATAATAGATAGACCAGCCATTTTTATTTCATTCAGTTTAAACGATGACCACAATATGTGCTATCCCGTTCTTGCACTCCGAATAAACATGTACTAACACGTAACATTTTTGGAGCCGCTCGAAAACGAAAAGTTCATTTACGACCCAAAACTTCTCCGCATTGGCATGTTCTTAATGTAGCTCAAAGCTTGGCATTATTAATCAACCAGTTTTTAAATTCCCAATGATGTGTCAGACCTCGTTCATTTCATCAGCGTAATCGTCAACAAAGTCTTCATTCATCGAGTATTCTCCATTGCTTGTCTTAATTTTAATAGATTTGTTTAGCAGTCCAATTGCCCTCGTTAGTGCTTCTCTATCTACTGAAAGGTTTGCTCCTCGCTCGTAGTCGAGAGAACTAACATACCGAATGTTGTCTTCCAAGTCCTCCAGCATCTCGAATAATATGTCCTATGAAAAGTAATAGTGTGTAATTAAAAGATTTCTTGTCGCGAAGACTACTCGCATCTATTTTAACAAGGTATCCTAGCTCTTATGGGACAGGTTTTGATTATCGCTTCTAAACTGATAAAAATTGAGGAGTCCATGTTCGAGGTAACATAGATTTAAGCCGCATAATAATTTAGGTTTTCGTTGCTTTTGTGTTGAATATTACCTGCGTCACTTACGGTGTCATCGATGTTATGCAATTTTAATGTATGGCACAAATAAAGCGTTATTTGTTACAAATTTTAGTGTATTTCTAGCAAAAGTAATACGAGTTTGCTGCCGCGCTTCTTAATTTCACCAGCACAATTAAATAGCATAGTATATGCACTACCTAAATATATCTCCGAAAATCTGATTGTATCGGGAACACAAGTAATCATTTTTTACCCGCAAGCCTGTTTTCAAAATCAAATGGCGTTTACTTTATTTTTTCCTATTAATTGTGCCCAAAACGTATTGCAATTTATTTTGAAAAATTAGAACTCGTCGTAATTTTGATAAGTAACGGGTATGAAACTACTGACGATTTAATTTTCTTGCGATTACAGTGATTCCAATGCTAGTTCACCAATTGATTCTGACTAAAACAGGGCGCAACATTATCGCTCGAAAAATATCAAAAATACCTGCACATGAAGACATTCTATTCGCATTCCTTTTGGGAAACCAAAACTTGTCGTGGCATAACCGTTCGTATATCCATTCATTATCTTGTGCTCGTCATTGGTATTTTCTTTTGATTGCATCGGCAAAGCAGGTCCCTCTATACTTTGTGCATATCTGATCCGCGTTTCCACTCTAACCTGAGGGATTGGTTTTGTAGGCTGTTAGAAAAAGTAACGTTGTCTGCTTTCTGTGCGAAATTTGAAGGCCAGTTTTGTGCGAGCAAGAGGCTTGATATCGCAAAATTGTACAATTGACGTATATTCAAACTCCTACGAGATACAGAATCGCCTTATTTCATAATCACTAAAAAATCACAACAGCAGAGAAAAAGGAGCTGTATAGCTGGGAGCGTTATTCTAATAATCAGCCATATACTCTTCACGCAATTGAAAGACAAATTGATAGCATCATAGTTATCATTTTTGCTATAACGCATCAAGCATTTCGTATACTTCACAATACCCAGATGCATTTTTGTTGCTAGCAGTTTCAAGTACCTTATATAATTCACCATCTTCGGTTTTATCTCTCAAAAAATTGTGGAGTTGAGTCACTTCTTCAACCCATCCTGTACGACCGGTGTATTCGCTCAGGAAAACATTCACAGAAATCACGATTTGTTCGCATTCAGTCAAATCTCCCATCGATACTTTGGAACCAACCTTGGTGAATAGAAAATATGTCACATAAAAGGAAATTATTTTCACGGGGAGATTTTCGCAAAGCAAGGCCACGCGCACTTAATCATAACTGATTGAAATTTTGAGCGACCACTAAAAAACCACAGCTACTAAGACTGGAAATCGTTATAGTGTACAATTGCAATTAGTGTATACATTCAACTCGTATAACGAATACATACTCGTATGGCATAAATTTTTTGGTAGCCGGAGGTTTTTCTACAGTTGTTATTTGAAACGACTGAACAACTGAACTGCTTTCTTAACGCCATGTTTCAACTTAAACGAAATCCTATATGTACAATGTTCAACTATTTGTTAGAATATAAAATTTTCAAATGTTAACCGACGTTGAATTTTAGCAGTACCTTTTCCCATATTGAATCCAAATCTAGTTTATTTGGTCTCTCTGGTTGCTTCGGCCCTTTGTTGCCTAAAGATAATTTCTCTAAACTTCCAACAACTTTCTCGTACGCTGATTCTTCCTGTAAAAATTTTATATGACATTTACGCGATATTATTAAGAGATCGTTCATATCTAATCTATTGTGGACTCATATTTGGGGCTGTGATTGGAATTCACTATTTTAGTTCACAAAAAATTATAGATTTACACCATAGTGAAGTTCCGATCCATCAGAAAAGTACTGCACTCATCAATAATATCACCAAATTCGATAATCTATTTAATTTCGGCTCGTCGGAAAAATACCCTATCCATCGATTAGATCACAACAGTACTCTATCTAAGAGACCTCCGGTGAAGTCACGTTGTCGATTCAATATCGTCACAAAAATTACGGTAAAACGCGGCCGCTAAGCATCAGAGTATCGTTACAGAATATAATTATGAAGTAACTCAGTATTATGAGTTAAGTCAGACAAAGAATTCACCTTAGTGATTCCCTTCTTAACTTTCGTCGTTCCGACTTTAATTTTAATCCATTCCACATGAGCATTTTGTAGCAGTATATATTCTCTATATGTCTCTAACGAAAATACCTCTGGTAAATCCGACGTGAAAAATTTTTTGTATTGTGGAATATCGATGCATTTTCCTGCAAAAAAATGAACTGTCGTCTCGATTTTGTTCCTAAAATGTAATATTATATTTCATATTGTATCATATAAAGTCGAGCCAAATTTGTTTCATACATTGCAGTATTTATATTTTTTATTTGTCAGTAACTATATAGTACAAAAGTATTACCACTGGATCATAGACTTATAATACAGCCATGTTTAAATATTAGCTATAGTTATATTTACTTCAAGCTAAAATAGAATAGATTCTCTCACTGACCTAAAATTTCAGCGAGTTGTTCTTGTTGGTCCTGTTGATAAAAATCGCTGCGAATAGTGAGGCTTTGTCGTAATTCGGATATAGCACGATTGACATATGGGCGATCAACGATAATTGTTCCTCTGCATGTTTGTAATTCGTCGAATGATTCGATGTTTTCTTGCAAATCCTCAATCATGTTTTGGATTATTTGCGGAAAACTGAAAAAATACAGATTTATTTTAATATCCGAGCCATACTGAGCTCCATATATTTTAGGTTTTAGTAAAAATTGTATGGAGTCAGAAGGTAAACCGCTGATCCGTGGCTCACAAAGTAACCAATCACGCCTCTGCATGTCAGTGCTTAAAAATTTATAATGATGCTGGCATTTAAGATCTACAAAGAAATCTTAATATCTATACCGACCTATGATTATAATGCAGAAAATATGCAACAATATGCAAGTCTCTGTAATAAAAACATTGATTATAACCACATTGTTCTTATGATGAAAATGTAATTTGCGACCCATTCAGTAAAATAGTTATTCATATTAGATGTGGAGATTTCTTCTTTGTTATTATCTAAGTAACGATAATAACAAAGTAGTTATAATTTCCTTGTAATCACTTCAGTTTTATTGGCGTGGTTACTTGAGCATCAAGGTGTGTACGCCAATCACGTTCTCATTCCCCCAATTTTCTGGTATACAAGTTATACAACTACTTTAACAGCCATGTTTTGCAAACAAATGATAAATACATAATTTGAGATTCCAGGTAAACGTTATTTACATTTCAAATTGCATGCGGAATAACATACTATGTAGTTTCGATTTTAGAATACCATATTTGAAACGCTCAAAAGCGGAATAGCGTTTGATTTCAAATCAAAATTTATTTGAATGAAGTTCTTGAGTTTTGATGATATTTAATGAACTCTTTATGGGCTCTATTCTAGGTTATAAGGACGTATGCTAAAACGAAACTGCTTGATTTTATACAAAACAAATAGCCGTAAATCATTGGTCAAGGGATGATTACTATAAACACTCGGAATTCTGTCACCCTTGGATGTGAGGCGTTGCTACAAAATGTACAGTTACCTTACAGGCGACAGTTTTACTCCTCTGCTATGTAAAGTTTCAAGTCCTTCTCGATTGTATTTATTGTCCCAAGTATAGGAATGTGCAAATCTCAGGTGTATTGTAACTCGTATTGACAATTGTCGACAGTGATCCAGAAGTCCCTGTAAATCAACCAGACAGCAATGCTCAAATTAATGTACTCGAAAATCGAATGAATAATGTGATCGCCGCAATTTCGGCTTCAACTTATCTTATTATCATATGTATCGAATGTCATATGAAAGTGTATCCGTGAATTTACCGAATGTAAACCGGTGTATGAAATATGCCCCCCTACCACCCTGAGAAAAAAATATCAGCATTATTTTAACTTTTTCCATATTAAAGAACTAAGGCCTTGAAATTAATTGGTGCGGAGAAGCGATTTTTAGTACAAAGATAATTTTGAAAAACGATCCATTAGCCTACTTTAGTGTCTGATAATTTTGATGGTAAATTATTTTATATATAATATATATACGCTTTCTAATTACTTACAATCAACTCTGCGCTTCCCAAGTTACTCGGACTTCTGCTTGATGTAAGATTTATTGACACAGTGGTGTTCGGTTGCAAAACTCCTTCTTCGTTTTCTGCATTGCTCATTATACTGCTGATATCGGATATACTCGAACCCCTACTCATTCGTCCATCGAGTATATTGGATGCTGTATAAAAATAGCGTTATTTGTAAGTTGTGTTGCAGCAATGAAAAAAATTGGGATGTCCCAAACGCTATATCAGAGTTATCAAAAATCACACAAAATTTGTTTGATGTTCTACTGAAAAAACTTCAAGCAATATGTTGGGATTAATTAAATGTGTGTGATTAATTAAATTTAGTTTCAGCACGAGGCTTATTGTTTTCCACTTCTGCTTTTGTAACACCGTACGTATTTTTCATAAAATGTAACATATTACGTCACACCTACATGTGCCGCCAACTTATTTGGGCAAAATATTTGGCCCGCCACTGTATTAAAGAATGAGTGAATGCGCCCAAGTTTTTGTTATTAAAGTCCGAGTCAAATTTATTACAACCCGGAGTAAAGAGACGTAGCAAATTGTATATTTTTCTCCCACCCTACGGCGTGTTTGCAATGTCGCCAATCTCAATCATATTTCAATGACTAGGCGCTTTAAATGAAAAGCAATAGACCATTGATCGTTCCAAATTTTGTTAAAACATACCTTTCCTTGCTTTTGTCCCCATCATATCTTGAACGAATATCCCGAATATGTTTTTGTTTTTCTGTCCTGTTATTTTTTTACTGTATAATAAATTGTCTGTTCCATCTTTAGTAACCTGGTTTACATTCGCCAGCATTATTCCATGATTTTGTGGAAAATATGTCATTGTTTTATCCGGTGACGGCTGACGACCATCGGAGAAATTTCTTCCGATTGGCGAAGACGGTTTGACTTTTGCATCGTTGTGACTTGGTAATCTTACTCGATTCGCTTTTGCCAACTGAAGGTCGCGATTTAGAAGAAAATGCTGTAGATAGTCTTGAATTGACAATGTTGCTGCCATGCTAGGAAACGTCGCTCAACGTTAATCGTTAAAAATTACAATTCTGAAAGTGTAACCATATAAAGAATCATATAGGATAGTTATCTTCATTATTGCTACAGAATTCTTGCATTAGTTCGCTTGCCCATCCACTGTCGCAAAGGCACAGAGGAAATGTAGGAGGTTGGTTTCGCGTAACTGCTAATTACAATTTAACATATTTTACAACTAATATTATCAAATAACTTGCAGGAAAGAATCAAAATTAACTACCTGAGTTTGATTAGTCGCACTCGGCCCGGTTTTTAGAACTTAATTTTTCACCTCTAAATAATATGTAATTACATTTATTCTACATTTCTACTAGCGATGTCACACTAAAAATTAATAAACCCGCCCTTAGTGCATAACTCCACATCCGCCAAGTTCCACTAATGAGTGTGTTAAAGTACAATCCTGCCTCATAATCATTAACTAACAATAATGGCAAATATATGTGTCTTTTGACGCATATAAACCTCGTATACTCCGCTATGAAAAAAATAACAATAAAATCGGCGCCGAGAATTGACGATTATAAACCATTGTTTTCATAGCTTTCAATTCAGGTCAACAATACTCAACGAGAACATTTTCACAGCTGGATGGTAGACAGTTTGTGAATCAATTTAATAAGAATTTGAAAAAAATATAAAAGGATTTAGTTTAATAATTCACAGTAGACCCAAGAAAAATTAATTACACGGCCTTGCTGGCTTATGACGCAGTTATGCGACAATGTACAACAAATATAAGGACGGCTACGTTATAATAATGAATAATATAGTAAATATAACTAATAATAAAAATAACGAAATATTTAAAGTACAATATATCTTCAGTTGCCGCTTGCGTTATCCCGAAATAAAATATACTACAGAATGCGCCAATCAAGTTTATCACATGTATATCCCCATTCCCTTCTATCATCTATATTCTATTCTATACGCCGGAAACCAATCCCGTTTCAAAAGAGGTCCTTGAAATGAAGCCGACTAGTTCAATGCAAAATCCAATATCAACGTGTCACTAAATCTGAAGAGTGCTGGCCTGACAAAACGAGGAAATAATTTTGCTTTACATATTCTGTTGCGACGTTATCATAACCGGCAGTTAGATTTCAATGTTCTAATTTTATTCTTCGCCTGCTACTCACTATAATATCAATCGGTGGCAGTTAGTTAAGGGTGGCAATATGCAACTTAACTTTTCTTAATAGCCTGCACATATATATATCTTTCATTTACATTGGTATATTTTCAAGTGTATCTTCTTGCAAATTCTTAGTTTAGCTCTTCAATATCGTTGGTCTCGTAAATTAGCGCTTGAGCTTTCGCGTCTGTGATTATTAAATGTGTTTATTCACGGCGTCGTGGTTAGCATTTCCAAACGAACTGGTATTGTCGAATGTTGATTTTGTCGCACTGAGTAAACTAAATCAGAATGAGGTATTCATCATTTCTCGCCTGTCGGTTGAAAATTCATAATATATGATGGTCAGACGGAATTCATACATGTTGAATGTGAAAGATGATTTCAGTTTGGCCTGCGACATCTCGGGTATAAGTTGGTATCCGCGAATTACGGTATATGCTCATACTGGACAAAACTCGTCGGAATTCCAGGCATTAAATTGTAATGAAAGGAGTTGAAATTTTCAGAATTCAAGAGCGTTTATTTTTTATTAACACTAGGGTTATTTACGCCGAAGTTTTTGTCATTCAAATTTGATTTTCCCTGGAGGCGTAGTTGAATTCAAACTTTTATTACAAACCGGAGTCGAAGCAAACTTTATTTTTTCGAATATTTCTAGGGTTATTGCGCACTATTCTATGTCGGTTATGAAATTCATATCGCGCTTGCATGGGGAGAGTTTGCAACCTTAAAATTATACCGAGTACATGTGTGAACCCGGCCAATACGTGAGTGTCACTTGAAGTGCCAATAAGATTCGTTGTCAACCGCGGAATATATAACATTCCGAATCAGTTTCAGAAACTTGCTTACACCTAATCCAACTGTGGTTGAAATGTTTTCCTCTCGCGCATTTTAGGTTGTTTTTAAAAATATAAGTAAATATACTTGCATTGAAATATGAATCTAACTACTTTCCTAATAGTATATATTATGAAAATAGGAGAAAATTGCGCGCCGTTAAATTCAATTTCACATTTTTAAATTAGTCCAACCGATAATGTCATATCCGTCCCGTAAAGTAGAACACTTACCGTAAAATGTTAGCATATTTACTGTGCTTGTCTAAAAGTGTGCACAAATTTTGGTCGAAATATTTAGGTCATAGTAATGAATAGTTTTCATTCAGTATTTAAGTCAATATTTTTACTTTGGAATCCGACGAGCAAACATACGTTTTCCTCCGTGAAACAATTTTGCCGCTGGTCAATGGAAAACATTTATTCATATTAGAGGATATTGGTTTTTGGACTGGGTGCCAAGAATTTTGCCCATCTAGACTGGCGGGCCATATAAGTTTGACGTAAAAGTTACATTTTATGAACAATATTTACAGTTTTACAAAAGCAAAATTGGGAAACAATAAGCCTCGTGACGAAACTAAATTTAATCGCAATCCCAACAAAATTTCTGGGAAATATATTACTCGCAATACACAATATTCTAGTATCGTATTTATATTAAGTTAAGTTTATTCTATCATTGTCTCGGTGACTGGTGCCAATAATGTTCGATTACATCTTTAATTGCCGTTTTATTGCTTTAGTATTATCTTTGGGATTAGCCATCGTAAAAACACTTACCAAAACTTTTGTACAAAAATCACAAAGGGTTCCGTTTGGATTCCGATATTCAGCGCTGGAATGATCGAAAGCAATGACGCACAATTTGTCATCGTCAATCAAAAGGCGCATTCTTTATTTGCAATTTGTCATTTATGTTTGTTGTTTAGAGTTATGCGCCGTTTTAAATCATACTATGCGACTACTTTAAATATATTACACCAATCGGACAATCTTAGATATACATTGACTTTTTCATTTATATTGTCTTGATTACCGATATAAAAGAATTTCTGACTTATGTTGTTGTAAATCACACTTTTGCGTCAACTGAATGCATCACTAGTGAGTGTATTAGGGTGGCAAACAAAATTGGACTAACCTTAAAAACGTCACGGGGAATCCGTTTGGAATTGTGTTACTGACCTGTCAATTCTTCTATATATTATACGGTTTTTTTAAATGCGAAGGAAATTTATCGATACCATATATTGTTTTGGCCCTCACAGATGTAGTAAATGAAGTAAAAATACGTTACTGATTGAAAAACAACAAACCTGGTAAGATATATTAAGAACTGACTTCATAACAAAATTGAAATTGTATACCGACTTTATGGACACCACTATTAAGAACGCTTCAACCACTTTTTTTTTTCAATTTCTCCGAAAGGGAATTAATTCTTTTCGATTATCACCTATGAAAGTATCAAATTGAGACTCTGACTCTGGGAAGTTTGAAAATACCACTGAGGCTCCAACCCCACAGCTCTGCTTACAATATATCTAACATATATATTGATTTTATAGTTTATTGAATTTTACATATTTATTCTGACTCATTTTGCACAAAATTTTTGATCAAAATTGATTTGGAAAAGTTAATTTTGCAATGATTTGGTGAAAACTAAATGCAGTTGCTTCTGTCTGTAGTCCAATATCAATCAATGAGTATTCATATTCATATAATGTAGAATAAGCTCGGTGGCGTGGCACATCGTGCTAAGCATTAGGAATACAATCTGCATCGCACCTCTGATTGCCCTATGTGGGTTCACAGGTGCAAATCCTGTTGGGGATAATTTTGTGCAAGAGAATTGCTGGACTTCTCTTCGCCGTAGGGGGGTTTCCGTAACCGCTGGTCTGTTACGGCTTCTTCCACCATGAAGTCCATGCATCTGAAACAAAAAACTGACTAACTAAACCCATACCCCACATGGACTGGTAACTGGACCAGAGGTCGTGGTTCATCATATGATTAAGTCGTCTTATTGACTTTCCTCTCCCCCAGGATAAACATGTAAATCCTATACTAATATCGTAATAGATTTAAATACTATATTACATCTTAATAATAACACTAAGTTTGATGCTATGTAGCCCATCTCAGTATCAGATTAATATTATGTATACTTTATACAGTCCTGCTATATATTTAGCACTTAGCATGGAACCTCTTTATTCTCTCTGAAAGCATATCTAAAGGTTCCCTACTTTTTGACCACATACTATTTTCTCATCATATTGAAATATTTGGAATAGCTCAGAACACAAATATTATCTAATGAAGTCATGTTATCATAACTCGTGCTCTCATGCCTACTTCACTCCCCACTTGAGTACTCTCCACCACCACAGTAAAGACTAAATATGAACAAATTCTCATTTTTTATGGAATTTGTACTTTCTGAATTTATGATTATGGTTTGAAAAAATGTAAATTTTATTTTTTATTGTTTTTTCAAAGATGCATAGCAAGTCATTATCATTATCTACGAATTTTTCAATCTGATGTATTGTGTTTTAAAATGTGTTTGTTTTTTTCTGGTATTTCGAGTACCTAATACCTCATTGGTGGGAACATACTTACTAGAACGGGTCACAAAAATTGCGATATTTTAATTAACGGACCTTTCCAGGTTTAGAATTTGAACTACTATATAAAAACATACAAAGTGTGTGGAAATGAAATCTCCTTTGCCCAAAAATGAAAACTAAAATTATCCCAGTATCGTTTCAAAATATATGGAAGATAATTACATATAAAGAATTTGAGATTCTATTGGATGTGCAAATGTACCATAGTTGATTTTCAATGTATTTTTATACACAGATTGAATAATAATCATCGTGAAGAAACTGGAGTCCTGAGAGCAAATATCAAGAAATGTTCTCTGGAATATGGTATGTGGAGATATAAATTTGCTAATTGTGTGTAGGTAGCTGATACTCCCTAGTAAAGGAATCATATCTGTAATATGATTAATAAGCCAGATGTACACCAAGATCACGCACAACCTTAATCGTAACCTGGTACACATACTATGTTCAGGTTGTTCATAATTTTCGAGGTATCATGTATGAAGTTTCTATAATAGAAAATTGCCATAGTCAACATTCATTATTATTCACTGTTACTTACTAACTTGTAATTTATTTAATCAACCATTTATTTATTTGCCTCGTGTAGAACAACTTACTTCTCAGAATGAAGAATTACAAAATAATTTGAACAATTTTGAACAAGAAAAAGATGATTTGCACAAACAAATTGAAGGAAAGTTGAAAAGAGAAGAAGAGAAAACTCAGGAAGTCATGGAGGCAGAAGTCAGTGACTGATTTTATTGGCTATTATCTATAGTTTTCAAATATATCAGTTTTTAGTCTAAAATCTGGCTCCTATGAAGACAGCGTATCAAATTTGATGTTTTTTAAGATTTTTTTTCAAAGATTTTTACATCATTGCTTTTGAAATCCTACATATCTAACTCCTTACTTTGGGGAGATTGAAAATACAACTCTCAATTCTATGAAATTATTCTGAAGGCAGGATTCACATCCTGATATACCTATTCCACAATGTCCTATTTTTATGAATTTGCTACAACGTCATTACAGCGTAAAACAATCATTTCTTATTTGATGATAGAAAACACAATTTTAAATACAAAATGATATACTTTGTCGTTTATTATTTATCTTGGCCATTTAAAAGTACTTTTTTGTCTTTAGGCACAAAGAAAGAAAGCTTATCAAGAATTGTCAAAATTAAAGATTGAATTGAAGAAAATTACTGATGAGAGATCGGGAGAAAAATCTGAAATGAATAAATTGTCCACAAGATTTAAAGATTTGGAAAAAGAAAATGAAAAAATGTTGAAGAAGTACAATCATTCTCAACATGAAACTTTTGAGTAAGTTTCTTCTTTGTTATGCAACATTCTGTTTGAGCTAGATTCTGAGATGTTCACTATTATCCTTGTAATTTGATATATTCTGTATGTGGTGATTGTTGAGTTTGTCTTTAAATGAAGCCAACTGATAAGCGAACTCTTTGTGAAGGTTTCAGGTTTAAATTGTGTGATGAATGTCCGGATTTGTCAATGCTTCATGTAACTAAGATTTGATTATCATATTAATCGGAGATGAGAGGAGAGCCGAAGGGTTATTCAAATGGCAGCCTCTCATCCGGTTACAAGTCCATGTATTATGGGAATGGTTGTTCAGTTATTTTTTTAGATAGGTAGGATGGCGCTCCAAAAGTTTATCTACCACTAATGTGGAAGTAACTAATTAAAACAGTCCCAAACTCGTAATAGAACTAAAATAAGGAAAATCGGAATAAAATTATGGTCTAACGCTAACCTGGTACACATACTACAGGAGTACCAGTGGGGTTTATAGTTTAGGAAGCCATAATTGACCAGTGCCAGTGGATATGTAAATCACACTACAACAATGAGGAGTTCAGCATTCCACTCACACATAATTATTCCCTACAGTATTCGAACCTGCGAACTCGTCAATGGTAATCAGAGTTGCCATGGAAAGAAAGCATGTTATAAATGCTTTGCATAATGTGCCGACCTGTGTTATGCATCTTCATGACCCATGGACAACTAATTTTCCCTGTTTCTGTTCAAAATGCGACAGATTGCCACATCAGGTTGTCTCATCGAGTTTCCTCTGTCTGGGATAAATGAATAAAATTCCTGAGTTTCATAGATAAATGTGTTTTACAGGTTAAAAGAGCAGATGATACTACTGGAAGCAAAAGCAGATCATTTGGAAACTCACTTGATGAAAGCCAATCAAAATAATTCAAAAGTTCAAGAAAATGAAGAATTAGCCAATAAGAAGATAGAACAACTGGAACAAACTCTAAAAAATCGGGATTCACAGTATCAAGCAAAACTTACTGAATTTACAAGGTAGCTTTGGAGTAAATTTCTGAATAAAAAACCATAGATGTGCTAATATTTTTAGTCTAATCTGGAGTATTTCTTGTTATCCCGGGGATGAAAAAAGCTTATGAGGTGGCTTACGTATGCTGAACCACGGCCTCTCGTCTGGTTACCAATCCATGTCGACTATGGAAATAATTAACCAGATATTTGTATCAGGCTAGTGGACTTGACGATGGGGAAGCCGTAACTGGGCAGCGGTTATGTGAACCACCCTTAGATGGTGAGGAATCAATCCTTCCGCCATAATTATCTCCCACAAGACCTGAACCTGCGAACTCACACAGTGTGATAAGAGGTGTCATGGCTGATTGTAGTTTATAGCACGATGCACTAACAGCTGAGTCTAGTTTTCTATTAAGCCCATCTATATTGCTTGCTGACTTGAAAAGTTGGACAATTTTAACTTTCTATCAGAGTTCTACGACTCCTTGTATTCAGCATGTGCTTTTATTCAACTTTTTCAGGCGTCTCCTTGAAACTCAGAAGAAACTGAATCACAAACAAGAAGAACTTCATGAAATTATCAGCACAAAAGAATCAAACATCACCGAGATGAAACAAATGAGAAAATTATTAGAAGAAAAGTCCCTCAAACTACATGATGTTGAAAGGTAATACATAGTTTTTTTCAAATTATAAATTTATTTTTGAGGTGGTAAATTATTCTGAAAAATCATCACCAGAAAAGGATCACAGGCACAAAAATATAATTTTCGGCAGATTCTGTTTCTCTGTGACTATTGTTCGTTGTATGTATATGTTAATCCAAGGCCATTCGACTTATGTCTTGATTTGAGGTTTACTGGTGGGTAATGGGTCAGACTTAAGTATGATGGCATTGCAGGTGAAAATCTTTGGTTCCAATCCCATGTCAACCCGAGGAGTAAAATTGGGTAAAAAATGCTGAATCTGGAAAATGTGCAGAACCATATTTCCGAGCGAAGGCAAATCAATATGTCGTATAAAAAACAATTGTATAATTTGTTGTATAGGGAACAAAAAAGTGAAACAAACTTGTTGCCTAGCAATAGAGCGATAAACGACATAATGATTGTAATTTATTTATGAAATGTTATCTAATAATGTCGTTTCCAGGTTGGAAAAAGAAAATCATGCCATGTCTGATAAAATAAACAAATTACAAAAAGATTTGTCCTTCGTTCAAGAAGAGAAGTCCTCAACAGAAGATCTAGAGAAGTAAGAAGAAATATTACAAAATATTCATAGCTTTTTTTGTGTGTTACTGTAACTATTCCCTTAATTATATTCGAACTCCAGTCAAACATTTATGTAATGACTGACCGAATCACCAAGTGTGATGCTAATGAATTTAAAGTAACACAATATCTTATTTTGCAGGTGGAAAAAATTATATGAAGATCTTAGAGAGAAAGTGGAACCATTTCAGGTATTGTTTTGTTGTAACTGCTATAATGGATGCTTCTCTGCCCTTTGACCTGTGAAAAATTCTCCTTTTTCTTGACAATTCATAAGTTTTTGATGCTTATTTAAAGAGTTAGATATGATTTACATATTTATCCTGAAAGCTGATAAGACATTTTAATCATATGACGAACCATGGTATGGGATTAGTTAGCCAGTTATTTGTTTCAGATGCATGGGTTTGATGGTGCATGGTTATTCTGGGATTCGGTGCTTGCAAATTAGTTAACTCATCAAAATCATCATTTTCTTGGATGACATCAAAGAGTACTTACTGCCAATTCTATCCTAACCTTTTCTGAATGATTTTTTGATTACTGCAGCAAAGCTGAAGCTTACCCGAAACCAACATGGCCACTGAATATATGGAAAGAAAGATGAAGGAAAATTGACTTAAAGTTGATTAAATGACTGAAAATTGGGGACAATATAGGAGTTGAAATAAAGTATAACCAAAAAAACAGTATAATATTTATTTAATTTCATTTTTTTTATAATATAATTCTGATTAAACTACCTGCAGGTTCAAATTGATGCATATTCTGCTGAGAAGTCTATGTTGTTGAGTGAAAATTCTGCAGCTCACGCCGAAATGCAAGCATTGGGAAAGAAATATGCGGAATTGTTGGGTCATCAGAATCAAAAACAAAAGATTCGTCA
Source organism: Styela clava (assembly GCF_964204865.1). Classification (NCBI taxonomy): domain Eukaryota; kingdom Metazoa; phylum Chordata; class Ascidiacea; order Stolidobranchia; family Styelidae; genus Styela; species Styela clava. The sequence goes on from NC_135262.1 coordinate 5,466,224, forward strand.
TGTCGTCAAAATTAAGGAAGAAAACTTGGGTTTGAAGCAGGTAAATATGGTTAGAATAAGAAACTTCATTGGGAATGTTTCGTTCAATTTTTCGAAAGTCTGTTCTTTTTTATGTACCAGTTTTTAGAGTTTTACTTTTTTTTATCTGATACCTACATTAATTATGTTTCATTCTTTTCAGGTAAAATATGAAATGAATAATCGAGACATTTTGTTTCGTTTCTATTTATTAAAGATTTTTTTTCATATTATTGCGCTAAAATTTTGAGATCATGTTTCCATATCCAGGAGGTGGCGAAACTTCGCATGCAAATGAGTAAGTTACAGAAGCAAGTACTGGCAAACCGGAACCCAAAATTTAATCCTGCGAAAGCTTTTCAACACAAAAAAGAAAACGCAACACCTTTTGGACCCAAAAATTGAAAAGTATTCTTCAACTCACCATTTTGTCATTGGTCTTCGTGTATTATATGCTAAATGAGGAGCGATTTTCGTTCGAATTTTTACAGAATTTCTCCGAATGCGAATATTTTATTTTTCAAAGCTGCTATTTGTTATCATTCCATGAAACCTCAATAAGGTTTTTTATAATGTTCTTGATTTTATTTGACGTTCCTGATTACTCTTGTACAAATACCTTGAACAGGGCAACATATACCGTGTTTCTCCAAAAATAAGACTAGCCTGAATTTTAAAAATGATTTTAATATAACCCCCTAAAATAATATCTAGTCGATAGCAAGAACTTTTTCCTACACCTTTCAATTGATTGGTTATTTTTGAATAATCTGTTTTTTTTTTCAGTTTTTTTTAAATAAAAATGTGTCATTTATAAGTAAATGGATATCGGTTTTCATATTTTGTTTATTTGAAAATCTCGTAATTCTCTCTTTGTAATTTCGTTTTTGATTAGTTAAAATAAAAGACATCCCCAAACATAGGCCCTAGTATTATTTTTCAAAAGAAAATTGAAATAAGTCAGTCTTATTTTCGGGGAAACATGGTCCTACATTTATACTATATTAATGAGATTGGCAATCTCAGCTTTTCCCGAATAAATATATTTTAGTTTTTGCTTTCTGGTTTTTAAATGAAATTTTCATTACCCAAAAAACACCCTCAAATTTTATACATGTTGCTATATGTGTTTTCTTTACTCATAGTGGCGGCCGTAATTTATCACTCATGTCTCTGAGGCAGTGGTTCTCAAACTTCTTAAGCCGGCCCCCCTTTTTAGAATTTGTCAAGTCTCGCGCCCCACCTCAAAAATAACTAGCTAACAATAAGCTACAAATAATAGATAGTGAGGTGCGATGTTTTATTCAAAAAACATGTTGAAAATACGTGTATGGAATGTAAATAAAGAAATAAATGGAAAGTTATGAAAACAAACCAGGCGTGCAAGAACAAATCTAACAAAATTTTCAATGAGTTTCACGCTCCTGCAAAAAATTGTCTATGTGTATTGTATACAAAATTGTCTAATTGTACGTTTGAGAACCACTGCTCTAAGGCATGAGCGACTATTTTGCTAAACAAAACCCATATGCCAGAAATTGACCCACAGGGAGGGATATGGGAGCTTCTAACCTGTCCGCTGGCTAGAGCATGATAATATACCCCTATCATGGTTGGTCATTTTTTTTACTATCCGCTGATAATCATTAAATCTTCGATTTCGGTGTTATCGGGAGTTTTGTCTTATGTCAGTGAAGCCTCATTATTTTAACATTTTAAAATACTTGCCTTTTTGTAATAGATTGTTTGTTAGTCTTGTTTTTATTTCAAGATATCTAATCATTTCTTTAGCTTGGTTCTCTTACCATAGAAATTAATCTTAGCTGGGACTGAAAGGTCGAATGTTGATTATTTCAAAACATGCAATTCACGAATTGTTGAATGGAGAGAATATCAAATATTCTCCTGGAATTTTTGTGCTAAGAAATAGTTTTACGATTTAAAAAAAGATTGATTTGTATGTTTACTATGCCGTTAATTTGTGAGTTAGACCAGGCAGTTATAATAAGTATTTCCATTGGCGATTTTCTGATTTTAAGTGAAAATACGTCCAAAAATCGGTAATTCCTTCCGGAATACTGGAGTCTAGTTCACGTCAGGAGGGTAAAATGCAGAGAAATCGGCCGCCAATAAATAAAAAGGTAAGAGATGTATAAAAGTATATTTTTCATAACGGTATTTCCAAGTTTCGTCACATTGGGTTAAAGCCCTTGATATCCAATCTACCTCTACGATTACCGCATAGCCGTAATGCACGTGGGCAACTGGTTGCATGTTTAAACTTACCTCAAATGCATCCATTCGAGTTACCACTGATCGCGCACGAGAAACTTGCAAGAATGAGAACAATAATATTAAACGTAGATAGTAAATCATGGAGAGAAACTCTTTTACATGGGAAAGCAAGATAAATTGCGCTACTTATGCTTACTTTGAATTTTACGCAATGAAAGTGTCTAGGGTTAGGGTTTGTTTTTTATCAATTCTAAAAAAACATGTTTTAAAATAAGGGCTTTTTTAAATCACAAATTTTCTGTATTTTTTATTGAAATATCCCTTGCATCGCCGCGAAACTACGCCAAAACGTTGCATTCACGCAGCTGGAAATATAATTTCAAAGATATAAGTAAAAAAATTTGTTTTGACTTTTACTTCTATTGCGTACATTTATCTCCACCAAAGTCATAAGATTTTTCCCGGAATGTTTCTACAGGGGTGGTAGCACAAAAGTCATATTGGGGTGTCAAAATAGGGCTGACGAAATGCGGTCGTTGCGTGTCAAATTAGGGGTGACGAAATAGGGTCGACAAGGGCTTGTTTTAAATCAAATTTTTTCCGTATTTTTTATTGAAATACCCCTTGCATCGCCACGAAACTACGCCAAAACGTTACATTCTGGCAGCTGCACATGCAGCCGGAATTATAATTTCAAAAATGTAAGTAAAATTTTTTATTTTGACTTTTACTTCTATTGCGTACATATATCGCCACGTTTGTATCTCCACCAAAGTCATAGGATTCTACCCGAAATGTTCAGCCGAGATATCAGAGAGACGTTTTGAGCAAGAAAAATCATGAAAATTAGCTCACGAGCCTCCTACAAATGCAATTAGATCAAGTGCAGTGCTTCGGCAAAACGAGTGGCCTGCGATAATGAAGAATATGCTTATATCGGCGGTAATCTACTGATATAAACGATGAGAAAACCAAGCCTAGTTTTTGTTAATTATAAAAGTCCTCTAATGCAAAGACGCCACAACTAATCTTTTATGACGCCATAATATGAATTTCGAGTTCATGTATTGACATTTTTTCATAAAATGATGGCAATATTACGGTCATACTGTTCAGTTTATTTATGCTCGGCATACTTTGTTTTCATGGTCGAAGTGATAAAGTTTTTCAAGGGTATACAAATTCATTTATTCGAGCGCATTTCAATTCTCGAACGGTGGTTTCATTGCAGGGTCATTCACATAATGGCTTATCGGTTGCGTCTTACTGCGCCAACCACTGAACTACAGCTTGAGAAGGTGTGCATGAGCCTCTATCGATATTTGTGGCGTTTTGAAAGATTTATTGCAAATAGGAAGCGCTCGGCGAGTTTTTACATCCATTTTTCTTCGACCTATTTAATACAAAAAAATCAAATAGTACAGCCATTTTGAACAAAACAGGCAAAACAAAAACTCGATTTAAAGCAATTGTTTCAAAACAATTCTTTTTGAACAAATCCCTATCTACGGTTGCAAGTTGTTTTTTGTATGTTTCCAGGTTTAGCTTGAATGTTGAGCGATGGAAGTCCAAATATATCGCGTGCAGACTTATAATGTATCTGTAAATTACCGATAATGAAGACAATAGCGTAGCCAGCCCAAATATTTTTTTTGGGAGGAAGAGGGTCAATTTTATTATCCAATTTGATGCTTACTCGCGCATTTCGCTGAGAGCGAGGCCAAGTACAAAAAGCCACTGATATATGACGAATATTTAAGAAGCTTTTATTTGATTTTTATGACTTTTTATGTTGATTTTGAGTGTATATAGAGGTCTTTTTAGATCCCAAATCCGGTATAAAACATTAGCGAAACGTGGAAAGTCTTCTTGATCCGAGGCTACGATCCATACCGACCACTAATTGCAATGCAAATAGACTAAAAACGATTTAAACAACGGCGAGAACACTCAACATCAAACGGGTCAGTGATCTTAATGTTGAATATATTTGAAATGTAATAGGAGGGAATACTTGTGTCGACATGTTATTTGTTTTTGAAAAAATATTACGTGGGTCGCCGGTTCCCACTGTACTTTACTGCAATAAAATCTCTACAGTATTTTCCTGCACTGGGATTAGTCAGTACCTCCGACGGTAGTCGATATCAGATGTTCTTGTACAAATATCGATCGAACAACATATTGGGGAATTACGCTGTCAATTTGGCATTGACCCGAGGTCATAATTATACGTCACTTGTTAACACAGCGGGCGGTGTACAATGTAACAACCCGAATGTTTCTTGTCTACGAATAATATAATACGCGGTCTAGGTGTTAAAAATATGTTCTCTATGTTTTTGAATGTGATAAAAAATGGACCATGCATGTTTACTGCAAACATCAGCAAAATATTTCACCACCTCGCGTGCCAATGTGTTCACCTTCAAATTATTATTGTCTATTCGTTCTATCGGTTCTATTCAATTTGTAAGCTCACAGCATAATCAACCTACCTTTTGGATTCGTAATTTGGAAGGGTTTTACTCAGAGTCTGAACAACCAATGTCACCCAAACATTTTCAGAAGGCGCGGATGAACTTGACGCCATAACTCTCTCAACTATTCAACAACTTTTTGTAAATGGAATCAATTCATACCACCTGCTTGCAAATTAAGACCAGTTCTTCGATAACCAAAATTGTGGTTGTTTTAATAAGCGCATGCTTTACCTAGGATGGAGGATAGAATTTCCATATTTATCCCGCGGGAAAGGAAAGTCGATAAGACGGCTTAATCATATGGCGAACCACTGCCTTTCGTCCGGGTACCATTCCATGTCGGGTATGGGATTAGTTAGTTAATTGTTTTCGGAAGCATGGACTTGATGTTGGAGGAAGCCGTAACCGACCGGCTGTTACGTGAAGCACCCTACGGCGGCGAGGAGTCCAGCAATCCTCTCGTACATAACTATCCTCGCATGGGATTCGAACCTGCGAACCCACGCAGAGTATGCGGTGGCTAGCGTATTCCTAACGCCTAGCCGATGAGTCACGCCGCCGCGCCTACTGTCTACTAGTGACTCTAGTTATTTTCAAAATTCCCCAGGCTAATTTTCGGAACAGCACGTTCTACGCTGAAATAGGGAATTCCCGTCCATCTGTTGGTCTTATAACTCTTCAATTAATATAACCCGTACTATATAATTTTTCATAAGTGGTGTCAGTCATACCGTACTCGCCGTCAAAATCCAATTTTTTGAATTAGATATTAGAACTTCGGGTGTCGATAACCAGCTTTGGTTCCCCGCGAATTACTTTCGCCAGAAAAACTGTGTAATTATCATTTTCTTGTAATTTGTGCTGGTGCGATATTTTTTTACTGGTTGGAAAAAATACACTCGATCTTGGCTAGCTATAACCAGTTTGGCATCAACAACATCAAGCTAAAACTGACTTGACAAACCTTGAATTAAACACAGAAAGAAGAGCTCAAAATAAACAGTTTCTTTGCAACCTTTATTTACAAATCCACACCGCATTCCTTCAACGACAGTAAATTCCACACAAAACGCAGGTTTAATATAAACAAAAATGCAAAAAACTAATTAAGGGTTAACCACTAATTCAAATAAAAAATAATCTTCATTACGATCATCAATTACTCGTGGACATAATTTGAATGCAAAATGCTCTTTGATTCTGTGGTGCAGAATACCGAGCAAGGAGTCTCGGACATTTTTTCATAATATCAGAAACATGAAGAATCTTCTTCTTATTCATTATACAATGATGGGCAGCCGATTGAGCAGTTTCGATTCAATTTTGAACCTGACAAGTATGTTGCCTGTTGTCAGACATGAGCACAAGATAAGTGGATTATGGACCAGTAAGATGAAATACATTAGTACTAAATTATTTTAGTCAGGGTACTTAATTCTTGAGAATCTAGAATTCATTTTGTCATAGGAAATGATCAAGTTAAAACATAATCATAATTTTCAGATTATATCATATTTTCTTACATGATCGTGCACCCAAGAAATTTCAAAATATGAAGGAAGAATATGCCATAAACTAGCCATAAGCAACAATAAGATTCTGGCCTAAATCTACAGTGCAGCGGTTTTCTGTGGTTGAGAGGGATTTTTGAAAAGCAAGTTTTACTTTTGACAAAATGAAAAGAAATGATTAAAAAAAATTGGTTTCAAATTATCTGTGAAGTATTCAAATAATATTGTTGTTGCATCTTGAACATTTTTATTCATATTATGCCAGGGATTGACCAGAAGATTCGGAACAGAGAACACCAAACAATGTATGGGTAAATACAACTTAAGAAGTCTTGACTCATATTATCAGTCACTTTTCCAATTTGTTATTTAATAAGTCCTGAGATTTTGCGGAACAATATTTAAACATGATTTCCTGTTAGTAAAGCAATGACTAGAAATACGAAAACGTTTTTATAGTTGTATATCGCTTTGCCGCAAAAAAATGTCAGGATTGGGACACATCGTGTATTCCCAATGAAATTAGGAATTTCATTTGCTTAAAATTGCAAAATCAGAAACGTTTGAAAAATTTATCGTCTTCAGAAAAATTAGATACGCATAGGTTGTGGCCTGAATTATCAATGTGAAACAACAGTAACCATATGTAAATAATTTTCTCAATTTGTCGGGAAAATTTTTTTTTTGCAAAACTTTGTGTATGCTCGAAATTAAAAGGCAAATTAATATAATAAACAATCAACAAAAATACAGGATTTTAGAAGAATCAGATCAAGAATATCATTGAAACATAATGAAAGATTTAAATCATTATCTCTAGCAAATTATTTGTTACAATTTGCAAGCAAACTGCATTTAGATGATAAATTGACATCTTTATTAAACCATAATCATCATCGCTCATAATATGTGAAAGGGTACAGTGCAAAAGACGAAATATTTTTTGATAACTGAGTAAAAATATTGTAAAGAGAATTTTTTTCCACAGTTTGTAGTTTCCTGGAACTTATCGCATAGAACAAGCATTGAGATTTACCGTGCCACCTACAGAAATCAATAAAAACATAAAACCTCAACAAAATCACCGACAAGCATGTTGTCTATGCTAAGTCAAAAAAGCGATCGCCATATTTTCCTCCGCTGAATCTCCCATGATCGCCTTCGCTGACAAACCGCTTACGACTTTTTGTTGGCACAGACATCATCAGTTTTGCATCAATAATTTGGAGATCATGACATTTCTTCACAAAATTTTGCAGCTGTGGATATGCCTTCGGAACATCGATACTCAGGTCTGATATTTCTCCATAGACTCTCTTAAATCCATGCACGAGCTGGTCTGCAGTAACAACGACAGTATCAGCGAGTCTTTTGAAAAGGTGGACCATCATATTTGCAGAGCGTTCATTGCTTAACTCAATCAACATAATGATAGCCTCGTAAACGACCTCGTGATTAAAATGAGGGACATCGAGGTCTGTTATGCAACGTATTGCTTCCTCGGAATCACCAGATGACAAATATTCTTTCAACAACAGATTAATTTTCTTTTTGAGTAAAATCATGGGTTGGTTTCCACCTCCGACTCCCCAAATGTGACTCAAATTATAATGCGGAATACTCAAGAGCAAACGCGCTTCTTTTGCGCAAGACTTTCCGTATTCGTCATCATTCAGAGAAGCAGCTTCAATAATTCGGCTCAAAATTTTCTCTTCGATTATCTTTTCTGAAATTGCACGAGCCAGAAATCTTCCAAGTACTTTTGCTGCATCAGGAGTATCGAGTACCAGCTCAGGTAAACTATCACAAAGATCTAAGAAAGCATGACTCAAATCTTCGGCGTTTGCATAATATATTATCTTGGAAGCATTTTCCCCGCTGTCATTTTTTGATGACAATGGTGCGACTAATCTTTTCAACAACAGAGATGCCAGCTCTCGGAATTCATTCTTCTTCTCCATAGCGAGTGTTATCAACACCACAATCACCATGTATTTGCGATCGGATACATTAAGACCTTCAACCGATTCATGGACTTCATCCTGCTGTCCATGTTCAAAATATTCTTTGATAATTGGTTGTAAAGTCTTTATAATTTCATCTTCACTCCACACTGGTGTGACAGGCTTGTACATAATATCGTTGTCTTGCTCTTCTGAATCATAATTTGGATCTTTATTATCCATAACACCGTCAGTTAATAATTCCTCGCCGGGTCGGCCCCATGTTCCTTTTCCCCCTCCACCACCTTTCTTTGGCAATCCCCTGCCATAAATTGTGCGGGATTTACGATCACCTATTTTTCCTGCACGTTTTACTGCGCCGTTTGACACTCCATTACCATTTCCAGACTCAGAGTGTCTGCTGTTCTGGCTATTTGATGAATCTTTGCGCGTACGTCTCTTTTCTTTAGCTTTTGCCGCTTCAGCGTCCATTTTTACTTCCACTTTGGCATCACCACTGCCTTCTTTTTTATCGGTATCCATTCTTCCCTTTGTACTTTACTTTACAATACCAAATACCGACCAAACAAACACAGCCAAGCTTTTAAAGTTTTAATTTGTCCTGCAAACTTGTTTTCATGAATCGTTCGATAACCTCCGTTCACTTTGCACAGCAGATCAACAACTTTGCAGACACTCGCGCTTTGCGTGCACACTCCGTCGTAAACAATGGTTGAGAATAGAAAATGGGTATGACATGCGGAAATTGTCATTTTCTATGAATTTATATTTCTGTTCATTTTGAAATTACACATAAAAATATCTGTACAAAGCTGTATCTGAGGTTATAATGGTTTTAGACGCAATAAATTATAATTTTAGTGACAAAAAATACAGACGAAAAAATAAATTCAACTATACTGCCACTGGAATGAATATAAATACAAGTATAAAATTGAAAATTAGTTTTGCGTAACTACAAATGTCTTTATTATTATCCCCAATTCAAGAATATTGATCAATCTGGAAATATTGGCTTTTCCAGTTTTTTTTAATGTGCTTTAGGTTCGCATTTGTCTAGGGAGAGCCGTATAAATAAAATTGCAATGATCGTATTTGCTCAAAATTGCAATCACTGAATAAATCTAGGATACAATAATAAAAGAGATAGAAAGTCCGATTTATTATTGTTTATACAATAATAATACAATCCATCCTGTCCATACCACAGCAATTTTATTTCTGTTACATTTTTTTCACTGTATGTATTTTGGTTGATAAAATAATAAATATATCTCTCTATCTCTCTCTACTATACTCCATCTTATAATGGGGTTCAAATAATTTCCCGGATTTCATCAATTCTGTTTTTTTACGATTCGTAAACACACACGTAGCCACCATGGCGTGATGTGATGTCATAATCAAAATACCAAACCACGTGTTCTGTGACGCCATTCATAAGGAAGTATACAGATTTAGTTTCTGTGGTTTGCGTAGTTTAAAGAGACTAGTTTCCATTATGCCAAGTGACTAACAAAGCTAAAATAGATTGACTTAGTAATGGCGGGAATCGCTCTCGAGGTTTCGCCAGCAAACGCTCCCCAACCTTTAAAGAAAAAGCGATTGCTCCAACATCACAAAAATGGAGTTTTGAGTCAAAACGCATTGGCCGCTGTTCGTCGTTCACTCCCCATATTTTCTGCCAGAGACAGACTTATTCAAGAGTTGAAAAAGTCTCCAACAGTGATTGTGATCGGTGAAACTGCTAGTGGAAAAACTACACAAATTCCTCAATTTTTGTTAAAATCTGGCTTGGGCAAAACAGGCTGCATCGCATGTACCCAACCAAGAAGGGTAGCAGCGATTACTATTGCTCAAAGGTATATACATTTGGCTCATGTTATTTCAGTATATTCAATAGAAAATATTGTCATAACTTCAAATGTAAAATGAATAACTATAAAACCACAGATTTATGTTTTGATTTGCAATTGTATTTGTGCAATTTGACATACAATGAAATCATATATTTTAGATTACTCCATTTTCTACAATTTATTCATCTATATAAATCATTTTTGCGCAATATTTTATTTTAAATAACTAGACTAAAATTCTTTTGAGAATTTGGAATTTTATGGTCAAGACTTCTAACCTTGTAAATAGAATATCAATCTCCATTAATTTACAATGCTCTAATCATATTTGTTGTTCAGTATGACCCAATTTTAACATAAACTCTGTATTCTATATTTGAAAAATGTTATTCCAGAATGTATTCAAAACTGTAATTTCTATTTTTAAAATTTGACACAATTCAGGATTCAAATTAAAATAAATATACCAATATTACCACATAAATTGGGCATTCTTGCTGTTAGTACGCTTGCCCCTTACTTACCTCAAAGCGGTTCTGAATCTGTTCGTGTATTTTGGAACCTTAGTGTTTGTTCTCTGGGTTTGGCAAAATACTAATCACTCTACAGTTTGAATCAATTGGTTTTATTTTTTTTATGTGACATAAGTACTGGTTATGTATGGCACAACTTTGAACAGGGTGTCCATAAAGTTTTGAGATATTTTAAAGGAAATTTATTGATTTGTAATTTTATTTTTAGAGTATCAGCTGAATTGAATGTTAAGTTGGGTGAAGAAGTCGGTTACTGCGTCAGATTTGAAGATTGTACAAATGAGAAAACAAGAATAAAATACATGACAGACGGTATATTCATTTTCAATTTTTATCTTCCCTGTTGAAACGTTGACTTTCCTGAAATGGTGCTTGAACTTTTGACTTTAATTTTTAAAATGATTTCCAAAATAAAAAATTTTTCAACTATTGCTTACACAGGAATGTTGCTGAGAGAGTCACTTGGAGACAGTTTGTTGTCAAGGTATTCATCCATTCTGTTAGATGAAGCTCATGAAAGAACTGTTCATACTGATGTGTTGTTTGGAATCGTAAAAGATGCACAGAAGTCTAGAAAAGAGAAAGGTTTGCCAGGGTAGGTTATTTTATGTTTTTACTAATTTTTGAATAATTTATGTCTCAACACTAATAAATTGCAAATATTTGCCAAAAATTCAGATATTTATTGTTTATATTATATTTTTGACCCCTGTTTATTTACAAGGGGGTTTAGTTTAGTTAAATTAATAATTTGTGACTACTGACTATCATTCTTTTATTTATCTTTCAATCAAGTATATTTCTGCATTATTTCTTGTAAATGGAAAAACTCAAATTTTCAAGATTTTGTTTCATTTATTTCATGGGAATGTTTTTATAATGAATTCTACATTTTGCAGCATTCCTGTAGTGTGTGTACCAGGTTAGGATTAGGCCATAATTTTATTCCAATTTTCCTAATTTTAGTTCTATTACGAGTCGGCGACTGTGTTAGCCAAGTGAATATACCATACCCCCTGCCCATAGGTTTCAGTCCCTTTATACAACTTCATGTAAAGTAGGTGAACAAAATTAGTTACCTTCATATCGGTACACACACTCTGGAGCGCCAATATTTTCAGTGAAGTTTGCTGAGCTAACCTCGGATCTTACTGGTAGTATAGCTGAGCCTTGCTTTCCTGCATTTCATTATATTATAGTATTTTATTTTCCTTATGTAAATACAGCCTCCGTATCATAATCATGTCTGCTACCATGGACGTAGATCATTTTTCAAAATATTTCAACAAATCACCTGTACTCTACCTCGAAGGACGGTTACATAAAATCGATATTTTATACACAGAAGAAAAACAATCGGACTACCTCGGAGCAACATTAGTTACTATATTTCAGGTGATAATTTTGCGTCATTGACTATTGGTAGACTCTTTTAAATTGCAAATGATAATTTGATCATTTATCTTTTGAGTGATCAAAGAATTGAAATCGCTGTATAGTCTGCAAAATCTGAACGGCATGTAGAAATCTGTAGAACCGCAAAGTATTCAGACCAATTTCCCTTTATCAATGGCAACATAGTCAGAGTCAGGGCTGTGCAGTTCTTACTGGAGATATACGATAAGTAAAAGCCGAAGTCATTATTACAGACTACTCGATATCTGGAGTTGGAGACCAGGGTCGTACTCGTAGCCAGGAATTTTCACATGGGATGGTTCTGAAATTCCAGTTGCCAAGTTAGATCGCATCATCTTAAAAATATGGTTTTTTAAGAGTCTTCAAGGGTCTAGAAAGCTACGAAAATTTGCAGAAAAGTTTTTTTTTTTTACATTTTAGAACTGTAACATTGGCCTTTCTATGAAATTTGATTAGGATGATTTGTAACATTTCTAATAACAGATCCATCAAGAATCAAATCCTCAAGAAGACATTCTGGTGTTTTTAACTGGACAAGAAGAAATTGAGTCGATGTGTCGAACAATAAAAGATTTATCGATTTCCCTTCCTTCAAACCTTCCAAAGTTACTCATCTATCCACTCTATGCATCCCTTCCCAAACACCAACAACTGAAAGCATTTCACGCGACGCCTCAAGGTGCAAGAAAAATTGTTCTTGCCACGAATATTGCTGAAACGTCTGTCACTATAAAAGCAAGTTATATTTACAATTTTTTTATTTTTCTTATCCTGAATTGATGATATAATGATTCAGAATTAGATATAATTAATTACTAATTGTAGTTTATTTGTAATATTATATTATTCGCCGATGCAACAACATAGAAGCCCTCCCATCAACCTAAATTATAGTGATGCTATCAGTTTTAAATTGGGAAACATTTGTAGCACCAATTGATTGACTTTTAGTGACTTTTATTAGTGATTTTAGTGACTTTTATTTTTTTAGTGAATCAAACTTTCTTTTTATATTTATTCATATTTGAAGGATATTTTTAAAATCTGTGTTAATTTATATTGATATTTCAATGTCAAACCTTTCAACAATAATCCTCTATATATATATATATATCCATCTCATATATTGTGGACTATAAATGGAACCGCCATGGTACAAATAAACTACAGTATAGAAGACAAACACAAAGGAAAGAAATTCTGGAAAGTCTGGAAAACCTCAAATGAGGTTTAAAACTATATGACATGAAAGTGAAAGTACTTCACAGGCAATCTCACTTGTCTAATATGTGTCAAACGTTCTCATATACTTTAAACAAATACCATTTTCTTCCAGGGTATCAAATATGTGATTGATACTGGAAGAGTGAAAGCAAAGTCTTTTCTTCCGTCAACGGGATTGGATATTCTTGCAGTTCAGAAAATATCCAAAGCACAAGCTTGGCAAAGGGCAGGTCGGGCTGGAAGGTAAATTATGAATTTGACTTTAGAAATAGTCGACTTTTCCTATAGTAATTGATTGTTTTTTGATATAACCTCTTCCATGGAGCAATAGTTCAAATGCAGTGTACTGCTGAAGTTTCTGGTAGCTTTGGGTTGGCTCCAGCTTCATCTGATATGGTAAGCTTCAGCAAAACATCACTGCTCCAAGCTCTGGATCCCCAGCCCTGCCTGTAATCCATACTGCTGAAATACTATCGAAAAAATTTCAAAAGTTGACAGATATATTAATGTGATTTGTATTTTTTGTAAACATGTATATATGAATACTCCATTGATTATATTTGGGGGTACTCCCATAATATGTGTACCAGGTTAGGGTTAGGCCATAGTTTTATTCCGATTTTCCTAATTTTAGTTCTTTTGCGAGTTCGATGACTGTCTCACACAACTTGATGTAAAGTAGACGAACCAAATTAGTTACCTCCATATTGGTGCACATACTTCTGGAGCACCTATTTGGGATGATAAGCAATAAAAAATCAGAACATCCGTCCTATTTTAGTTTTATATACAAATAATACAACATCCATTCATAACAGAGAATGTCCTGGGACAGTATATAGATTATATACAGAAGAAGAATACTCAGAAATGGATGAAATGACCAAACCAGAAATACTTCGTTGCAATTTATCGAGTGTGATTCTTCAACTTATGGCAATCGGAATTACAGATGTACAGACCTTTGATTTTATGGATCCTCCTCCAAAGGTTTGTCCTTCAAATTTTTAACTGTTATTCAGTAGAAGAAAGCAAGAACACCTAGAATTAAGTGCTTCATTAAAAGCTTGGCTGTTATCGCATCGTTTCAATTCTTTTGCAAAATTTTAGCTTTTATGGTTGGGAATTCCCATTTTCACTATTCAAAGATGAAAGTAGTTTCTGGAAGGCTATTTTAAATTTTTTCTCAAGTCTTATTTGGATCGATATTTCACTTGTTTTGAGTATATCCTGTTGAATTGTGTCACCTCCTCTGCCAATCATTCCTTCAAACTCTTTGCATGTAAAGCTCTTTTGAAACTGACCTACTAATTCTCTTTATGGTTTAACATCAGGAGTCTATTGAGGATGCTTTGAATCAACTTCAAATTTTGGGAGCAATCAGTAAAAAATGCGGATATCAACTCACCGATCTTGGATGGAAAATGTCTGTTTTTCCTCTGGATCCCAAATTATCAAGGATTATTTTAGCTTCAACAGCTGCGGATAGAAGGTAAAATAGATACTTTGATTTATTCAAGCATAATTTCATGCAAATGGTTAAATGCATTACATTTTTCTTATTGTTCATAGTGTTTCCCACATTTTTGAATTTTCTGTGCAACAAGTCGACTAAGAATTGTTTATTTCATATCATATTTAATAACAAATACTATACAATGTTAATTAGTTAAATTTAATTTTTTTCAGGTGTACTGAGGAGGCAATCAGTCTTGTTGCGCTACTTTCTGTTGACAGTATTCTATATGTTCCACATGGTAAACGAGAAGAAGCTCATGCGGCAAAACAAAAATTTGTCTCTAGCGAAGGCGATCATATCATGTTACTCAACATTTATAACTCATTCAAAAAATACAAAGGAGACGCTGGGTGGTGCTATGACAATTTTATTATCACTCGTAATTTAAATATGGCGGGAAACATAAGACGTCAGTTACGAGATCTGTGTGTTAAAGCCGGAATTAAAGATATTAATTCAAACAGGACAGACATGGCACAGCTACGAAAAAGCGTGGCATCTGGGATGTTTGTAAATGCCGCGGAACTACAACATGACGGGACTTATAAGGCGCTGTCCACTGGGCAAACAGTTCAAATCCATCCTTCGTCTTGTCTTTTTCGTTGCAAACCAGCTTACGTGATTTATAATGAATTAATTTATACTTCGAAATGTTATATCAGAGATTTATGTGTTATTGATCCAGAATGGTTGTTTGACGCGGCACCGGAGTATTTTCGTAGAAGATTAAAAATAGAATAGGGATGGCCAACTTTTCGCGTTATCTCAAAAATGCTGTGTCACACGCTCGTCCTTTATCTCCATGTTGCATGAGTTAGGATAGATATATATTATGGTGAAAATGGTTGAAGTTAAGTATGTGGAGTGAAATCATGATATGTTCAGGTATGATATGATACTTGGCGAAAGGTCAAAGCAGGGGTGTACAACCTTCAATACCTGAGGGCCTGATACAAATACCTGGGCTTCATCACGGGCCTCATAGGCTTTCTAGTAGTAAAAAGCATTGTAACATCATAGGCATAGATAATGAATTTGTGACGCAAAGGGATTAGAATTACCCACATGTACCAGATTAAAGTAAATTCATTGCGCGGTCTGCGCATTCAAAACTGCCAAGTGGGCAACATGTTGCACGCTCCCCCAATGTAAAGTATTCATTTGAAGTACGATACACAAAATGTGTACATTTTTGAGACACGCATCTTCTTTTATTAATATTTGCGCTCTTGTTTTGAGCTGTACTTGGATTGTGCTTAATGATAATCATATTTCTTGTTTTTCTATGTTTATTAAAGCCAAGTATGTTTGCAAAGGTACACTAACATTCGACATTGAAAAATATTGATCGAAACATGTATTGTATATAAATAATATTTTTGTTGGATTTGTACAGATTATGTATTTACTTCTTTTACTGATCGAAATAATGCCAATCAATTTTTTATTTTTACTTTTTAAAAAACTCACACACACTCAAATAATATGTCAAACCTTTCCTTAGATTTTTAAAATAATTTATAAATCTATTACATCATAATGGCACAAATAAACAAGAGCCCAGATCCGATTCAAGAAGATGATAATGGTTTGGATGAAGATGACTTCGATAATGTAGGTTTATGTCATAGTTTGATACAATATTTTTGGATTTATCCAATTTTTAGCACCGAAATTTTGGTTAGTACTTATAGCACACCAGTTGTGCTTTATTTATTATCAACTGAATTTCCTTTGTTGTCATTTTTTGTACTATGGTGAGGTCCAAAATAAATTGTCTATTTATCAAATGTATTTTATCTAAATTGTGACCATCTTGATTAGAAACAAATGAAAAAGAATCATAAGTTTATTGTTAGTCATGACCACAGAAATTTGAAATTTTTATTTTCTCTTTATTTTTTTATGAAGTACCTAGCAACACATCCAGCATTTATGGACAAGGATCCAACTCCAGAAATGATTGAAAATAGTCCTTTGCTTCAGGTATGATCAATCAATATTGATGTATTAACGTAATTATTGTTATATATAGGCGCTGTGTACCAATATGAAGGTAACTAATTTTGTTCGCTTAGTTTACATCAAGTTGTCAAGGGACTGAAACCTGTGGGCAGGGGCTATATTCACTTGGCTAACACAGACAGTTCCCGAACTCGTAATAGAACTAAAATAGGAAAATCGAAATAAAATTATGGCCTAACCTGGTAAACAAACTACTGGAGTACCGTTATATATACAGGATGACCTTAAAAAACAAAGCCCAAAGGTCTGTTATTTGTAATAAAATGAAGCAAATTTATTCAACACTTAGAACTGCTGTTTGTGTGTGATTGTACCCAAAAGTTTTAATAATCTATGACGCTTTGCACAAAAGTTATGCTACAAATGATACGAGTTTCGTTTTCAAAGTCCTTAAAATTTATGTCTAATCAATTCATTCAATTGAACTTGTGACTCGCAAGTTGTGACAACTGAGAAGGATAGAAAAAAAATTGGGCATTTTGATATATGTATAATCACTTACTATAAAGGTCTTATATCATTAATTACCGATGCAAACTGGTTAAGTAAATATTACCTGTTCTCGGCTGAACCTTGTCAAATTTGTTAGTTCAGAATAAATTGACTATCTTATATATAACTGCTTTTTCCAGTTGTTCATTGAGATATAACTAATGTTTTATTAATTTTTACCAGGGTTTACAGCAACTAAAATACGAAGATGATGATGACACTCCAGAAACTCAGGCTCTTGCTTATAAAGAAGATGGAAATTGGCATTTCAAGAAAAAATTATATGCCCAAGCAGTCAGGTGAGATGGACCATGAGGGCTGTGGTGGCGCAGTTTGGCATATTTTCATTTTGTTATACATGAATGTAACTCTGATTGAATTGAAGTCGAAATTTTTACGGAAACTCAAAAAAGTAGATCAAGTATTCTCAACAGTCAAAAGAGACTTAGAAACACTTGTTACATGAGAATAAATAAATTAAAAGTCAAGCAAGAGTAAAATGTTTGTAATATTATTATTCGAATTATCAAACTAGGCAACAATCTCATCCCTATAAAGTGCTGTCTCTTTGGCCCCCTGTATACACACCTGTTTAACACATATACATTTTACTTACTGAATACTTGCATAGACCATGCTAAAGATGATGTTATGTAGGATTCCCCATGAATTATCTTTTCTTCCAGGGCTTATACCGTGGCTTTAAGAAAGCAATGTTCTGATAACACTCTGAACTCTACTCTCTATTCTAATCGAGCTGCAGCAAATTATTACTTGAAGAACTATCGGTCATCAATTGCTGATTCAATCAAGTAGGTTATTGTTTTCAATCTCTAAACTGATCATACTATAGTAATGGCTCTGTGTCTAGGATTATGGCAGGATACTAATTTGATATTTAACTCGCGGCTTCATTGCAAAAATTGTGAATTCCATTGACAGTAGGAACTAACTTTGCAATCTTCTATGTGACCAACAGCCACATATATCTTCTTGCAAGCAAATTTATCACTGATGCAGTTTCAATTTACTCCCAGTTGGTACCCCTTGTTCCAACCTTTTTTTTTCAATTACAATCTCAAATTTTGTTTTTGACTTGATACTCATGAGAGTTGTTATTACAATTGGACACCAAATTTTTTGCAGAGCGTTAAATATTGAACCAACAAAAATCAAGTCACTTCTGAGAGGTGCTCTGTGTTGCGAAGCGCTGGAAAAACATGATGAGACTATTCGGTGGGCGAAAAAGATTGTTTCGATTGATGAAGACCACAAACAAGCTAAAGAATTGTTAGAAAGTGCACAAAAGAAATTTAAAATTGCTGAAAGGGATCGCAGAAAACGTGAAACGCAAGAAAGAATGAAACAGAAAAAAATGAAAGCCCTCATTGATGCGATAAAAAACCGCAAAATCAAGTTGGATTTGAGCGACTTAAAACCTGAAAAAAATGAACTGCTATCTGAGGAAGATTCGTTAACATTATCAAGCGTCGATACCAGCAATCCTTCACACGCAAAAGTTCATTTTGAAGACGAATCATTAGATTGTTTAGCGGAAAAAGGCAGGCTAATATGGCCTGTATTGTTTTGTTATCCAGAATACCAAGTTTCTGAAATTGTTGAACAATTTCACGAAGATGCAACATTTGATGATCATTTGGATATTATGTTTGATGACCCACCCCCCTGGGATACGCATAATTGTTATAAAGTCGGAAGCCTGGAAATTTATTATGAGAATAATGAAGGGAAATCGATTCGCAGGGTTTCTTCAAACTGCACTTTGGGTGATGTCTTGACTTCTGAAAATATAATAGTAAAAGCTGGTACTCCAGTGTTCATTATATTGTCAAAGACTTCCACATTTAAAGATGTATTTTTGTCAAAATATCGTACAAGATGAATTTTTATGAAGCTTCTTAGTTTTCTACTGCCCATGCATGCGGTGCTCCAGAAGTGTGTGTATCAATATGGTGGTAACTAATTTTGTTCGCCCACTTCACATCAAGTTGTGTAAAGGGACTGGAACCTATTGGCAGTGGATATATTCACTTGGCTAGCACAAACAGCCCCGAACTCGTAATAGAAATATAAAAAATGATAACAAAAATCGGGATAAAATTATGGCCTAACTTGGTACACATACTACAATAGTTAAGTGGTAGACCGCCAATGCTGCTTCGTCTCATAATATTGTTTGATTGATTTATCAATTTAAAAAAATATCACTGACATAAAATCATCTGAAATGTTTTGTGCAATAATGAAACACCTATTTGCCTAAAATTTGGGAAGATATTAATGTGAAAATAAGACATGCTCATGTTTTGGGACTTTGCTCGCAAGTGCTGCCTTATTATACTGTATGACAACTTAAGCTAAATAAATAAAACAAACCTTTTAACAAAAAGTTTCAAATTTATCCAAATCGTGGTGGAACTAAAAATATTTCTGCATATCTGTTTGTGGATTTGATTGGATGCGGCTAGATTGGTTACACTTGACCAGAGGCGGGCAAGCATTGAGTCCCAAATTTGTAGGTTCAATGAAAATTTAAATGACAATTCTGTCAGATTCATGTCGCTCACGCTGACATTTCTATTTGTACATGTACAAGAACGTTAAGATTTTTGTGGCCCACATTAAGAAAAACTGTGTCCTTGAACGGAAATTTTTACCGTAGGGTCCAAGATGATTTTTGAGCTAAAACACAGCACTGGGGATATAGCCTACAGTTTCAAATTCCACTCAAATATTTTGATGGTAAGTGTGTTGCCTACAGCTGCTGCGTTGAACGTTTTATATTATTTGCCGAGACATTAATGGTTAAACTTATTACAAAAAATTTATTGTGTAACATTGACAACAAACCATCGCGGTTATTTAGAAGTCCGAGATTGGAGATTTGCAAAAAGTTAATTCATATGTGCAACCAATAGTTGAGGGTCCAAGGTTGTCGGCTCCGCGGGCCACAATAGTGCCAAGAATAGGTAAACAGTGCAATACAAAACAAACACTTTTATTGTGCAAACATAGCTATCAGGCATAGCCATTCTAGGCTAATAGAATCTGCATTCAATATTTAGTTTTCTCTGATTTCTATATTGTTAGCAAATATTCCCGACCAGTTAGATAGCCGGATAACAATTAAGACTGCCAAGCACATCATTCAAATTGCAATTTCCCTAGCTGCCTTAACACTATTTAATTGAGTGGTATAGTGATGACAGTATGTCAAAAGATTTTTCTGAATAATTTATGACGAAATGCGATTTTTCGATTACTCTCCGAAAGTGACGCGGGCCACAGATAATGAAGCGGCAGGCCACATGTGGCCCGCGGGCCTGGGTTTGGACCACCCTGGTTTATAACATGAAACAGTACTCTGCATTTATTGTGCCAAGAAACACAAAAGCAGTATTCATGGATCTAGATTTGAATCGACCTCATAGACCAAACAAATAAAATTTAGCTGGAATGAATCTTCGAGGAAAAACGTAAACCACAGGAATGTGCAGCAAACTGAAAAAGCAAGCGAATTATGTTCACGAGGCTGTCATCTATTTGAAGTAGCGCTGCTGGGACCTCCAGAAGTATGTGCACCAAGATGGCATACAGTCTGAACATAGTATGTGTACCCGGTTAGGGTTCAGGTTGTGCGCCATCTTGATGCACATACTTCGGAAGCACCCGCTGCTGATGCAAGTATAATGGTAGCCGACAATATCGCCAAGCGCAATAAGTGTTTCGTACCAAACTCCAAGCGTGAATTAATCAGAATGCTATATCAGTGCTCATTAACAAGTACAGCCTTCTGTTATCTTCTGCGGAGTCAAGGTGGCCCACAAGTCAAACAATTGTCCTGTTCTTCGATAGCCTGGACAAAAGAAGCTCGAGAAATTATTAATTCACTTAAAAGTTTCAAATTTGCAAAGTCTCCCTGTTAAAACTTACTTTATCCGTTTAGAAGATGTTCATAGTAAAGTCGCAATATCAGGGAAATACCGGATATATTGGAAAAAAATCCTTGAAATACAAAGGTGTCCAAGTTTGGAGTTTATATGGAGTTTATACCCAACACTTAGTCGTGAATCAACTCAAAATACCTGTTCGATTAGTTTCGAGTGTGTAAAACTATTCACTGAACTTCCAAATTCATCTTCTTATTAGAGTTCAAAAGTTTGACCAGACCATTCCTAGTTCTGGTACGTAAAACCACAGGCAGACGACACAGGTTCAGATTTCTATCTTAGCGCCAGTTTAGGGATCACAAGCCATACTTACATGATGTACAAACCAGAAGTTCTGCATATGACTATTTTGAATAAAACAATCGCCTATTTGCAAATTGAAAAGCTAGCTATTTTACACAAAAAATATCCCAGTTTCTTCTACATTCATCATACAAGTTTACTTCGTAGAATTTACTTCTGAAACTATACATATGAATAACATAATACTAGAATTAAATTGCACAAAAAATAGACAAATCAAACAAAGCATCACAAATCAAAAAAACAATGCATTGGGGTAAGACAGGGGGTCAGCTCATAGAGCGAAACTATTCCTCATTTTGTTTTTTAGATTTCAACATTTGCAAAAGTTTATTCCTCTCGGTTTCCGCTTCTTCCAGTGAAATTTCTGTTGGTTGAGGCCCCAGGGTCGTGTAACCGGGACCCATTTTTGATTCCTGTGACCCAGATGAAGTGGAATCATTTGCTGTTTCATCTGGTTGTGGCCTCATAGTTTCTGGATCAACTTGCATTGCTTCAGTTTCATTCAAGCTTGGATGGTTTTCATCTTGCAACTAAAAGCAAAAAAAAATGATATTAACCAGACTTTCAGTTCCTATCCATAAACTGGGTGTAAAAGTACATTCCAGCCAGAGAGTAAAAGAGTTATTCAATAACATTCATTTTTACTGCTGTTTCACTTTTATGGCTAAATTTACCCTCGGGCTAATGAGACGCCTTTCATGAACGAGGGAATTCAGAAATAATCCTTGGAAGATCAAAACTTGTATACCCATAAAGTTGTCATAGTCCTGTAGTATTTCAATCGAGGAAAAAAACTATCAGTATTCGGAAAGGTTAAACTTATATGACATCCACAGAAACTTTATCATCACTATATTCTGATAGAGAACATACCACCGAAGCACCAGTAATATCATCCTGACTGTCCATTTGTTCCTCAGCATTTGATGCTTCCGAACGACGTTTTTCTATTATTTCAATAGTTCTGACAATACCAGGACCTACAGCATAGTGACCATCAGGTTCCTTACACAATTCAATCTTGTCAGTTATTTGATTATAACGAAAAACATGACCTGTAATGATACCAACGGTAAATAGTAAGCTTGTAAAAAAGACAAAATCACTAAACTTGCAGGCTTTCGATAGTAATAGGAGACTGTATCCATGACAACCAGTAATTTGCATTATATCCTTTTACCAATTGAATGATGTAAATTTTTGGTACTCCCGTAGTACTACCAGGTTAGGGTTAGGCCATAATTTTGTTCCGATTTTTCTTATTTCAATTTTATTACGAGTTAGGGGACTGTCTGTGTTAGTCAAATGAATATACCATAGGTTTCAGTCCCTTTACACAACTTGATGTAAAATAGGCAAACAAAATTACCTCCATATTGGTACACAGTACACACACTTCTGGAACGCCTAATTTTGCATCAATAAAGTTAGCAGGAAGTCTTAAAAAATACCCTGTACCAAACCCATTCAAATTTACTCCAAAACATCAAAGAAACAAGCTAATCTTAGAAAAAATTCCATGTGAAACAATATGACAATAACTGACATTTTAGCTGAGGTGATATATTTTAATCATACCTGGCAAAAGTGGTAGTTTGCAGTGCTTTTCATGGAAGAGCCCGATATCTCGACCAAACTGTTCATAAAACGCTCCACCAAGTTGAAATAATTCAGGATGATTTACAGAATAATCCCATACACTTTCTTTCCCAGTCATTTCCGCCATTTTGGAAACGGCTGAAAGAGCTGTATCAATACTTGCATTTGTCATAGTTGTATATCTGTGAAATAATGTAGTAACCAGTATTTGGACTGGTGTTGCAAATCATATTACAGAACCTTAATGGTAAATTTTTATCCTAATTTTGCATAATAAATTGTCATATATACCATAAATCCAGAACTCCACCAATATCACAAAATTTCTCTTGAAAAACACAGCAATAATTTGCTTGAAAATAATAATAAAAATTCCACTACCTTGGTGATTGTTGATTTTTTGTTGATTGTAGCAAATGAACAAAAGTATGCAAAGTATCTTGATCTTGTGTGTCATCCCTAGCATCAGTTTTAATGGCATCCCTCAATAACCCTCTACGCCTAGGAATGCTAGGCATTTCATTATTGTCCGTTTCAGAAGTTTTATTTTCTCGTTTTATTTCAACGGTAACTCTGTCTCCGTTTCTCAATCCAAGAGGTACTTTACCCTTCACAGGTTCGAGCAGTTTCGGAGGAAATCCAAGTTTTAATATTTGCCTGTTAAAAGAAATTCACTAAATTGATACCTATGTTAGCATCAAATTTACTTTTATATGAATAGCTTTATATAAATAAAGGGACCCACGTAGTATATATACCAGGTCAGGGCTAGGCCGTAGTTTTATTCCAATTTTCCTTATTTTAGTTTTATCACAAGTTCGGGGACTGTCTGTGTTAGCAAAGTGAATAATCCCCTGTCATATTGGCTTCAGTTCCTTTACATAACTTGATGTAAAGTAGGCGAACAAAATTGGTTACCTCCATATTGGTGCACATACTTCTGGAGCGCCTAAATAAGTATTTGCCAGAAATACATGGAAAATAACTATGCAAGCGACACTTTTTAAGGTTGTATCAATATGCAGTGCAAGTATGAATAAACCATGCGATTCAAGTCAGTATCGCTCATTTACTCCATTATCAGTAGGATCACTGTTTGTTTAAAACCTTCAAAACTGGATTTAAAGCAAAACCTTATTTGAAGCAAAGAAGCAATATATACTTTGTGAAAAAATTTCAACCTTCAAAAATCTAAATCTGGCATTATTATAAAAAGACATTTTAGATTCTCGTAGTTGTCATGGATTGAATATTTCACGTGACATACAAGTCACCACATAACAAACTTTTTTGCCCAATTTCATTCATTTTTATCCTAAATAACTCAGCCAGTGCACGATAGTTTTGGTGAAAAGTAGTCAGATTCAGACACAATTATTATTTCACTAACCTTGACAGAGAAACTCCAAAGTATTTTTGCACAGTGTTTTGCAGGTCAGTATAATCCATGTCAGAATCTATTGCTAGAGTTTCTTGTCTTCCATCAGAAGTTGAAATCCGAATTTTAATTGTTCCATCATCTGTGTGACCTGAAATCAACATGCTATCTTTTACATAAGGAAAAAAACTGGCGGTTTGAATATTCGAAGTATTCAAGAGATATATGTATGTACAATCCAATGGCTAGAATACCGTTTTCAATATTTTAAAAGATACACATTCGAATAAAGTATAATTCATAACTATGTCAGTAATTCTGGAGAAATTCTGAGTAAAAGACGTATCAAAATAACATTGAAAGACTTTTTCCTGACCTGTTGTTTTCTGTTGTGAATCAACATCCGCTACTTTTCCAGATTTTGTGTCAGCTTTTATTTTTACAGTTAATGATGGCTCATCCAGGTGGAATATCTTCGGTGAATTCTCACAAAGTTTTGTTGACGTACTACCTAGCTTTGTTTTATTTTGTTGTATTTTTGTTTTGTTACGACTTGTCTTCAAAAAACTTGATGCTTCATTAGAAGAGGATTGATCAGCAGGAAAAATTCCGTCATTCAGTCCATATTGTGAGAGATTTGTTTCTAAAGATTCTAGAATTCCGTTTGTAATAGCATGGAAGTTTGGCTCATCAATGCTACAATACTTCTCAGCAATATCCTTTGCAATTTTTGTTTTATCAGAATTTAGAGAAGAATCAACCTCACCAAAGAACCATGTAACCTGTAAAGACAAGTAAAATAAAATTCAATCATTATCAAAAGAGTTTAGGTTTATAAATTACAATTATAAATAAGATATTGCTAAATTTTAAATAGCAAACGAATTCACACAATTGTTGGTTTAATAGCGCACAATGACACAAATGTATTGCTGTAACATTTTATCTGACCAGAATACAATCGCTATTTTCATTGTAGTTGAATTACTGTACAATTTTGGTCAAAGATAACAACACAGAAATACATTCGTGCCAGTGCGCAACAGACTCTTGATTATTTAGAGTAGCATCCAATGATATATCCTATGGGAGGTGATTCGCATGGGGTTTGAATCTCGAGATGTGTAATCTGTAACGCCAACATTGATATGACTAACGATCCTTAATAATTTTATCAATATTTGTATGAAAACAAAAGTTTAAACCTTTTCTTCAATAGTTTTTTCTTGTATAGTTAAACGCAGCATAAATTGTCTAGGAATATTTTCATATTCCTTTCCTTCCCAAAAATGTTTGAAGCCACAGCATTGTCCTGGTACTTCAGTTGATGTAGGTGTAGGATCCCCATTCTCAAACATTACATTTCCAAGATTATTCACTCGTCTCAATCTCTTGACTCCACACCAACAACAAGGGAATTGATAAGGTACTAAACTAAAATAGGAAATTTGAAAGGTTAGTTTGATGTTTGGGTATTCTAGATGGGTTAGTATAATACTTATTATATGATGTATTGATACTAGGGTTGGGTATGGTTAACCGGTTAACAGATTTTAGATGGTTAACAGTTATGATTTATTTTAACCGTTTATTGACATCTCATGTATAAATCATCATTATGATGTAAAATTTCTTCAAAAATGATTATGTCATCGCAAATTTATCTCCTGTGACGTTTAATTCAAAAGATTATCCTTGGTAAGGACCCAATAAATGTGAAAAACGAGAATATCGGTTGGAAACCGAAACCTTATCGATCGATAGTTAGGGGATCCCCCAAAACAGAAACTGCAGTTTCGATTCATCCGCTCTTGTAAATTGCGCACTGCGCATCGCACACACACACTCGGCGGGTCTCAAAATTCTCTCGCTTTACAAAAATCTAGATCACTATATCAATAATTGATTGATAACTCGCTAATTATACGACATAATTCGCCCAAAATCAATAGGCTTCTGGTCCGAGATAAGATGAATGCACATGCAAAATCTGGAGCAGATTCAATCTCGCTTTCGTGAGATATGGCGTGCATCTAACAGACATACAGACAAATACCTATCAACATACTTATCGATTAAAATCGATAAGTAATAATTGAAATACCAAGATTGCTGATTATGAAAACTTGACAATGATAAATCCAGTTTTCGGGTCAAAATATATTGTTCACGATTTTATTGCAAAATCATATATTCAATGTCACCCAACAAGTGCGCAGTTGATGCTGTTTTTCATTATAATATATTCCTGAGTAGAATTTGCATGCCGAACACTGAAAATTTGTCACATAAATGACATTTAATAACGGATTCAGGTTTTACTAAAATATGTTCCATATGTCTGAAGCACACTGCATATCTCTTGCAGCAGAGCGATCATGAAACTATCTCCATTTGTGAATAATTTTGAACGATACCAGGATAAGACCACCCGAAAATGCTTTGTAACCATTTGTAACCAGCTAATTCGGTATTGCATACCCAATTTACTACATTCTGGGTGAGATGGTGGTCATGAGATTTTAATTCAGGATTTTAACCTGCAATGCCATCATAGTTAGGTATGATGCAAGTAATGGGTATTCAACAATAACGGATGAGCTTATGTAACTGAGCTTATTAAAATTATAAATCACTTACCAGTCTTTTAAAGCATCATATCTACACAATAGTTCAGCCATTGGAAAATTGTAAGTGACATTCTCACGAGGTTTTCCATGAGTACTTCTCATGACTTCAAATAAATATCCACCCGGTTTCAAACCATCATCGTCTACATTACAGAGACTCAACGCATTACACACCTAAATGAATGAAAACACTTATGTAATAATTTGAGATTTGGAACTCAAGTTGAAGCGCATCAAATCACAAATAAAAAATTGTTTGATGAAATCAAAGTGAAAATGAAAAAAATTATTCAATACTTGTACGTACTTCTGTGCGTACCTACTTCTGTACTTTTTGTGCCTTCAATTACAAGAAAGCCTATGGTAAATTGAGGTGAGGCGCGTCGTTTTACCCAGTTATTAGTACCTGGCCCTCCTGTATTAAAGTTTGCACACCCCTGCTCCAGAATATGCTCCAAACAAATGACATGAGTTATTGTTTTTTGGTCAAACTCTACATGCCAACCATTAAATCAGGGATAAAGGATTACATCTTACCAAGCATTGAAAAATTTTATTATTCTGTGATGCATGTTTCGTTCTTTCAATTGCGACATCAGGATGGAGTCCAACAAATCCAACACGTTTGTAAACATAGAAATGCATATCTGATACTAATTTTGCTGTGATAGAATGACTCTCCAGGAATATTTTTTCCATGGCTGACACCAGACGTAGCAAGTAACTAAATAAAACATGTAATAGAAATTAAAAATAAAGAATTTGGGAACATAATTCGAATTTGAGAAAAGATGATTTATCAAAATAATAGGATCTCCTCACTTGTGTATCAGTGAGAGCTTTTTTCGGAGTGAAGCACCATATATTATGAGGGGGAAATGGCCTTGTGGGTTAGTTCAAAATAAAAACACCTACCCAGTTTGTAGAGGTTTCCCTCCTGCTACTGTTAAACTTCCATCTTCATTGAATGTTAGATACCTTGCACCTTGATTTGTATCGATTCCCCAAATATTGGGCAGTAATGATGAAGGAATAGCCGGTAGCGATCTGCCAGCAACACCAACCAATGGAACAAAGTGATTATGGCTAGCTCCACTCCAAGCTACACATAATGGCAGATTTTCTCGACACTGACTTGGTTCGACTAAAGCAGGCACAAATATTGCAGTATAATCTGCAACATTTTTCATCCCCTGGAAAAAGATAGAATGATAAACAAACGTAGGGCAGGAATTTTGTTGCTCTTAGATAGGAAATACAAAAATACTACATTGTTTTCAGAAAAGTTTTACTAATATTGCTCACCTATATAGTAATATAAACTGTAAATTATAATGTGATCAAACTGCGCTAAAGTGCGAGTTGCCCCCATCGTTTGCTAAACACCACTGCCCAAGTATCTAAAACAGGGGTTCTCAAACAGTGGGCGCGCCCCACAAAAGGAGCGTAGATACTTTTTGAGGAAGCGTGGACCTAAATGAATATAATTGTTAGATTTGATCTTGTTCGCCTCATTTTGGATATTTACGTTTCTTTATTTTTGAAATTTACGTCACATCCACGTGTTTTAATGTATCTTTTGAATAAAACATACTTTCGCCTTACTATCTGTTAACTAAAACATTTCCTACGTTTTGTCATAGTCATACATGACAATGAATCAAAAAACAATAAATCATATTAAACTACCAACCTCCAGTGAGTCAAGCAATACAATAGGTCTTTTTAAAACATTAGCAAGAGCAAATATATGAATATTCCCAAGTCCTATGTTGAAACCTTCAGGAGATGTGTGATATGGATCAGCTTCCTCAATGATCATTCGCCAATCATTCTTATCAATGAAATCTTGAAACATAATCTGATAAAATATGATAAAACACAGTCATTTGATAAGTAAGCATAAAAAAGAACTGTTTATAGCTTGGAAAAAGGGATTTACATTGGTGTGTCTTTATGCTGCAGGAGGGAAAAGTGTTGAGCTGCTTGATGGCGAATTGAATATTAAAATGTTCAAATCATTATTTGAATTACGTTTTTTTGCAAACATTATCCGAAAACACAATAAGATCTGTAGCACACTTGCAAGACGTATAAGCGTACGTTGGACAATTTTGACAGGTGTAGTATAGTCGGGAAAAAGTTTACAATGTTCTCTGACAACATATTCAATGATGGAATAAATTTCAATTCAGACTCCAGCTTTGAAATTCTGGCAAAATCAAAATTTTTTAATAAAAACTTTGAAATGTTCAAGCTTTCTTTAATAAACTGTTTGAAACGCTTGGTCAATTTTTTGTGATAACTGTTGAAAATTTACCCACTATTTAATTACGACTAAGATTCCTGACTCAAAATTTAATAAAAACATGTCACACTAGGACAATCAACTAGATCAGATATCTTGCAGTTCACATAAACATAATATATCAAAGTTAATACACAGCACAAGAAAAAACCTACTTGATAAGTTTGCAAGTTTTTTTCTAGATGATGTACAAGATTATCACGCAATGCATGCCAAAATATTTCCCGTCCTGTCGTAGCTCGAGACAATGCATGAACAAGACAATGCCCATCTCCATCAGCATGAACAGGTATGAGACGTTCCTCTCCTTCGTGATATTCTTTGATAATATCTGGTAAAGTGAAGAATATTTTGCTATCCTATAGCTATATGATAATCAAACTATTAATTTAATTTTCATTATGTAACACAGCGGTTTCCAAATGGGGCCGAGTGTGAACTGAGTGATAAGTGTAACCGTTATGACGTTATGTTGACATTGCCTTTATTCTTTAGGCCTACATGTTTACAAACTTTAAACAGCATAAAATAGAGTGGATTTTACATTTTATCAGATTTATTATGGCGAACCACCGCCTCTTGTCCGGTTACCACTTCACCTCTGGTATGGGGTTAGTTAGTTATTTGTTTCAGATGATGGACTTGATGGTGGAGGAAACCGTAACCAACCAGCGGTTACATGAACAACCCTGCGGTGGCGTGGGAACCGCTGATGTAAACATTTAAAATTCCTGATTTACTGACATTTCATAAAGCAGTGAGAATAAAAATAGGAAAAGGGTCCCTAAATCCTGAATCCAAGCCATGAGCCATTCGATTCAGGTCTGAGTCTCAGCAAATTTTAAATTTCTAGCCCAAGTTAAGTCAAGTCTCTGTTCCAAATCACCAGGTAAAGATTTCATCAAAATGTGAGCCGCATATCAATCGCATAAACATGTATATTTCAGCAACGAATGGTATTTTTTTTTTTTTTTCACGATACATCATTTAATAAATAGTGTGATGTGTGATAAATCGTATTCCACTAAGCGGTCTTACTACTTACTGAATACAGCGCGAAACACCGCAAAGAGCGCAAAACAGAGGGAAACAGCGCAAAACAGTGTGGAAACAGCGCAAAACAGCGCGAAAGAGCGCAAAACAGAGGGAAACAGTGTGAAGCAGAAAAAAATTTTGCAATGAGTTCGGGGCACCTTGTTTTGAGTTGGAGTATCACGGCAGCAAATTAAAAACACAAACCAACGTATGTAGCCAGTAATGCTGTAATGGCAGGTCTGCCCCTGCTGGTGACACATTTTGGGTACCATAATTCAGAACATTTTCCATATGGATATGGTTGGCTTTAGGGTTAGGGTTAGGTAAAAAGGGACCTCCAGAAGTATGTGCACCAAGATGGCACACAACCTGAAAATAGTATGTGTGTGTAGCGGATTCAGGTTGTGCAACATATTGCTGCACATACTTCTGGAGCACCAAAAAGGTGGATAAAATTTCGCATGATGACCTATAATCCGGTACATAACCTTGTAAATATGCCGGAAATAGCGCCATAAAACCATAGCGAGAGGCGCCGTGGTTCTTTCGTGGCAGGAGGTGGTAATGACTGCGTCTCCTGTTTTGCGCTGTTTTGCGCTCTTTGCGGTGTTTCGCGCTGTATTCAGTAAGTAGTAAGACCCCATATACATGTATA
The DNA here is from genome assembly GCF_964204865.1 of Styela clava. Lineage (NCBI taxonomy): Eukaryota > Metazoa > Chordata > Ascidiacea > Stolidobranchia > Styelidae > Styela > Styela clava. Next base: position 5,497,385 of record NC_135262.1, read on the forward strand.
TTTCAGCAACAAATGGTAATTATTTTTTTTTTTTCACGATACATCATTTAATAAATGGTGTGATGTGTGATAAATCGTATTCCACTAAGACAATTCTTCTATTTTGAAGACTAGCACAATTTTTTTCCAAATCTCGCTAACAAATAATCAAGGTAGAGTCGAGCCATCCTATTCCATGTCAGATTTCAAAATTTCTGATTTATAGTCTTTCAAATTTTAAATTCTATTTTACGAAGAAAATAATACAAAGCAAAAGAGCAAAGATACAGCATGTATTTTACAATCTTACCTAACAGACCATTCAAATACTCGACACTGCCAGATTGATCCTTCCCATAACCAGTTATATTGATATGTTCTGGTGAGATAAGAAATGCACGATGGCTCAATAATCTTCCACAATCTGCAGTTTCTCCGTGACCAAGTTCAAGTAACAGCTTAGGGCTGCACAGGAATAATTAAGGTATTTATGATGTTGAAATCAGCGAAAACGATGCAGCTTTTGCAACTGATTGATGAGAATTGGAAAAATTGACTAAATATCTTTTGATATAAATAGAGTAATTAAAAAATTCATACAGAATCGTTACTTAAAATGAATAAGCTATTAATTTTCTTCTTGTGCATGAGGGAAGCTGAAAAAAAAAGCCGGTAGGCGCCCAGTATCACTGCTGATACATGAAGCGGCATGCACTTCAGTCAACCGCGCAAAATTGCATCTATAGCGACAGCGTAGTACAATGTGACAGTGACCAGGATACCAAAACTGCCAGTTTATTTTGAGTGCTGTAGCTGCAACCCTCATAGGTATCATCCTTGAGTGAGTGGTATACTGCGGCTAATAATAAATATTGTATGATAAAATTCCCATGACTTCCCCAGTTCATGGATTATCAATAAAAAAACATATGGGCTGTTTTGGAACCTGACACAAAACAACATACTACAACCAGAAACCCTTGAAAGATATTTGACAATAACAATAATGCATAATACCGTAAATCATGGTGCAATCATTTCAATTTGGCACTCGAGAAACAAACTTGGCTGAACAAGACAAAATCGAAACATACTTTCCAGCTTTATCCATTCCATATCGGGTGAATAGAGGAGACAACAATTTACAGTGATAATTGGATAAACCTTGAACTTTAATAGAATCACTTCCTTTCTTGGGCAATTTTGCATCCCAGACGATCGATTTCAACTGAAGTATAGAAAATTAAATCAGATATGTTCAAAATGAATAAAATATTACACTATTAAGTTGCAAATAAGCTGAGTTTTAAACTAAAAAAAAGTTGCCAAACTAAGGGGCTTATACGCACATAACTCCAATCGCACTCAAACAAAATGACATCATGGTCTTTTAATTCTAATAGCTCCAACTCGAACCATGCTAAGTGCTGACGATAAAAGTCCGCTTATATGTAAATTTTCATAAATAAACAGTTTTAGGGCCGTTTTTTCGGGGTTGGCTTAAATGTGAGATCAGCTTATATGCGAGGATATACAGTAAGATATATTTAAAATAAGTTATATTTCTGAATTGAAAATTGTTGATTTTAGAAATAGGTTATACAGTATATCTTACTTTCCTGAATATTTGAAATTTTTCAATTTTGAATAGATTTTATGAAATGTTAAAAATCAATTCTGAAAAATTAACATCTGATGTGTAGACTGAAAACAAGTTCATTAATAATGACCATAGAAAAACCAATAAAAACAATGTTTATTTTAACTCATGTTTGAAATTTCCGAAAATATTACTACAGAATGTGTTCGATAAGTAATATATTAATCATTTTATTATTTTTGAATTCACCCATTCATTTTGTGCAGTGATTCAACAAAGATGAACCCTTTGTTATGCACACAATTCAATAATTAAATTCAAAAATTAGTATATTTAATGGGATTTCCATGTAATATGTCAATAAAGCTTTTCAATTAGATATTATCAATAAATAGGCTTTGTGTAGGATGAAAATCACTAAATGTGACTAAGTTAATTTATTAAAATATATTCATCAAAATTAATATAGTCGATAAGTCACTATTCAAATTCCACCTAGCCTGACTTGACTCACCACTTCTGTGAATGCTTCTTCCCCATCTGTGACCTCTATAATGTTGTGAAGGTCAACTTGTGAATGACTTTGGCCACAGTTTGAACATTCTATGACTCTCTTGTGAGCAGGAAAATAAAGTTTGCTCTAAAAAGAAATGAAAAATGGATTTTTGAATTCTGAAATCACTATAATGTTGAGTATTCACTTAATTGATATAGAAACCATTGTGAGTGAAATATTCTTAGGACAATAAAAGAGACTTTTATCGAGAAATATGACCTCTCAGCTATAAGCATTTTCGAATTTTAATTGAATGATTTTCAACTAAGTTGAAGCAACAGCTCGGTTACAGGCAGGGATGGCCAAAACCGAATAGTTCACTATTTCGAATACATTTTCGAATATGAAATTTCGAATACTTCGAAAATAAAATCCATTAATTGAAGCTTATCTAAATGTATGTAGGAATTTCCATACAATAAGCAATGGAATAACTGCATCTACAAGTTACAACCTAGCTATATTACCAGGCATTTCATATTCGCAGATAATTGCAGTATATATTTTATATACCATGAGTCATGTTAACAGAATTAAATTAATACGGCAATAGTGGTATCGATGATGGATTTGAATATTTGCGCAACACAAAATCATCCTAGTGAAACGCCCATACTTTCAGATACCAGCCATTATCCAAATTATTTGCTAAAAAGCGGGATAAAGTATGAGTTATTTTTCCGGCTTGTGACAATTTTTTCGTGAGTACAAAAATACGAATCAAAAATTAATTATATTCGGGAACTTTACCACACATTTTAAGTCCGAAGATCGCCGTTGTATGTTTGAGTAATAATACTTTTATTATTTTATAAATATGAAAATAGGAATCAAAAACTATTTATAATCGGGTAGTTTACCACACATTCTAAGTCCACAGATCACCGTTGTATTTTGTAAATACGAAAATAGGAATCAAAAATTAATATTAATCGCGAGTTTGCCACACAATTTATGTCCACATAGTTTAGTTATTTTATAAATACGAATCCGAAATTATAATTGGGCAGTTTACAACGTATTTCATGTCCGCTAATACCCGTGGTATTTGGTATTAATACTTTCATTATTTTATCAATATAAAAATAGGAATAAATATTTGATAAAATCGGTCAGTTTACCACACATTTATGTCCACAGATTGTCGATGCAACCATGAGTTACATTGAACAGAATTAAATTAATGACATTTTAAATGCTGGTACCAGTCATGGATTGAATTATATTGCGCAATACAAAATCATCCTGGTAAAAGATTGATACTTTTAGCTATCGTTATCAGAATTATTCGCCAGAAATTATTTTCTAATAAATCGACTTGTTTTTCCAACTTGTGACAATTTATTGGATATCGTAACAATGACTGCTATAAATACCGTATTTCCCCGGCTAATAAGTCCACATGGCAAATAGGACGATGTCTATTTTTAGCACTCCAAAAAGGGGTTTTTCCATATAGGCCTCCAATAAGACGGGTAGAAAAATTGTGTCCCTGTTGTTCAGTTATGCTGATATTATGCGCTAATAATTTTAAATGTTTAGAACCAGATCATGTTAGTTTGGTAGAATCATACTCACAGTATTTACTATTTTTAACAATTGAGCGGTAAATTTAAGTTGTAAAGCGGCAATCATTTTGGACAACCTATTAACCCGAATGTTGAAATAATTTTGGAATGTGATAAGTAATACACTGTACGTCCAAGGGTTATTTCACAGCTGTGTTTTCCTGTTGTGTTCTGCTGAATCGGCAAAACGAAAGGGTCACAAATCACTTTATCTCGGTGGCCTAGAAAAGCCACTTATTAGCCTGGAAATACGGTAATTGTCAATTTTTCGACGTAATGGAAATGGATTTGTAAATTAGAAGCCTCCTAGACGAATGTCGGCAATGTCCACCCACGCAAACGTGCAAATGTGTCGCAACACTATGCGACGTACGGTCGCACAGAATATAAACAATCAAAGTGCCGATTCTAATTCACCGTCATTACAATACGTGAGACAGCGTAAAAAGTCGTTTGAAGATTCCCGTAAAACGAAACACCACGTTTACGGCGAAAAGTGGCTACTATTCGGAATTATTCGAAAATCAGCCGAAAAAGTATTCGAATACTTTGATATTCGAATACATTCGAATATTCGATTCGTTTTGGACAACCCTGGTTACAGGTAATGAAGATCATGAATGTTTTTATAAAATAACAATTAGATTTGATAACTGATATTCATAATTTTGAAATAATTCTGGATGAAATGTAACAAATCCAAGATTTAAATTAAATGGTAAATACAATATATGGAGATTTCAAGTAAATACAGCAAAAATGAATGTCCATAACAAAATTTTAACAGCTGTTCTATGACTAAAAATTTGAAACTAACCTGACATTTTTCATCTGGACAAAATCCAGAATAAACTTTGTAATCCAACGACATTGTCACATATTGATACTGGATATAATTATATAACAATTTACACTAAAAAACATGATTGAGTGATGATATGCTTTCAAAACATGAACGAATCAAAGACTTAGCAGAGAGTAAAATGGAAATTGGCACCGAGAAGTATAGAGACAAGTAACAAGAGACATTAGTTAAAACTAAAGTTGTAATTCAGTATGCAATAAATCATTACAAAAAAGGTTCTATTGAGTTATAATTATAATGTTCCAAAAAGAATCAAAAGTTGAAGCATTACTAAATAAGCCTGCTGAAAAAAGATACTGTGTAGCTCTTAATAAAACTTCCGTAATGATCAATCAGATTTTATTACAATCAACTAGTAAGACGTGAGTCAATATTCATAATGACTTGAGTCTATCCATTGAAAGGACTCAACTTGACTCAGTTATAGAAACCGATTTGACTGTGCAGTGGTTGAATTGACTTATCAGTTCCATGACTCCCGATCTTAAATTTTGAAATTCATTGACTCAAATACACAACTACGTCAAAAATTATGATTATTATTCACTAAAAACAATATTGAATCTTTAATTTATTTGGTCCCCATAGCTTATATCCATAATTAACTTCATAACATATAGTCTCCATAACTTGTATCATTACTTACAACCACCAAATCATTCATTCATTATTTTATTTCGTTTATCTCATAGTTTTGCTGATATTAGAGTATCCAATCCCAACACAAGTCATTATAACTTTATCACCGCCCATCCTCCCCCCTTTTTCATCATGATCAAACGTTTTTGTTTCAAGTTTAAACATTACTTGGAAAAAATCTCTTATGTGTCTTAGCAATTCTATTGTGTAGTCCGTTAAAGAACCAACCATCAATTTAGAAACATCTTGCTCGCAAAGAACCATGAATAAAGCTGCTAGTCCTTGATTTACAGAGTCCACACATCCTCCGTTGAATATTTCTTCGAGCAAATCGTTTGCAGTTTTTGTGCCTAATTCTTCAGGAATAACAGGTTCACCCTGCCCTTTGGGATTTGATGAATTTTCCACGGCTAAAACAACACCTGTTGTGGTTTCCGCGGTTAGTACGATTCCAAATCCAGGAGATTTCCCAGCAGCATTTCCTTTCAAATGATCAGCATAAATATAAATATCAGGCAAATAAGTATTTAACACAGACCTTGATGATTCTATAACACGATTTGGAATTTGTGGAGAAACATTTGATGCAAAAGCAGTACCACGTATCCGTTTTATTTTTCCTTGGTCGAAAAACTGAAGGGGTCTTAATTTTCTTGGATTTGGACATTGAAAAAACACCTCACCTCCCCCTTCAGGGGCAAATCCTCGCTTAATAACTTTGAGTTCCAGGTCATCAAGCACTCCGAACATTCGCATGACTGGTAAGCTTGTCAATCTATAAAAATCAACTGTCGGATCAGATGAATCATTGGTTACTCCACGAAGCGTCGCTTTAACCCTTTCTTTACAAAATGGTGCAAGGAAGAATATAACCTCTAATAAGTAACTGATGGAACGCTGAGGGTTACAATCATGATCTATCACCCCACCTATTAACAATCCAGGCCTAAAGATTAAAGTAGTTCCAGTGACATTGATTTTCGTTGTGGTTCCATTTGTAATTTTTTCCAGAAATCTAAGAAGATTAGCTTCGTATTCATTCAAACCAGGACTCTCGCTGTTGTCTCTGATCGAGGAAATACGAACAGGTTTTCCACTAAGAATTGACAGAACCAATCGTTGTCGCAAGTAATTTGCTCCGACATATTCTAACATTTTAAACCAGTTTAGTGAACAGATTAGAAATGTAAATTCTGAGAATAAAAAAAGAGAAAGGTACCCTATTAACCAAGAATACAATGCAGAACTGACACTGCCATACAGGAGTTGTCATATTATATTACTAGTTAAAAATATTCTTGTCTATCAAAGCAATATATCGCCGGATGAGAACAGAACAGGCCTAAGTCACAATTTTGAGTTTTGAGAAAAACGCAAAAAACAATTTGGAATTTTTTTATTTTCGACTTTCTAGATATTCACACTTAGTAAAAACCTGAGCTCTGAGTATTTTGATGTAGATGTCAATATCTTTGTAATCAATATTTTTTGGCACTTCAGCTTTAATTCCTTCCTGCTTTTTTAACCCCATAATGGACTTTGGCCCATTCTGTTCTCAACAACTTCTGAATTTTTTTGTATGGGATGCAAGGTAAAACAAGGTGACTTAGGCCTACGTTGCACTGAAGAAATTTTTAGGGATGCAAGTTTCGGACATTTCATTTCTGATGTTCATGCCCATCATATTGGAACTTGGGACTATCTTTTTTCAGTATTTTGGGGTTTTGAGCCATGCTCTACAAGGTGGTGGTCTTGAAATTCTCAATTTTCATAATATTAAAAATTTTAGCTGGACTTAGGTCCATTCTGTTCTTAACTTCTACAGTCCTAAGTCCAGCTAAAACTTTTATTATTGAGAAATTCAGGATTTCAAGACCACCACCTTGTAGAGCATGGCTCAAAACCCCAAAATATTGAAAAAAGTGAATTTTGCAAAAATGTGACTTAGGAGGCCCCTTCTGTTCTCATCCGGCGATATGTTGTACAGTATGATATATATAACAGAGGCTTGCTCTCAAGGTCAAAATTGACTAGGTACGGTATAGCTGCATAGCGAGCAACTGATTCATGCGTAAAAAGAGCTTGAAACAGAAACAGTGCAAACTGGCAGAACAAAACCAATATTCTACCCATTCCAACACTCAGACTAGTCATATACACACACACCATCTTTCAAACGATGTAAACAGCTAAAATAACCATTTCGGTTTCTTCATAATCATAATCACATTCCCCACGAACTAAAATGTTGTAGCATACGAGACCCGACACACTGACAAAGAGGAACATAATATGAAAGCCCTTGAAAGACGCTGTCCACTACCGCCACCAGCGTGGGAATTTTAGCCAGGCATGTGTGAGAAAGCAAAGCTACTGCCATCCAAATCGTTATTCTTGGGAGTATCTGGCACTGTGGTCGAAGGTTCTAAGTTGAAATTGTATTTTATAATAGTTTAGGATTAAAATAAGGACCTCTGGGTCTAGACCGTGCGCGAAGAGTTGCGCTGGCATTCCAAAAAAATGGCTGGAAACTCCCCATGATGGGAATGATTTCGGGAGTAGATTAGGAATTTTGAAATCGGGGATTATATTCAACAATTCGGTGGATAAATACGGAAAAAAGTGACCGAACTTCGTTCGTTTTATGATCCGACTACGTCTTTTTATTTTTACTTCTGTTTTCTCTGGATTTATTTTTTTTGCCCTATTTTTCTTCTTTATTTCGTATTTTCTATCTACTTACGTGTACTGCGTGTATTTTCTATCTACTTACGTGTACTGCGTGTCTGCGCTCTGGCCCGTCTTGGTTCCATTTTTTACTCACCTTCTTCGCCTGTCGATCGCAATGCCTTCTGGACCGCAGCATCGATCGGTCTTTCCATCCCATCCTTCGATGGATTTGATTTGTTCTTGAGGACCAGGTTGTGTACCAGGTAAGGGAGTTCAGGATATGCGCGACTCTTGGTGCGCTATCTTGTTTTAATTCCTTCCTTCTTATTTTGTCTTAATCCTATCTTACCTCTGAATTTTATTTTATTTATTAATTTGTTACCTTCTTTTTTTCCTTTTCCTGCTGCATCGCATCCTGCTTTTTCTTTCTTCTATCCCTCTTTGGGGGTTACTGAAGGAGTTCCGCCTTCTTGTCCGCACTTTCCAATTCTTCATATTTTTCAGCCTCTAGGTTTTCTTCTAATCCCTCACTCTTTCTTTTTTTTTTTTTACACCCTCACATGCTGCCAACCGTTTTTCCCTACAGTTTTTTTCTCTGCTGCTGCCATCACAGTCTTTCTTTTCACCCTCATCACAGTACACCTTTTTTCCTTGCTGAATTTGCTTTTTCCCTCTTGGGTTCTTCTCTCACAGCCCCTTCGCCGTTTCTGCTGCCCATTCGGTTTTCTTCTCATCCTCATGTTGCCCACCGTTTTCCCCTACAGTTTCTCTAAGTATCCCTGCGGCTGCTCATCGGGGCTTTTTTCCCTTTCTTTGGGATCCTTATTCTTATCAGTCTTTTTCTTTTCACCCTCCTTCCTGCCCCATCGTTGCTTTCTTTCCCCTTTCTTCGATCCCTGTTTGTTCATTTTCTTTTCACCCTCATGCTGCCCACCGTTTTTCCCTACAGTTTCTCTTCTTTCCGTTTCCCTTTCTTTTCACCATCATGCTGCCCACCGTTTTCCCTACAGTTTCTCTGCTGCTGCTCATTGGGCTTTTTCTTCGATCCCTTTCTGATCCTTTCTTTTCACCCTCTCCTGCGCCCGGCCTTCTTGGTCTTGCTCACCTTCTTCGCCTGTTCGTCTCGTCTTTTTGTCCGCGGCCCTTCGTTGCTCCCTGCCTGCCCTCCTTTATTTCTATACCTCTCTTACTGCCATCCGTATTTTTCCTTCTGTTTCTGTTTTTATTTTCTATTTTGTCGTAGGGCCCTGTTCACTTTCTCTATTTTGTTTTGATCTACCTCATCTATTTTTATTCATTCTGGCTTGGGGACTTGTACCTCCTGCAGGGTTCGAACCCAGCCTTGGTGCTTTACCGTACCTACACGCTTCCTTTGCGCCACAGCTTCTGACGAAGATGTGAGGGATCAAAACCTTAATTAATTAGCAACGTCACGCTTGGCAACCCTCTGCTATTTACTTCGACAATTAACAGGCTGCGTTGATCAAGACACGTGCATTCATAAACCATGGTTTTAACTTCACGTCTCACTGTTGGCATCGTCATTGGGAAATACGGTGACCGTACATTTGAACCCATACATTTGCGCCCGTATATCCGCGGGATCAATCTATATGAGGGTTATAAAATCCATAGGTTAGGGTTAGTATGGGTTCAAATATCCGCAAAAAAAACATTTCCATAGGTGCAATAGTATGCAGGTGCAATTGTCGTGGGTTCAAATTACGGGTTCAAATGTACGTGGGTTCAAATGTGAGCGAACCGGAAATACACTTATCTAGAGCAGGGGTTCTCAAACTTTTGGTGTTGCGGAGCCCTTGAAAAGGTTAACTATTATTCACGGAGCCCCGAAATAAATGTTAAAATTGTTTCTTTCGGATTAATATTCCTGAGCAAGTTAAAAGTACTTTACTCAATTTAAATGCTGAACCTTTTTTGAAACGGTTAATACAAGTCATAAAAAAATCTAAATTTCAAACATAAATTATATATACTAAAGCTGTAAATTTGACACTTGACAAACATGGTCGAATCTTTTCCCTTTTGACATGTTTGGAAGACTTAAAAGGCCGCTAATAATGTGCGCGATTGCATTTTGTTACAATCGCCGATTTTTCCTCAGCATGGCGTGTTTTTGAACCTTTAAACATCTTCACGCCGGTGTTTATTCTCCCTGATTCAAATTTCTTTCTGCATATACATGTATTGTTACACAATGACGACGTTAATGGCTTTTGTGTTCTCGTGGGGAATTATGAGTTCAATGTGAAAAACATGTTACCATATTATAGTCATCGGCGACGAAATGCTAAAAATAATAATTAATAAAGAGATAAATCTGCAACTCAAATTTCTTGATTAAAAAGCGGCATTCTGAAATATTAAAACTAAAACTTAAAATGGAAGATCACACGTTTGGTTTCAGCAGACTCACCTAGGATTGAAAACGCTTTTATAGACATTGCAAATCACAGAATTTGGTGTTATGTTAGGTTTTCATTGTAGTAACTGCGAAATCGAAACACAAGTCAATTGTGCGCGCGATGTAGGCCTACCTTTTTTTCCCTTTTTGAAACTACCGACGGAGCCGCACGCAATCAATTGTGCGCGCAATCCGCGATGTACCTTTTTTCATTCTGAAACTACCGACGGAGCCGAATGCAATAAAATAAATTTCAATTGTTCGTATTTTGCCCAGACATTGTGTTTTTTTAAAGGGCGATATCTTGCTTAAAAATAATCTCAAGTGCGAAAGAACAAATCAAGTTTGACAAATCCCAATATCGCAAAAATACGACTCCAATTTATTGATAGTTGGCAGTTTATCACATATTTTATGTTATTTCAGAATAATATTCTTCCATTTTAGTAATCCTAATAGTAATCTCGAATCAAACGTGAGTAACGATGAGCACAATTACATTATAACGACGAGACACGTTAAATGCTCGCATTGGTCATGGATTGAATATTTCACACAACAGAAATCTCGTTATACGTTTTTTTTAATCGCGAAGAATGTTGCGCGGTAATTTCCGATTCCAATTTTGAACCACCTCCCTCTTAAGAATCCTGGCTGCGCTCCTGCTTATAAATAATGTCATTTTTTAATTCAGCCTCTTTGCCATATTTCGAGGCCATATTGTTGTCAGATTTTATCAAAGCTGTTATTGCTTCTTTAAACAGTTACAAAATTAGTCAGTATTTTGAAAAGTAATCGAATAGCTCGCGGAGCCCCCGGGTTCCTCTCGCGGAGCCCTGGGGCTCCGTACGGAGCACTTTGAGAACCTATGATCTAGAGCATAGGTTCTCAAAGTGCTCCGTACGGAGCCCCAGGGCTCCGTGAGAAAAACCTAAGGGCTCCGCGGGCTATTCGATTACCTGGCTACTTTTGTAACTGTCCAAAGACGCAATAACGGCATTAATAAAATGTGACAACATTGGCGTCGAAATATCGCAAGGCCGTAATTCAAATATTACATTATCCACAAGCAGGAGCAAGCCAGGATTTTAAAGAGAGGGAGGTGGGTGTTCAAAATTGGAATCGGAAATTCTTGCGCAACATTCTTCGCGATTAGGCCACTCGTTAAAAAAATACCTTTCCAGCAGATAACGAGTTTTCTGTCGCGTAAAATATCAATCTATGGCCGACGCGAGCACGATAATTTGATTGTGTTCATCGCTACTCGTCTTTGCGTCTATATTACTATTACGATTACTAAAATTAAAGAATATTATTCTAAAATAACAGATTTCAGCAATTCAGAGATTTCGACAAATGTGAGCCGTTCCTATAACGCTGACTCCGCCCTATCGCATGTCTGCCACTCAGATTCTTTCAAAGATATATATCACCCTTTTGGAAAATCACAAGATCTGGACAAAATACGGACGATTAAAATTTATTTTAGTGCAATAAAAAAAATTGATTGATATACTTCACAATAATTATCTTATATATCGTCACATATCGAGAAAAAGTCGCATGCGGCTCAGTCGGTAGTTTCAGAATGGATAAAAGTAACCTATATCGCGCGCACAATTGACTATGTTTCGATTTCTGTTACTACCGTATAGTTCCCAAAGAAAACCTAAAATAACACCAAATTTTGTTATTAACATTGTCTTAAAAAGCTTTTTCAATCTGTCACGAGTCTGCTAAAACAAAACTTATGGTGTTAGCTGTTTTAAGTTTCAGTTTTATTATTATATAATGCCGCTTTTCATTCGAGAAATTTGGGTTGCGAATACACCCCTCTATTAAATATTCTTGGCATATCGTCGCCGATGACATATAATATACTAACTTGTTTTTCACACTGAACTTATAATTCCACACAAAACAAAAAGAAATTATCGTCTTCTTCGTGGAACAATTTATGCATATGCCGAAAAAAATTTTGTGATTAAAGGAGAATAAACACCGACGTGCAAATGTTTACTAAAAAACATATCAAACTGACGAAAATAATCGGTGGTTTTATCAAGATGTGATCGCGAACGTTATTATCGATTTTTCAGTTTTCAAAAATATCAGAAGGGAGGTTCGACCTCGAATTTATTAATATGTTTGTCAAGTGTCAAATTTACAGCCATGATATATAATTTATCTGTGAAATTTAGATTTATTCATGGCTTGTATTAACCCTATTAAAAAAGTTTAGCATTGAAATTGAGTAAAGTAATTTTAACTAACTAAGGAATATTAATTGGTAAGTAACAATTTTAAAATTTATTATGGGGATCCGTGAATAATAGTCATCCTGTTCAGGGGCTCCGTAACACCAAAAGTTTGAGAACCCCTGATCTAGAGTCACTTAGATCAGGGGTTCTCAAACTTTTAGTGTTGCGGAGCCCTTGGAAAGGTTAACTATTATTTACGGAGCCCCAAAAGAAATGTTGAAATTGTTACTTTCCCATTAATATTCCTGAGTAAAGGTGAAAGTACTCAATAACCTTTCTCAATGGACCTTTCCCCGACCTTTGACCCCTGAAAAATTTCTCCCATACTTTACCATTGCAAAATTTTCGGGGTTATTTTAAGAGTGCTTTTGCGAGTTGACGCCTGTAAAATGAGGTATATGTTACAAACCATCAATATGATTCATCGCATACAACAATCTGTTTTTTAAAAGTACCGGTAAAGAATTTTAGCCTAGTCTATCACAGCTATTTCTACATTAATTTTTTATTACTGCAATTAAATTAAAACTCCGAGGAAGACAGATTGATCATTGCAATATCTGATTCATATTTAAGTTTCCGAAACACAACAGAAAACTAACGAATAGAGTTCAAAAACGCGAAAACGAGGTAATGTTTACAACCGCGCTTGAAAATCTGTCTGAGTGAGAATAGTGTCTGAGCGGATGCGAAAAGGGAGCATTGTTACGTCACTTTTTGTATCTTGCTGATTAGCCAATGTCACGAAATAAACAAGGAAGTAAATGCTCGGGGAAAGGTCCATAGAGTTAATACAAGTGATAAATAAATCTAAATTTCGAAGATAAATTATGTATACTAAAGCTGTAAATTTGACACTTGACAAACATATTAATAAATTGAGGATCGAATCTTTTCCCTTTTGACATTTTCGGAAGACTCAAAATGACGCTGATAATGTGCGCGAATGTATTTTGTTACAATCGCTGATTGTTTTCGTCAACATGGCATGTTTTTAAACATCTTTGCGGCGGTGTTTATTCTCCCTAAATCAAAAATTTCTGTCGGCACATAGCCTACTTGTATTGTTCCCCAATGACGACGATAATTGCTTTTTTTTTCTCGTGGGGAATTATGAGTTCAATGTGAAAAATATTATAGTCATCGGCGACGAAATGCTAAAAATAATAATTAATAAAGAAAAACCGCAACTCATTTTTTGATTGAAAAACGACATTCTGAAATATTAAAACTTAAAATGGAAGATCACACTATAAGTTTGGTTTCAGCAGTCTCACGTCAGATTAAAAACGCTTTTATAGGCATTGGAAATCACAAAATTCAGTGTTATGTTAGGTTTTCTTTGGTTATTCATCGTAGTAACTGTGAAATCGAAACACATTAAATTGTGCGTGCGATGCACCTTTTTTTCATTCTGAAACTACCGACGGAGCTGCATGCAATAAATTAATTTCAATCGTTCGTATTTTGCCGACACCTTGTGATTTTTTAAACGGCGATATCTTGCTTGAAAATAATCTCGAGTGCGAAAGAACAAATCAAGTTTGACAAATCCCAAGATCGCAAAAATACGACCCAATTTATTTATAGTTGGCATGTTATCAAGTATTTTATGTTATTTTAGAATAGTAAAACCTTTTATTTTAGTAATCTTAATAGTAATCTCGAATGAAACGGGAGTAACGATGAGCACAATTACATTATAACGACGAGACACGTTAAATGCTCGCATCGGTCATGGATTGAATATTTTACGCAACTTAATCCGTTTTTCTTTTTGATCGTGAAGAATGTTGCGCGAAAATTTCCGATTTCATCCCCATCGTCTCTTAAGAAGCCTGGCTGCGCTCCAGCTCATAAATAATGTCATTTTTTAATTCCGCCTCTTTGCCATATTTCGAGGCTATATTGTGTCGAATATTATCAAAGCTGTTATTGCTTCTTTGAACAGTTACAAAATTAGCCAAGTCAGTATTTTGAAAAGAAATCGAATAGCTCGCGGAGCCCCGGGGCTCCGTACGGAGCACTTTGAGAACCTATGACTTGTCTTAGATCATCTTTACAATCTTTTTTTATTTATTTATTTTATCTTTTACATTATTTATCGTTATCTCGCTTGCTTAATTGCCGCGCATTGTTACATTTGGGTGGTGTCGGATTAGGTCGTATTGTTTGGCATCCTTCTTTTAAATCGGGAAAATGTTATCATTTACTTGGGGATAGCGTAGTGGAAGTACAGAGATAAATGCACAGCAAAAGTTGAACACAACAGTAGTAAAACGGAAAGTTAAATCATATATCAAAAAATAAACCAAATAAAAAATATTCCAAAATCAGCATAACCACCGCAAAAATACCTTATTGAAATACCAGGATTTTCATAAATGGTATTCCCTGATCGGGACTAGAAAAATGGGACAAAATTTATGAATCGTGAATTTTTGGGATCCCGACTCCAAATATGGGGAATAGGTAATACTCTTTATCAGCCTCTCTATCTGCCCAAAACTATAGACCTAAATTTTCTGCGAACTTTGAGCGGGTCCCTTCACCGTGAAATGACATTTTATGTGTGTTTCTAGTTTTTGTTTTGTATTTCCAGTATGGCAAAAAAATAAACAATTGACTGCAGATTTGTTGAACCCATCGAACTCAATCGGATCCGTTTAATTTGAGGTAAATAAAAGCCATCAGAATGTCATTCCTTTTTCACAACAAAAAATTTCTTCATTTTCGCCAATATGACGAGAAGGAAATTGTATCATGGGCTGAATCACCCATTAAGCATGTGCTTAGCCTAATGGCATCAAGAGAAAGGGGACACCAAAGAAATTGCCATAGTCGAACTTTGGCGCCTCGGTGTTTAATGAAATAATTCGAATTGATCTGACGACCGTTTCAGTTTTTAACAGTTTTGAAGTTACGCTGAAATGGTACCTGATTCATTTAACGACCGACGCTTTTAACAAAGATACTGTTAAAAACGTTTATTATTAAATGTTTAAATAGCATTTCACCGTAACTGTAATACTGTTAAACATCGTCAGTCGTTATATGTTTGAATATCATTTCACCGTAACTTCAAATACCTTAAAAGAGCACAATTTGATGCAACCAATATGAAAAGGTGGTTGCGCATAACAGTAATAAAGTTAAATAAACAACTTTTTAAAGTGATCATTATTCCACCATAAAAAATAGCCAGAGCTTTACAGCCCTGTTTAAAAACGAGAAAATCTTTCTACTAAATAGATATTTTATTTGATATCAATAAATTCAATACAATTTCACTAAAAATTACAATTAAGAATATAATTTTCAGTAATTCTTCCTTTATTTAAAAAATCTGCCGCAAAATTTAAATTGCATTTTAAATCCTCGTCTATGTTTTCTTTGTTACAGTTCTTGCAAACGGAAAGGACTCATGAAATAACCTAAATAAATAGAGAATTTGATGTAAAAGTGGATTATTTATTATAAAATACCGTTGATAACTGTATTTTTACTATGACATCACAACGGCTGTTTAATCTGACGCAAAAAGCACATTACGACTGTATTAAACCGGAAAGTGAGCAGACAAAAATTGTAAAAGTATTGTTTAATTGTTTTACGTCAATAAAATTTATAATAGGTGCGGATACGCGTAAGAAATATGTATTACCTTTCCCTGCTTTAGAAGGGCAATCGTCTATTTTATAGTAACGAATGTCTTCTAGAGCCTCCCTGAAACTGACTGCCTTTTTGATCTCGTTGTTTCGACCACTGGAAGGTACAAGAGCAAGACAGGACTTTCCAGGAAAAGCATTGTTTGGTTTGATATATTTCGCCATCTTTGTGATTTCAACATCCTTAAAAAAATATATATTCGTTAACAATTGTCGTTATTAATTTATTGCGAAAGATCTAAAGATGTTAAATCGCCGTGACGCGACAGAGTTTACAGTATTGAATTCCGCGTTTGAGGGGCTTTTTGGTGTCTCGTCCAAACATAGCATTAAACCATCGCTAAGCAGTTTTAAACTATCAGTTAATTCGCCGGTTCAACTTCCAATATATATCTGATATTATATTTTATTTCCAAAAATTTCAGCCATCCACCTCCCTTATAATTCTTGACATGATAAACATATGTGTCGCAATTCACGACCGCAGTATATGCAGTCACAATTGTGCTATACAAATAGTTTCAAATAACAAATATAAATTGAAACATACCTCTGCACTTGGTGAGAGTTCATCATCGCTTGGCAATTCATTCTGGAAATCAAAAATAATGTTTTTGTCGAGTATTATTAATAGTAATACTCTACATTCACTGAATTACATTACACTGACAATATCAGAGAATTGCTAGAAATTTATTTGGAATGAAACAAACAAATATAAACTTACAGATGATTTACTTGATTCGTCAGTATCGCTGTCAAAATCATCCTGGGTTGACAAAAAGTATAGTTATTAAGATTTCATAAATTCAGCTTATATAATATAATATATGGCTTTATAAGTTTTTGGACAAGTACGTATTTCCGTTTATGTGACTTCGAAGCGCAGATATACTTTTTTCGCAGTAGTTGCAACGTTTAAATCTGGAGTTAGAATAACTTTGTCGGGGAATCGTTTGTTTTCAATTTCATTTGATTATGCCAACAGCGCTATTTAGACTCCGATAACTTTTGTAACTTCAAATTTTGTACACTGCGACAGGTTGGTAAAGCAAACGTAATGATTCGCCTGGGTATCCCACATCCTACCATATGTTACATAGAATCATATCCTGATTTTTATGAAAGTGTTAATTCAATATTTACTTCGTAATCATCTTCGCAATCTTCATCGCCCAGTTTTTGACTTTCCTCATTGGACTGAAAACAACAATAAAAATATGTTTATGTGAGCATTTAAAAACTGTAAATTTTTACCTGTGCTATCTGTTGGGTTTCTGTGGGACCAACTATTTATCCCTCATGTGGATCCGTGTGCATATAATGCCAGGATGCTGTAGCAAGAATCAAGATAACTATTCTGAGTTTTCAAAAAGTAAGGGGTTAATTTTCGTCAATTGCTCACTTTTCTCGTCAATTTGTTTATAAAACTTAACAAACATATTACCTTTGATTTCTCATCATCTTGATGAGTGTCGTTAATTTTTTTCTCTTCTACTTTCTCATCGTGAGATTCCTAGAATAATCAAAATGCAATACTCGTACTAAGAAATCCTGCTCAGGCAAAATGTGTTGCGTGCAATTTAGGTTTAAAATTGAAATGTCTACCAAGGCTATACAGTGTTCGGAATTACGAAAATAAACATCACAAAAAACTGAATACTAAGTAATGCAAAGTCAGGCAAAACACAATTTGTGAGTGAGTTTATAGCTGCCGCGCTTATGCTTTTTGTAAAAAATCCCAAATCTGCACTAGTTTTAAGTGCTACAGTTGCCAACAGGGCTCAGTCAAAATGCCAAGAACGCAAAGGCAATTTCGTAATATTTTACCAATTGATATTGGCGGCACGTTTACACATATTGTTGCAGATGCATCTCTATCTGAAACAGGCATAAAATTTAAATTATGGCTTTTGTCTATTGTTATTACTCAATCGCTCTCTTTTTAATAAGTCCAGCATTTCGAATACGGAGAAAAACTCACATTTGTAGCACTGGCAAGCTCATCAGTATCGCCAATTGGAGATGCCGATGGCAATGGAGATTTGTTCTCTTCTACCTGAAAGTAATTCATGAACGAGATTATTGAGATTAAATAAATTAAAAATTAAGCGATTTTGGGACGGTAATGGTTCATTATTGAAAACTTGTACAATTTTACCTCTTTTTCCATTTGTGATATTTCCTTGGAAGACATTTCCACATTGAGGTTGTCTTCGACGTTCTAAAAATACGAGTATGGTTTTGCATAAGGATTTATGTATACCATGCAATAACCATTGGATCTAGTTTATTTTACTACCGTACAAGTACTCCCGTAGTGTGTGTAACAGGTTAAGGTTAGGCCATAATTTTATTCCGATTTTCTTTATTTTAGTTCTATTACGATTTCGGGGGCTGTATCTGTTAGCCAAGTGATTATACCCCTGCCCATAGTAATCAGTCCCTTTACACAACTTGATGTAAAATACGCGAACAAAATTAGTTACCTCCATATTGATACACACATTTCTGGAGCGCTACTGCACCTAATCCCATACTCATCCACGACCAATTGCCGTAGGAAAACCGTAGTTAGCTATATTTCAGTCTTCGTCTTACGGGACCAGTAATGGGTCCTAAACCCCGAGTCAGGTCATCTTCGTCTCGAGTCGACTCAATCACTAAGGTAAATCGTGAATGACTTCAGCCTATTCTACATTATATGAATATGAATTGAAATATCGAGAACAAATTTTACGTTAGCTTTGCCAGTCAGCAAAGTATTGTTAGAATCTTCAATTGGAAATGGAGTTTCTATCGGAGCTTTGTCGTCAGTTATCTAGAGGTAAAATACGATCATGAGTGATAGAAACTTTGTCGGATGATTGCACGATTAAATGACTGGAACGTTACCAAGAATGTAAATGTTTCATAACAATGATACTTGTGTAGTATGTGTACCAGGTTAGGGTTAAGCCATATTTTTTTTCCGATCCTCCTTAGTTTAGTTCTATTACGAGTTCGGGACTTTCTGTGTTAGCCAAGTGAGTATACCCCCTGCGAATAGGTTTCAGTTCTTCTACACAACTTAATGTGAAGTAGGCGAACAAAATTAGTTTCATATTGGTACACATACTTCTGGAGCGCCTTGGATAAATATATCATCATAGGTTACATACTGGGGTATACCAACTTTCTATAATCTATCTATACAGTCTACATTTACCAGCAATAAAAGAATTTTAAACGTTGCGGTAAGTCTCAAAGGTTTTGCATTTTGGCTCGGACTATAGAAGAGGATTCATCGTTATTTAATACCTTGTTGTTGGGTAAAGAACGCGAGTTGCCATTGGAAGAAAATTCTGCTTTGTTGACTTCATTTTTCTTTCCCTGTGTGAAATTACAATCACAAGAATTATAAACTCAGCTATGCTTAAGTTATAGTGAAGAATAACCAGATAATTCTCCTGTGTTTAATTTTGGAATTGTCGTATCATGAATATTCCTTACTTTTAGTCAATGAACGTCTGATCTTACTAATTTCCATTCGCAATATTGTTTCTATTGAGTTAAATGCTGTTAAAATTGCGCCTAACGCAACGTTCGTACGAATGTCTACTTATCATGACCGTCAATCAAGAAACGAAAATTCAAAACACTGAATACCATTGTGTATTGTGGGCGCACTTTGCATATCGGTTCATCGTAAAAAGGATCGTATGCTCTTCTTTTAGTTATTGCATAAGTAACTTGATCATTTTCCGGTAGTTTTACCTCGGTCGTGTGAGATACCTGGAAAACATATTTTTAAAAATAAATAGCAATAATTTGAGCTAGAAAACTATCCCGCGAGGCTTGACAAAATAATCAAAACGGAAAAGCAAGTTACACTATTTTCTAATACGAGTTGCATTTTATATGTTCACTCTAACATATTAACACATAATTTGTCACTCGGGATATGACTTCAAAAATAAAACGTTATTGGACACTCGAATGCGAACCATTTCAAACGCAGACTCTGCCTCAAATACTCGATTCGTGGTTTTAAAATGACTGCGACTTCTGACGTCAAGTTGAAAAAATTAACTTCGATCTCCAAAATAACTAAATTTCGACGACGGAAACTTTGGCAAAATAGTGTGCACTTTATTCACAATTGTTAGATTACCTTCGATCATTTGGTACTTCCGTAGTATGTGAACCAAGATGGCGGACACCGGAACGTAGTATGTGTACCAGGTTGGGGTTAGGCCATAATTTTAGGTACAAATACTACGGGAGTCACTTGGCTAGTCCTACTACGTTCCGGTGTCAGCCATCTTGGTTCAGATACTACGGATGTGCCCATCATTTTGCTAAATTTTACAAATATTGACAGTGCCATTCCATATAATAAGCATGTATATATGTCGTTTCGTAACAAAGAAACAAAATTAATATTGCACTTATGGCCTTTTCTATTGTTACTAATCATCCTCGAATTTAGCATTTTGAAAACAGAGAAAAATCGTACGTTTGCATCGCTGGTAAGCTCAGTATTGGAAGCATCGCCAATTGGAGACGTAGCTTGTAAAGGAGATTTGTTCTCTGCTACCTGAAAGCAAAATATGAATGATTAGTTACATACAGATTTGATGATAATCAGTTATTCAATAATCTATTATTAGATCAATATAGGATACAAGGGTAGTGTCGCGTTAAAGGAATATTATTTTATACGTTGCTGGCAATGATATACCAAAGTGTCAATCCCTGAAGCAAATTGGAATTACTGCGGACTGCGGCACCCAGTCTCATACTTTGTCGGCGTCATCCCCTCCTATAAATATGAATTGACATCGATTAAAACATCTTACATTTGCATTGCTAGTCGACAGAGTACTTGTAGCTTCGATATTTCCAGGTACAGTTACCAAATGAGCACTTTCGTCAATTACCTACAAGTAAAATGTAGTCATGTGTGTTAGGAACGAAATTTTACCGCGTGCGCAAATTCTGGCGGATTCGAATGTGACAATAGATTGATTCATAGAGTCGTTACATTATCATTTAAACCGATGTATTAATTTTCATGATTCTATAGCATTCTATGCTTCTAATTTTTGGAAAGAGATCCTACTTCTTAGCTTTAGCTTTTAGAAGTCACATTCACATAATTTGGCGATAAAAAAAAAATGAAAATCACATTTTTAGAAGAAAAATATACTCACACCTACCTTCTCAACATGCATTCCAATATTTGAGGTTTGATTGTTAGCCAGGCTGTGTGTTTTATACAGGGCTTTTAACTTGGAGTCAACAAATAAAAAATTTTGTTTAAAATGTGATTCAATGTTTTTAACTACGTGAAGGATATTAAGTTCGTCGCAAGATATAAAATACGACTCCGATGAGTTTGAAAAAATTGTGACTTTAGTGTCTCATATTCAAAACAATATTTGATTAAGATTATATTAAAATATATTTTTCGATACCTTGGGTTTGACGTCATCTGCTTTCCCCATCGTCTGCAAAAAATGTTAAATATGACATGCTTAATTACATTCTCCGAGCGACGGCCTAGATAACCTGCCACTGATATGTGATAAGATGGTATGCATTGGAAAAACTGAATGAGTATAGTATTTGCTAAGAAAAATGCCAAGTCACATCTCTTCGTAATAATGTAAAGTTAGCTTAATAAAAGACTCTTGGGTTGACCCTGAAATCGTATTAGAACGTCCCAATGGAAGTGGCAATATTACGAAGTGTAATTAATTGTATTGTGTCTCTTTTCCAACGAGTATGAAAGTAACCTACAGCAACCATATTTTACCGTTTAGCATTTTACTAAATTCTGTAGCTTCTGTAGGTAGGTGTAGATGTAGACTCGGCCGTTAGCAAGATCGTAGAAGGATCCATACATACGGTGAGCAAAATCTCATTTAACTGATACACTGTTGTTAGACGTAGAACGTAGAACAATGTCACAAAGTTGTAATTATAGCTAATACACATGACTTACCCATATTTTTGAAGAGGCTACAAATTGTTCCAATCGATTAGCTGTGTTGATGAGTGATTGTAATTGTTGTTCTGTTTCCGCTATGTTGTCAATTTTGAAGTTGCTCAAGGAGTCTCCAGATTGAGAAACTGCAGTATTTTAACGCAAATTAAGACAATTATTTTATATATTAAATGAACTTGCCTCCTGTGGCTACATATAATATCGCATATATAAAAAAAAAGATTTAGAATTTCACATTACCTTTATTGCAAATATTTTCAGATGATGTTGATCTTCCCGACAAAGCAGAATCTTCATTTATGTTCAAATTCATTTGAGACTGTTTTTCTTTTACAAAATCCAAACTTTTTTCGAACCATAATTTTGCCGAAGCAATTGATTCCAAACCACGAATCAATGATTTCTTCTGATCATCTAATTGTTCCATGAATTTTATCTGCAAAATTAGCAATAAATGAGATAAATAATTCACTTTCCAAATGATTTTTTTTTGGTTGTTTTTAAACCAATGCCCTGAACAAGGCTATATACCCAAGCAGCAGGTTGAAGTGTAGATCTATAAGGGTTAAGAATGATTACAAAGATGGTTATTAGAATCGTCATAACAGAGAAACAACCAAGGCTGTGGAATCAAGGAAAATTTATTCCTCCTAGTTAAAGAAATTTTTACTTCGATTCGGACTCCTTCTCCAACTGAGAACACCCGAAGCAATTAAATTTTGATTAAAAACTTTACGAGTATCTGTAGAAAATTTAGACTTCTATTATCGCTATGAAAACATTCCAAACTCCGACTACATGTCACCGAAATAAACCGTTGCATTTTCGTAGTTTTCAGTCAGAAATGCTAATAGAATAAAACTAGTCTTTCTTAGCACTTCAAACGGAATAAATATTTCTCAGATTATTAGTGGTCTGTTTAGGCAACAATTTCAGGGATTTAGTATCTTCCGACGTACCATGTTGTCGTCTATTTTTTTGCTCATTCCTTGACAAGGAACGTTTCTTCCCATATCGACAGACTTGTCACCAGACTGCGGCAATATTCCAGTCAATACAGGTGGAAAAGACATTGATGTCGCATCATGATCTTGATCTTTTGGACTTTTCGAATCTGAAAGTTCTTTGACAACTTTGACTTTGTCTTTGGTAAGACTTCCCTTCTGCGAATCAGCGTTAGAATGAACTTTCGAAGTTTCTCCGTTTCCTCCGCTGGCGACGTTCCTGGCGAAATATTGAGTGTTTTTAACCTTCCTACAAGAGCCTACATTTATCAAATAATATACGATGGAATTACATATGATATGGCCAATTACGTGATAAATATAAACAAATAAATTTTTAAACTCAAAATGATATTTCTGCATGGATTTTGTAGAATAGCGTACAATAGATATTTTTGCATGTCTCTAATGAGTGGAAGATACCTGAAGCTCAATTATTTACGCAAATACATGTAGAAAACAAAATTAAGGTTATTTAGAAGCAATTATTGATGGAGTCAAAAAATAAGAAATACATTTTGGTCAAAATTCTATCTGCATAGCTAATGTATGAAAATGTCAAAACAGACTCGTGACGGATCTGGTTTAAAGAAACTTTTATAACCTTGGCGATTTAGTGCCAGGAATTCCAAGAGGTGGGAGAGCGTTGCCACGTTTTCCGTCATTGTATCGCTCATGATCGATATAAGAAAGTGTTTCTTTATCATTGATTGTACTAATCTTGTCAAATGCCTTTTTCGGGTCCAGTTGGACACTCGAATTCGATTTATTTCTGCAAATAAAATCTGTTCTCTCAGGAAACATTCAAATCTGGAAACTTACTCCATGTTTGCAGTTGATATAAAAAGCACAAAACTACGTTAACTACCAATCGCGTTTTCAAAGATTAATGTCAACAGTGTTAGGTAGAAATCCCCACCACTCGAGTCGATGCCAATGTCGAGTCAGGCAGTCAATTTAAGTATCATTGGTCGTTAGTTGATATCGCGTCCGAGTCATCCCATTTAGATGGTGTCGAGTCAAAGACCTGGGTTTCCTCTAACACTGCCTAACCCTGACATGAATTTGAAGTTTCGTTTTGTGACGTTGAGTTTTTCATTATAAGGTCGCATTAAATAAGTTTAAACTAAAATATCTCCTTCCTCATTCACGACCTAACCACAAGTAAAGTTTACGCTACCCAATTCCAGAATGATGCTTTTCTACCATCGGAGATCCAATATCGTCATGATTTGCAGACTTTGAAGAAGTCTTTGAAGAAATCTATTAATGTTATTCGAGACAGTAAGATGAATAGAAAGTAGGCAGTAATAAGAGGAAAATTATATGGACTACATTTATCCGCAGAAATCCTAAAATGTCAATATTATTTCAAATAATATAATAAAATAACGAGTTTACCTTTCCACCACTATGAACTTCTCTGGAGCTTTCCTCGTCACCGCCGTTTTCAGTCGAAGTTTTACAGCAGTGAGAGAATGTCTAGCAAAAGAAATGATAGTTTTGAAAGTTACTCTTTTAACGCTAAAAGCTATATACAGGAAGTCACTTAGGTAGAAATATATCGTATTCCGGGAAACATAAATCCGTGGAAGTTTTTGCATAATGGATTAGATAAAGGGTCTGTGATTAACAGCATTCAAGGATCAAACCCGTAATCTTATACTACCGTGTTTCCCCGAAAATAAGACGGGGTCTTATTTCAATTTTCCCCCGAAAAATAACATTAGGACTTATTTTCGGGGGATGTCTTAAATTTCCAGTTATCAAAAACAAAATTACAAAGCAGAGAATTACGAGGTTTTCAAATATACAAAATATGAAAACCTATATCTATTTACTTATAAATAACACGTTTTTATTCAAAATAACTGCATAACATAGTATATCAATCATTCGAAACGTGTAGGAGAGATTACTAGGACTGGGTCAAAAAAAAAATCTTGCATTTTTGACTACGTCTTATTAAGGGTACGCTTATATTAAAATCAAAATCACTTTAAAGTTAATGTCATAATTCTTGTCCGATGTAAGCCATTGTAATCAATTTATTTTAAAACAAAATTAAGAAATATCAAACGTCTCACCAAGATTTTGTTCGTCTTCCTTACTCCCCGACCAAACCATGATGCAAACGCATATAGGCATTGTACTGCAGTCAAATAAGATGAAGCCTCATCCTGCTCCTGGAAACAAGATATCAAATTTAGTACAAAAATAAGTATCCTGCCTTCATTTTTAGATACATACATGAACTCATAGAGGCTGGAAACTGCCGGGGTTTGACATGATTCTCGGTTCGATACAGTTTCGTTCAACATAGGTGAGGCGATGTATGCCAACTCAACTAGTAGACAGAAATCTCCATTTTTTTTATATTTGAGATGCTTACATAAGCATCGCTATTTCCGTGTATGGCCTATGATTGACTCAAAGTCTAACTTTAAATAAAAAAAAAATAGTAAATATAAAGCCCGTACACCTCCGTCGCAAACGTACTTGAATCGATTAAGGCGATTTACAGAGCCGGTCATACCTATTGCGGAACTATATGGAACGAGTTACTTGGTGCCCAGCCTCCCAGTACGGATGGAGATATAGATAATAAACATGTCAACATATTATAACACTATTTCCATTTGTTGCATATGCGGACTCGAAAGAAAAATTTTATTTCTATAAAAATATTATAATAAGTCCCGACATATTGAAGCGAAAAATATCGCAAATGCAGTAGATTCAACCGTGCCATAAAGGCGAATATATGCCTACGCTAGTTTGCTATACCTACACAATAGCTTCTTTTGTTGACCATTTCGAACTATTTCAGACATGGTCATGTTAATTAAGGGTTACGAAACAGTTTTTCTCTTCCCTCTGTTTTTGTAATATATCGAAGAGTTATTTGAATATTCGAAGTGCAGGCTGCCATTGTGAGGAATCCCGAGGGCCGGCCCGCCAAGCTATTTAGTGTGACCCTTGTGTCAACACTCAGGTTTTCCATTATCAGACATAGGCTATAATCTTAATCTTATGTTCACATACATAATATTTTTTGACTTTATCGCTGCGTTAAATTCTAAACCTGTCTTTATTCCTGAAGGGATAAGCGGGAGCCGCCTTTCGCATTATTGTGCCGTTGCCGTTGAGGTTGTATATATGGCCCACCCACAAAAAATGTTGTGCTCCCATGTGCTATAGCGATGGGCCAATTAGGTATTCAGGAATCAGGTGCGATGATACCCTCTCGTATTTATATTTTTAGTAACATATAGGACCATGAATAGGATTATTTATAGGTCTTACATATAAAACTCGGTTTTCTTAGGTGGTTTCACATAGTCCAAACAGAATTGAATCAACACTTGATCATGAAATTATATGGCGATAAATCTCAATAATAAATTTCAATGAGTGACTTACCTGGTGAGAAGATTTCCGAAATCTTCTGCCTCGTCGCTTACGGCCACATGATACCCTGTGTCCCTCGCCGTCATGGTCCGTCGTGAAACCGACTTTATTTTGCCTAATATGCATCTTTGATAGTCAAATCAGCGCATATAGAACAAATCTTAATACGCTAAACTCAAATGCTTTTTCGCGCAAAATGGTATTTAATTCAGTAAAACATCTTCTTTGTTACGTCATAATAGCTCAAAATGTAATTGACCGAACACCAAAGATATCTCGTTCATATTCACGAAATGTATGTAATACGAAATTTGTGGAAAATTTTCAGATTACGCCATGTCATCCGTCACTCATGACGTCATAATACAATTAAGAAGTTTATTCGTTTTGAACCGATTTGTAAGCGGTGTTACTTCCGGTGCGTGCCCGGCCTAACCCCAATCTATTGCATTACATCGGAACATACCACCTTCCTTTGGAAAGGGTGTAATTCATGTTTCACAGACTGTAATTAAGGAAATAAAACCGACAAACCGACGCCAATGCGAATATCTCGGCTACTTGTGTAGGTAAATTGTACGCATAAGCCCACCAACCGACTCTCATAAATTGGAATTAAATGACCGTCAAATGAAATAACTTTGGATGCTTCCCAATTTCGGGTGGAAATGTCAAGCAGGTTATTCACTGACTAGTTTAAAAAGCTGGATGTTTCACTTATTTCCATTTTTAGACTCCATAGCACGCACAAAATGTGAGTGTCATCTGGGCATTTTATAGTCGGATCGTCTTACAAGACAAGTTTTTTTTGCCTGACGTCCATTTGATATATTATATCTTAATATTTTAGATGATATGCTGGGATCGAACTCGCTATGATTATTTTTTCCGTCATTCGTGGGAATACAGAAATTTTGCGACAACAGTTGTTAAGTTGTGATCGAGGAGGTAGGGCTCGGCAATCGCTGGGGTGGTAAAGTTGCTCGCGGCTAGCGAGGTTGTGGTAGGCACAAACAACATAAGGCCCCCATTTTTTTTTCTTTTTTCATAGCTACTTAGTTTCCTCTTTTTATCCGCCACCACTCACTTGTATTTCCTCCGCCACTCTCTGTTTTTATGTACCACGCTTTGTTTTTTTTATCCGAAACTTCTCTTCCTATCTCACATCTGCATTACAACACTCCGTGCGCTCTTTTTTTTATCTATTATGTTTGTCTCCTTCTGACAATTTCCCTTCTTTCTAGGGGGTTCGAACTTTTTCATGTACTCTGTCTCCGTCTTTCCTTCCTCTCCTTTTTATTCGCCACCACTCACTTCTTTTTTATCCGGCCCCACTGACTTCATGCATTCCTTCCACCACCCCTTCATTAACACTCCGTGCCTTATTCTCTTTTTTTTCTCGTTCTATTTACTTTGTCTTACTTTCCTCTCCTTTTTATCAATCAACCTTATCTTTTTCTAACTTCCCTCTCCTGCATTGCTTCTACCACCGCCGCATTACCGCACCTCTACGCTTTCCTTGCGCCACAGATACTGACGAAGATTCCTTGGTCAGCAGATTTTTTTATCAACGTCACGCTTGGCAACCCTTTGGGGTAATTACTTCGACAATTCACGGGCTGCGTTAGTTTTAAACTACGTGCATCAATGACTGCTTGGACCTTTCGTGTGCGCTGCTTAAAACTACTGGTCGAATACTAGCCTTTAAAATCGTATCTTGGTGTAAATCGTGGGATATTCCTTTCTCCAGTGATGAAACCTTTAAAATAAAGCAAATCATATGTAAAACATTCTCCCAACTACAAAAACGTTGGTGAGTCAAAAATGGAATCAAAAATACCTTATTGGAATTCCTGGTCTAAATGTTTTTCCATGATCGGGACTAGAAAAATGGAAATTTATGGATCGTTAATTTTTGGGATCCCAGCCCCACTGGAAAGTCAATTTCTCATACGTATTCCGAAAGCCGATAAGACTCTAGTTCGGATGGTCATTTAGGAATAGGTTTTACACTTTATCAGCCTCTCTATCTGCCCAGAACTATAGACCTAAATTTCCTGCGAACTTTGAGCGGGTCCCTTCACCGTTAAACGCCATCTTTTAGTGTGTTTCCTGTTTTTGTTCTCGTCAAGTGTATTTTCAGTTTGGTGAAAAAATGACTGAGTGACAGAATTGTTGGACCCCTCGGACTCGAACGGATCCGGTCAACCAAAGGTAAATAAAAATCCATCAGAATGTCGTTCATTTTTCACAACAACAAAAATTGGTCTATTTTAGCCAATAAGGCGAGAAGTAAATTGTATCCAGGGCTGGGATCAACCATTATGCAAAATAAGCATGTGCTTGGGGCATCACGAGAAAGGAGACACCACAGAAAATTTCCGTAGTCGAATTTTGGCGCCTCAGTGTTTAAGGAGCTTGTAAATGCTTTTCTTGTGGTAGTTGTTGAGTTCGGAGTTGGTAAGATCCATTGCGTATACAGAAGTCCCTCGAAAAAAAAGCTAATTTTTTGTGGTGCTTGTAGCTTCTTCGTGAGACTTCCATGTTTAATGTAATAATTCTGGTACTTCAAACATTTACTGACGCATTTTACCAGTGATACTGTTAAAAAACTTCAGTCAATAAATGTTCGAATAGCTTTTCACCGTAACTTCAAATCTGTCATAAAAAAAACATAATTTGATGCAACCTATATGAAATGGGAGGTTGCGCGCAACAGTAATAAAGTCAAATAAACAACATTTTTCGTCCTTATTCCATCATAAATATTGGCCAGAGCTTGACAGTCCTGTTTAATAATGAAAAAACTTTCTGCTGAATAGATATTTTATTTCAAAATCGATAAATTCAATAAAAAAATATATTGTTTATTTTTATCAACTTTACTGAATAGCACAAAATTATTAATATGATTTTCCCTTAATTCTTTCTTTATAAAGGAATAAGCCATAAATTTAAACTGCATTCCAAATCCTCGTCTATGTTTTCTTTGTTATAGTTCTTGCAAATGGAAAGGACTCATGAAATAACCTAAATAAAAAGAGAATTTGATGTAAAAGTGGATTATTTATTATAAAACAATGTTGATAACTGTATTTCTACTATGACATCACAACGGCTGTTTAATCTGATGTAAATCGAACATTACGACTGTATTAAACCGGAAAGTGAGCAGACAAAAATTGTAAAATTATTGTTTAATTGTTTTCACGTTAATAAAATTTATAATAGGTGTGGATACGCGTAAGGAATATCCATTACCTTTCCCTGCTTTAGAAGGGCAATCGTCTATTTTATAGTAACGAACGTCTTCTAGAGCCTCCCTGAAACTGACTGACTTTTTGTTCTCGTTGTTTCGACCACTGGAAGGTACAAGAGCAAGACAGGACTTTCCAGGAACAGCATTGGTTGGCCTGGTATAATTCGCCATCTTTGTGATATCAATATCCTGAGAAAAATCTATTTGTTAACAATTGTCGTTATTAATTATTAAAGAAAGATCTAAAGGTGTTAAATCGCCGTGACGCGACAGAGTTGACAGTATTGAACTCCGCGTTTGAGGGGCTTTTTAGTGTCTCGTACAAAAATAGCATTAAACCATCGCTGAGTTGTTTTAAACTATCATTTAATTCGCCGGTTCAACTTCCAATATATATCTGATATTATCGTTCATTTCCAAAAATTTCAGCCATCCACTTTTTTTCTGATTTTTAACATGATAAACATAATATATGTGTCGCAATTCAGCCGCAGTATATGCAGTCATAACTGTGCTGTACAAATAGGTTTAAGTTCACAAATATAAATTGAAACATACCTCTGAACTTGGTGAGAGGTCATCATCGCTTGGCAATTCATTCTGGAAATCAGAAATAATGTTTTTGTCGAGTATTATTAATATTAATACTCTACATTGAATTACACTGACATCAATACACTGAATTACATTGCACTGACAATATCAGAGAATTGCTAAAAATTTATTTGGAATGAAACAAACGAAGATAAACTTACAGATGATTTACTTGATTCGTCAGTATCGCTGTCAAAATCATCCTGGGTAGACAAAAAGTATAGTTATTAAGATTTCATAAATTCAGCATATATAATTTAATATATGGCTTTATAAGTTTTCGGACAAGTACGTATTTCCGTTTATGTGACTTCGAAGCGCAGATATACTTTTTTCGCAGTAGTTGCAACGTTTAAATCTGGAGTTAGAATAACTTTGTCGAGGAATCGTTTGTTTTCAATTTCATTTGATTATGCCTGCCAACAGCGCTATTTAGACTACGATAACTTTTGTAACTTCAAATTTTGTACACTGCGACAGGTTGGTAAAGCAAACGTAATGATTCGCCTGGGTATCCCACATCCTACCATATGGTACATAGAATCATATTCTGATTTTTATGAAAGTGTTAATTCAATATTTACTTCGTAATCATCTTCGCAATCTTCATCGCCCAGTTTTTGACTTTCCTCATTGGACTGAAAACAACAATGAAAATATGTTTATGTGAGCATTTAAAAACTGTAAATTTTTACCTGTGCTATCTGTTGGGTTTCTGTGGGACCAACTATTTATCCCTCATGTGGATCCGTTTGTATATAATGCCAGGATGATGTAGCAAGAATCAAGATAACTATTCTGAGTTTTCAAAAAGTAAGGGGTTAATTTTCGTCAATTGATCACTTTTCTCGTCAATTTGTTTATAAAACTCAAACATTTTACCTTTGATGTCTCATCATCTTGATGAGTGTCGTTAATTTTTTTCTCATCTACTTTCTCATCGTGAGATTCCTAGAATAATCAAAATGCAATACTCGTACTAAGAAATCCTGCTCAGGCAAAATGTGTTGCGTGCAATTTCGGTTTAAAATTGGAATGTCTATCAAGGCTATACAGTGTTCGGAATTACGAAAATAAACATCACAAAAAACTGAATACCAAGTAATGCAAAGTCAGGCAAAACACAGTTTGTGAGTGAGTTTATAGCTGCCGCGCTTATGCTTTTTGTAAAAAATCCTAAATCTGCACTAGTTTTTTAAATGCTACAGTTGCCAACAGGGCTTAGTCAAAATGCCAACAACGCGAAGGCAATTTCGTAATATTTTACCAATTGATATTGGCGGCACGTTTACACATATTGTTGCAGATGCATCTCTATCTGAAACAGGCATAAAATTTAAATTATGGCTTTTGTCTATTGTTATTACTCAATCGCTCTCTTTTTAATAAGTCCAGCTCTTCGAATACGGAGAAAAACTCACATTTGTAGCACTGGCAAGCTCATCAGTATCGCCAATTGGAGATGCCGATGGCAATGGAGATTTGTTCTCTTCTACCTGAAAGTAATTCATGAACGAGATTATTGAGATTAAATAAATTCAAAATTAAGCGATTTTGGGACGGTAATGATTCATTATTGAAACTTGTACAATTTTACCTCTTTTTCCACTTGTGATATTTCCTTGGAAGACATTTCCACATTGAGGTTGTCTTCGACGTTCTGAAAATACGGGTATGGTTTTGCATAAGGATTTATGTATACCATGCAATAACCATTGGATCTAGTTTATCTTACTACCGTACAAGTACTCCCGTAGTGTGTGTAACAGGTTAAGGTTAGGCCATAATTTTATTCCGATTTTCCTTATTTTAGTTCTATTACGATTTCGGGGGCTGTATCTGTTAGCCAAGTGATTATACCCCTGCCCATAGTAATCAGTCCCTTTATAGAAGAGGATTCATCGTTATTTAATACCTTGTTGTTGGGTAAAGAACGCGAGTTGCCATTGGAAGAAAATTCTGCTTCGTTGACTTCATTTTTCTTTCCCTGTGTGAAATTACAATCACAAGAATTATAAACTCAGGTTACTCAGCTATGCTTAAGTTATAGTGAAGAATAATCAGGTAATTCTCCTGTGTTTAATTTTGGAATTGTCGTATCATGAATATTCCTTACTTTTAGTCAATGAACATCTGATCTTACTAATTTCCATTCGCAATATTGTGTCTATTGAGTTAAATGCTGTTAAAATTGCGCCTAACGCAAAGTTCGTACCAATGTCTACTTATCATGACCGTCAAACAAGAAACAAAAATTCAAACACTGAATACCATTGTGTATTGTGGGCGCACTTTGCATATCGGTTCATCGTAAAAAGGATCGTATGCTCTTCTTTTAGTTATTGCATAAGTAACCTGATCATTTTTCGGTAGTTTTACCTCGGTCGTGTGAGATACCTGGAAAACATATTTTTAAAAATAAATAGCAATAATTTGAGCTAGAAAACTATCCCGCGAGGCTTGACAAAATAATCAAAACGGAAAAGCAAGTTACACTATTTTATATGTTCACTCTAACATATTAACACATAATTTGTCACTCGGGATATGACTTCAAAAATAAAACGTTATTGGACACTCGAATGCGAACCATTTCAAACGCAGACTCTGCCTCAAATACTCGATTCGTGGTTTTAAAATGACTGCGACTTCTGACGTCAAGTTGAAAAAATTAACTTCGATCTCCAAAATAACTAAATTTTGACGACGGAAACTTTGGCAAAATAGTGTGCACTTTATTCACAATTGTTAGATTACCTTCGATCATTTGCTACTTCCGTAGTATGTGAACCAAGATGGCGGACACCGGAACGTAGTATGTGTACCAGGTTGGGGTTAGGCCATAATTTCAGGTACAAATACTACGGGAGTCACTGGGCTAATCCTACTACGTTCCGGTGTCAGCCATCTTGATTCAGATACTACGGATGTGCCCATCATTTTGCTAAATTTTACAAATATTGACAGTGCCATTCCATATAATAAGCATGTATTTATGTCGTTTCGTAACAAAGAAACAGATTTAATATTGCATTTATGGCCTTTTCTATTGTTACTAATCATCCTCGAATTTAGCATTCTGAAAACAGAGAAAAATCGTACGTTTGCATCGCTGGTAAGCTCAGTATTGAAAGCATCGCCAATTGGAGACGTAGCTTGTAAAGAAGATTTGTTCTCTGCTACCTGAAAGCAAAACATGATTGATTAGTTAAATACAGATTTGATGATAATCAGTTATTTAATAATCTATTATTAGATCAATATAGGATACAAGGGTAGTGTCGCGTTAAAGTAATATTATTTTATACGTTGCAGGCAATGATATACCAAAGTGTCAATCCCTGAAGCAAATTGGAATTACTGCGGACTGCGGCACCCAGTCTCATACTTTGTCGGCGTCATTCCCTCGTATAAATATGAATTGACATCGATTAAAACATCTTACATTTGCATTGCTAGTCGGCAGAGTACTTGCAGCTTCGATATTTCCAGGTACAGTTACCAAATGAGCACTTTCGTCAATTACCTACAAGTAAAATGAAGTCATGTGTGTTAGGAACGAAATTTTACCGCGTGCGCAAATTCTGGCGGATTCGAATGTGACAATAGATTGATTCATAGAGTCGTTACATTATTATTTAAACCGATGTATTAATTTTCATGATTCTATAGCATTCTATGCTTCTAATTTTTGAAAAGATATCCCACTTCTTAGCTTTAGCTTTTAGAAGTCACATTCACATAATTTGGCGATAAAAAAAAAATCAAAATCACATTTTTAGAAGAAAAATATACTCACACCTACCTTCTCAACTTTTTGTTTGCCAACTGTATGATTGTTAGTCTGAGTTGATTTCTGATCAAGTTTCTGAAAAATAAAGTTTAACATGCATTTCAATATTTGAGGTTTGATTGTTAGCCAGGCTGTGTGTTTTATACAGGGCTCTTAACTTAAAGTCAACAAATGAAAATTTTGTTTAAAATGTGATTCAATGTTTTTAACTACGTGAAAGATATTAAGTTCGTCACAAGATATAAAATACGATTCCGATAAGTTTGAAAAAATTGTGACTTCATTGTCTCATATTCAAAACAATATTTTATTAAGATTATATCAAAATATATTTTTCAATACCTTGGGTTTGACGTCATCTGCTTTCCCCATTGTCTGCAAAAAAATGTTATGACATGCTTCATTACATTCTCCGAGCAACGCCCTAGATAAGCTGCCACCGATATGTCATAAGATTGTAAAACTGAATGAGCATGGTTTCTGCTACGAAAAATGCCAAGTCACATATCTTCGTAATAATGCAAAGTCAGATTAATAAAAGACTCTTGGGTTGATCCTGAAATCGTATTAGAACGTCCCAATGAAAGTGGCAATATTACGAAGTGAAATTAATTGTATTGTGTCTCTTTTTCAACGAGTATGAAAGTAACCTACAGCAACCATATTTTACCGTTTAGCATTTTACTAAATTCTGTAGCTTCTGTAGGTAGGTGTAGATGACTCGGCCGTTAGCAAGATTTTAGTATGATTCATACATAATGTGAGCAAAACCTCATTCAACTCATACACTGTTGTCAGACATAGAACGTAGAACAATGTCGAAAAGATATTATACCTAACATATAGTACTTACCCATATTTTTGAAGATGCTACAAATTGTTCCAATCTTTTAGCTGTGTTGATGAGTGAATGTAATTGTTGTTCTGTTTCCGCCATGTTGTCAATTTTGAAGTTGCTCAACGAGTCTCCCGATTGAGAAACTGCAGTATTTTTACGCAAATTAATTAAGACAATTATCTTATATATATAAATATTGAATGAACTTACTAGCTATGTACATATAACATATATCGCATATAAAAAAAAGATTTAGGATTTCATCTTACCTTTATTGCAAATATTTTCAGATGATGTTGATGTTCCCGACAAAGCAGAATCTTCATTTATGTTCAAATTCATTTGAGACTGTTTTTCTTTTACAAAATCCAAACTTTTTTCGAACCATAATTTTGCCGAAGCAATTGATTCCAAACCACGAATCAATGATTTCTTCTGATCATCTAATTGTTCCATGAATTTCATCTGCAAAATTAGAAATAAATTAGATAAATAATTCGCTTTCCAAATGAAATTTTTATTGTTGTTTTAAACCAATGCCCTGAACAAGGCTATATACCCAAGCAGCAGGTTGAAGTATAGATCTATAGAGTTAAAATGATTACAAAAATGGTTATTAGAATCGTCTTATCCGAGGGACAACCAAGGCTGTGGAATCAGGGAAAATTTACGCCTCCTAGGTAAAGATATTTTTACTCCGATTTCGGACTCCTTCTCCAGCTGTGGACACCAGAGCAAATCAAATTTTGAAAAAAAACTTAGGCATATGAAAGCCTTCTTTGATAGTGTTAGCAACGCTCTGTCAACGTAAATAATTTTTTTCCGAGTATCTGTAGAAAATTTTGACTTCTATTACCGCTATGAAAACATTCCAAACTCCGACTACATGTCACCGAAATAAACCTTTGCATTTTCGTAGTTTTCAGTCATAAATGCTAATAGAATAAAACTAGTCTTTCTTAGCACTTTTAACGGAATAAATATTTCTCAGATTATTAGTGGTCTGTTTAGGCAACAATTTCAGGAATTTAGTATCTGCGACGTACCATGTTGTCGTTTATTTCTTTGCTCATTCCTTGACAAGGAACGTTTCTTTCCATATCGACAGACTTGTCACCAGACTGCGGCAATATTCCAGTCAATACAGGTGGAAAAGACATTGATGCCGCATCATAATCTTGATCTTTCGAACATTTCGAATCTGAAAGTTCTTTGACAACTTTGAATTTGTCTTTGGTAAGACTTCCCTTCTGCGAATCAGCGTTAGAATGAACTTTCGAAATTTCTTCGTTTCCTCCGCTGGCGACGTTCCTGGCAAAATATTGAGTGATTTTTAACCTTCCTACAAGAGACTAAATTTATCAAATAATATACGATGGAATTACATATGATATGGCCAATTACGTGATAAATATATACAAATAAATTTTTAAACTCAAAATGATATTTCTGCATGGATTTTGTAGAATAGCGTACAATAGATATTTTTGCATGTCTCTAATGAGTGGAAGATACCTGAAGCTCAATTATTTTCGCAAATACATGTAGAAAACAAAAGTAAGGGTATTTAGAAGCAAATATTGATGGAGTCAAAAAATAAGAAATATATTTTGGTCGAAATTCTATCTGCATAGCTAATGTATGAAAATGTCAAAACAGACTCGTGACGGATCTGGTTTAAAGAAACTTTTATAACCTTGGCGATTTAGTGCCAGGAATTCCAAGAGGTGGGAGAGTGTTGCCACGTTTTCCGTCATTGTATCGCTCATGATCGATATAAGAAAGTGTTTCTTTATCATTGATCGTACTAATCTTGTCAAATGTCTTTTTCGGGTCCAGTTGGACACTCGAATTCGATTTATTTCTGCAAATAAAATCTGTTCTCTCAGGAAACATTCAGATCTGGAAACTTACTCCATGTTGCAGTTGATATAAAAAGCACAAAACTACGTTAACTACCAATCGCGTTTTCAAAGATTATTGTCAACAGTGTTAGGTAGAAATCCCCACCACTCGAGTCGATGCCAATGTCGAGTCAGGCAGTCAATTTAAGTATCATTGGTCGTTAGTTGATATTGCGTCCGAGTCATCCCATTTAGATGGTGTCGAGTCAAAGACCTGGGTTTCCTCTAACACTGCCTAACCCTGACATGAATTTGAAGTTTCGTTTTGTGACGTTGAGTTTTTCATTATAAGGTCGCATTAAATAAGTTTAAACTAAAATATCTCCTTCCTCATTCACGACCTAACCACAAGTAAAGTTTACGCTACCCAATTCCAGAATGATGCTTTTCTACCATCGGAGATCCAATATCGTCATGATTTGCAGACTTTGAAGAAGTCTTTGAAGAAATCTATTAATGTTATTCGAGACAGTAAGATGAATAGAAAGTAGGCAGTAATAAGAGGAAAATTATATGGACTACATTTATCCGCAGAAATCCTAAAATGTCAATATTATTTCAAATAATATAATAAAATAACGAGTTTACCTTTCCACCACTATGAACTTCTCTGGAGCTTTCTTCGTCACCGCCGTTTTCAGTCGAAGTTTTACAGCAGTGAGAGCATGTCTAGCAAAAGAAATGATAGTTTTGAAAGTTACTCTTTTAACGCTAAAAGCTATATACAGGAAGTCACTTAGGTAGAAATATATCGTATTCCGGGAAACACAAATCCGTGGAAATTTTTGCATAATGGATTAGATAACGGGTCTGGGATTAACAGCATTCAAAGATCAAACCCGTAGTCTTATACTACCGTGTTTCCCCGAAAATAAGACAGGGTCTTATTTCAATTTAAGTCTTATTAAGGGTAGGGCTTATATTAAAATCATATATATTTAAAATTCAGGCCATCGATCTTATTTTCAGGGAAACACGATATAGCGGTGTCAATAGTAAATTAGGTTGTCATAATTCTTGTCCGATAGTAGCCATTGTGATCAATTTATCTGAAAAAAATTATGAAATATCAAACGTCTCACCAAGATTTTGTTCGTCTTCCTTACTCCCCGACCAAACCATGATGCAAACGCATATATGCATTGTACTGCAGTCAAATAAGATGAAGCTTCATTCTGCTGCTGGGAACAAGAGATCAAATTTAGTCCAGAAATAATTATCCTGCCTTCATTTTTAGATACATACAGGAGCTCATAAAGGCTGGAAACTGCCGGGGTTTGACGTGATTACCGGTTCGATACACTTTCGTCCAACATAGGTGAGACGATGTATGCCAACTCAACTAGATGACAGAAATCTCCGATTTTTTTTTATCTGTGATGCTCACATATGCATCGCTATTTTCGAGTATGGCCTATGATTGACTCAAAGTCTAACTTGAAATAATAATAAAAACAGTAACAAGTCCGTACACCTCCGTCGCAAATGTACTTAAATCGATCAAGGCGATTTACAGAGCCGGTCATACCTATTGCGGAACTATATGGAACGAGTTACGCGGGGCCCAGACTCCCAGTATGGGTGGAGATATAGATAATAAACATTTAAACAATCAACATATTATACCACTATTTCCGTTTGTTGCATATGCGGACTTTCATTTTCAAAATTTTCATTTCTGTAAAAATATTATTATAATTCCCGACATATTGAAACGAAAAATATCGCAAATGCAGTAGATTGAACTATGTCATAAAGGCGACTATATTCCTACTCTATTTTACTATACCTACACAATAGCTTCTTCCGTTGACCATTTAGAACTTTTTCCGACATGGTCATGTTAATTAAGGGTTACTAAACAGTTTTTCCCTCCCCTCTTATATCGAAGAGTTATTTGAATATTTGAAGTGCATGCTGCCTCAAGAGCATGAGGTCTGCTGTAGTAGGGGTGTGCAACAGGAGTCCCGGAGGCCGGCCCGCCAAGCCATTTAGTGTGACCCTTGTGTCAACAATCAGGTTTTCCATTATCATACATAGGCTATAATCTTAATCTTATGTTCACATAGGTAAAAATACATAATATTTTTTGACTTTATCGCTGCGTTAAATCCTAAACCTGTTTTTATTCCTGAAGAAGCGGTAGCCGTATTCCGCATTCCCCTGTGCTATAGCGATGGGCCAATTAGGTATTCAGGACTCAAGTGCGATGATACCATCTCATATTTATATTTTTAGTAACATATAGGACCATGAATATAGGATTATTCATAGGTCTTAAATATAAAACTGGATTTTCTAAGGTGGTTTCACAGAGTCCAAACAAAATTGAATCAACACTTGATTATGAAGTTATATGGCGATAAATCTCAATAACAAATCTCAATGAGTGACTTACCTGGTGAGAAGATTTCCGAAATCTTCTGCCTCGTCGCTTACGGCCACATGATACCCTGTGTCCCTCGCCGTCATGGTCCGTCGTGAAGCCGACTTTATTTTGCCTAATAGGCATCTTTGATAGTCAAATCAGCGCATATAGAACAAATCTTAATACGCTAAACTCAAATGATATTTCGCGCAAAATGGTATTCAATTCAGTAAAACATCTTCTTTGTTACGTCATAATGGCTCAAAATCTAATTGACCGAGCAGCAAAGATATCTCGTTCATATTCACGAAACGTATGTAATACGAAATTTGGGGGAAATTCTCAGATTACGCCATGTCATCCGTCACTCATGACGTCATAATACAATCAAGAAGTCTATTCGTTTCGAACCGATTTGTAAGCGGTGTTACTTTCGGTGCGTGCCCGGCCAATCTATTGCATTACATCGGAACATACCACCTTCATTTGGGAAGGGTGTAATTCATGTTTCATAGACTGTAAATAAGGAAATAAAACCGACAAACCGACGCCAAGACGAATATCTCGGCTACTTGTGTGGTAAATTGTAGATTTAAACCCACCAACCGACTCTCATGAATTGGAACTAAATTACCGTCGAATGGAATAACTTCGGATGCTTCCTAACTTGGGTTGGAAATATCAAGCAGGATTCACTGACTAGTTTAAAAAGCTGGATGTTTCGCTTTTTTTCATTTTTAGATTCCATAGCACGCACAAAATGTGAGTGTCGCCTGGACATTTTATAGTCGGATCATCATACAAGACAAGTTTTTTTTTTTCCTGACGTCCATTTGATTATTTTCGATGATATGTTGGGATCGAACTCGCTATGATTATTTTTCCGTCATTCGTGGGAATACAGAAATTTTGCGACAACAGTTGTTAAGTTGTGATCGAGGAGGTAGGGCTCGGCAATCGTTGGGGTGGTAAAGTTGCTCGCGGCTAGCGAGGTTGTGGTAGGCACAAACAACATAAGGCCCCCATTTTTTCATAGCTACTTAGTTTCCTCTTTTTATCCGCCACCACTCACTTGTATTTCCTCCGCCACTCTCTGTTTTTATGTACCACTCTTTGTTTCTTTTATCCGAAACTTCTCTTTCTATCTCACATCTGCATTACAACACTCCGTGCACTCTTTTTTTTATCTATTATGTTTGTCTCCTTCTGACAATTTCCTTCATTCTGTGCTTTCTAGGGGGTTCGAACTTTTTCATGTACTCTGTCTCAGTCTTTCCTTCCAATCCTTTTTATTCGCCACCACTCACTTCTTTTTTATCCGGCACCACTGACTTCATGCATTCCTTCCACCACCCCTTCATTAACACTCCGTGCCTTATTCTCTTTTTTTCCCGTTCTATTTACTTTGTCTTACTTTCCTCTCCTTTTTATCAATCAACCTTATCTTTTTCTAACTTCCCTCTCCTGCATTGCTTCTACCACCGCCGCATTACCGCACCTCTACGCTTTCCTTGCGCCACAGCTACTGACGAAG
Source organism: Styela clava (assembly GCF_964204865.1). NCBI lineage: Eukaryota > Metazoa > Chordata > Ascidiacea > Stolidobranchia > Styelidae > Styela > Styela clava. The sequence goes on from NC_135262.1 coordinate 5,538,310, forward strand.
ATTCGTTGGTCAGCAGATTTTTTATCAACGTCACGCTTGACAACCCTTTGGGGTAATTACTTCGACAAGTCACGGGCTGCGTTGGTTTTAAACTACGTGCATCAATGCCTGCTTGGACCTTTCGCGTGCGCTGCTTAAAACTACTGGACGAATACTGGCCTTTAAAATCGTATCTTGGTGTAAATCGTGGGATATTCCTTTCTCCAGTGATAAAACCTTTAAAATAAAGCAAATCATATGTAAAACATTCTCTCAACTACAAAAACGTTGGTGAGTCAAAAATGGAATCAAAAATACCTTATTGAAATTCCTGGTCTAAATGTTTTTTCATGATCGGGACTAGAAAAATGGAAATTTATGGATCGCTAATTTTTGGGATCCCAGCCCCACTGGAAAGTCAATTTCTCATACGTATTCCGAAAGCCGATAAGACTCTAGTTCGGATGGTCATTTAGGAATAGGTTTTACACTTTATCAGCCTCTCTATCTGCCCAGAACTATAGACCTAAATTTCCTGCGAACTTTGAACGGGTCCCTTCACCGTTAAACGCCATCTTTTAGTGTGTTTCCTGTTTTTGTTCGCATCAAGTGTAATTTCAGTTTGGTGAAAAAATGACTGAGTGACAGAATTGTTGGACCCCTCGGACTCGAACGGATCCGGTCAACCAAAGGTAAATAAAAATCCATCAGAATGTCGTTCATTTTTCACAACAACAAAAATTGGTCTATTTTAGCCAATAAGGCGAGAAGTAAATTGTATCCAGGGCTGGGATCAACCATTATGCAAAATAAGCATGTGCTTGGGGCATCACGAGAAAGGAGACACCACAGAAAATTTCCGTAGTCGAATTTTGGCGCCTCAGTGTTTAAGGAGCTTGTAAATGCTTTTCTTGTGGTAGTTGTTGAGTTCGGAGTTGGTAAGATCCATTGCGTATACAGAAGTCCCTCGAAAAAAAGCTAATTTTTTGTGGTGCTTGTAGCTTCTTCGTGAGACTTCCATGTTTAATGTAATAATTCTGGTACTTCAAACATTTACTGACGCATTTTACCAGTGATACTGTTAAAAAACTTCAGTCAATAAATGTTTGAATAGCTTTTCACCGTAACTTCAAATCTGTCATAAAAAACATAATTTGATGCAACCTATATGAAATGGGAGGTTGCGCGCAACAGTAATAAAGTCAAATAAACAACATTTTTCGTCCTTATTCCATCATAAATATTGGCCAGAGCTTGACAGTCCTGTTTAAAAATGAAAAAACTTTCTGCTGAATAGATATTTTATTTCAAAATCGATAAATTCAATAAAAAAATATATTGTTTCTTTTTATCAATTTTACTGAATAGCACAAAACTATTAATATGATTTTCCCTTAATTCTTTCTTTATAAAGGAATAAGCCATAAATTTAAACTGCATTCCAAATCCTCGTCTATGTTTTCTTTGTTATAGTTCTTGCAAATGGAAAGGACTCATGAAATAACCTAAATAAAAAGAGAATTTGATGTAAAAGTGGATTATTTATTATAAAATACCGTTGATAACTGTATTTCTACTATTACATCACAACGGCTGTTTAATCTGACGTAAATCGAACATTACGACTGTATTAAACCGGAAAGTGAGCAGAAAAAAATTGTATCAATAATATTTAATTGTATTACGTTAACAAATTTTTTAATAGGTGTGGATACGCGTAAAAAATATATCTTACCTTTCCCTGCTTTAGAAGGGCAATCGTCTATTTTATAGTAACGAACGTCTTCTAGAGCCTCCCTGAAACTGACTGTCTTTTTCTCCTCGTTGTTTCGACCACTGGAAGGTACAAGAGCAAGACAGGACTTTCCAGGAACAGCATTGGTTGTTTTGGTATATTTCGCCATCTTTGTGATTTCAACATCCTTAAAAAAAATATATTTGTTAACAATTGTCGTTATTAATTTATTACGAAAGATCTAAAGATGTTAAATCGCCGTGACGCGACAGAGTTTACAGTATTGAATTCCGCGTTTGAGGGGCTTTTTGGTGTCTCGTCCAAACATAGCATTAAACCATCGCTAAGCAGTTTTAAACTATCAGTTAATTCGCCGGTTCAACTTCCAATATATATCTGATATTATATTTTATTTCCAAAAATTTCAGCCATTCACCTCCCTTATAATTCTTGACATGATAAACATATGTGTCGCAATTCACGACCGCAGTATATGCAGTCACAATTCTGCTGTACAAATAGTTTCAAATAACAAATATAAATTGAAACATACCTCTGAACTTGGTGAGAGTTCATCATCGCTTGGCAATTCATTCTGGAAATGGTAAATAATGTTTTTGTCGAGTATTATTAATAGTAATACTCTGCATTGAATTACACTGACATTATTACACTGAATTACATTACACTGACAATATCAGAGAATTGCTAGAAATTTATTTGGAATGAAACAAACGAATATAAACTTACAGACGATTTACTTGATTCGTCAGTATCACTGTCAAAATCATCCTGGATTGACAAAAAGTATAGTTATAAATATTTCATAATTTAAATTTATATAATATAAAAAATTTTATAACTTGATTGTCTCTGACAAGTATTTCTGTTTTGGGGAAAGCAAAAGTAACGATTCGCCTGGGTATCCCACATCCTACCTTATTTTATATTTTATTTTAGTTTTTTTGAAAATATTAATTCAATATTCACTTCGTAATCATCTTCGCCATCTTTATCGCCCAGTTTTTGACTTTCCTCATTGGACTGAAAACAACAATAAAAATATGTTTATGTGAGCATTTAAAAAAATGTAAATGTTTATCTGTGCTATCTGTTGGGTTTCTGCGGGACCAAAACGAGAATATCGGACGGAGACCGAAGACTTATCGATCGGAGGTTAGGGGATCCCCAAAAACAGCGCTTTTACTCCATAGGGACACCGTGTGTCCCATCACTAATTAAATAATAACTCGCTAATTATACGACATAATTCATCGAAAATCAATAGGCTTCTGTTCCGAACTATCATGAATGCACATGCATAATTTGAAGCAAATTCAACCTCGCTTTCGTGAGATATCGCGTGTATCTAACAGACAAACAAACAGACAAATACCTATCAACATACTTACCGATCTTAAGATCGATAAGTAATAACTAGTCTAAGTGATTTGAGGGCCTTGTTACACACTAACACAAATAATATGCTTATGTGAGCATTTTAAGAAAGTAAGAGTAAATTTTATTCAATCGATCACTTTCCCCGTCGATTTTCTTTATAAAACTCAAACATCTCACCTTTGACTTCTCATCATCTTGACGAGTGGCGTTAATTTTCTTCTCTTCTACTTTCTCATCGTGAGATTCCTATTATAATCAAAATGCAATACTCGTACTATAGGAAATCCTGATCATGCAAAACATGTGGCGTGCAATTCAAGCACGTTTAAAATTCTAATATCTGTCACGGATACTTATAGTATGGAATCACGAAAATAAATAATGCAGAAAATTGAATGCCGGGAAATGCAAAAGCAGGCAAAATACAATTAGAAAGCTATGTTGGAGCTGCCACACTTTATGTTCTCAGTGAGATGGGGTGTCTGATCGTAAATTTGGACTAGTTTTAAATGCTATCACTGCCAACAGGGCTTAGTCACAAGTATAAGAACGCAAAGGCAATTTTGTACTATTTCACCAATCGATATTGACGGCACGTTTATACATATTGTTGCAGATGCATCTCTATCCGTAACAGACATAACGTATAAATTACGGCTTTGTTCTATTGTTATTACTCGATCACTCTCTCTTTAATGGGTTCAGCATTCCGGATACGAAAAATAAAATCTTACATTTGTAGTGCAGGTGAGCACAGCATTGGAAGTATCGCCAATTGGAGAAGCCGATGGCAAAGGAGATTTGTCCTCTGTTACCTGAAAGCAATTTATTGTAAAGATTATTGAGATCAAATAAATAAAAATTAATCGATAGTGAGATGGTAAGGGTATATTATTGAATGCTTGTACAATTTTACCTCTTTTTCCGCTTGTGAGATTTCCTTGAACGACATTTCCCCCTTGATGTTGTCTTTGATGTTCTGAAAATAAGGGTATGGTTTTGCGTAAGGATTTAAGTATACCGTGCAATAATCCACTGGATCTAGTTTATTTTACTACCGTACCGGTACTCCCGTAGAGTGGGTACCAGGTTTGTGTTAGGTCATAATTTTATTCCGATTTTTACTTATTTTAGTTCTATTACGAGTTCGGGGACTGTCTGTGTTAGCCAAGTGATTATACCCCCTGCCCATAGGTTTCAGTTCCTCTACACAACTTATTGTGAAGTAGGCGAACAAAATTAGTTTCCTAATGGGACACATACTTCTGGAGCGCCTTGAATAAATATATCATCATAGGTTACATACTGGGGTCTATACCAACTTCCTATAATCTATACGGTCTACATTTACCAGCAATAAAAGAATTTTAAACGTTGCGGTAAGTCTCAAAGGTTTTGCATTTTGGCTCGGACCATAGAATAGGATTCATCGTTATTTAATACCTTGTTGTTGGGTAAAGAACGCGAGTTGCCATGGGAAGAAAATTCTGCTTCGTTGACTTCATTTTTCTTTCCCTGTGTGAAATTACAATCACAAGTATTCTAAACTCAGCTATGCTTAAGTTATAGTGAAGAATAACCAGGTAATTCTCCTGTGTTTAATTTTGGAATTGTCGTATCATGAATATTCCTTACTTTTAGTCAATGAACGTCTGATCTTACTAATTTCCATTCGCAATATTGTTTCTATTGAGTTAAATGCTGTTAAAATTGCGCCTAACGCAACGTTCGTACGAATGTCTACTTATCATGACCGTCAAACAAGAAACAAAAATTCAAAACACTGAATACCATTGTGTATTGTGGGCGCACTTTGCATATCGGTTCATCGTAAAAAGGATCGTATGCTCTTCTTTTAGTTATTGCATAAGTAACTTGATCATTTTCCGGTAGTTTTACCTCGGTCGTCTGAGATACCTGGAAAACATATTTTTAAAAATAAATAGCAATAATTTGAGCTAGAAAACTATCCCGCGAGGCTTGACAAAATAATCAAAACGGAAAAGCAAGTTACACTATTTTCTAATACGAGTTGCATTTTATATGTTCACTCTAATATATTAACACATAATTTGTCACTCGGGATTTGACTTCAAAAATAAAACGTTATTGGACAATCGAATGCGAACCATTTCAAACGCAGACTCTGCCTCAAATACTCGATTCGTGGTTTTAAAATGACTGCGACTTCTGACGTCAAGTTGAAAAAATTAACTTCGATCTCCAAAATAACTAAATTTCGACGACGGAAACTTTGGCAAAATAGTGTGCACTTTATTCACAATTGTTAGATTACCTTCGATCATTTGGTACTTCCCTAGTATGTGAACCAAGATGGCGGACACCGGAACGTAGTATGTGTACCAGGTTGGGGTTAGGCCATAATTTCAGGTACAAATACTACGGGAGTCACTGGGCTAATCCTACTACGTTCCGGTGTCAGCCATCTTGGTTCAGATACTACGGATGTGCCCATCATTTTGCTAAATTTTACAAATATTGACAGTGCCATTCCTTATAATAAGCATGTATTTATGTCGTTTCGTAACAAAGAAACAGATTTAATATTGCATTTATGGCTTTTTCTATTGTTACTAATCATCCTCGAATTTAGCATTCTGAAAACAGAGAAAAATCGTACGTTTGCATCGCTGGTAAGCTCAGTATTGAAAGCATCGCCAATTGGAGACGTAGCTTGTAAAGGAGATTTGTTCTCTGCTACCTGAAAGCAAAATATGATTGATTAGTTAAATACAGATTTGATGATAATCAGTTATTCAATAATCTATTATTAGATCAATATGGAATACAATGATAGTGTCGCGTTAAAGTAATATTATTTTATACGTTGCAGGCAATGATATACCAAAGTGTCAATCCCTGAAGCAAATTGGAATTACTGCGGACTGCGGCACCCAGTTTCATAGTTTGTCGGCGTCATCCCCTCGTATAAATATGAATTGACATCGATTAAAACATCTTACATTTGCATTGCTAGTAGGCAGAGTACTTGCAGCTTCGATATTTCCAGGTACAGTTACCAAACGAGCACTTTCGTCAATTACCTACAAGTAAAATGTAGTCATGTGTGTTAGGAACCAAATTTTACCGCGTGCGCAAATTCTGGCGGATTCGAATGTGACAATAGACTGATTCATAGAGTCGTTACATTATTATTTAAACCGATGTATTAATTTTCATGATTCTATAGCATTCTATGCTTCTAATTTTTGGAAAGAGATCCCACTTCTTAGCTTTAGCTTTTACAAGTCACATTCACATAATTTGGCGATAAAAAAAATGAAAATCACATTTTTAGAAGAAAAATATACTCACACCTACCTTCTCAACTTTTTGTTTGCCAACTGTATGATTGTTAGTCTGAGTTGATTTCTGATCAAGTTTCTGAAAAATAAAGTTCAACATGCATTCCAATATTTGAGGTTTGATTGTTAGCCAGGCTGTGTGTTTTATACAGGGCTCTTCACTTAAAGTGGACAAATGAAAATTTTGTTTAAAATGTGATTCAATGTTTTTAACTGCGTGAAAGATATTAAGTTCCTCGCGAGATATCAAATACGACTCCGATGAGTTTGAAAGAATTGTGACTTCAGTGTCTTATATTCAAAACAATATTTGATTGACATTATATCAAAATTTATTTTTCGATACCTTGGGTTTGAGGTCATCTGCTTTCCCCATTGTCTGCAAAAAAATGTTATGACATGCTTCATTACACTCTCCGAGCAACGCCCTAGATAAGCTGCCACCGATATGTGATAGGATGGTAAAACTGAATGAGCATGGTATTTGCTACGAAAAATGCCAAGTCACATCTCTTCGTAATAATGCAAAGTTAGGTTAATAAAAGACTCTTGGGTTGACCCTGAAATCGTATTAGAACGTCCTAATGGAAGTGGCAATATTACGAAGTGAAATTAATTGTATTGTGTCTCTTTTTCAACGAGTATGAAAGTAACCTACAACAACCATATTTTAACGTTTAGCATTTTAACAAATTCTGTAGCTTCTGTAGGTAGGTGTAGATGACTCGGTCGTTGGCAAGATCGTAGTAGGATCCATACATACTGTGAGCAAAATCTCATTTAACTGATACACTGTTGTTAGACGTAGAACGTAGAACAATGTCATAAAGTTGTAATTATAGCTAATACACATGACTTACCCATATTTTTGAGGATGCTACAAATTGTTCCAATCTTTTAGCTGTGTTGATGAGTGATTGTAATTGTTGTTCTGTTTCCGCCATGTTGTCAATTTTGAAGTTGCTCAACGAGTCTCCCGATTGAGAAACTGCAGTATTTTAACGCAAATTAAGACAATTATCTTATATATTAAATGAACTTGCTTGCTGTGACTACATATAATATCGCATATAAAAAAAAGATTTAGAATTTCATCTTACCTTTATTGCAAATATTTTCAGATGATGTTGATCTTCCCGACAAAGCAGAATCTTCATTTATGTTCAAATTCATTTGAGACTGTTTTTCGTTTACAAAATCCAAACATTTTTTGAACCATAATTTTGCCGAAGCAATTGATTCCAAACCACGAATCAATGATTTCTTCTGATCATCTAATTGTTCCATGAATTTTATCTGCAAAATTAGCAGTGAATGAGATAAATAATTCACTTTCCAAATGAAATTTTTATTGTTGTTTTAAACCAATGCCCTGAACAAGGCTATATACCCAAGCAGCAGGTTGAAGTATAGATCTATAGAGTTGAGAATGATTACAAAAATGGTTATTAGAATCGTCATAACCGAGGGACAACCAAGGCTGTGGAATCAGGGAAAATTGACGCCTCCTAGTTAAAGAAATTTTTACTCCGATTTTGGACTCCTTCTCCAGCTGTGGACACCAGAGGAAATCAAATTTTGATTAAAAACTTTGGCATATGAAAGCCTTCTTTGATAGTGTTAGCAACGATTTGTCAACGTAAATTTTTTTTTCGAGTATCTGTAGAAAATTTTGACTTCTATTACCGCTATGAAAACATTCCAAACTCCGACTACATGTCACCAAAATAAACCTTTGCATTTTCGTAGTTTTCAGTCAGAAATGCTAATAGAATAAAAGTAGTCTTTCTTAGCAATTTTAACGGAATAAATAATTCTCAGGTTATTCGTGGTCTGTTTAGGCAACAATTTCAGGGATTTAGTATCTTCGACGTACCCTGTTGTCGTCTATTTCTTTGCTCATTCTTTGACAAGGAACGTTTTTTCCCATATCGACAGACTTGTCACCAGACTGCGGCAATATTCCAGTCAATACAGGTGGAAGAGACATTGATGTCGCATCATGATCTTGATCTTTCGAACTTTTCGAATCTGAAAGTTCTTTGACAACTTTGTCTTTGGTAAGACTTCCCTTCTGCGAATCAGCGTTAGAATGAACTTTCGAAATTTCTCCGTTTCCTCCGCTGGCGACGTTCCTGGCGAAATATTGAGTGTTTTTAACCTTACTACAAGAGCCTACATTTATCAAATAATATACGACGGAATTACATATGATACGACTGATGACGGGATGAATATATATACAAATAAATCTTTAAACTCAAAATGATATTTTTGCGTACAATAGACATTTTTGCATGCCTCTAACTAATGAGTGAAAAATACTTGAAGCTCAATTATTTTTGCGAATACATGGTGAAAAAAAAGTAAGGTTATTTAGAAGCAAAAATCGATGAAGTCAGAAAAAAAGAAATACATTTTGGTCGAAATTCTATCTGCATAGCTAATGTATGAAAATGTCAAAACAGACTCGTGACGGATCTGGTTTAAAGAAACTTATATAACCTTGGCGATTTAGTGCCAGGAATTCCAAGAGGTGGGAGAGTGTTGCCACGTTTTCCGTCATTGTATCGCTCATGATCGATATAAGAAAGTGTTTCTTTATCATTAATTGTACTAATCTTGTCAGATGTCTTTTTCGGGTCCAGTTGGGAACTCGAATTCGATTTATTTCTGCAAATAATAACTTTCAATTATTCTCTTCTACGGATCCATTTATTGCTGATGTGGTAAATATCTCAAAATAATTACAACTACCAATCGTGATTTCAAAGAATAATTTTGACAATGCTGGGTTGAAGTTTTTACCATACGAGTATCGAGTCGCGTCCGATATCGAAGAAGCCAGTCTCGGTCAGTCTCACTGGCGGTTATTTGATGAGGCCCCCGTGCCATTCCATTTAGATGGGGTGACTCGAGGCTATCCAACATTGAATAAGAACCTAAAGCTTTGTATTATGGTATTTTCACTTTCGGGATCCCATTGATATATTCTTAAATAAACTTTCTCTCTCATTCACTAGCTAGCCAAGCAGTAAGGTTTACGTTACCCGTTTCCATAATGATGATCCTCGACCATCAGAGATCCAATATCGTCCTGATTTGCAGACTCTGAAGAAGTCTTTGAAGAAATATATGAACGTTATTTAATAAGGTAGAATGAACAGAAAGTAGAATGAGAATCCTCGTGTCAATATTAAGATAAAAATGATATGGACTACATTTAGTCGCAGAAATCCTAAGATTTCAATATTATTTCAAATAATATTATAATAAAATAACGTGTTTACCTTTCCATCACTATGAACTCTGGAGCTTTCTTCGTTACCGCCGTTTTCAGTCGAAGTTTTACAGCAGTGAGAGAATGTCTAGCAAAAGAAATGGATTTTTGAAAGTTACCCTTTAACGCTAAAAAGCTGTATACAGGAAGTCAATTAGGTAGAAAAATATCGTATTCCGGGAAACACAAATCCGTGGAAATTTTTGCATAATGGATTAGATAACGGGTCTGGGATTAACAGCATTCAAGGATCAAATACGTAATCTTATACTATACCGTGTTTCTCCCGACAATAAAACGGGATCTTATTTCAATTTTTTCCCGAAAAATAACACTAGGTCTTATTTTCGGGGGATGTTCTAAATTTTCAGTTATCAAAAACAAAATTACATAGCAGAGAATTACGAGATTTTCAAATATATATACAAAATATGAAAACCTATATCTATTTGCTTATAAATAACACGTTTTTATTCAAAATAACTGCATAACATAGTTTATCAATCATTCAAACCGTGTAGGAGAGATTTCTTGCTATCGACTGGGACTAGGTCAAAAAAAAATTTTTGCATTTTCGACTACGTCTTATTAAGGGTAGGGCTTATATTGAAATCATATTAAGGTTGAAGTCATATTTCTTGTCTAATGGAAGCCATTGTAATCAATTTATTTAAAAAAAAATTAAGAAATATCAAACATCTCACCAAGATTTTGTTCGTCTTCCTTACTCCCCGACCAAACCATGATGCAAACGCATATATGCATTGTACTGCAGTCAAATAAGATGAAGCTTCATCCTGCTGCTGGAAACAAGAGATCAAATTTAGTCCAGAAATAAATATCCTGCCTTCATTTTTAGATACATACACGAGCTCATAGAGGTTGGAAACTGCTGGGGTTTGACATGATTCTCGGTTCGATACAGTTTCTTCCAACATAGGTGAGGCGATGTATGCCAACTTAACTAGTGGACAGAACTCTCCATTTCTTTTAATCTAAGATGCTTAAACATAAGCATCGCTATTTCCAAGTATGATCTATGATTAACTCAAAGTCTAACTTTAATTTAAAAAAAACAGTAACAAAACCGTACACCTCCGTCGCGAATGTACTTGAATCGATTAATAAGGCGATTTACAGAGCCGGTCATACTTATTGCGGAATTATATATATGGAACGAGTTACGCGGGGCCCAGTCTCCCGGTAGGGCGGGGAACCTACACAATAGTTTCTTCGGTTGACCATTTAGAACTATTTCAGACATGGTTATGTTAATTAAGGGTTACTAAACAGTTTTCCTTTCCCCTCTGTTTTTGTAATAAATCGAAGAGTTTTTTGGATATTTCAAATGGATGCTGCCATTGTGCATACCTCAAGAGCATGAGGTCTGCTGTAGTAGGGGTGTGCAACAGGAGTCCCGGAGGCCGGCCCGCCAAGCCATTTAGTGTGACCCTTGTGTCAACACTCAGGTTTTCCATTATCATACATAGGCTACAATCTTAATCTTATGTTCACATAGGTAAAAATACATAATATTTTTTGACTTTATCGCTGCGTTAAATCCTAAACCTGTTTTTATTCCCGAAGAAGCGGTAGCCGTATTCCGCATTCTCCTGCGCTATAGCGATGGGCCAATTAGGTATTCAGGACTCAGGTGCGATGATACCATCTCATATTTATATTTTTAGTAACATATAGGACCATGAATATAGGATTATTCATAGGTCTTACATATAAAACTGGATTTTCTAAGGTGTTTCCACAGAGTCCAAACAAAATTGAATCAACACTTGATTATGAAATTATATGGCGATAAATCTCAATAATGAGTGACTTACCTGGTGAGAAGATTTCCGAAATCTTCTGCCTCGTCGCTTACGGCCACATGATACCCTGTGTCCCTCGTCGTCATGGTCCGTCGTGAAGCCGACTTTATTTTGCCTAATAGGCATCTTTGATAGTCAAATCAGCGCATATAGAACAAATCTTAATACGCTAAACTCAAAAGATATTTCGCGCAAAATGGTATTTAAATTCAGTAAAACATCTTCTTTGTTACGTCATAATGGCTCAAAATCTAATTGACCGAGCAGCAAAGATATCTCGTTCATATTCACGAAATGTATGTAATACGAAATTTGGGGGAAATTTTCAGATTACGCCATGTCATCCGTCACTCATGACGTCATAATACAATTAAGAAGTCTATTCGTTTCGAACCGTTTTGTAAGCGGTGTTACTTTCGGTGCGTGCCCGGCCTATCTATTGCATTACATCGGAACATACCACCTTCATTTGGAAATGGTGTGATTCATGTTTTATAGACTGTGAATAAGGAAATAAAACCGACAAACCGACGCCAAGACGAATATCTCGGCTACTTGTGTGGTAAATTGTAGATTTAAACCCACCAACCGACTCTCATAAATTGGAACTAAATTACCGTCGAATGGAATAACTTCGGATGCTTCCTAACTTGGGTTGGAAATATCAAGCAGGTTATTCACTGACTACTTTAAAAAGCTGGATGTTTCACTTATTTCCATTTTTAGATTCCATAGCAAGCACAAAATGTGAGTGTCGCCTGGACATTTTATAGTCAGTGTTTAAGGAGCTTGTAGATGCTTTTCTTGTAGTAGTTGTTGAGTTCGGAGTTGGTAAGATCCATTGCGTATACAGAAGTCCATCGGAAAGAAGCCAATTTTTTGTGGTGCTTGTAGCTTCTTCGTGAGACTTCAGTGTTTAAATAATAATTCTGGTACTTCAAACATTTAACGACTGACGCATTTTATCAGTTATACTGTTGAAAAACTTCAGTCAATAAATGTTCGAGTAGCTTTTCACCGTCTTCAAATCTGTCATAAGAAACATACTTTGATGCAACCTATATGAAATGGGAGGTTGCGCGCAACAGTAATAAAGTCAAATAAACAACATTTTTCGTCCTTATTTCATCATAAATATTGGCCAGAGCTTGACAGTCCTGTTTAAAAATGAAAAAAAATTTCTGCTGAATAGATATTTTATTTCAAAATCGATAAATTCAAAAAAAAATATAGATATTGTTTATTTTTATCAATTTTACTGACTAACACAAAATTAATAATATGATTTTCCCGTAATTCTTCCTTTAAAAAGGAATAAGCCATAAATTTAAACTGCATTCCAAATCCTCGTCTATGTTTTCTTTGTTATAGTTCTTGCAAATGGAAAGGACTCATGAAATAACCTAAATAAATAGAGAATTTGATGTAAAAGTGGATTATTTATTATAAAACAATGTTGATAACTGTATTTCTACTATTACATCACAACGGCTGTTTAATCTGATGCAAATCGCACATTACGACTGTATTAAATCGGAAAGTGAGCAGACAAAAATTGTAAAATTATTGTTCAATTGTTTTACGTAAATAAATTTTATAATAGGTGTGGATAAGCGTAAGAAATATATCTTACCTTTCTCTGCTTTAGAAGGGCAATCGTCTATTTTATAGTAACGAACGTCTTCTAGAGCCTCCCTGAAACTGACTGCCTTTTTCTCCTCGTTGTTTCGACCACTGGAAGGTACAAGAGCAAGACAGGACTTTCCAGGACTTTTCTTGGTATAATTCGCCATCTTTGCAATTTCAACATCCTGAGAATAAATCGATTTTTTGAATGAGGTTGTTAATATATTAGGAGATTTCAATGGATGCTAAATTTCCGAAATCCGACACAGTTTACAGCACGGGTGTGTATAATTTTTAACAAGATAAACATATGTGTCGCAATTCACGACCGCAGTATATGCAGTCATGATTGTGTTATAGTTTCAAATAACAAATATAAATTGAAACATACTTCTGAACTTGGTGAGAGGTCATCATCGCCTGGCAATTCATTCTGGAAATCAAAAATAATGTTTTTGTCGAGTATTATTAATGGTAATACTCTGCATTGAATTACACTGACATTAATACACTGAATTACATTACACTGACAATATCAGAGAATTGCTAGAAATTTATTTGGAATGAAACAAACGAATATAAACTTACAGATGATTTACTTGATTCGTCAGTATCGCTGTCAAAATCATCCTGGGTAGACAAAAAGTATAGTTATTAAGATTTCATAAATTCAGCTTATATAATATAATATATGGCTTTATAAGTTTTTGGACAAGTACGTATTTCCGTTTATGTGACTTCAAAGCGCAGATATACTTTTTTCGCAGTAGTTGCAACGTTTAAATCTGGAGTTAGAATAACTTTGTCGGGTAATCGTTTGTTTTTAATTTCATTTGATTATGCCAACAGCGCTATTTAGACTCCGATAACTTTTGTAACTTCAAATTTTGTACACTGCGACAGGTTGGTAAAGCAAACGTAATGATTCGCCTGGGTATCCCACATCCTACCATATGTTACATAGAATCATATCCTGATTTTTATGAAAGTGTTAATTCAACATTTACTTCGTAATCATCTTTGCAATCTTCATCGCCCAGTTTTTGACTTTCCTCATTGGACTGAAAACAACAATAAAAATATGTTTATGTGAGCATTTAAAAACTGTAAATGTTTACCTGTGCTATCTGTTGGGTTTCTGTGGGACCAACTATTTATCCCTCATGTGGATCCGTGTGCATATAATGCCAGGATGCTGTAGCAAGAATCAAGATAACTATTCTGAGTTTTCAAAAAGTAAGGGGTTAATTTTCGTCAATTGATCCCTTTTCTCGTCAATTTGTTTATAAAACTCAAACATTTTACCTTTGATGTCTCATCCTCTTGATGAGTGTCGTTAATTTTTTTCCCTTCTACTTTCTCATCGTGAGATTCCTAGAATAATCAAAATGCAATACTCGTACTAAGAAATCCTGCTCAGGCAAAATGTGTTGCGTGCAATTTCGGTTTAAAATCGAAATGTCTACCAAGGCTATACTGTGTTCGGAATTACGAAAATAAACATCACAAACAATTGAATACCAAGTAATGCAAAGTCAGGCAAAACACAATTTGTGAGTGAGTTTATAGCTGCCGCGCTTATGCTTTTTGTAAAAAATCCTAAATCTGCACTAGTTTTAAATGCTACAGTTGCCAACAGGGCTTAGTCAAAATGCCAAGAACGCAAAGGCAATTTCGTAATATTTTACCAATTGATATTGGCGGCACGTTTACACATATTGTTGCAGATGCATCTCTATCTGAAACAGGCATAAAATTTAAATTATGGCTTTTGTCTATTGTTATTACTCAACAATCGCTCTCTTTTTAATAAGTCCAGCATTTCGAATACGGAGAAAAACTCACATTTGTAGCACTGGCAAGCTCATCAGTATCGCCAATTGGAGATGCCGATGGCAATGGAGATTTGTTCTCTTCTACCTGAAAGTAATTCATGAACGAGATTATTGAGATTAAATAAATTAAATATTAAACGATTTTGGGACGGTAATGGTTCATTATTGAAAACTTGTACAATTTTACCTCTTTTTCCACTTGTGATATTTCCTTGGAAGACATTTCCACATTGAGGTTGTCTTCGACGTTCTGAAAATACGGGTATGGTTTTGCATAAGGATTTATGTATACCATGCAATAACCATTGGATCTAGTTTATTTTACTACCGTACAAGTACTCCCGTAGTGTGTGTAACAGGTTAAGGTTAGGCCATAATTTTATTCCGATTTTCCTTATTTTAGTTCTATTACGATTTCGGGGGGTGTATCTGTTAGCCAAGGGATTATACCCCTGCCCATAGTAATCAGTCCCTTTACACAACTTGATGTAAAATAGGCGAACAAAATTAGTTACCTCCATATTGATACACACACTTCTGGAGCGCTATCGCACCTAATCCCATACTCATCCACGACCAATTGCCGTATGAATAACGTAGTTAGCTATATGTCAGCCTTCGTCTTACTACGGGATCAGTAATGAGTCCTAAACCCCAAGTCAAGTCATCTTCGTCTTCAGTCGAGTCAATCACTAAGGTAAATCGTGAATGACTTCAGCCTATTCTACATTATATGAATATGAATTGAAATATCGAGAACAAATTTTACGTTAGCTTTGCCAGTCAGCAAAGTATTGTTAGAATCTTCAATTGGAAATGGAGTTTCTATCGGAGCTTTGTCGTCAGTTATCTAGAGGTAAAATACGATCATGAGTGATAGAAACTTTGTCGGATGATTGCACGATTAAATGACTGGAACGTTACCAAGAATGTAAATGTTTCATAACAATGATACTTGTGTAGTATGTGTACCAGGTTAGGGTTAAGCCATATTTTTTTTCCGATCCTCCTTAGTTTAGTTCTATTACGAGTTCGGGACTTTCTGTGTTAGCCAAGTGAGTATACCCCCTGCGCATAGGTTTCAGTTCTTCTACACAACTTAATGTGAAGTAGGCGAACAAAATTAGTTCCATATTGGTACACATACTTCTGGAGCGCCTTGGATAAATATATCATCATAGGTTACATACTGGGGTCTATACCAACTTTCTTTAATCTAAATATACGGTCTACATTTACCAGCAATAACAGAATTTTAAACGTTGCGGTAAGTCTCAAAGGTTTTGCATTTTGGCTCGGACTATAGAAGAGGATTCATCGTTATTTAATACCTTGTTGTTGGGTAAAGAACGCGAGTTGCCATTGGAAGAAAATTCTGCTTCGTTGACTTCATTTTTCTTTCCCTGTGTGAAATTACAATCACAAGAATTATAAACTCAGCTATGCTTAAGTTATAGTGAAGAAAAACCAGGGAATTCTCCTGTGTTTAATTTTGGAATTGTCGTATCATGAATATTCCTTACTTTTAGTCAATGAACGTCTGATCTTACTAATTTCCATTCGCAATATTGTTTCTATTGAGTTAAATGCTGTTAAAATTGCGCCTAACGCAACGTTCGTACGAATGTCTACTTATCATGACCGTCAAACAAGAAATAAAAATTCAAAAAACTGAATACCATTGTGTACTGTGGGCGCACTTTGCATATCGGTTCATCGTAAAAAGGATCGTATGCTCTTCTTTTAGTTATTGCATAAGTAACTTGATCATTTTCCGGTAGTTTTACCTCGGTCTTGTGAGATACCTGGAAAACATATTTTTAAAAATAAATAGCAATAATTTGAGCTAGAAAACTATCCCGCGAGGCTTGACAAAATAATCAAAACGGAAAAGCAAGTTACACTATTTTCTAATACGAGTTGCATTTTATATGTTCACTCTAATATATTAACACATAATTTGTCACTCGGGATATGACTTCAAAAATAAAACGTTATTGGACAATCGAATGCGAACCATTTCAAACGCAGACTCTGCCTCAAATACTCGATTCGTGGTTTTAAAATGACTGCGACTTCTGACGTCAAGTTGAAAAAATTAACTTCGATCTCCAAAATAACTAAATTTCGACGACGGAAACTTTGGCAAAATAGTGTGCACTTTATTCACAATTGTTAGATTACCTTCGATCATTTGGTACTTCCCTAGTATGTGAACCAAGATGGCGGACACCGGAACGTAGTATGTGTACCAGGTTGGGGTTAGGCCAGGGGTGGCCAACCTATGGCGCATGCGCCAAACGTGGCGCATTGTATGATTAGAAGTGGCGCATTGCATCTTTAACCCTTTTCATGCCAAAATTGTTAATTGCACTTGGCTTCTCCACGCCAAGCCGTTTTTTTGCGATTTACATGGTGACTTTTGATTGTACCTAAAGTCTATTCTCCTTACTCCACGTCGCCCACTTACGGCTTGTTGGAATTAGAAACAACAGGCGATTATCGACGTTAGCTTTTGGACGGACTTTTTCTAGACTTTTAGCAAAAATTAGTAAAATTTACTATTTTTTCCCTACTGAAGTAAAGAGTTCAGAACTTTTGGAAAAATAGAAAATCGTCATTTATCAGCTTGAAACATGGATTTCCATTGCCCAGACTTCCCTAATATCACTCAATAACCATTGAACAACCAGTTGAATTTACCAAGCCTAAAACATTTATTATAAATCAACCCACAACATGCTGAAAATGACCCCTAAATACCACCTTTTTCATCCAAACTTCAAATGACCGTTGTCAACAAAAGCGAAGCGTAAAATCGTTGCTGTGACGCAAGTACTAATCTCGAAGAAGCCTGGAGTAAAATCACGCGACGCTAGGCCAAACAGCTGATTAGCAAAGGCCAATTAAAATCGAGGGTAGAGTAGAGTAGAGTAGATATTGATACAGAAGAACTGAGAAAATTTGCCCAGGGTTTTATATGTCGTTTCGGAACGACATAAAGATGTGAACAAACATTTTCTGCCATAAAACTAATTAAAAGCAAAGCGAGGTCAAGACTTACAGATTTAAATTTGAAGAATGCACTGCTCCTCTCAGTAACAAACTTAACTCCAAGAATAAAAAAACTGGCGAAAGTAAAACAGCAGCAAAAGTCTCATAAAGGCGGTACTTAAATACAATTGATCAGTTTCATTTATTATACTTCCTTGCTTAATTTCTATTCATGTGAAGTTGTAAATTGTAAAAACTACATATACGTGTGTATATATGTGTGTGTACTATAAATTTATATAATTTCAACAAGAAGCGGACATTAGGCGTGGGAATACCCGTACAAGAGATTTACGGCGCATCTGAAACATCATGTTTAAAACGTGGCGCATGGTATGTGAAAGGTTGGCCACCCCTGGGTTAGGCCATAATTTCAGGTACAAATACTACGGGAGTCACTGGGCTAATCCTACTACGTTCCGGTGTCAGCCATCTTGGTTCAGATAATACGGATGTGCCCATCATTTTGCTAAATTTTACAAATATCGACAGTGCCATTCCATATAATAAGCATGTATTTATGTCGTTTCGTAACAAAGAAACATATTTAATATTGCATTTATGGCCTTTTCTATTGTTACTAATCATCCTCGAATTTAGCATTCTTAAAACAGAGAAAAATCGTACGTTTGCATCGCTGGTAAGATCAGTATTGAAAGCATCGCCAATTGGAGACGTAGCTTGTAAAGGAGATTTGTTCTCTGCTACCTGAAAGCAAAATATGATTGATTAGTTAAATACAGATTTGATGATAATCAGTTATTTAATAATCTATTATTAGATCAATATAGTTTACAAGGGTAGTGTCGCGTTAAAGGAATATTATTTTATACGTTGCTGGCAATGATATACCAAAGTGTCAATCCCTGAAGCAAATTGGAATTACTGCGGACTGCGGCACCCAGTCTCATACTTTGTCGGCGTCATCCCCTCGTATAAATATGAATTGACATCGATTAAAACATCTTACATTTGCATTGCTAGTAGGCAGAGTACTTGCAGCTTCGTTAGTTCCAGGTACAGTTACCAAATGAGCACTTTCGTCAATTACCTACAAGTAAAATGTAGTCATGTGTGTTAGGAACCAAATATTACCGCGTGCGTAAATTCTGGCGGATTCGAATGTGACAATAGATTGATTCATAGAGTCGTTACATTATTATTTAAACCGATGTATTAATTTTCATGATTCTATAGCATTCTATGCTTCTAATTTTTGGAAAGAGATTATTCTTTTCAGCTTTAGCTTTTACAAGTCATATTCACATAATTTGGCGATAAAAAAAAATGAAAATCACATTTTTAGAAGAAAAATATACTCACACCTACCTTCTCAACTTTTTGTTTGCCAACTGTATGATTGTTAGTCTGAGTTGATTTCTGATCAAGTTTCTGAAAAAACAAAGTTTAACATGCATTCCAATATTTGAGGTTTGGTTGTTAGCCAGGCTGTGTGTTTTATACAGGGCTCTTTACTTAAAGTCAACAAATAAAAACTTGTTTGAAATGTGATTCAATGTTTTAACTGCGTGAAAGATATTAAGTTCGTCGCAAGATATAAAATACGACTCCGATGAGTTTGAAAAAATTGTGACTTCAGTGTCTTATAATCAAAACAATATTTGATTGACATTATATCAAAATTTATTTTTCGATACCTTGGGTTTGACGTCATCTGCTTTCCCCATTGTCTGCAAAAAAATGTTATGACATGCTTCATTACACTCTCCGAGCAACGCCCTAGATAAGCTGCCACCGATATGTGATAAGGTGGTAAAACTGAATGAGCATGGTTTCTGCTACGAAAAATGCCAAGTCACATATCTTTGTAATAATGCAAAGTCAGATTAATAAAAGACTCTTGGGTTGATCCTGAAATCGTATAAGAACGTCCCAATGAAAGTGGCAATATTACGAAGTGAAATTAATTGTATTGTGTCTCTTTTTCAACGAGTATGAAAGTAACCTACAGCAACCATATTTTACCGTTTAGCATTTTACTAAATTCTGTAGCTTCTGTAGGTAGGTGTAGATGACTCGGCCGTTAGCAAGATTTTAGTATGATTCATACATAATGTGAGCAAAACCTCATTCAACTCATACACTGTTGTCAGACATAGAACGTAGAACAATGTCGAAAAGATATTATATCTAACATACAGTACTTACCCATATTTTTGAAGATGCTACAAATTGTTCCAATCTTTTAGCTGTGTTGATGAGTGAATGTAATTGTTGTTCTGTTTCCGCCATGTTGTCAATTTTGAAGTTGCCCAACGAGTCTCCCGATTGAGAAACTGCAGTATTTTTACGCAAATTAAGACAATTATCTTATATATATATATATATATTGAATGAACTTGCTAGCAGTGTACATATAACATATATCGCATATAAAAAAAAGATTTAGGATTTCATCTTACCTTTATTGCAAATATTTTCAGATGATGTTGATGTTCCCGACAAAGCAGAATCTTCATTTATGTTCAAATTCATTTGAGACTGTTTTTCGTTTACAAAATCCAAACTTTTTTCGAACCATAATTTTGCCGAAGCAATTGATTCCAAACCACGAATCAATGATTTCTTCTGATCATCTAATTGTTCCATGAATTTTATCTGCAGAATTAGCAATAAATGAGATAAATAATTCACTTTCCAAATAAAATTTTTTATTGTTGTTTTAAACCAATGCCCTGAACAAGGCTATATACCCAAGCAGCAGGTTGAAGTATAGATATATAGAATTAAGAATGATTACAAAGATGGTTATTAGAATCGTCATAACCGAGGGACAACCAAGGCTGTGGAATCAGGGAGAATTTACGCTTCCTAGTTGAAGAAATTTTTACTCCGATTTCGGACTCCTTCCGCAGCTGTGGACAACAGAGGAAATCAAATTACGATTAAAAACTTTAGCATTCTTTGATAGTGTTAGCAACGCTTTGTCAACGTAAATTTTTTTTCGAGTATCTGTAGAAAATTTTGACTTCGATTATCGCTATGAAAACATTCCAAACTTCGACTACATGTCACCGAAATAAACCGTTGCATTTTCGTAGTTTTCAGTCAGAAATGCTAATAGAATAAAACTAGTCTTTCTTAGCACTTTTAACAGAATAAATAATTCTCAGGTTATTAGTGGTCTGTTTAGGCAACAATTTCAGGAATTTAGTATCTTCGACGTACCCTGTTGTCGTCTATTTCTTTGCTCATTCCTTCACAAGGAACGTTTCTTCCCATAGCGACAGACTTGTCACCAGACTGCGGCAATATTCCAGTCAATACAGGTGGAAAAGACATTGATGTCGCATCATGATCTTGATCTTTTGGACTTTTCGAATCTGAAAGTTCTTTGACAACTTTGACTTTGTCTTTGGTAAGACTTCCCCTCTGCGAATCAGCGTTAGAATGAAGTTTCGAAATTTCTTCGTTTCCTCCGCTGGCGACGTTCCTGGTGAAATATTGAGTGTTTTTTAACCTTACTACAAGAGCCTACATTTATCAAATAATATACGATGGAATTACATATGATATGACCGATGACGTGATGAATATATATACAAATAAATCTTTAAACTCAAAATGATATTTTTGTGTACAATAGACATTTTTGCATGCCTCTAACTAATGAGTGAAAAATACTTGAAGATCAACTATTTTTGCAAATACATGTAGAAAAAAAAAGTAAGGTTATTTAGAAGCAAATATCGAAGAAGTCAGAAAATAAGAAATACATTTTGTTCGGAATTTTATCTGCTTAGCTAATGTATGAAAACTTCAAAATAGACTCGTGACGGATCTGGCTTAAAAAAACTTTTCTAACCTTGGCGATTTAGTGCCAGGAATTCCAAGAGGTGGGAGAGTGTTGCCACGTTTTCCGTCATTGTATCGCTCGTGATCAATATAAGAAAGTGTTTCTTTATCATTGATTGTACTATTCTTGTCAGATGTCTTTTTCGGGTCCAGTTGAGCACTCGAATTCGATTTATTTCTGCAAATAATAACTTTTAATTATTCTCTTCTACGAATCCATTTATTGCTGATGTGGTGAATATCTCAAAATAATTACAACTACCAATCGTGATTTCAAAGAATAATTTTGACAATGCTGGGTTGAAGTTTTTACCATACGCGTATCGAGTCGCTTCCGATATCGAAGAAGCCAGTCTCGGTCAGTCTCACTGGCGGTTATTTGATGAGGCCCCCGTGCCATTCCATTTATATGGGGTGACTCGAGGCTATCCAACACTGAATAAGAACCTAAAGCTTTGTATTATGGTATTTTCACTTTCGGGATCCCATTGATATATTCTGAAATAAACTTTCTCTCTCATTCACTAGCTAGCCAAGCAGTAAGGTTTACGTTACCCGTTTCCATAATGATGATCCTCGACCATCAGAGATCCAATATCGTCCTGATTTGCAGACTCTGAAGAAGTCTTTAAAAAAATATATGAACGTTATTTAATAAGGTAGAATGAACAGAAAGTAGAATGAGAAACCCCGTGTCAGTACTAAGATAAAAATGATGTGGACTACATTTAGTCGCAGAAATCCTAAGATTTCAATATTATTTCAAATAATATTATAATAAAATAACGTGTTTACCTTTCCATCACTATGAGCTCTGGAGCTTTCCTCGTCACCGCCGTTTTCAGTCGAAGTTTTACAGCAGTGAGAGAATGTCTAGCAAAAGGAATGGATTTTTGAAAGTTACCCTTTAACTCTAAAAAGCTGTATACAGGAAGTCAATTAGGTAGAAATATATCGTACTCCGGGAAACACAAATCCGTGGAAATTTTTGCATAATGGATTAGATAACGGGTCTGGGATTAACAGCATTCAAGGATCAAATACGTAATCTTATACTACCGTGTTTTCCCGACAATAAAACGGGATCTTATTTCAATTTTTTCCCGAAAAATAACACTAGGTCTTATTTTAGGGGGATGTTCTAAATTTTCAGTTATCAAAAACAAAATTACATAGCAGAGAATTACGAGATTTTCAAATATATATATATATATACAAAATATGAAAACCTATATCTATTTGCTTATAAATAACACGTTTTTATTCAAAATAACTGCATAACATAGTTTATCAATCATTCAAACCGTGTAGGAGAGATTTCTTGCTATCGACTGGGACTAGGTCAAAAAAAAATTTTTGCATTTTCGACTAGTCTTATTAAGGGTAGGGCTTATATTGAAATCATATTAAGGTTGAAGTCATATTTCTTGTCTAATGGAAGCCATTGTAATCAATTTATTTAAAAAAAAATTAAGAAATATCAAACATCTCACCAAGATTTTGTTCGTCTTCCTTACTCCCCGACGAAACCATGATGCAAACGCATATACGCATTGTACTGCAGTCAAATAAGATAAAGCTTCATCCTGCTCCTGGAAACAAGAGATCAAGATTTAGTCCAGAAATAAATATCCTGCCAGCATTTTTAGATACATACACGAGCTCATAGAGGTTGGAAACTGCTGGGGTTTGACATGATTACCGGTTCGATACAGTTTCTTCCAACATAGGTGAGGCGATGTATGCCAACTTAACTAGCGGACAGAAATCTCCATTTCTTTTAATCTAAGATGCTTAAACATAAGCATCGCTATTTCCAAGTATGATCTATGATTAACTCAAAGTCTAACTTTAATTTTAAAAAAACAGTAACAAATCCGTACACCTCCGTCGCGAATGTACTTGAATCGATTAAGGCGATTTACAGAGCCGGTCATACCTATTGCGGAATTATATGGAACGAGTTAGGCGGGGCCCAGTCTACCGGTATGGCGGGGAAACCTACACAATAGTTTCTTCGGTTGACCATTTAGAACTATTTCAGACATGGTTATGTTTATTAAGGGTTACTAAACAGTTTTCCTTTCCCCTCTGTTTTTGTAATATATTGAAGAGTTATTTGGATATTTTAAATGGATGCTGCCATTGTGCATACCTCAAGAGCATGAGGTCTGCTGTAGTAGGGGTGTGCAACAGGAGTCCAGGGGGCCGGCCCGCCAAGCTATTTAGTGTGACCCTTGTGTCAACACTCAGGTTTTCCATTATCATACATAGGCTATAATCTTAATCTTATGTTCACATAGGTAAAAATACATAATATTTTTTGACTTTATCGCTGCGTTAAATCCTAAACCTGTTTTTATTCCTGAAGAAGCGGTAGCCGTATTCCGCATTCCCCTGTGCTATAGCGATGGGCCAATTAGGTATTCAGGACTCAAGTGCGTTGATACCATCTCATATTTATATTTTTAGTAACATATAGGACCATGAATATAGGATTATTCATAGGTCCTAAATATAAAACTGGATTTTCTAAGGTGGTTTCACAGAGTCCAATAAAAAATTGAATCAACACTTGATTATGAAGTTATATGGCGATAAATCTCAATAATAAATCTCAATGAGTGACTTACCTGGTGAGAAGATTTCCGAAATCTTCTGCCTCGTCGCTTACGGCCACATGATACCCTGCGTCCCTCGTCGTCATGGTCCGTAGTGAAGCCGACTTTATTTTGCCTAATAGGCATCTTTGATAGTCAAATCAGCGCATATAGAACAAATCTTAATACGCTAAACTCAAATGATATTTCGCGCAAAATGGTATTCAATTTAGTAAAACATCTTCTTTGTTACGTCATAATAGCTCTTAATGTAATTGACCAAGCAGCAAAGATATCTCGTTCATATTCACGAAATGTATGTAATACTAAATTTGTGGAAAATTTTCAGATTACGTCATGTCATCCGTTCCTCATGACGTCATAATAAATAAAGAAGTTTATTCGTTTTGAACCGATTTGTAAGCGGTATTATTTTTGGTGCGTGCCCGGCCTAACCCAAATCTATTGCATTACATATGAACTTATCCCCTTCATTTGGGAAGGGTGTAATTCATGTTTTATAGACTGTGAATAAGGAAATAAAACCGACAAACCGATGCCAAGACGAATATCTCGGCTACCTGTGAGGTAAATTGTACGTATGAACCCACCAACCGATTCTCATAAATTGGCCTTCACTTACCGTCGAATGGAATAACTTCGGATGCTTCCTAACTTGGGTTGGAAATGTCAAGCAGGTTATTCACTGACATAGCACACACAAAATGTGAGTGTCGCTTGGACATTTTATAGTCGGATCATCGTAAAAGACAAATTTTTTTTTTCCTGACGTCCATTTGATATATTATATCTTATTATTTTCGATGATATGCTGGGATCAAACTCGCTATGATTATTTTTTCCGTCATTCGTGGGAATACAGAAATTTTGCGACAACAGTTGTTAAGTTGTGATCGAGGCGGTAGAGCCCGGCAATCGTTGAGGTGGTAAAGTTGCTCGCGGCTAGCGAGGTTGTGGTAGGCACAAACAACATAAGGCCCCCATTTTTTATAGCTACTCCGTTTCCCTCTTTTTATCCGCCACCACTCACTCACTTGTATTTCCTCCGCCACTCTCTGTTTTTATGTACCACTCTTTGTTTCTTTTATTCGAAACTTTTCTTCCTATCTCACATCTACATTACAACACTCCGTGCTCTCTTTTTTTATCTATTATTTTTGTCTCCTTCTGACAATTTCCTTCTTTCTGTGCTTTCTAAGGGGTTCGAACTTTTTCATGTACTCTGTCTCAGTCTTTCCTTTCTCTCCTTTTTATTCGCCACCACTCACTTCTTTTTTTATCCAGCACCACTGACTTCATGCATTCCTTTCACCACCCCTTCATTAACACTCCGTGCCTAATTCTCTTTTTTTATCGTTCTATTTTAGCCAATAGGGCGAGAAGTATTGTATCCAGGGCTGGAATAACCATTAATCAAAATAAGCATGTGCTTGGGGCATCAAGAGAAAGGAGACACCACCGAAAATGTCCGTAGTCGAATTTTGGCGCTTCAGTGTTTAAGGAGCTTGTAGTAGTTGTTGAGTTCGGAGTTGGTAAGATCCATTGCGTATACAGAAATCCATCGGAAAGAAGCTAATTTTTTGTGGTGCTTGTAGCTTCTTCGTGAGACTTCAGTGTTTAAATAATAATTCTGGTACTTCAAACATTTAACGACTGACGCATTTTATCAGTTATACTGTTGAAAAACTTCAGTCAATAAATAATTGAGTAGCTTTTCGCCGTCTTCAAATCTGTCATAAGAAACATACTTTGATGCAACCTATATGAAATGGGAGGTTGCGCGCAACAGTAATAAAGTCAAATAAACAACATTTTCAATTCGTCCTTATTTCATCATAAATATTGGCCAGAGCTTGACAGTCCTGTTTAAAAATGAAAAAAAACTTTCTGCTGAATAGATATTTTATTTCAAAATCGATAAATTCAATAAAAAAATATATTGTTTATTTTTATCAATTTTACTGACTAGCACAAAATTATTAATATGATTTTCTCGTAATTCTTCCTTTATTTAAAAAATCTGCTGCAAAATTTAAACTGCATTTCAAATCCTCGTCTATGTTTTCTTTGTTATAGTTCTTGCAAATGGAAAGGACTCATGAAATAACCTAAAGAAATAGAGAATTTGATGTAAAAGTGGATTATTTATTATAAAACAATGTTGATAACTGTATTTCTACTATTACATAACAACGGCTGTTTAATCTGATGTAAATCGAACATTACGACTGTATTAAACCGGAAAGTGAGCAGAAAAAAATTGTATCAATAATATTTAATTGTATTACGTTGATAAATTTAAACAGGAGCGGATAAGCGTAAGAAATTACCATTACCTTTCCCTGCTTTAGAAGGGCAATCGTCTATTTTATAGTAACGAACGTCTTCTAGAGCCTCCCTGAAACTGACTGTCTTTTTCTCCTCGTTGTTTCGACCACTGGAAGGTACAAGAGCAAGACAGGACTTTCCAGGAACAGCAGTGGTTGGCTTGGTATAATTCGCCATCTTTGTGATTTCAATATCCTGAGAAAAATCTATTTGTTAACAATTGTCGTTATTAATTATTAAAGAAAGATCTAAAGGTGTTAAATCGCCGTGACGCGACAGAGTTGACAGTATTGAACTCCGCGTTTGAGGGGCTTTTTAGTGTCTCGTACAAAAATAGCATTAAACCATCGCTGAGTTGTTTTAAACTATCATTTAATTCGCCGGTTCAACTTCCAATATATATCTGATATTATCGTTCATTTCCAAAAATTTCAGCCATCCACTTTTTTTCTGATTTTTAACATGATAAACATAATATATGTGTCGCAATTCAGCCGCAGTATATGCAGTCATAATTGTGCTGTACAAATAGGTTTAAGTTCACAAATATAAATTGAAACATACCTCTGAACTTGGTGAGAGGTCATCATCGCTTGGCAATTCATTCTGGAAATCAAAAATAATGTTTTTGTCGAGTATTATTAATATTAATACTCTACATTGAATTACACTGACATCAATACACTGAATTACATTGCACTGACAATATCAGAGAATTGCTAGAAATTTATTTGGAATGAAACAAACGAATATAAACTTACAGATGATTTACTTGATTCGTCAGTATCGCTGTCAAAATCATCCTGGGTAGACAAAAAGTATAGTTATTAAGATTTCATAAATTCAGCTTATATAATATATTATATATGGCTTTATAAGTTTTTGGACAAGTACGTATTTCCGTTTATGTGACTTCGAAGCGCAGATATACTATTTTCGCAGTAGTTGCAACGTTTAAATCTGGAGTTAGAATAACTTTGTCGGGTAATCGTTTGTTTTTAATTTCATTTGATTATGCCAACAGCGCTATTTAGACTCCGATAACTTTTGTAACTTCAAATTTTGTACACTGCGGCAGGTTGGTAAAGCAAACGTAATGATTCGCCTGGGTATCCCACATCCTACCATATGTTACATAGAATCATATCCTGATTTTTATGAAAGTGTTAATTCAATATTTACTTCGTAATCATCTTCGCAATCTTCATCGCCCAGTTTTTGACTTTCCTCATTGGACTGAAAACAACAATAAAAATATGTTTATGTGAGCATTTAAAAACTGTAAATGTTTACCTGTAATATATGTTGGGTTTCTGTGGGACCAACTATTTATCCCTCATGTGGATCCGTGTGCATATAATGCCAGGATGCTGTAGCAAGAATCAAGATAACTATTCTGAGTTTTCAAAAAGTAAGGGGTTAATTTTCGTCAATTGATCACTTTTCTCGTCAATTTGTTTATAAAACTCAAACATTTTACCTTTGATGTCTCATCATCTTGATGAGTGTCGTTAATTTTTTTCCCTTCTACTTTCTCATCGTGAAATTCCTAGAATATTCAAAATGCAATAGCCGTACTAAGAAATCCTGCTCAGGCAAAATGTGTTGCGTGCAATTTAGGTTTAAAATTGAAATGTCTACCAAGGCTATACAGTGTTCGGAATTACGAAAATAAACATCACAAAAAACTGAATACCAAGTAATGCAAAGTCAGGCAAAACACAATTTGTGAGTGAGTTTATAACTGCCGCGCTTATGCTTTTTGTAAAAAATCCCAAATCTGCATTAGTTTTGAATGCTACAGTTGCCAACAGGGCTTAGTCAAAATGCCAAGAACACAAAGGCAATTTCGTAATATTTTACCAATTGATATTGGCGGCACGTTTACACATATTGTTGCAGATGCATCTCTATCTGAAACAGGCATAAAATTTAAATTATGGCTTTTATCTATTGTTATTACTCAATCGCTCTCTTTTTAATAAGTCCAGCATTTCGAATACGGAGAAAAACTCACATTTGTAGCACTGGCAAGCTCATCAGTATCGCCAATTGGAGATGCCGAAGGCAATGGAGATTTGTTCTCTTCTACCTGAAAGTAATTCATGAACGAGATTATTGAGATTAAATAAATTAAAAATTAAGCGATTTTGGGATGGTAATGGTTCATTATTGAAAACTTGTACAATTTTACCTCTTTTTCCACTTGTGATAATTCCTTGGAAGACATTTCCACATTGAGGTTGTCCTCGACGTTCTGAAAACACGGGTATGGTTTTGCATAAGGATTTATCGTAAACCATGCAATAACCATTGGATCTAGTTTATTTTACTACCGTACAAGTACTCCCGTAGTGTGTGTAACAGGTTAAGGTTAGGCCATAATTTTATTCCGATTTTCCTTATTTTAGTTCTATTACGATTTCGGGGGATGTATCTGTTAGCCAAGTGATTATACCCCCTGTCCATAGTAATCAGTCCCGTTACATAACTTGATGTAAAGTAGGCGAACAAAATTAGTTACCTCCATATTGGTACCCATACTTCTGGCGCTACCGTACCTAATCCCATACTCAGCCACGACCAATTGCCGTATGAATACCGTAGTTAGCTATATGTCAGCCTTCGTCTTACTACGGGATCAGTAATGAGTCCTAAACCCCAAGTCAAGTCATCTTCGTCTTCAGTCGAGTCAATCACTAAGGTAAATCGTGAATGACTTCAGCCTATTCTACATTCTATGAATATGAATTGAAATATCGGGAACACATTTTACGTTCGCTTTGCGAGTCAGCAAAGTATTGTTAGAATCTTCAATTGGAAATGGAGTTTCTATCGGAGCTTTGTCGTCAGCTACCTAGAGGTAAAATACGATGATGAGTGATAGAAACTTTGCCGGATAATTGCACGATTAAATGACTGGAACGTTGCACCAAGAATGTAAATGTTTCATAACAATGGTACTTGTGTAGTATGTGTACCAGGTTAGGGTTAAGCCATATTTTTTTCCGATTTTCCTTAGTTTAGTTCTATTACGAATTCGGGACTTTCTGTGTTAGCCAAGTGAGTATACCCCCTGTGCATAGGTTTCAGTTCTTGTACACAACTCAATGTGAAGTAGGCGAACAAAATTAGTTCCATATTGGTACACATACTTCTGGAGCGCCTTGGATAAATATACCAGCATAGGTTACATACTGGGGTCTATACCAACTTTCTTTAATCTATACGGTCTACATTTACCAGCACTAAAAGAATTTTAAACGTTGCGGTAAGTCTCAAAGGTTTTGCATTTTGGCTCGGACTATAGAAGAGGATTCATCGTTATTTAATACCTTGTTGTTGGGTAAAGAACGCGAGTTGCCATTGGAAGAAAATTCTGCTTTGTTGACTTCATTTTTCTTTCCCTGTGTGAAATTACAATCACAAGAATTATAAACTCAGCTATGCTTAAGTTATAGTGAAGAATAACCAGGTAATTCTCCTGTGTTTAATTTTGGAATTGTCGTATCATGAATATTCCTTACTTTTAGTCAATGAACGTCTGATCTTACTAATTTCCATTCGCAATATTGTTTCTATTGAGTTAAATGCTGTTAAAATTGCGCCTAACGCAACGTTCGTACGAATGTCTACTTCTCATGACCGTCAAACAAGAAACGAAAATTCAAAACACTGAATACCATTGTGTATTGTGGGCGCACTTTGCATATCGGTTCATCGTAAAAAGGATCGTATGCTCTTCTTTTAGTTATTGCATAAGTAACTTGATCATTTTCCGGTAGTTTTACCTCGGTCGTGTGAGATACCTGGAAAACATATTTTTAAAAATAAATAGCAATAATTTGAGCTAGAAAACTATCCCGCGAGGCTTAACAAAATAATCAAAACGGAAAAGCAAGTTATACTATTTTCTAATACGAGTTGCATTTTATATGTTCACTCTAACATATTAACACATAATTTGTCACTCGGGATATGACTTCAAAAATAAAACGTTATTTGACACTCGAATGCGAACCATTTCAAACGCAGACTCTGCCTCAAATACTCGATTCGTGGTTTTAAAATGACTGCGACTTCTGACGTCAAGTTGAAAAAATTAACTTCGATCTCCAAAATAACTAAATTTTAAGACGGAAACTTTGGCAAAATAGTGTGCACTTTATTCACAATTGTTAGATTACCTTCGATCATTTGGTACTTCCGTAGTATGTGAACCAAGATGGCGGACACCGGAACGTAGTATGTGTTCCAGGTTGGGGTTAGGCCAAAATTTCAGGTACAAATACTACGGGAGTCACTGGGCTAATCCTACTACGTTCCGGTGTCAGCCATCTTGGTTCAGATACTACGGAGGTGCCCATCATTTTGCTAAATTTTACAAATATTGACAGTGCCATTCCATATAATAAGCATGTATTTATGTCGTTTCGTACCGAAGAAACAGATTTAATATTGCATTTATGGCCTTTTCTATTGTTACTAATCATCCTCGAATTTAGTATTCTGAAAACAGAGAAAAATCGTACGTTTGCATCGCTGGTAAGCTCAGTATTGAAAGCATCGCCAATTGGAGACGTAGCTTGTAAAGGAAATTTGTTCTCTGCTACCTGAAAGCAAAATATGATCGATTAGTTAAATACAGATTTGATGATAATCAGTTATTCAATAATCTACTATTAGATCAATATGGAATACAAGGGTAGTGTCGCGTTAAAGTAATATTATTTTATACGTTGCAGGCAATATTATACCAAAGTGTCAATCCCTGAAGCAAATTGGAATTACTGCGGACTGCGGCACCCAGTCTCATACTTTGTCGGCGTCATCCGTTCGTGCAAATATGAATTGATATCGATTAAAACATCTTACATTTGCATTGCTAGTCGGCAGAGTACTTGCAGCTTCGTTTGTTCCAGGTACAGTTTCCAAATGAGCACTTTCGTCAATTACCTACAAGTGAAATGTAGTCATGTGTGTTCAGAACGAAATTTTACCGCGTGCGCAAATTCTGGCGGATTCGAATGTGACAATAGATTGATTCATAGAGTCGTTACATTATTATTTAAACCGATGTATTAATTTTCATGATTCTATAGCATTCTATGCTTCTAATTTTTGGAAAGAGATCCCACTTCTTAGCTTTAGCTTTTACAAGTCACATTCACATAATTTGGCGATAAAAAAAAAATGAAAATCACATTTTTAGAAGAAAAATATACTCACACCTACCTTCTCAACTTTTTGTTTGCCAACTGTATGATTGTTAGTCTGAGTTGATTTCTGATCAAGTTTCTGAAAATTAAAGTTTAACATGCATTCCAATATTTGAGGTTTGATTGTTAGCCAGGCTGTGTGTTTTATACAGGGCTCTTAACTTAAAGTCAACAAATTCAAATTTTGTTTAAAATGTGATTCAATGTTTTTAACTACGTGAAAGATATTAAGTTCGTCGCAAGATATAAAATACGACTCCGATGAGTTTAAAACAATTGTGCCTTTAGTGTCTCATATTCAAAACAATATTTGATTAAGATTATATGAAAATATATTTTTTGATACCTTGGGTTTGACGTCATCTGCTTTCCCCATTGTCTGCAAAAAAATGTTAAATATGACATGCTTCATTACATTCTCCGAGCGACGCCCTAGATATGCTGCCACTGATATGTGATAAGATGGTATGCATTGGAAAAACTGAATGAGCATGGTATTTGCTACGAAAAATGCCAAGTCACATCTCTTCGTAATAATGCAAAGTTAATAAAAGACTATACTACTAAAGGCAATATTACGAAGTGTAATTAATTGTATTGTGTCTCTTTTTCAACGAGTATCAAAGTAACCTACAGCAACCATATTTTACCGTTTAGCATTTTACTAAATTCTGTAGCTTCTGTAGGTAGGTGTAGATGTAGACTCGGCCGTTAGCAAGATCGTAGAAGGATCCATACATATGGTGAGCAAAATCTCATTTAACTGATACACTGTTGTTAGACGTAGAACGTAGACCAATGTCATAAAGTTGTAATTATAGCTAATACACATGACTTACCCATATTTTTGAAGAGGCTACAAATTGTTCCAATCGTTTAGCTGTGTTGATGAGTGATTGTAATTGTTGTTCTGTTTCCTCTATATTGTCAATTTTGAACTTGCTCAAGGAGTCTCCCGATTGAGAAACTGCAGTATTTTCGCAATTATCTTATATAAAAAATGAACTTGCTTGCTGTGTACATATAATATATATCGCATATAAAAAAAAGATTTAGGATTTCATCTTACCTTCATTGCAAATATTTTCAGATGATGTTGATTTTCCCGACAAAGCAGAATCTTCATTTATGTTCAAATTCATTTGAGACTGTTTTTCTTTTACGAAATCCAAACATTTTTCGAACCATAATTTTGCCGAAGCAATTGATTCCAAACCACGAATCAATGACTTCTTCTGATCATCTAATTGTTCCATGAATTTTATCTGCAAAATTAGCAGTGAATGAGATAAATAATTCACTTTCCAAATGAAATTTTTATTGTTGTTTTAAACCAATGCCCTGAACAAGGCTATATACCCAAGCAGCAGGTTGAAGTATAGATCTATAGAGTTGAGAATGATTACAAAAATGGTTATTAGAATCTTCATAACCGAGGGACAACCAAGGCTGTGGAATCAGGGAAAATTGACGCCTCCTAGTTAAAGAAAGTTTTACTCCGATTTTGGACTCCTTCTCCAGCTGTGGACACCAGAGGAAATCAAATTTTGATTCAAAACTTTGGCATATGAAAGCCTTCTTTGATAGTGTTAGCAACGATTTGTCAACGTAAATTTTTTTTTCGAGTATCTGTAGAAAATTTTGACTTCTATTACCGCTATGAAAACATTCCAAACTCCGACTACATGTCACCAAAATAAACCTTTGCATTTTCGTAGTTTTCAGTCAGAAATGCTAATAGAATAAAAGTAGTCTTTCTTAGCAATTTTAACGGAATAAATAATTCTCAGGTTATTCGTGGTCTGTTTAGGCAACAATTTCAGGGATTTAGTATCTTCGACGTACCCTGTTGTCGTCTATTTCTTTGCTCATTCTTTGACAAGGAACGTTTTTTCCCATATCGACAGACTTGTCACCAGACTGCGGCAATATTCCAGTCAATACAGGTGGAAGAGACATTGATGTCGCATCATGATCTTGATCTTTCGAACTTTTCGAATCTGAAAGTTCTTTGACAACTTTGTCTTTGGTAAGACTTCCCTTCTGCGAATCAACGTTAGAATGAACTTTCGAAATTTCTCCGTTTCCTCCGCTGGCGACGTTCCTGGCAAAATATTGAATGTTTTTTGACCTTCCTCCAAGAGACTAAATTTATCAAATAATATACGATGGAATTACATATGATATGGCCAATTACGTGATAAATATATACAAATAAATTTTTAAACTCAAAATGATATTTCTGCATGGATTTTGTAGAATAGCGTACAATAGATATTTTTGCATGTCTCTAATGAGTGGAAGATACCTGAAGCTCAATTATTTACGCAAATACATGTAGAAAACAAAATTAAGGGTATTTAAAAGCAAATATTGATGGAGTCAAAAAATAAGAAATATATTTTGGTCGAAATTTTATCTGCTTAGCTAATGTATGAAAACGTCAAAATAGACTCGTGACGGATCTGGTTTAAAAAAACTTTTCCAACCTTGGCGATTTAGTGCAAGGAATTCCAAGAGGTGGGAGAGTGTTGCCACGTTTTCCGTCATTGTATCGCTCATGATCGATATAAGAAAGTGTTTCTTTATCATTGATCGTACTAATCTTGTCAAATGTCTTTTTCGGGTCCAGTTGGACACTCGAATTCGATTTATTTCTGCAAATAAAATCTGTTCTCTCAGGAAACATTCAAATCTGGAAACTTACTCCATGTTGCATTTGAAGTAAAAAGCACAAAACTATGTTAACTACCAATCGCGTTTTCAAAGATTAATGTCAACAGTGTGAGGTAGAAATCCCCACCACTCGAGTCGATGCCAATGTCGAGTCAGGCAGTCGATTTAAGTATCATTGGTCGTTAGTTGATATCGCGTCCGAGTCATCCCATTTAAATGGTGTCGAGTCAAAGACCTGGGTTTCCTCTAACACTGCCTAACCCTGATATGGATTTGAAGTTTCGTTTTGTGACGTTGAGTTGTTCCTTATAAGGTCGCATTAAATAAGTTTAAACTAAAATATCTCCTCCCTCATTCACGACCTAACCACAAGTAAAGTTTACGCTACCCAATTCCAGAATGATGCTTTTCTACCATCGGAGATCCAATATCGTCATGATTTGCAGACTTTGAAGAAGTCTTTGAAGAAATCTATTAATGTTATTCGAGACAGTAAGATGAATAGAAAGTAGAATAAAAAAAACGTGGCAGTAATAAGAGGAAAATTATATGGACTACATTTATCCGCAGAAATCCTAAAATGTCAATATTATTTCAAATAATATAATAAAATAACAAGTTTACCTTTCCATCACTATGAACTTCTCTGGAGCTTTCCTCGTCACCGCCGTTTTCAGTCGAAGTTTTACAGCAGTGAGAGAATGTCTAGCAAAAGGAATGGATTTTTGAAAGTTACTCATTAACGCTAAAAAGCTGTATACAGGAAGTCAATTAGGTAGAAAAATATCGTATTCCGGGAAACACAAATCCGTGGAAATTTTTGCATAATGGATTAGATAACGGGTCTGGGATTAACAGCATTCAAGGATCAAATACGTAATCTTATACTATACCGTGTTTCTCCGACAATGAAACGGGATCTTATTTCAATTTTTTCCCGAAAAATAACACTAGGTCTTATTTTAGGGGGATGTTCTAAATTTTCAGTTATCAAAAACAAAATTACATAGCAGAGAATTACGAGATTTTCAAATATATATACAAAATATGAAAACCTATATCTATTTGCTTATAAATAACACGTTTTTATTCAAAATAACTGCATAACATAGTATATCAATCATTCAAACCGTGTAGGAGAGATTTCTTGCTATCGACTGGGACTAGGTCAAAAAAAAAATTTTGCATTTTCGACTACGTCTTATTAAGGGTAGGGCTTATATTGAAATCATATTAAGGTTGAAGTCATATTTCTTGTCTAATGGAAGCCATTGTAATCAATTTATTTAAAAAAAAATTAAGAAATATCAAACATCTCACCAAGATTTTGTTCGTCTTCCTTACTCCCCGACCAAACCAGGATGCAAACGCATATATGCATTGTACTGCAGTCAAATAAGATGAAGCTTCATCCTGCTGCTGGAAACAAGAGATCAAATTTAGTCCAGAAATAAATATCCTGCCTTCATTTTTAGATACATACACGAGCTCATAGAGGTTGGAAACTGCTGGGGTTTGACATGATTCTCGGTTCAATACAGTTTCTTCCAACATAGGTGAGGCGATGTATGCCAACTTAACTAGTGGACAGAAATCTCCATTTCTTTTAATCTAAGATGCTTAAACATAAGCATCGCTATTTCCAAGTATGATCTATGATTAACTCAAAGTCTAACTTTAATTTAAAAAAAACAGTAACAAATCCGTACACCTCCGTCGCGAATGTACTTGAATCGATTAATAAGGCGATTTACAGAGCCGGTCATACTTATTGCGGAATTATATATATGGAACGAGTTACGCGGGGCCCAGTCTCCCGGTAGGGCGGGGAAACCTACACAATAGTTTCTTCGGTTGACCATTTAGAACTATTTCAGACATGGTTATGTTAATTAAGGGTTACTAAACAGTTTTCCTTTCCCCTCTGTTTTTGTAATAAATCGAAGAGTTTTTTGGATATTTTAAATGGATGCTGCCATTGTGCATACCTCAAGAGCATGAGGTCTGCTGTAGTAGGGGTGTGCAACAGGAGTCCCGGAGGCCGGCCCGCCAAGCCATTTAGTGTGACCCTTGTGTCAACACTCAGGTTTTCCATTATCATACATAGGCTATAATCTTAATCTTATGTTCATATAGGTAAAAATACATAATATTTTTTGACTTTATCGCTGCGTTATATCCTAAACCTGTTTTTATTCCTGAAGAAGCGGTAGCCGTATTCCGCATTCCCCTGTGCTATAGCGATGGGCCAATTAGGTATTCAGGACTCAGGTGCGATGATACCATCTCATATTTATATTTTTAGTAACATATAGGACCATGAATATAGGATTATTCATAGGTCTTAAATATAAAACTGGATTTTCTAAGGTGTTTCCACAGAGTCCAAACAAAATTGAATCAACACTTGATTATGAAATTATATGGCGATAAATCTCAATAATAAATCTCAATGAGTGACTTACCTGGTGAGAAGATTTCCGAAATCTTCTGCCTCGTCGCTTACGTCCACATGATACCCTGTGTCCCTCGTCGTCATGGTCCGTCGTGAAGCCGACTTTATTTTGCCTAATAGGCATCTTTGATAGTCAAATCAGCGCATATAGAACAAATCTTAATACGCTAAACTCAAATGATATATCGCGCAAAATGGTATTTAATTCAGTAAAACATCTTCTTTGTTACGTCATAATAGCTCAAAATGTAATTGACCGAGCAGCAAAGATATCTCGTTCATATTCATGAAATGTATGTATTACGAAATTTGTGGAAAATTTTCAGATTACGTCATGTCATCCGTCACTCATGACGTTATAATACAATTAAGAAGTCTATTCGTTTTGAACCGATTTGTAAGCGGTATTACTTTCGATGCGTGCCCGGCCTAACCCAAATCTATTGCATTACATATGAACATACCCCCTTCATTTGGGAAGGGTGTAATTCGTGTTTTATAGACTGTGAATAAGGAAATAAAACCGACAAACCGACGCCAAGACGAATATCTCGGCTACTTGTGTGGTAAATTGTAGATTTAAACCCATCAACCGATTCTCATAAATTTGAACTAAATTACCGTCAAATGGAATAACTTCGGATGCTTCCTAACTTGGGTTGGAAATGTCAAGCAGGTTATTCACTGACTAGTTTAAAAAGCTGGATGTTTCACTTATTTCCATTTTAGATTCCATAGCACGCACAAAATGTGAGTGTCGCCTGGACATTTTATAGTCGGATCATCGTACAAGACAAGTTTTCTTTCCTGACGTCCATTTGGTTATTTTCGATGATATGCTGGAGCGAACTCGCTCTGATTATTTTTCCGTCATTCGTGGGAATACAGAAATTTTGCGACAACAGTTGTTAAGTTGTGATCGAGGCGGTAGAGCCCGGCAATCGTTGAGGTGATAAAGTTGCTCGCGGCTAGCGAGGTTGTGGTAGGCACAAACAACATAAGGCCCCCATTTTTTTTATAGCTACTCCGTTTCCCCTTTTTATCCGCCACCACTCACTTGTATTTCCTCCACCACTCTCTGTTTTTATGTACCACTCTTTGTTTCTTTTATTCGAAACTTTTCTTTCTATCTCACATCTGCATTACAACACTCCGTGCGCTCTTTTTTATCTATTATGTTTGTCTCTTTCTGACAATTTCCCTTCTTTCTGTGCTTTCTAACGGGTTCGAACTTTTTCATGTACTCTGTCTCAGTCTTTCCTTCCTCTCCTTTTTATTTGCCACCCTTGACTTCATGCATTCCTTCCACCACCCCTTCATTAACACTCCGTGCCTTATTCTCTTTTTTTCCCGTTCTATTTACTTTGTCTTACTTTCCTCTCCTTTTTATCAATCAACCTTATCTCTTTCTAACTTCCCTCTCCTGCATTGCTTCTACCACCGCCGCATTACCGCACCTCTACGCTTTCCTTGCGCCACAGCTACTGACGAAGATTCGTTGGTCAGCAGATTTTTTATCAACGTCACGCTTGACAACCCTTTGGGGTAATTACTTCGACAATTCACGGGCTGCGTTATTTTAAACTACGTGCACCAATGCCTGCTTGGACCTTTCGTGTGCGCTGCTTAAAACCACTTAACGAATACTGGCCTTTAAAATCGTATCTTGGTGTAAATCGTGGGATATTCCGCAGTGATGAAACCTTTAAAATAAAGCAAATCATATGTAAAACATTCTCTCAACTACAAAAACGTTGGTGAGTCAAAAATGGAATCAAAAATACCTTATTGAAATTCCTGGTCTAAATGTTTTTTCATGATCGGGACTAGAAAAATGGAAATTTATGGATCGTTAATTTTTGGGATCCCAGCCCCACTGGAAAGTCAATTTCTCATACGTATTCCGAAAGCCGATAAGACTCTAGTTCGGATGGTAATTTAGGAATAGGTTTTACACTTTATCAGCTTCTCTATCTGCCCAGAACTATAGACCTAAATTTCCTGCGAACTTTGAGCGGGTCCCTTCACCGTTAAACGCCATCTTTTAGTGTGTTTCCTGTTTTTGTTCTCGTCAAGTGTATTTTCAGTTTGGTGAAAAAATGACTGAGTGACAGAATTGTTGGACCCCTCGGACTCGAACGGATCCGGTCAACCAAAGGTAAATAAAAATCCATCAGAATGTCGTTCATTTTTCACAACAACAAAAATTGGTCTATTTTAGCCAATAAGGCGAGAAGTAAATTGTATCTAGGGCTGGGATCAACCATTATGCAAAATAAGCATGTGCTTGGGGCATCACGAGAAAGGAGACACCACAGAAAATTTCCGTAGTCGAATTTTGGCGCCTCAGTGTTTAAGGAGCTTGTAGATGCTTTTCTTGTAGTAGCTGTTGAGTTCGGAGTTGGTAAGATCTATTGCGTATACAGAAGTCCCTCGGAAAGAAGCCAATTTTTTGTGGTGCTTGTAGCTTCTTCGTGAGACTTCAGTGTTTAATGTAATAATGCTGGTACTTCAAACATTAACTGACGCATTTTACCAGTGATACTGTTGTAAAACTTCAGTCAATAAATGTTTGAGTAGCTTTTCACCGTCTTCAAATCTGTCATAAGAAACATACTTTGATGCAACCTATATGAAATGGGAGGTTGCGCGCAACAGTAATAAAGTCAAATAAACAACATTTTTCGTCCTTATTCCATCATAAATATTGGCCAGAGCTTGACAGTCCTGTTTAAAAATGAAAAAAATTTCTGCTGAATAGATATTTTATTTCCAAATCGATAAATTCAAAAAAAAATATAGATATTGTTTATTTTTATCAATTTTACTGACTAGCACAAAATTATTAATATGATTTTCCCGTAATTCTTCCTTTAAAAAGGAATAAGCCATAAATTTAAACTGCATTCCAAATCCTCGTCTATGTTTTCTTTGTTATAGTTCTTGCAAATGGAAAGGACTCATGAAATAACCTAAATAAATAGAGAATTTGATGTAAAAGTGGATTATTTATTATAAAACAATGTTGATAACTGTATTTCTACTATTACATCACAACGGCTGTTTAATCTGATGTAAATCGAACATTACGACTGTATTAAACCGGAAAGTGAGCAGACAAAAATTGTAAAATTATTGTTTAATTGTTTTACGTTAATAAAATTTATAATAGGTGTGGATACGCGTATGGAATATCCATTACCTTTTCCTGCTTTAGAAGGGCAATCGTCTATTTTATAGTAACGAACGTCTTCTAGAGCCTCCCTGAAACTGACTGCCTTTTTGTTCTCGTTGTTTCGACCACTGGAAGGTACAAGAGCAAGACAGGACTTTCCAGGAACAGCATTGGTTGGCTTGGTATAATTCGCCATCTTTGTGATTTCAATATTCTGAGAAAAAATCTGTTTGTTAACAATTGTCGTTATTAATTTATTAAGAAAGATCTAAAGATGTTAAATCGCTTTGACGTTGCAGAATTCACAGTATTGAATTCCGCGTTTGAGGGGCTTTGTGGTGTCTCGTCCAAACATAGCATTAAACCATCGCTAAGCAGTTTTAAACTATCAGTTAATTTGCCGGTTTCAACTTCCAATATATATCCGATATTATATTTTATTTCCAAAAAATTCAGCCATCCACTTTCATTATGATTCTTGACATGATAAACATATGTATATGCAGTCACAATTGTGCTATACAAATAGTTTCAAATAACAAATATAAATTGAAACATACCTCCGAACTTGGTGAGAGGTCATCATCGCTTGGCAATTCATTCTGGAAATCAAAAATAATGTTTTTGTCGAGTATTATTAATAGTAATACTCTACATTGAATTACACTGGCATTTCACTGAATTACATTACACTGACAATATCAGAGAATTGCTAGAAATTTATTTGGAATGAAACAAACGAAGATAAACTTACAGATGATTTACTTGATTCGTCAGTATCGCTGTCAAAATCATCCTGGGTAGACAAAAAGTATAGTTATTAAGATTTCATAAATTCAGCTTATATAATATAATATATGGCTTTATAAGTTTTTGGACAAGTACGTATTTCCGTTTATGTGACTTCGAAGCGCAGATATACTTTTTTCGCAGTAGTTGCAACGTTTAAATCTGGAGTTAGAATAACTTTGTCGGGGAATCGTTTGTTTTCAATTTCATTTGATTATGCCAACAGCGCTTTTTAGACTCCGATAACTTTTGTAACTTCAAATTTTGTACACTGCGACAGGTTGGTAAAGCAAACGTAATGATTCGCCTGGGTATCCCACATCCTACCATATGTTACATAGAATCATATTCTGATTTTTATGAAAGTGTTAATTCAATATTTACTTCGTAATCATCTTCGCAATCTTCATCGCCCAGTTTTTGACTTTCCTCATTGGACTGAAAACAACAATGAAAATATGTTTATGTGAGCATTTAAAAACTGTAAATTTTTACCTGTAATATATGTTGGGTTTCTGTGGGACCAACTATTTATCCCTCATGTGGATCCGTGTGCATATAATGCCAGGATGCTGTAGCAAGAATCAAGATAACTATTCTGAGTTTTCAAAAAGTAAGGGGTTAATTTTCGTCAATTGATCACTTTTCTCGTCAATTTGTTTATAAAACTCAAACATTTTACCTTTGATGTCTCATCATCTTGATGAGTGTCGTTAATTTTTTTCTTTTCTACTTTCTCATCGTGAGATTCCTAGAATAATCAAAATGCAATACTCGTACTAAGAAATCCTGCTCAGGCAAAATGTGTTGCGTGCAATTTAGGTTTAAAATTGAAATGTCTACCAAGGCTATACAGTGTTCGGAATTACGAAAATAAACATCACAAAAAACTGAATACCAAGTAATGCAAAGTCAGGCAAAACACAATTTGTGAGTGAGTTTATAGCTGCCGCGCTTATGCTTATTGTAAAAAATCCTAAGTCTGCACTAGTTTTAAATGCTACAGTTGCCAACAGGGCTTAGTCAAAATGCCAAGAACGCAAAGGCAATTTCGTAATATTTTACCAATTGATATTGGCGGCACGTTTACACATATTGTTGCAGATGCATCTCTATCTGAAACAGGCATAAAATTTAAATTATGGCTTTTGTCTATTGTTATTACTCAATCGCTCTCTTTTTAATAAGTCCAGCATTTCAAATACGGAGAAAAACTCACATTTGTAGCACTGGCAAGCTCATCAGTATCGCCAATTGGAGATGCCGATGGCAATGGAGATTTGTTCTCTTCTACCTGAAAGTAATTCATGAACGAGATTATTGAGATTAAATAAATTAAAAATTAAGCGATTTTGGGACGGTAATGGTTCATTATTGAAAACTTGTACAATTTTACCTCTTTTTCCATTTGTGATATTTCCTTGGAAGACATTTCCACATTGAGGTTGTCTTCGACGTTCTGAAAATACGGGTATGGTTTTGCATAAGGATTTATGTATACCATGCAATAACCATTGGATCTAGTTTATTTTACTACCGTACAAGTACTCCCGTAGTGTGTGTAACAGGTTAAGGTTAGGCCATAATTTTATTCCGATTTTCCTTATTTTAGTTCTATTACGATTTCGGGGGGTGTATCTGTTAGCCAAGGGATTATACCCCTGCCCATAGTAATCAGTCCCTTTACACAACTTGATGTAAAATAGGCGAACAAAATT
This sequence comes from Styela clava, assembly GCF_964204865.1. Classification (NCBI taxonomy): domain Eukaryota; kingdom Metazoa; phylum Chordata; class Ascidiacea; order Stolidobranchia; family Styelidae; genus Styela; species Styela clava. The sequence goes on from NC_135262.1 coordinate 5,581,169, forward strand.
AGTTACCTCCATATTGATACACACACTTCTGGAGCGCTACCGCACCTAATCCCATACTCATCCACGACCACTTGCCGTATGAATACCGTAGTTAGCTATATGTCAGCCTTCGTCTTACTACGGGATCAGTAATGAGTCCTAAACCCCAAGTCAAGTCATCTTCGTCTTCAGTCGAGTCAATCACTGAGGTAAATCGTGAATGACTTCAGCCTATTCTACATTATATGAATATGAATTGAAATATCGAGAACACTTTTTACTTCCGCTTTGCCAGTCAGCAAAGTATTGTTAGAATCTTCAATTGGAAATGGAGTTTCTATCGGAGCTTTGTCGTCAGCTACCTAGAGGTAAAATACGATGATGAGTGATAGAAACTTTGCCGGATAATTGCACGATTAAATGACTGGAACGTTGCACCAAGAATGTAAATGTTTCATAACAATGGTACTTGTGTAGTATGTGTACCAGGTTAGGGTTGAGCCATATTTTTTTCCGATATTCCTTAGTTTAGTTCTATTACGAGTTCGGGACTTTCTGTGTTAGCCAAGTGAGTATACCCCCTGCGCATAGGTTTCAGTTCTTCTACACAACTTAATGTGAAGTAGGCGAACAAAATTAGTTCCATATTGGTACACATACTTCTGGAGCGCCTTGGATAAATATATCATCATAGGTTACATACTGGGGTCTATACCAACTTTCTATAATCTATACGGTCTACATTTACCAGCAATAAAAGAATTTTAAACGTTGCGGTAAGTCTCAAAGTTTTTGCATTTTGGCTCGGACTATAGAAGAGGATTCATCGTTATTTAATACCTTGTTGTTGGGTAAAGAACGCGAGTTGCCATTGGAAGAAAATTCTGCTTCGTTGACTTCATTTTTCTTTCCCTGTGTGAAATTACAATCACAAGTATTATAAACTCAGCTATGCTTAAGTTATAGTGAAGAATAACCAGGTAATTCTCCTGTGTTTAATTTTGGAATTGTCGTATCATGAATATTCCTTACTTTTAGTCAATGAACGTCTGATCTTACTAATTTCCATTCGCAATATTGTTTCTATTGAGTTAAATGCTTTTAAAATTGCGCCTAACGCAACGTTCGTACGAATGTCTACTTATCGTGACCGTCAAACAAGAAACAAAAATTCAAAACACTGAATACCATTGTGTATTGTGGGCGCACTTTGCATATCGGTTCATCGTAAAAAGGATCGTATGCTCTTCTTTTAGTTATTGCATAAGTAACTTGATCATTTTCCGGTAGTTTTACCTCGGTCGTCTTAGATACCTGGAAAACATATTTTTAAAAATAAATAGCAATAATTTGAGCTAGAAAACTATCCCGCGAGGCTTGACAAAATAATCAAAACGGAAAAGCAAGTTACACTATTTTCAAATAAGAGTTGCATTTTATATGTTCACTCTAACATATTAACACATAATTTGTCACTCGGGATATGACTTCAAAAATAAAACGTTATTGGACACTCGAATGCGAACCATTTCAAACGCAGACTCTGCCTCAAATACTCGATTCGTGGTTTTAAGATTCTGCGACTTCTGACGTCAGGTTGAGAAAATTAACTTCGATCTCCAAAATAATTAAATTTTGACGACGAAAACTTTGGCAAAATACTGTGCACTTTTAAATTTTATTCACAAATGTTAGATTACCTTCGAACATTCGGTACTCCCGTAGTATGTGAATCAAGATGACGGAGACCGGAACGTAGTATGTGTATCAGGTTGGGGTTGGGCCATAATTTCAGGTACAAATACTACAGGAGTCACTTGGCTAGTCCTACTACGTTCCGATGCCTGCTATCTTGGTTCAGATACTACGGATGTACACATCATTTTGCTAAATTTTACAAATATTGACGGTGCCATTTCATAATGGGCATGTATGTATTTTCGTAACATAGAAACAGATTTAATATTGCATTTATGGTTTTTTCTTTTGTTACTAATCATTCTAACTCGAATTCTGAAAACAGAGAAAAAATCGTACGTTTGCATCGCTGGTAAGCTCAGTATTGAAAGCATCGCCAATTGGAGACGTAGCTTGTAAAGGAGATTTGTTCTCTGCTACCTGAAAGGAAAATATGATTGATTAGTTAAATACAGATTTGATGATAATCAGTTATTTAATAATCTATTATTAGATCAATATAGGATACAAGGGTAGTGTCGCGTTTAAGTAATATTATTTTATACGTTGCAGGCAATGATATACCAAAGTGTCAATCCCTGAAGCAAATTGGAATTACTGCGGACTGCGGCACCCAGTCTCATACTTTGTCGGCGTCATCCCCTCGTATAAATATGAATTGATATCGATTAAAACATCTTACATTTGCATTGCTTGTCGGCAGAGTACTTGCAGCTTCGATATTTCCAGGTACAGTTACCAAATGAGCACTTTCGTCAATTACCTACAAGTGAAATGTAGTCATGTGTGTTAGGAACCAAATATTACCGCGTGCGCAAATTCTGGCGGATTCGAATGTGACAATAGATTGATTCATAGAGTCGTTACATTATTATTTAAACCGATGTATTAATTTTCACGATTCTATGCTTCTATCCTACTTCTTAGCTTTAGCTTTTAGAAGTCACATTCACATAATTTGGCGATAAAAAAATAATAAAAATCACATTTTTAGAAGAAAAATATACTCACACCTACCTTCTCAACTTTTTGTTTGCCAACTGTATGATTGTTAGTCTGAGTTGATTTCTGATCAAGTTTCTGAAAAAAAAAGGTTCAACATGCATTTCAATATATGAGGTTTGATTGTCAACCAGGTTGTGTGTTTTATACAGGGCTCTTTACTTAAAGTCAACAAATTCAAATTTGTTTAAAATGTGATTCAATGTTTTTAACTACGTGCAAGATATTAAGTTCGTCGCAAGATATAAAATACGACTCCGATGAGTTTGAAAAAATTGTGACTTCAGTGTCTCATATTCAAAACAATATTTGATTGACATTATATCAAAATTTATTTTTCGATACCTTGGGTTTGACGTCATCTGCTTTCCCCATTGTCTGCAAAAAAATGTTATGACATGCTTCATTACACTCTCCGAGCAACGCCCTAGATAAGCTGCCACCGATATGTGATAAGATTGTAAAACTGAATGAGCATGGTTTCTGCTACGAAAAATGCCAAGTCACATATCTTCGTAATAATGCAAAGTCAGATTAATAAAAGACTCTTGGGTTGATCCTGAAATCGTATTAGAACGTCCCAATGAAAGTGGCAATATTACGAAGTGAAATTAATTGTATTGTGTCTCTTTTTCAACGAGTATGAAAGTAACCTACAGCAACCATATTTTACCGTTTAGCATTTTACTAAATTCTGTAGCTTCTGTAGGTAGGTGTAGATGACTCGGCCGTTAGCAAGATTTTAGTATGATTCATACATAATGTGATCAAAACCTCATTCAACTCATACACTGTTGTCAGACATAGAACGTAGAACAATGTCGAAAAGATATTATATCTAACATACAGTACTTACCCATATTTTTGAAGATGCTACAAATTGTTCCAATCTTTTAGCTGTGTTGATGAGTGAATGTAATTGTTGTTCTGTTTCCGCCATGTTGTCAATTTTGAAGTTGCTCAACGAGTCTCCAGATTGAGAAACTGCAGTATTTTAACGCAAATTAAGACAATTATCTTATATATTAAATAAACTTGCCTCCTGAGTCTACATATAATATCGCATATATAAAAAAAGATTTAGGATTTCATCTTACCTTTATTGCAAATATTTTCAGACGATGTTGTTCTTCCCAACAAGGCAGAATCTTCATTTATGTTCAAATTCATTTGAGACTGTTTTTCGTTTACAAAATCCAAACTTTTTTCGAACCATAATTTTGCCGAAGCAATTGATTCCAAATCACGAATCAATGATTTCTTCTGATCATCTAATTGTTCCATGAATTTTATCTGCAAAATTAGAAATAAATGAGATAAATAATTCACTTTCCAAATGAAATTTTTATTGTTGTTTTAAACCAATGCCCTGAACAAGGCTATATAACCAAGCAGCAGGTTGAAGTATAGATCTATAGAGTTAAGAATGATTACAATAATGGTGATTAGAATCGTCATAACCGAGAAACAACCAAGGCTGTGGAATCAGGGAAAATTAACGCCTCCTAGTTAAAGAAATTTATACTCCGATTTCGGAATTCTTGTTCAGCTGTGGACACCAGAGGAAATCAAATTTTGATTACAAATCTTGGCATATGAAAGCCTTCTTTGATACTGTTAGCAACGCTTTGTCAACGTAAATTTTTTTTTCGAGTATCTGTAAAAAACTTTGACTTCTATTACCGCTATGAAAACATTCCAAACTCCGACTACATGTCACCAAAATAAACCTTTGCATTTTCGTAGTTTTCAGTCATAAATGCTAATAGAATAAAACTAGTCTTTCTTAGCACTTTTAACAGAATAAATATTTCTCAGGTTATTAGTGGTCTGTTTAGGCAACAATTTCATGAATTTAGTATCTTCCGACGTACCATGTTGTCGTCTATTTTTTTGCTCATTCCTTGACAAGGAACGTTTCTTCCCATATTGACAGACTCGTCCCCAGACGACGGCAATATTCTAGTCAATACAGGTGGAAGAGACATTGATGTCGCATCATGATCTTGATCTTTTGAACTTTTCGAATCTGAAAGTTCTTTGACAACTTTGTCTTTGGTAAAACTTCTCTTTTGCGAATCAGCGTTAGAATGAAGTTTTGAAATTTCTCCGTCTCCTCCACTGGCGAAGTCCCTGGCGAAATATTAAGAAATTTTTGATATATTTTTTGTACAAACAATAAATATATATATATATATATATAGCATTTAGGATGAAATTGCATACGATCGATTACTCACTAATTATATATGAAAAAAATTATCAAACTCAAAATGATATTTTTGCGTGGAATTTGTAGAATAGCGTATATATATTATATATTTTTTCTTGCTTTGAATGAGTGAAGGATACTTGCAGCTCAATCATTTTTGCAAATATCTTTAGAAAAGGAAGTCAAGTAATGAGCACGCACAGGGTTATTTGGAAGCAAATATAGATGGATTTAGAAAATAAGAAATACAATTTTGTCGAAATTCTATCTAAATATGGAAATGTCAGAAAAGATACGTAATGTCTCTGATTCAAAGAATCTTTTTTAACCTTGGCGATTTAGTGCCAGGAATTCCAAGAGGTGGGAGCGTATTTCCACGTTTTCCGTCATTGTATCGCTCATGATCAATATAAGAAAGTGTTTCTTTATCATCAATTGTACTAATCTTGTCAGATGACTTTTTCGAGTGCTGTTGGTCACCCAAATTCGATTTATTTCTGCAAATAATAACTTTTATTTATTCTCTTCTATGAACCCATTTATTGCTAATGTGGTAAATATAACAAAATACCTAGAACTACCGATCGTGATTTCGAAGAATAATACGAACAATGCTGGGTTAAAGTTTTTACCATAAGGGTATCGAGTCGCGTCCGATATTGAAAAAGCCAGTCTGGGTCAGTCTTACTGGCGGTTATTTGATGAGGCCCCCGTGCCATTCCGTTTAGATAAGCGGGGCTCGAGGCTATCCAACACCGAATAAGAACCTAAGGCTTTGTATTATGGTATTTTCACTTTCGGGATCCCATTGATATGTTCTGAAATAAACTTCCCCCTTTATTCACGAGCTAACCAAGCAACCAAGCAGTAAGGTTTAAGTTACCCGTTTCCAGAATAAAGCTTCTCGGCCATTTCAGATCCGATATCGTCCTGATTTGCAGACTGTGAAGAAGTCTTTGAAGAAATCTATCAACGTTATTTAAGAATGAAGAATAAACAGAAAGTAGAATAAGAAACCCCGTGGCAGTAATAAGATGAAACAAGTGATATGGACTGAATTTAGCCACAGAAATCCTAAAATGTCAATATTATTTCAAATAATTCAATATAACGTTTTTACCTTTCCATCACTATGAATTTCTCTGGAGATTTCCTCGTCACCGCCGTTTCCAGTCGAAGTTTTACAGCAGCGAGCGAATGTCTAGCAAAAGAAATGGTCTTTTTGTTAGTTTTTCCTTACCGCTAAAAAAGCTGTATACAAGAAGTCACTTAGGTAGAAGAATAACGTATTCAGGAAACAAAAATCCTTACAACTTCTTGTATCCTGGATTAGATTACGGGTCTGAGTTTAATAGCCAGCTCAAGGCTCAAATCCCAAATCTCATACCAGCGGTGTCAATAGTAATTAGATAACCATACGAGGCAAATGTAATCAAGTTATTTAAAAAAGATGTTTACAAACGTCTCACCAAGATTTTGATCGTCTTCCTTACTCCCCGACCAAACCATGATGCAAACGCATATACGCATTGTACTGCAGTCAAATAAGATGAAGCCTCATCTTGTTCCTGGAAATAAGAGATCAAGATTTAGTCCAGAAATAAATATCCTGCCTTCATTTTTAGATACATACACGAACTCATAGAGGCTGGGAACTGCTGGGGTTTAACATGATTACCGGTTCGATATAGTTTCTTTCAACATAGGTGAGGCGATGTATGCCAGGGTCGTCCAACCTTTTTGGCCGACGGCCACATGAAATTTACTAATAAGTGGCCACTTATCATTGTAGTTTTGTTTTAGTCTTGATACACTGACTACAGGTAAATAAAAAAACAATAAAACTGTTGTTTCCCAACCATTGATGGGGCGCTATCAGTGGTTATTCCCAAAAGTTTTGCAAAAAACAAGCCAAGACGCTTGATCATTTTCATCACAGCTCTCAACATATCAATGCCCATAGTCGTGCCCCTAATTGGGACAATGGCTGCGAACTCTTCGGTAATTTCAAAATCATCATTAATTAACTCCACGCATAAAGAGCAGCAGACTTAATGCCAGTATTTTCGTCAAGCGTCAAGGAATACGATGAAAACTTTCCTGCTTTTGCAATTGAAGCTTCTGCTATAGAATTCCCAAGCTCTTCAACCCGACGAGAATCGTCTGTCTTGACAGGCTTATATTTGCAAACGCCTCTTATGGCCCGCGGGCGACTGGTTGGACGACCCTGATGTATGCCAAATTAACTAGTGGACAGGAATCTCCGATTTTATTATTATCTGTGATGCTTACATAAGCATCGCTATTTTCGAGTATGGCCCATGAGGCCATGATAGACTCTAAGTCTGATTGAAAAAAAACGCTCCGTACACCTCCGTCGCAAATGTACTTAAATCGATTCAGACAGGCGATGTATCGCGATTTACAGAGCCGGTCATAACTATTGCGGCACCCTATGGGAAAGGAATTGCGAGTGTAGGGATATATAGCAAACATGCCGACATATTACAACGCTATTTCCGTTTGGTGCATATGCTGCACTGAATTTTTAAAACTATAATTAACCCCTATACATATGAAAGAGAAAGCGAGACTTTTTCGAAAATGCCCTAGATTAGATCATACCAGAAAGACGAAATCATTTATATTTCACTTATTACCTACGTCCTACGCAATAGTTAACCCTTCTTCCGTTGACCATTAGAAACTATTTTGAACATGGCCATGTTAATTAAGGGTTACTAAAAAGTTTTCCTCTTCCATCTGTTTTTTGTAATATATCGAAGTGTTATTTAGATATATGAAGTGCATGCTGTCTTTGTGCATAACTCAATGGCTTGAGGTCGGAAGGATCAAACTGTTATTAGAATTAAATTCCGGTGTAGAACTCTCTCGACCCCTTATCAACCCACTGCAATGTTACCATCTCATATTGGTACTTATAGTAACCTGTATGAATAAGATTAAATATCGGTCTTAAATATTGAACTATTTAAAATAAATTTATATTAAAAATATTCAACGGATTTTTGAAATTGGCTCCACGGGGCCTGATCATAACTTAATCAACACTTTATTAGAATTTATGGCGATAAATTCCAATGATATCTCAACAAGTCACTCACTTGGTGAGGCAATTTCCGAAATTTTCTGCCTCGTCGCTTGCGGCCACATGATACCCTGTGTCCCTCGCCGTCATGGTCCGTCGTGAAACCGACTTTATTTCGCCTAATAGGCATCTTTGATAGTCAAATCAGCGCATATAGAACAAGTCTTAATACGCTAAACTCAAATGATATTTCGCGCAAAATGGTATTTAATTCAGTAAAACATCTTCTTTGTTGCGTCATAAAAGCTCAAAATGTAATTGACCCCGAGCAGCAAAGATAAATCTCGTTTATATTCGTGAAATGTATGTAAATTTTTAAATAACGTCACGTCGTTCGTCACTCATGACGTCATTAAACAATTAGGATTTTTATTCTATATTTTAAACCGATTTGTAAGCGGTATTACTTTCGGTGCGTGGCCGACCTAACCCCCATTAATTGCATTATCTATTATGGATCATCGTTGAAGACGCCTATTCTATCCAAATATGCGCTTTGATCACACTTATAATGAAGAGTTTGTTTTCTTTTCTTGACTTCTAGTTAGTATATTCGATGATTTGCCGGGATCGAATTCACTATGATTATTTTTTCCGTGATTAGTCATGCGTGGGAATAGCTGACTGATAATTCAGAAATTTTGCGACAGCAGTTGTTAGTTGTTTTGTTGTTGTTGGGGCGGTGGGGTCTGCCAGTCGTTGAGCTGGTGAAGATGATCCTTTTGGTGCGTCCGTGACGTTTTGATGCGAGGGTATGGTTATTGGAGATAGCCCGGATTTTTAGTACGATGTAAGAATGACTATACTGGATTGATTTTAAAAATTCAGTGATGGCATAGATACCCGCACAATTTTCTCACTTTCAGACTTTCCGTACTGACTCAGGCGTAATTTCTGGAAAAGTAAATGTTTTGTAAAAAGGATTGTGTTTGTTCATTTCATTTTGCGCCATAAAAGTCTGAAAGTACCACACACACCGGTTAGTCTGTTAGTATTTGAGCATATCCTTAGGTCTTGAGATTTTACGGTACATGTTTTACAATCTTTTTTTTTTTTATTTGAGTTGCTTGAAAAAGGTTCAGAACCACTGGTCGGGTCTCGTGTAGTTTCTTACCTAACATACTTTCAGTGGGCGTAGCATCACAATTTTTCGACATGTCAATCCTAACCCCCACCAGACTATGCCATCCAAAAATTACATCACTACAACATCACAATCACGTCATAGAGCTTGTTAAATATACGTACTATCGCCCGAAATGGCATCGGCGCCGACGATAAAGAACTTACTAACGTCAGCGATCTCTCTTATATTGGAATCGTCGCGATGTAAAAACGAGAGAAATAGCCGCTCGATTTCGGGTGCGCAGACGTGCGCGTCTTGGATGACAGTTCGTATAGTTTGAAGGTCTCTATTACGTCACTGTGACGTCCTATGGACGTAATATTTGGATGGCGTAATCAGGTGGGGGTTAGGATTGACACATGAAAAAATTGTTGTACTACGCCCGCTAGAAGTATGTTAGGTAGGAAACTACATGACACCCCACTGGTCTATGTCTTAATAAAAATAAAATAATAGAAATAACGAATAGTTCCTATTTAATTTAATACTGAACTAGGTATTTCAAAATAACCACACTGTTAGGAATTAGGATATTATTTTAAAGTATTTCTGTATTTGGTTGGCTGACTGTCGGACTGTATATGGTATTGTGATATTCCAGTATTTAAAAGATACCCCTGATTTGCAGAATTTGAGCATTTTATATTGATGAAATTTGTTTAAAAACATTCAAATTCTTTGATTTTCATAAAACTTTAGATTTATAATATTATGGCTCTTTATTTTGACCGGGCATTAAACACACCTTCTGGAAATGTAACTGTTCATTCGGCTTGGCAGAAAGTATCAGGTCATTTTGCAGTATGTTCTGCATCTCCTGGGGCCGGTGCTGGCTTCGTGGATATATTCAATGCAGAGGTGAGAGTTTTTGATGCCTATCTTTGAGACAATATATATCAATGTATAGCATAATTTTAATCTTTTCAAATTTTCACATTTTTTTTACCCAGGTTCATAATCCAAAATGGAATTGATATGTGCATTTCCAATCTTGATATTCTTGTATATTTTGATAACGAGGGATGCGATCAACTTCGTCCCTCAGGTTAAAAAAAATTTGGCTCAGACATAAAATATTCTAACTCTCAACTCTTTTTTAGAAAAAATAGAAAATCCAATTCTGATATCAAAAACTCTGGTTATGCAAGCTGTTAATAGACTGATAAGAAAAGGAAACTGGCTCCAATTTTGGTGAAACATACTAAAGCCAGTCTCCAGGCTCTGAATCCATATCTCTGACGGTAACTTTGACTGAGTCTGGACTTCATTATATATTAACTGAATCCATCTCCTTTTAACCATATATTCCACAATATATTGAGATATATTGTTTCAAAATCCACCCTACCCAAATATAAAAAGTTTTTATTTCAATATTTTGTTCAAATTATAGGGAGAAAAGAAAACATCAAAAGAGCACGCAATTCAAAGATCGTGTCAACCAACTATATGTTCCTGGCATCCAATTAAAAATATACTTGCAGTTGGTTGGGAAAATGGTAATATTATTCATATTTTTATATCCTTTCTTAAAATAACTTAATATATTTGTATAAAACAGTGAAGAAAAAGTGCTGGCAGTCGAAGTCATTTTTAAATCATCATATCGATGGAGATAAAACTGTTAAATATTCAAAAATGTAGATGCTGAGAAAGTATTTTTGACCAAATTTTTGATGATAAAAACATTGATTTTTGCAATCATCAGGTGAACTTGTGATTTATAATGGACACAATGATGAGACGCATGAAGTACCTACACTGCATACTCAAGCTATCACTTCAATATGCTGGTCAACTAATGGTTCAAGACTGGCATCTGGTGACAAGGTAGCTTGACAATATATAAAGAGTTGTGTATATTACTGAATGTAATAGTTGATTTTTTCTTCAAAAACAACAAGTTGTTTTTATTTCTTATAATATACCAATAATAATTTGTTTTCTTATAGTACGACACATATAAGAAAATATTACTAAACTTAAAATATATGTGTTCAAAAATTCATATATTTTCTTATTAAGTTACTTGAAAACATGAGAGGTATAATGTTCAACATTGTGGAAATTTGGGAAATTGCTTTATTACTTCCTTTATTGGCTTGTTGGTTGAAAGCAGTAATAAGAAATTGGTCAATTGATTTCCCTCTTCAGTCCATCTTTCAATTTGATCATTTAATGTAGACTTTTCACAGCATCTATTTTGTATTGTATAATTCAGAATCTTTGGAATTACATTAGTCATATTCTTAGGCAAAACTGTTAAATTGAGTTGCATTTTAGTGACAAGATTATATGTATGTAATGTGCCAATATGTATATCCCTATCACATATTGAATTTTATCGTATTATCGATTTAAGTTCAAAGTCTGTTGATAGTAATGATTGAAAATTGAAAAACTCTCCTACAGGCGAAATTCCAGTCAAAACGGTGCTAGCAAATGATGGGACAATGTTGCTTGCATACTTTCTTCATTGTCATCGATCTTTTATAATATTGTACTTGCAAAAAAAAGTTAGTACCGTAGGTATGTGTATATTCAATTTTAGGTTGGTGTAGCAGCTGTGTGGCGAGCTGATGATCGTGGAAGAATTCAACACAATCCTGTTTGTAGGTTTGAAATTGGAGCTGAAGTCACTCAATGTATAACACCAACATCATCTAGCAATGAAAACATCATGAGGTGGACAGTGGGATTGAATTTTGTTATTTTACAGTTTGCCTAAATACTGCAGTAGTTTCATTTCTAATTTTAAAGATATTTGGATTAATTCAATGCTTTTTTAAACCATGAGTAGTAATTTTCACGCTATAGTAGCACCAAGTGAAGTAAAATGATATAATGTTATCTTGTGGGACAATAGTATACTAAATTTTTTAGTTGGAAAGTGGTAGAAATTGTCCGGTGTTCGATCGGAGATATTGGTGTGGTATAAAAAGGATACTCGATTTGAACCTACCGGTACTTAGTTAAACGAGTATTCAACCCAAGTCTTCCACATCACCCAATATGAAAGACATGCCGAACTGGGAAGTTCTGCCCATTTTACACCTCTTGTAACTTATAGGTCCAAGTGGCTACTGATATAGTACTTTGTTTTGAGTAAAATTGTGAATTATTTCATCTGTTATTTTTGTATTCTTATAAAATACTACTGGAATACTGACAAAAGTCATGAGGTATGGTAGCTAAATGCTCCCCTATATTCATATACTTCATTGAATGAGATATCAATCATACAAACTATTGTATTATCTATTTTAATAGCAAAATTGCAAGTCTTGCTCGTGCGGCTGTAAGTGGTGATGAGAAAGCACTCGACCTTTTTGCAACTTTGGATACGAAGAAAGGTTCAAAACTACAAATGCCAAGTGTTGCCGACGGACTTTCTTTTTACTTTGGAGCAAAAAATGGTGAATATTGAATACATTTTTAGCAAATTTTCAATACAGGATATCTATTATTGAGTCGAGTAACTTATATATATACTCGTTATATAGATTGTAGGCCTCTATAGATAATGAAGTAAAAAATTGGAATAAACAACGATTAAAATAAAACAAATCGCCTGTCACAAAACTAAAATTTTGTCCAGGTGAAATTTTTTATATCGACGGGAAAGGACATGAACACCAATGCATGAAAATGGAAAATTCTGTTCATAAACTCATGTATTTCAGTGCAAAAGAAGCACTCGTCTCTATTTCATCAGACCTACAGGTAGGAATATCTTACGAGTCTAATAATCAAAAAGTAAAAAATTTAGCAGTAAAGAAAAGAAAAATCTTATTTTATTTGAGAATTTGAAATGATAGAAATGCTTTTTTCGACAAATAAGTTCTAATTAGGTGCTGATTTATCCATGTTTCTTGCAAAATACCACCAATTAAACGGTGAAAGATTTAGAATTGTTAGGACGTTGATATAAACTGTTTGATCTATGTTTAAGATGATGGAATGATTATTCCTCATATAATATATCTAATTTGGAAAGATCAATTAAGTAAGTACTAAAGCCGAACCATACACATTGGCTATTTGTGCGGAAGTTGTCTGCTTTATTTCAATTTTAAATCGTTCAGTCGCTCAGGAGAGTATTGAAAGCCTTCAATGGAGAAATTGTCCTTTTATGACGTGAAGCCTGATTTGACCATTTAAAGTGTGAAAACTGGCTTTCTACTTTATTATTTATGAAAATATAAATTTTTAGGTTGTTTTGAGTCGAGTTCATGGTGATGGCAAAACGGAAGAATTATATCGAGCAAAACTTAGTGGTCAAGGAAATAAATCAGACATGACTTGGGCAAGTGAAGGACTACTCGCTTCTGCTACTTCGGACCATTCATTGAGGTAATAAAAGGGCAATGCTTAAATATATGGACACGAAAGTTCAAAGATTAAAGCCTATGTGACTTACACTGAAACCTGTTATCTCATCATTCCAAAACTTAAAATCAATAATTCAATCTCAAATCAAGTCCCACAGTCGCAACAATTCACATTAGTATGGTAAACCGTACAATCATCAAGTTTGCTTTTCTGAAAAGAGTGGTGGAGGTGGTTAAGCTTGAGTCAATAAGAAGTGTGCACGATGGAATAGAAAGTGTTCCTCTTCAATTACAATAAAATAGCTTACATTTTGAAGGAATGTTGTGTCCCATAAAACTTGAGGAAATTTGGAAAAAATAAAAATAATACCCTTTCGGAGACATCTCTGGATACTGTGAAACTGAATTCATGACTTGTGAAAAAAAAAAAAATTCGATAGAAAGTCTAATATTATACCCAAAATTTTAATATGTTATCCTAATTATTCTTATTAATTATATCAGAAACTAATCTCAGTCATGTGATCCAACCAGATTCAATCATGTTAATTTCTTCAACTTTCTTCTGCACCTTATTCGTCTGAAATAGTGAAATACTATTATAATATTTTTCAGAATGTGGAATTTAAACTCCGATGATAATTATACTTTATCGTTGGATACTGCCCTTGGTTTTGACTCTGACGAACGTATTACTTCTGTGGCATATTCTGATCAAAAACGTAAGTTTTGAATTTAAATCATTTTTTGACAGCACAGAATTTTAAGCAAAGCTGTAGAGCAGTGGTTCTCAAACAGACAGTTATTTTTTTGGGGGGGGGGAGCGTGAAGATAATTAATAATAAAAATATTTGTTAGATTTGATCTTGCCCGTCGTTTTTTGGATATTTGCGTTCCATCCACATATTTTCAACGTATTTTTGAATGAAACATACTTTCGCCTTACTATCTGTTATTTGTAGCCTGTTTTCAGCTAGTTATTGTTGAGGCAGGTGCGAGACTTGACAAATTCTAATTATGAGTCACTGCCTAAAATGTTTGGGAACGACTGCTGTAAAGTCAGAGTTTGGTGTTTTGTCTTATTCTCAACCCTTGCCAGAGTCCAGAATTCCGAAGGCAAAATTTCAGACTTTCAACTAAAACTGAAAGAAATTTAAATTGCATTCGTAACAGTTTATTTAATAAGGCTTGCATACATCATAAGTTCTTATTATTTTTATTCAAGGATTCGGAACTGAGAGTTTGAGTGGTAAAACTAATATCAAATATATCCAATTTGATAGGAAAAATTTGACCAAAGCGATATTTTATTCATACGTTTCAGGTATTCTGGCAGCTAGTACCAACAAATGTAAAATAGCAATGTGGAATTTTTCTCCAATGTTTGATTCCAAAACAATACAGGATGCAGAAAGTCAATGGCTTCTACAGCAAGCTACAACAATTGAAACAGAAGCATTACATATTGAGGTATTATTGTTGAATTTTGTTATTTTATAGGATTAGGTATTTTATTTTTATCTGACATTATAATTTTCTAATGCTGCAAAGATATTGATAAATAAATTTTACTTGTTTCATAATCTTCTGTAAAAACGAAATTCAGTCATGTTTGATTTTTAAGAGTAGTCATGTCTGTTATATTGTATCACGACCTTTTTCGAGCAATGAAATCATTTTTAAGTTGAATCAATAGTTTTTCAGTTTTTGAAACATTATAAATACAAATTTCTTTATTATGTACGATGTATCAGAAATCAGTTCTGTGGACGTAATTCAGGCGAAAAAATTTTGACTCTGACATCAATTTGATAGAAATTTTGATTTCTGGCTTAAAACTCTGGAAAAAAGTCACATTTTCTTCACTGAAACTTTGGTGTATGTAAGCTACAATTACAAACACTTAGCATTAATCAAATCCGCTTTTTTTGAGTTTTTTTATAAGAAAATTTATCTTTGATTATCACCATTAAAGGTTTTAAATTCCAACTCCCAGGAATTCAAAACCCCTACTTTAATGAAAACAAACAAAACTCAGACGAGTCCACAACCCTGGTAAAAACTGTAAATTGATAATTTCTCATTTGCAGTGGTGCAACAGGAAAGCAGTGTTAGCTGTGAACCATGACAGCGGAGTTACTTTCTTGACAGAGCAAAGATTAAATTGGGCGATATCGAATCGGATTCTTGCTGTTCAAACTGCACCAAAACAAGCTTTTGTTGAAATAAGCCCAGAGCAATCTACACAGTCTATGGGTAATAACTCGATTTTTTTTCTGTGAGACACAAAGTTTGTTATTATTGTTGGAATCGTTTCTTTTGTAAAAAATCACTTTTCTCGCAACTAATGGGCAAAACGATTTAAAAGTATCAAAATTTATGAATGGTTGAATTGGTAAAAGACATACCGTAATATGCTCGTTTTACCGCCCGATCTTGATTAAGGGCCCTTTTGAAAAGCCGCCCGTATGAACAGAACATAAAAATAAATAAGGGCCGGTGCTTGAATACCCGCCCGATGTAAAAGCTGATTTTTCAGTGGTAGAGAACGATAGGAAATAAGAAGCACTTTTGTCACAACGCTGTTGAATTTCAAGCACCGGTAGATAACACTCACGCCTTAGGCGTCCAAGTACATAACAGATATCATTGATTACGTAACACCATGGTTCTCAAACTGGGCATCGCAACGCCCAAGTGCGTTGTTTCAATATTGATAGGGCGTCGCAAAACTTTTCTTCTTTTGCGGATTTGTACATGCGGTGCGCAGAAAAAGTCAAAATTTTTGTTATTCTCGTTAGAATCATACTTGAGAACTGGAAATACCAATATAATAATTATTGTAACAATCGAAAATAACAAGCGCCCGCGCTTGAATAAGGGCCGGTTTGAATAAGAGCCCGGTTAGAGTTGGTTGAAAAAAATATGGGCCCGGGTTATCAAACAAGCAAATACGGTATATCTTTAAGTTGTATGGTGCTCAATATTTCTGTAAAAAAATTGTATTTTTGTGTATATTGGCTGCGGTTGACGTATTGTCAGACGAGTCACTTCAGCAAACCCAACACTCACCTGAAGCATTTCAAGCAATTGATGAAAATTTTGGGGAAGCTTTTAAATTTTGTGTAGATCACGCATGATACTACTTTACTGTGGTTAGTCATTTGACCTCCATAGCCATATATTTGAGCATTGCAAATTATACCCTATTCCCATCCTTTCACATTGGAACCTGGAACATGAACGTGCCATATACTGACCATTGTACATCTCGTCGTAGTTCGTACCTCTTTGTCCTCTGTATTGTACAAGAGTTTTATTTGTATATTTCATGTCTGTTGTCATACTATAACACAGCAGTCCTGAACTGCAGTTATACTTGTTGGGGTGCATGTCGCACCGTGTCTTAGGCCAGTAAGGTCTTGAACATGTATCCCATCTCTGTTATATTGTTTAAATATTATTCAGATACTGTTACATTTTTGAGGCAAATAAACATACATACATTGCTCTGTTGTGAGCATTTTAATTATTCAGCATGAAAAAGAAGACTGAAGATGTCTAGCTCGTTTTCTAGTATATTTACCTTCTGTTATATATTTGTCAGGTGTTCCAACATTGTCTCCAACTCGTTCAATGGATCAATGGAAGAGCCCGACCCATTCTCAAAAACCTGTTCAAACCGAACTTAACACAGAAATATTTTTTACTGGTATTGCTGTCAGCAAAGTAAGTTTGAAAACGTGGGATGGGTCGTGGCCCGTGGGACAGTTTATGTTAAAATATTAGAATGTTGATATATTACATGATTATTGAGTGAGCCAAACAAGGCATATGGACAATAAGTTGGAATTAACGGTATTCCTGTAGTGCGTGTACCAGGTTAGGGTTAGGCCATAATTTTATTCCGATTTTCCTTATTTTTAATCTATTATTTCCGGAACTGTCTGTGTTAGCCAAGTGAATATACCCCCTGTCCATAGATTTCAGTCCCTTTACACAACTTGATGTAAAGTAGGCGAACAAAATTAGTTATCTTCATATTGGTACACACACTTCTGGAGCGCAAATTTACCAAGTTTGCGTTGCTGTAAACTGATTCCCCCACACCCAATACCCCACCCAAGGGGTAATAAATTGAATATCAGTAATTAATCGGGAAGGTCCAGACATTTTAAAGTCATGCAGCGATCAAAATAGGGGAAGATGCAGAAAGAATATGTCATATGATTAAACTATTTTCAGCCCTGGCCTCATTATTCATAATTGGTGAACTTCAGGTAAATCGTCACAGGGAATTCTTTCATATGTTTCATAGATTGAATATTACGCCACAGAAAAAGTATGCTGAAAAAGTTCTTTTAATGAACGTGTAGTCACGACGACCGTTTCAGAAGCCGCTATATCAGATCATGATCTCGAAATTCCCATTTTTGAAAATCCTGGCTGCGACCACAGTTATATGTATTTTTGTGATTTCGGTTATAACCACAATTTTTACAATTGAAATCTTTTATAAATTTAGGATGCTTTGGCTGTTTGGAATGGGAGTCAAGTTGTTGTGTATGATGTTGTCAACAATACATTGATACTAGCAGGTAACTATTTCGATATTTAGGAAATCGGTAATTAAGAGTCTCATAATAGAGAGTTTGATTCGATTTCTTTGGTTATATTTGTCTCAAACAAGTCTATAAGCAAGCTGCGCTCCAACACACAGTTTAATAACTGAGATAGGCAAACTACGGCCCAGGGGCCAAATTCAGCCTGTTGGATGATTTAATCAGGCCTGCCTGATGTTGCCACAACCAAACTAAAACCAAATGTTTTAGCTAAAAAATAGCTCAAGGAATCTGTTGAGATTGCAATTAAAGTTAGTACTGGCATGGGGCTTATTGTTTTCCAATTTTGTCTTTGTAACACTATAAATATTGTTTATAAAATGTAACTATTTATGTCAGGCTTACATGGCCCGCCAGTTTAGAATAGGGAATTTTTTGGCCCTTCGTCCAAAAACCCTGCCCACCCCTAGTTTATACTATTGCAGTTTCACGAGTCATAAGTTTGAACTGAAGTCGGTAATCTGCAATACAACTAATAATACCCAATGTGCGAAATTACATTTTTAATGTGATTGCTTTACTAAAAAGTTGTTTTTACTTGTCATTTGATGTTATTTGTAGAATCGCCCGTTTACTTATATAAATGTAATATTAGTGAATGCCCATAGCCAAACTTACTCCCATAACCGACCAACAGAACTCGTGAGAGAATATGGTCATATCATCGTCACAGATGATTAGTCATGATCAGTCATCTGTAACTGCTGACATCTTTGATAATGCTCAAAACATCTTGCAAAACACTTGTTGCCAGAAATACAATAAGAATGCAACATCATTTGCGTCAATCTTACAAATTACAATTCTTTTTATTCCAGGGAATTTTTTTATTGAATCTACTGTCAATGCTCTTCACGATCAAAGTTTCTTCACTGTTGAATCTGGTAATAACAAGGAAAATAATAAAGTGCAAGTCAGAAATTTTAAGGTTGGTATTGTATTGATGGAATAGTTAGAATGCTTTAGAAAGGTCATTTTGTTGTAAAATAAATTGTGGACTTCAAACTTTGTCTTTTTTAGATAGGTCTTCAGCAAACATTTTGAGTATTCAAGCCTTCTTTAATAATCACTTTCAGAAGACTAAGCAAACTTAATTCCTTTTTTTATCATCATTGAAAGTCTGAAATTCAGACTCAAAATTGAGAATTTCAACTTCTGGACTTTGGGGTGTTCGAAAATAATGTTCTGACAGCCCTGTGATATACATCCATAAATATCTATGTATTTGAATAATATGAATGAATATCATCTTTTTTATAAACCAGGGCACAGTCAAACAAGTTCTTCAATTTCAAGACAAAGAAGGTGAAGTCGTTCATCTTGATGTCTGCGGAAATTTCTTGGTTGCTGCAACAAATCAAGGAGTTCTGAGAATTTATGATTTGAGTCGAAGGTCAGAATTTTTTATTTTTATATTTCGAGAGTAAGTGAAAAAGACAAATGTTGATATTTTGAAAACATTAGTATTTAGAAATATTACAAAGAAGCGATTGCTCTTCAAGCTGGTATCTAATCAAAATTTGAATCTGTATTCACCAAAGTATTCCAAGAAAAAGTTTGAAAATTAGAAATTATCCTTTTTCGTCATTTTCTCAAGTTTTGCCTTTCTTTTAATTGTTAATCAGTAGAAATTCGATTTTGGAATATGCCATTTTTAGTTCTTGTGACATTGAAGCATATTATATTTTTGTATTCAGGGATGCAAAACCACACTGTAACTCTAAAAACATGGCAGAACTCATTCCATACTTTGGTTTGTTCAAAAGCATCAAATGCAATAGTGCAGGAACCAGGGTTGCAATGGTTATCAAGCAGGTAAACAATTTAGGATGTATACTGTTGTCTTGTCTCTTTTCAACTTTCATTTAAATTTTCAATCTGTCACTTTTAATTACTTTTATGCTTTTATTCTTCTTTTTCTCTCTTATTCTTCTTTTATATTTGAATTGTCTTTTCATTCTCTCACTTCTGGATTAATTTTAGTTCCCTCTTTTATGATATCTTTTTATTCTCTCGACTCCCACTCCTAAAATCTGTTTTATTCTCTCACACTTATAAATTTCTGTGTCATCCTGTCACTTTTGATTCCTTTTCATTGTTTCACACAAGAATCACCTTTCATCTCTTACTTATAACTGCTTTTCATGTCTCACCTTGAAGTTAGTTTTCAATTTTATACTTTTAATACCTATTTTATCTGCTTTTGAAGTACTCTTCTTTCCTTCACTTATAAATACTTTTCCTTTTTCCATTATTAATTTCTTTCTATTCTCTCACATTTGAATTACATTTCTATTCTCTCACTTTTAAATCTTTTTATTCTCTCACATTTAAACCATATCTCATTCTCTCACTTTTGTAACTTGTTTATATTACTTTGCCAGGATAATCAAGTCACCAGTCCTAAATTATACATTTACAATGTTGAAAAAGATCGAGTTGATTTGTTTGATTTTGCATCCGGAAAAAGTGGAGATGGAGATCTGATGAGATCAACAGAGGCAGAAGAGTAGGTTTTGTTGCACAGTTTGCTGTAATTGTTATTATCTTTTGCTTCAGGATGCGAGACAATATCACATCTTGACTGTGGACTAGTTAGTGTTGGTGTTTATGTGATTATAGTTGTTGTTGAGAAACATCACTTTGATCCGCAGCTAATGAACCAATTGTTTCAGATTTTCAGAACTTGAAAGATGGAAGTAATTTAAGATTTCTAATTAATATGGCGTTTTTCAAAATCGTGATAGTGTAGAAATAAAATTTAATTTAAATAAAATAGCTCAAATTTGGTTATGATAATTTATTTCCATTTTCAAATCCTTAATTAATGTAATATCTGTTTGATTCATAGACTCAGCCAGTCAATATTCTAATTTTAATTAACTTCGTTTTCCACTTATTTATTTCACAAATTTCATCACAGAAACAGAATACAAAATGCATTAGATGTGGCAGGAAGATATCCATTGTCTATCCACTGGGACACAGAAGAACCATGTTTGTTAGTTTGTGAAGCACAACTCTCAGATAATGCAAGAAGAACACCGGTACAAGCTGTTACGTCAAGCTCATCGATTGGAAGTGATACACATGAAATACCGGTACGTTGAACTGTTTATTAGTATAGAATTTTAATTTATGTCACGAGGAGCAGAAAGATGATAAAATGGCTTAATCGAATGACGAACCTTGGCTTCTTGTATGGTTACCAGTCCCTGTTAGGTATGGGGTTAGTTAAAATTGTTTCTGGCGCATGGATAAGAACTAGATGGTTGAAGAAGCTGTAACTGTTCCTCCCCTTCGGCAGTGAAGATTACAGCAACAGATGTCTTTGTAATTAAAGTGTTAGGCTCAACTTTTGTTGTTATCGCTGGTTGAAAATCGGGGGTTCAAATTCAATGCTCTTCCCCTAATAAGTTAAGTAGTCGGTGCTGAAATATATTTCATAAGAGGAAATGCTGGAAGAGCAAGCGACATTAATAATTTATTTTGTTATTAAGCTTTTTAAAATCACTTGTTATTTCTTTTTCTCAATATTTTAGATCGAACAGTTGATAGTACTTCTGTACAGCACAACAGATGAAGGAGTTCTCGTGCAAGATTCATTTAAAAAATCAATTGAGCAATCTGCTATTATTGGTTTGCGAGTTCCCAATTTTTATTTTACAAAAGCTGTAAGTATCAAATTTTAGCTAAGTCTTGTGCAGTATTTTAATATGCAAGTGTTTCATATATGATAAAGCTAAATTTTTTGTCTTTTTACATAGTTTTTTATTACTTCCAGGTGATTAGCAAAGCAGAAAAAGAACTTTCGAAGGAAAATGGTGAAAGTGTAACTTTTAGTTCGGTAAGTACTTTTGGTTTGTAATTGTTTTAACGAGTATTTGCCACAAACTAATGTTATTTTAATAAAATTGTATAACTGGCCCTTATTCGGTTGCCATGTGTTACAACATGCGAATATATTGTATCTATTGCAAAGCAAGTTAGGTGTCTTTATCGTGCTCATAAATATATGGTACCCAAATATATTATATTTGCATATTGCTTTCCAATTTGGGCTGGGCTGGCTGTATTCTTTCATCGAACTGGAACAAGTAACGTATAGGATTGGCCAAAATTGTCTATGTCAGGGTTTCTCAATCAGGGGGTGAATTTGTACTGCATTGGGGGTAAATTTTGCATCCAAGCAAAGCACATGACCAAATTTCAATGTTGACCTTTGAAAGATTTCAAGTACTCCTATTCATAAATGATGTTTGTTATGCTTTGGATGTGATCGTTCTGTCCAGTGTCCCAATTTCATAGTTTAATCCACAGTTATGGTTATAGCAAATTTTTACAATATATTTGATACTATGAGTACTATATCTTCCTCTATGATGCCAGGGGATGCGTATCTTGCAAGGATGTTGTAGCTGAAATAAACATGAATATTCTATGCAATTCAAAAGTTCTGCTGCACACTAACACAAATGTATTTCTGTAACGTTTCTTCTGACCAAAATCAGACTTCCTCAGACAAGCATTTACAACAATGTTGTTGCTAGTGTGCAGCATGACTCTTGAATTGCACATAATATTTGATACTAATTTCATTTTTCAGAAACCATTTTCTAACGTACCAATGAGAGATTTTGTCGGTTTGGAAGATTGTGATCCAACAACAAGGCGGGCAATGTTGGATTTTAGTTTCAATTTGACTTTAGGAAATATGGATGAAGCTTTTAAAGCTATTAAATTAATAAAAAGGTGAAAATTTTTGTTTTAATATAAATATTATAAGTCACAATTTTAGTTCTCAAAATTTAAATGTTAGAATATAATATTGGTTGTTTGTACGAAGATTGGTTTTAGCAAAAAAAAACATAAAAGGTTCTATATTTGGTAAACTTTTGTATAGGTATGCAAACTTCATAATACTTAGGTTAAAATAATTTTTATTTGAAGCCAAATTTAATATTGAGGACAACAAGGACATCCAAAAGTTTTATATTAACAAAAACGTACATTTTTGAACATTTATCAGTCCTACGAATCGTTTTGTGACAATTTGTTGTTGTTGCTGGATTGATTATGGTTGTTGTTGTGAAAAATCGTTTCTTTTGCAACTTATGCACCAATTGATTTCAGATTTTCAGTATTTAGAAATGGAAAAAGTCGCTGGAAGACTGTTACTGTTTTTTAAATTAATTCATCAGTTTTTGGTACGCAATGTTTCACTCAAATGTTTTCTGATCTTCATAATTAATTTATAGGTACACTTCCATATGAAATTCAGTGTCATTTTTCAAACATTTGGCTATAATTTCATGTTTTGCGCTAAAGTTCGATGTTTTTTATAATTCATGGACGCACCTCCATAAGACATTTAGCGAAATTCTTCAAACATTTGAATGCTGATTTGCCGATACTCCCGTAGTGTGTGTACCATAAGTGTGTGTAGGTTAGGGTTAGGCCGTAATTTTATTCTGATTTTCCTTATTTTAGTTCTATTACGAGTTCGGAGACTGTCTGTGTTAGCCAAGTGAATATACCCCCTGCCCATAGGTTTCAGTCTCTTTACACAACTTGATGTAAAGTAGGCAAACAAAATTAGTTACCCCCATATTGATATACATACTTCTGGAGCGCCGTTCTGCCTATCTTGCTGTGGCCATGTTAGTTACTTAACCTTTTTCCATATATTTGATCATTGTTCTCTCCATTTTATATAGTGAAGCAGTTTGGGAAAGTATGGCTAAAATGTGTGTGAAGACAAGAAGAGTTGATGTTGCTAAAGTTTGCCTTGGAAGGATGGGTCATGTCAGAGGAGCACAGGCATTAAGACTTGCTGATAAGGAACCAGAGGTTGATGCAAGGATTGCTATGCTTGCTCTTCAACTTGGAATGAATGTAAGATTTTATTAATTGTTCGATGTTTGGTATTAAATTCAAAAGCTTGTTTGGGGGAGGCTTAGAAATGACTCTCTGTTGAGTTTATGGAATGAATGTTATTCCACTATCAACCATTTTCAATTGGTTTGAAAAAATTTTATACAATGTTCACATAGGCTTTTCACTCTGGACAAGAATTCACTTTGTGGGAGTATCCACATTCAATTAGCTCCCTGCACTTTTTTTTCTTTAACATTTTGTCCCATTTGTTGAATTTTATGTCATGCTCAATCGTCAGCTGCCAACATTATTCAGATGTATTATTCCTTTAATATTATTCTGTAAACATTGAAACTGTGAGATGAAGGGTTTATCCATCACAAATAATATTTTAAATCAATAATTATAGCAACATAATAACATTAGTTAAAAATATTCATGATGTGGGGTTGGTCAGTGAGACCAATAAGGCCATTGAGGCGCCTGACCCTTTTGTATGTTCTGTATGGGAGTATTAATTCGGTTACTTTAGTAATGATAAAAACAAATTGAAAGAGTGAAGCCGTGGGCAATCTTGCTTAAAGGATTCTTTTGATCCTCACCATGTCATAATTTGTCTTAGGATGAAGCTGAACGTCTGTACAGAAAATGTCAAAGATTCGACTTGCTGAATGAATTTTATCAAGCAACTGGAAAATGGGCAAAAGTAAGCAGTTGATAATATAATATGTTCTTATTTATTTGATAGGAAAAAGCATAGAGCACTCAGACTACCATTGCTAGTAAACTTAAAATAGTCTTTTCACCCCTCAGACCCCAGTCTGATTGCCCACACACATTTCACACATGATTTGTGATGTGAACAGAATGTTATGTGGAACCATTTTACACATGATTTATTGTGTGATCAGAATGTTATGTGTAATTCTCTACCACTTAGCGGTTTCCTTGACAATATTGACTTGAACTTTGAAGCTGACATCGACCTGTATTTATCATAATTCTATGGAATTGTAACAATTTTGTACTACCGTCTGGTCTGTACTATTGCTAAATCTAATGTTTTTCTTTCTTGTTTCATTTCAGGCACTTGAAATAGCAGAGCAATTTGATAGAGTACATTTGAGAACAACATTTCATAATTATGCAAAACATCTTGAACAATCTGAGGAAATTGCTGGTGCAATACCAATGTAAGTTCTTCAAATCACTGAAAAACTGAGATGATCAGAATTTACTGTTCTGGTTAGACTTCGAAAATATCAAAATCTTTATATAATGTTTTCTAAGTTTAAATGTATCCAAGAAGACAAATTCCTAGTCTTTATAGTAAGATTAAAATAATGCAAATATGAAAAATTTCATCAATTATAAAGAATGATTGAAAGTACATTTTATGCAGAAGAAAATTCAAATGAATTCTGACTCGTAATAAAACCCAAATCATGTAATAAAACCTCCGGATTTTTGACAATTTGTTATAAAATTTTGACTTTATATTTGGTGTGTGCGAGACTTCTTAATTCATTGTTAAGAAGCCTTAGAGAACCCTGTGTTCCTACAGAAAATAAAAATTCGGAATTCTGAGTCTGACTCTCGACTTTGATCAGTTTGAAAATACCAGTGAAAACACGCCATACTCAATTTTTGTGACTCAAAAGGATAGTTTTTAGATTATTTTCAAGTTATTTCTAAAATTAAGGACTTGCCATATTGTGTATAAACTGTTTTGCATTTAAATTATCTATCCGTTTTAATTTGCATAAAATTTCAGATAAATTGGAGAATTATATTAAAATTTTTTTTAAAAATGATCAATTGTATAAACGAGAATATCGGTCAGAGACCGAAGACTTATCGATGGAAAGTTAGGGGATCCCCCAAAACAGCGCTCTTACTCAATAGTGACACCTTGTGTCCCATCACTAATTAATTAATAAATCGCTAATTATACGACATAGTTCAATATGCTTCTGGTCTGAGATAAGATGAATGCACATGCAAAATCTGGAGCAGATTCAATCTCGCTTTCGTGAGATATCGCGTGCATCTAACAGACAAACAGACAGACAGACAAAACCTATCAACATACTCACCGATTAAAATCGATAAGTAATAATAGTGTAAAAGTTTGAAAGTAAATTAATCTTTTTTTTTTCCAGGTTTGAAAAAGCAGGAACTCATTCATTTGAAGTCCCGAGAATGTTATTTGATGACATTGACATGCTGGAAACATATGTTCTCAAATCAAAGAACAAGTAAGTTCAATTTTACTTTGATGGAAGATTTGACCTAACTCAGGATTTTATTTCTGGTCTCAGGTTGAAAGACATTTTGATCTCAGCTCCAAAACCAGATTTTAAACAAAAACAAAAGTTTTCTCTAATCGCATATTGACAATGATTTTTAGTTTTTGTTGTAATTTCTGAATTTGATTATCACAATGAAAAATCTTACACATCATCTCTGAAAAATTCTTCGACATCGTTCTGACTTCTAAACCTGGAGTGTTTGAAAATACGTCTTCAGCTCCAGCAACTTTTTCAGTATAATCATTTCATCGACTCCAGAATACTTTGAATCTACTTTAAATGCCTAAGCTAGAATATTTTTTTACTTTTCTTTCCAAGGACTTTTCTTCGATGGTGGGCCCAATACATGGAATCAACAGGAGAAATGGAGACAGCACTCAAATATTATGATCAAGCTGGCGATATTTTTTCACTCGTTCGTGTTTATTGTTATTGCGGCAAAGTGGAAAAGGTAAAACAGAATAAATTTTTTCAGTAAGACTTTTGAACTAAAAGTCTGATTACCGAAATTTTGAATAAATAAAATGAGGAATAATAAAACGAGAATATTGGTCAGAGACCGAAGACTTATCGATCGAAAGTTATGAGATCCCCCAAAACAGCGCTCTTACTCCATAGTGACACCTTGTGTCCCATCACTAATTAGTTAATAACTCGCTAATTATCCAACATAATTCGCCCAAAATCAATAGGCTTCTGGTCCGAGATGAGATGAATGCACATGCAAACTCTGGAGCAGATTCATTCTCGCTTTCGTGAGATATCGCGGGCAGCTAACAGACGTACAGACAGACAAATACCTATCAACATACTTACCGATTAAAATCGATAAGTAATAAACGGCCACCAGAATCTTTTAATACTTTTTTTTTGTTATTATAATATGAAGTTATCCAATTATTGATCATTAATCATGAAAGTCACCCTCTCCTCTAACATTAGCAGCTATCAATTTTATATTTTCAATTTAATTCCTTAGATTTAGAATGTCTTTGGGGTACCCTTGTAGTATGTGCACCCTAATTTTATTCTGATTTTCCTTATTTTAGTTCTATTACGAGATTGGGGACTGTCTGTGTTAGCCAAGTGAATGTACCCCCTGCCCATATGCTTCAGTCCCTTTACACAACTTGATGTAAAATAGGCGAACGAATTAGGTTACCTCCATATTGGTACACATACTTCTGGAGTATCGTTCATGGGGGGTAAACTAACTCACTCAATATTATGTATTACTTACTATGTACATTTTGTTAAATATTTTTAGGCTGCAGGAATCGCTAACGAGACAAAGAATCGTGCAGCATGTTATCATCTCGCTCGTCATTTTGAAAACAGTGATGATATAAAACAAGCAATACATTTTTATACTTGTGCTGCAACATATGGGAATGCTATCAGGATTTGTAAAGTAGGATTTGAATGTTTTAATTTTTACAAAATTCTGTTTCTGTTTATTCCAATTTCCAAAGCTCAAACTGCAGTATTGATAGCCTAAGCACCTCAGGTAAGAACACAGCTTAGCAGTGAGCACAGACATTGTTAGGACCTAATCTGATGTAATGCCACATGGTGGCGCAACATTCATATAACATCTTCCTGGAGAATTTAACCATCTCTAACTGCTAAAAAATTAATTTGATCACCTTTGACCTGTACGTAAAAATGGCAGAATAAAGAACATTGAATTTTTTCCCATTTAGCAATAATAGTAAAACTCTGACTAAAATACGATTACTTCAACAGGAACATGGATTTGAAGACCAACTGATGAATCTAGCGTTATTGAGTTCACCAACGGACATGGTAGAAGCCGCAACGTATTACGAGACTCGACCAGACTTGGTTGAAAAAGCTGTTCTGCTCTACCATAAGGCAGGACATTTCTCGAAAGCGTTGAAATTGGCATTTGATACCCAGCAATTTGGAGCTCTTGAATCTATCGCACAGGTTTGTCTGGTGTTCATTTTTAAATTGTTTAGAAAAGTGGTTCTCAGACTTTAAGTCTGGCGTCCCACTTCAACAATAACTAGGTAACAATAAGCTACAAATAACAGATAGTAAAGCGAAAGTATGTTTTAATCAAAAATCATGTTGAAAATACGTCGATGGAACGTAAATATCCAAAATAAAAAAATTCAAGTATTCAAAACAAGGCGAGCAAGATCAAATCTAACAAGTATTTTTATTTTAAATTAGCTCCACGCCCTCTCGAAAAATTGTCTACACCTCACTTCGCGCGTTTCATCGTTTGAGAACCACTGGTTTAGTATATTAGTATTAATTTGCATATACTGTAACGCTGAAACCGAGCCATTGTGATTCCAAGTCAGCTCTCCACTCCTTTCCTGTAGTAAGTAGAGTGGATGACTGATACAGATATATTTAAAACTTATTGCTTTTAATGTTGAAGGATTTGGACGAACGAGCTGATCCTGTGTTGTTGGAAAGATGTGCAAACTTCTTCATGGAACATCAACAATATGATAAAGCTGTCAGCCTGCTTGTTATTGCAAAGAAGGTTTGTTAACAATGGTTATTATTATTTTTTTTTTTCACACTCTGAGCAGGGATACGATTCTTCTTGTTGAGACTTATTCGTTAGTTTTTGAGTTGAAGCAGGAGACATAATTTTTCCCCAGTCACACTCATAATTTTGTATTTTCCATGATTGAAACTTGAGTGGATAGATTCTATAACTTGAGACTTGTATTACTCAAGATTCCCTGATACTGAGGCTGTCTAAAATTATAACAAATGCTGATTTTCATGATGCAAATTTGTTTCTCGCACAACGTGTGTCTGGAGTCGTAATTGGTTTTACAGTACTCTCAAAAAAGCCACTTTTCGAAACAGCACAAATTTAGAATACCTTGTATTGTAGGCCGAAAGCTATGGAAATCCTATGAAAGCACAGACCATTTAAATTACTAATAATCAAAATTCGACGTTGTGGTGCATTGTGCTGAGCGTTAGGATAAGCACGTCACCGCACCTCTGATTACCTTATGCGGGTTCACAGGTCCGAATCCCATGCGTTGTAATTATGCGCGAGGGAATTGCCTTAACGAGAGGCTGTGTTAAGCCGTCTTATCACTTTCCCCCCTCCTGGGATAAATATTCAAATCCTATCCTGTTCTATCCAGTGACAAATACCTACCATGTATACACTATTCTACCTTTATATCTCACAAACCCCATTTTTCATTTTTCCAGTATCCCGAAGCTGTTGATTTATGTCTGCAAAACAGTGTCAAACTAGATGAATCGTTGGTGGAAAGATTGACACCAGACAAAGATATGACGCCGTCTTCAGGAACTCGTGAACAACTTCTTATCAAGCTGGGAGATTGCTGTATGAAACAAGGATCTTATCATTTGGCTTGTAAGAAGTATACTCAAGCTGGAGATAGAGAAAAGGTAAGATGTTGGGCGCTCCAAAAGTGTGTGTACCAACTACCAACATGGAGGTAACTAGTTTTGTTCGCCTACTTTACATCAAGTTGTGTAATGGGACTGAAACCTATAGGCAGTGGTGTTCTAGAATATTTGCAATATCCTGACTTCCCCCAAAATTAGATTGAGTCACATTTTGTTAAAGATTTTTTGAGTTTTCAATTTTTGAAAGAAATATGTCGCACTTTTTGGAACAATTTTTAAAGACTCTTTTTGTGTCTTGCTTTTTGTGAGGCTTGATTTGAGCCACCCATTTTTGAAGGCTCAAATTGAGTTGCAGATTTCAAAGACTCAACTTGAGTACCACTCAATGATACAGTTGCACTGTCTTTAAAGACTGCGCTTGATTACATTATTTCTTATTTATTTTAATTTATTGCCTTATGAATATCTTGATGTTCGCTTAACTGAGATCATAGTGACTTGATACTACTAACCATTGAATTCTATGTGTTTTTTGAGTGAGATTCAACTTGAAATCTGGGAAGCATGACTTTTTATATGATGCTTATTCACGTGTTCAGTTCAGAACAAGGCCCGTCCTTGAAGTGAAAGTATTCAGATAATTTACAGAGTTCAAAAATATTTTTAATATGAAATTGATTGCTTTTACACATACGCTGTTCTCGTTTCAGGCGATGAGAGCTTTGCTAAAATCTGGTGATACAGAGAAGATTATATTTTTTGCTGGAGTATCAAGATCAAGAAACATTTACGTGATGGCTGCAAATTATCTTCAATCGTTAGATTGGAGAAAAGATCCTGAAATTATGAAACATATCATCAATTATTATACGAAAGGAAGAGCTCTTGATTCTTTAGCTGGGTTTTATGATGCGTGCGCTCAGGTGAGACATGTTCGAATAGCTATCGGTTATTTCATTATAACTTACCTGGAGGTGGCGCATCATGCTAAGCATTGGGAATACGCTTCTCTGATTATCATGCATGGGTTCACAGGTTCGAATACCATGCAAGCTTAGTTATATGCGATAGAATTGCTGGACTCGGCACCGCAGGGTGGTTCCCGTAGCCGCTGGTCGATTACAAGCTTCCTTCACCGAATCCATGTTTCCGAAAACAAATAACTAGCTAACTAATCCCATACTCAACATGGACTGGTAACTGGACGAGAGGCTGTGGTTAAGCCGTCTTATCGTCTTTTCTCCCCCCCCCCCCCGAATAAATATGTAAATCCCATCCAATACTACCAATATACAATTGTTGTAGATAGTATATGCATGCATGGTCATGCATTTATTGGTAAAATAGGGATAAGAAGCATTTTGAATAAAATTGGTAAAAAAGTTGTTTCATATTCATTAATTTAGGTTGAAATTGATGAATATCAGAATTACGATAAAGCTCTTGGTGCGATGACAGAAGCTTTCAAATGTTTATCAAAAGCTAAAATGGCAAACAAGCAACAACAAGAAGATAAAGTTACAGAATTAAAAACCAGAATCGCTCTTGTCAAGAAGTTCATTCAGGCTAAAAGGTGGGAATCATAATTGTGGAATTTGCTTATCATAGGAACATGCTTGCTACTGCACCTCTAATAACTCTGTGTGGGTTTGCTTGAATCCTCACTGTCGTAGGGTGGTTCATGTTCCTCTCGTAAATGTCATGGACCCACCACCATAAGGTCCCATGCATCAGAAAACTAATTTCTGGTTTACTAAACCCGTACCCAGCATGGACTAATAAGCGGATTAAAATCTGTGTTTTTCTCTAATGATTGAGCTCTATTGTAGTTTTTGCAATTCATATCCCGTATTCTTAACCAAATCTGGTGAAAGAGTAAGAAGGTTGTTGCTATATTTTTACTCTGAATCAGATGTTACCAAATTTTTGTTCATATGCGCCAACTTATCAGTGAGAAAAAAAAATCATGGCGCACTTACACAGAAAAAATGCTGCTTTCAAATAAAACTCAACGCTGTGATCGTTAATGTTTACTTTATGCCTATTCCAGTTGTTCAACACAGTTCTGTTCATTTTCTGCTCGCTGCTCTAAATCATATTATAGTTCCTAAGCATGTAACAAAATAGGTTTTGATACATTAGGATTCTGAGGGAAAGGGTACGTACACATTGGTGATCGATTTTCAATAGCAAGACTTAGTTTGAATTGACATGGTTTGCCAGCAAGAGTATAATGTTACCAGATAAATAGCTTGGTTGACTTCCAAACTTCATAACTAAAATATCTTTGTTAGGTTGTTTGATAGCGATTCATTGGAAGCTACAAAACAGTGTCAAGTTCTTCTGGCTGAAAATGATTTGGATTCTGCTGTGAGAATTGGAGATGTTTATGGAGTTTTGATTGAAAATTATGCTCATACCCAAGATTATGAAAAGGTAATTTGAATTTTTTATGTGATTTATTTAAGATTTTGAGATATAAATAGCAGTGTTTATTCTGAGGTGCTTGGAAGTATTTTTTCTAGTGCATTTAATTAGTACACGCTGCATACTGATTAGTAACTCGTCGAAGTGAGGAAGTTGTAAGGCGCTTGCTAAAGTACTGGACAGTTGTTAAGTTACATCTTGCTCCATCATCAAGTCCAAGGATATTTAACAAATAAACAATAGACTGGTAACAGTATGACATAACGGTTTGACATATGTTTTATTGATTTTCCTCTTCTCAAGATAACCTATAATTTTTCTTTGTATTTTCGATCATTTCCAAAATCCAGGCTTATCAAATGATGCAAGAGATGCAAAGACGAATCCCAACAGTCAACATGGCGTATTACGTCAACATGAGAACGATTGAAACAGTTCATCAGGCTCTCGGTGTTAGTCAAGGACGAAGCAACAACACAGCAGTTGTCGGAAAAACTATCAATTCTGGTTTTGATAGCGACGATGAAGATCTCGACAAAAATGATATTTCTGAGGAGATTTATGATAACGGAGATTCCAGTGTTGATATGTATAGATTTAGATGAATTCAGGAATTAGAAATATCACGACCGCGCATAACAAAAAAGTTATAGTTACGGGTAATAATAAAGCATTGTAAAAAAAATATCATTGAAGTTAGGGTGCAGTGTTTCATATTTACTAACAAAAGAATCCATTTGAATAATTAAAACATAGATTTAGATGAATTATTGCTCTATAAATCAGGGGTCGGCAATCTTTTGTCACTTGCGGGCCAAAATTAAGAGTTACAAATTTAAGTGGGCCACACGTGATGAATCACATTTTTTACACAGATCAGAAGTTGAAATTTTAGACTTTAAATAGCGAGCAAACACTGCGACAACGCGTGGACTCAAGTTGTCTCACTAGGCAAAAATTTTACAAATGACATTTGAATTACGGTTATCGCTGTTTGGTTGCTAAATTTCAGTGAAGCGACACGTGCCGGAGTATTTAACTCAGTGGGCTGTAGGTTGCCGGCCTTTGCTATAAATTATCAAGTTCGTAGATTAGAAGTATCGCAAACACGTTAGAAGTAGTTTTCACTCAATTCTGTAAACAGAAAATCATTTTGTAGTAGTGTAGTAAAATCACAACATTGGTGGCATATGGAAATTAAAAAAAGACGGTTTTGTATGAATGCACCATTAGAGTAAACTCGTACCTAATTATTAGAAAAAATTTTTGTATTTATAAATTGTTATATTAATGGTTTTAAAACGCAAATTTTTTTTTTGACCTAATTATTTATAAGGCTCGGAGGAAGCAACACCCTAGGCAGAACAAAACTTAAAGTGAAGGGACTTCTCTGTTTGGCGTATTACTATTCCGAATTCAGTACTTTTTGCGGGTTTACTCCTGACCTTGACTCGAATCAGCAGATTAACAGTCTTAAACTCAAGGTCCCTAACACCCATTCATTCCTTTATGAAGCGCCAATTTTAGCAAAGTCAACATTCCTGTTTTATTTGGCTGATTTCTGCTATTAGGTTTAGTGGTTAGGTGCAGAATTCTCATTGTTTGTATTAACTTTAATTTTTATTATTTATAAGAAGTTAGTTGGTGTTATTATTTTCGTGGAACACTGTGTTGTATATTTTGTTTTGCACTCCACGCTTCTATAAAAGTGTCAAACATGTGAAATTTTGATAAAAAATGTTAATTCTTGTTCTATTATGGCTATTCAGACGGAAAAACTAATCTTAAATTGGTATTCCTTTAGTTACATCGGTTTTTGATTTATGGCTTCAAATTTTGTTCTGTTAGCTAAATTTATGTATACTTTAGTTCTTCATATATTAATGTTTTGATTTTAAAATAGACCAACTTGTGACATTGTGGTACAAAATTCATTTTTTTTACAACTGTATTTTTATATGTAGAAAATATATTTACTAAAAATGTTGCACATTGAGTCAAATCATTTTTTTTTTGTTCTGTATCTTTCTGGATTGCACGAGGTCTTCACAAAGCGCTTGTTTTAACTGAACCTTTCCGCGGAGGCATGGTAGTGTGAAATGCAATGCCTCATTTGGTTATATGCGGGGTTCATGTTCGGTAGATTATCAGCTGCGCTCGTAGCAATATCAGGGACCATGATAACATAATGACGCAAGTACTTCTAGTTGGCGTGGCACAACCATTTTGCATATGTTATTTCTAACCCCCACCTGACTGTCATTCAAAAATTACATCACAGTAACATAATAAGGCCCCCCCCAAACGAAGATGCCATTTCGGGCGATCGTAGCTATTCATTAGCAAGCTCTTTGACATGATCGTGAGGTCCTAGTGACGTAATCTTTGGATGACTAAGTCGGGTGGGGGTTAGGAATAACATATGCAAAAACAGTTGTGCCACGCCAAATAGAATAACTTATGGCGTTTAGTGAGCATGTACCAATATCGCCATCCAGTGACCTATTCACCTCACTGATTGATAGCGACTTATTTTAAACTCGTCTTTCATCAACTGATGGAATCATAAAGGGTAATGGTGTTTGCAAAGAGGCAGTTTCAAACAGGAAATTTCAACAAAAAAGCAGGTCTGGAGCCGAGACTACCATAATGGCTGGAGCTGCGAGACTATCAAAAATTTTAGTTTTTAAAGCTTCTTTCAATCTAATTATTTTCCTCTAATCATACTAATAATGAAATATAATAATATGTATTCATGTAAGATTTTTTTTCCAAGGTCGTTTATACTAATTTAAAAGTTTTAAGTGAATTTTGACACCCCACTATCAAAGTTTTCTGTCCTGCTAGAGCAAGACTGCATTTGGTACGATAATCCACGGTAGCCGACATGTGCGGTCACACCAAAGAGGCGAGCTTCATTGAATGCAATTCCTCAACACTGCTCACCAAATGCTTCTGAAGCCTTGAGACAATTTCTGTCTCAAACTCCATAACCTTAATGCTGAGTGCGCTCTATAAACAGTTTATGATACAAACCAAAATTTTAGATTGAATACATCTCATGCTTGAGAACATTCCCTACACAACAAAAGCAATCCAGTCTTTAGTTGTCCAATATCCTAACGCATAATAAAAACCAACATACCTTCCTCAGAAATTTTTTTTACAACAAAATCTTAATGCCTGATACCAAACAGTCTAGGAACTTCAAGAATAAAAAAAGGAATTTATGAACGTACATTCTATTATAAGGAGATATTTCCCAATTTCTAAAAAAATTTGACCAAATCATGATAGAGAAAAATGAATTGTAACATGTTCAATTCCATCAAGCATTTACCAGTTCACACTCATGATCTGGCAAATTGCTTCAAATCAAGGGTCCGACTATCTGTATTATGAGAAAATACACGAGAAACGCTTTAGAAAATTATAGGAGAAAAATTTCATTCAATGTAAAAAGCAGTATTTTTTATTACAACATTCAAAACGCAGCATGGCGTTCATCAATCACGCAAAAGCAGGGGACACTGACCCCGTTCTCCGATGTTCATTCCCTTTTAAGTGCAAATCTTTCCACGTCTCATTCCGCTAAGCAGTCTTGTTGCCGGACTCATGTCCGTATATCCGCTTTTTTCTTATCGCTGTACCTATCGTTAGTTCACCAGATTGGTTATCGTTATTTGAGGTATGATTTGTACAGAAGTTTTGACCTGCTCGTGTCCTTTTCTTGTTCCAAAACAAAAATTAAGTCTTTAACATTGACTCTCTTGATCCTCGGCCTTAGCGACTGAAATAAATAAAGTTGCAAATATAAAAAAACTTCCACGGCTGTTGAGTTTGAAGGTGAAAATTTACAATATACTCCAGACTACGTATTTCCGAAAAAATGTCTGGAGTACGCAAGCATGCTTTGATACACTATTACAAAAGTATGATAAATTTGATGCTTTTTAAGTTTTTGCAGAAACTTTTAACTTCTTTCATCATTGAAGGTCTGAAATTCAGACTTTAGAATATTCAGAATTTGGACTTTGAAGAGCTTAAAAGCATGACTAAAATAGTAAGTATTGTATGATCACAAGCATTGGTAACAAAATACATCTTGATGAACCTAATGATGTGCCAAAAGTATTCAAGGTCTTTGTGATCTGTCATAGATGTATCTTAATACAACCAAATATCCAGCAACTTTACAGTAAATAATATTTAAGAACTGTTTTAGCCAAATACACAATGAAAAATCACTTGATTTAAAAAAAAATGCCTATACATACCGACGAGCGAAGTGGCGATGAAACATCTTTGGACTAAAAAAACAAAGTAAAAAGTGAGCACAAATGAAAAAACTATAAGAGAGTTCATTAATCAAGTAACTGGGTGACAATAGTGAGGGCTTATAAAAAAATTTGATAATGCGACTCAGGACAAATATCGCGATGTTTCATCGGAGTTGTAGCCAAGCTTACTGTAATAGATGAGAGCTGGAGGTGTACCTACAAGAAATTTTAGAGGCTTCATCTCTGAAGCAGATGATAATTTTAGTTCACATTTACAATTTAAATACTTAATTTTATATGCGCAAGTGAAAGATGAAAATACCTAGGACTTGGAGACATTGGCATTTAAAATCAAATCCCCAGTTTTGATTTTACCTTAGATATGCATATTGAAGTATATAATATCTGGCAATTATCAAATTGGAAAAATACCTCTGACAACCCGCTGTGTAAAGTAGATTCAATTTTCGCTTTCTTTTTCCTTGGCCCAATTGCATTTAAAGCCGTTTCATCTGCGTTCCTAATTTGCATTCGTTCCATTTCCAATTGTTGCATTTCTTTTGCACGCTGCTTTAATCTTAATTGTTCTGGATCTTCATTTTTTGACCGACTCTAATTGTGAATAAAATTTAAAATTGGATTACTTTTACTGAAACGCTACCTTCCTGAATATGTATACATTCTTGAAATAGTAATTTTAACTTCAGAAAAAAAAAACAGTACAGTATAGTTGACAAAAGAGTAGAAACTGTAGAATTGTGATGAAAAATAAAAACTCGATAACATTTATATTATATTCAACTATAATCTCTTGACGCAGTATTATTCAAGAATCTTTGCTGAATAAAATAAAAAGCTGTACCTCTATTTTTTTTTTCTCAAAATGGAATCCCGATTCGAAAAATAAAAAGTTGTGATTCATAGTAATAAGATAAGAAATAATAAGCAAACGGGAAACCTTCATAGCTCTCATTAAAACTTCTCTCTCGGACTGCGCATGTCGTTTCTTTTCTAACTGATCAAGTTGCAAAACAAATTTCAGTTGGGATTTGACGTCTTGTGCTGCTTCATAATGATCGGTCTCCTGTAAAAAATATAACTGATTATGATTGCTGCAATATTGACTGAAATATAAGATAAACAAGAGAGGGATTTTGGGATGCAGCAGCTCAAAGAAGTGTGTAACACTGCTAGAATGTACAGGATGCATCTAGAATGGAAATGGATGATGTATGCCAGCAGGGATGTGGGGTCAGCATTTGGTATATCTTGAGTCAAAATTATGAATTACCCATAGTTGAAAAGAAGTTGGAATTCCATAGTGATAATGAAGTTAAATTTTTTGTACAAAATTTCAAAAAAAAAAGTTGCGGAGATTCCTAATGAAGTTTGGCACATATCAAAGTTTATATTATGAAAAATTGACTTTCTCTAGAGTTCAGAACTGGTGTCACAGTCAATCTTTTTTTTCAAGTTTTACTCAAGAGTCGATTGTTAATTTTCTGGGCTGCATAACCCTGGGTGCCAGTGGGTTGGAGGTGCACATATCCGAAACATGAACAAGGTTAATACACATGACAGTGAGATAAAAACAACTTGACTCATTTGCAGATAAAAAGTCTCCGCTTGGGCCATGTACAATATACTTACCTGATTTTTAATAAGCAGTAATAACATAATTGTTAAATGGAATAAACCATCAAATAACTGACCCTAAAGTTTGATATTCGATGAGAGGCTGCTAACGACACCTTTTCTATCAAATCTTTAATTCTGGTTTCCACTGCACGCGCTGTAAAATTTATCACATCGGGATGGATCTGATGAACGTGTGGGTTTTTCGAAACTGAAAAAAATAGATATTATTGCATCATAGTGGTTCGACGGTTCACCATGTAGCTATCACATTGCTAATTGCCAGTTTATAGGTTTGAATCCCGCTGAGGATAACTATGTGCAAGAGAAATGCAGGACTCCTCAACTTCATAGTGGTTCAAGTAACCGCTGATCAGTTATGGCTTCATCCATGATCAAGATCTGGTTAACTAACCCATACCCAACATGGACTGGTAATCGGATGAGAGGCCATGGTTCACCAATGTTCAGGTCCTCCTATAGGTCTTCCCTGAGACAAATATAAAAATCCTATTGTGTATAAAATTTGTTTTCAAAAGTTATTCTCCATGAAATCAAATTTTCTACCTATTGCAGTAAGCTTTCTTCTTAAAGCTTGTGAATTAACGATTGTCGTATCAGAACAAGATCGAATTTGCGATCCAACCAGTCCGGAATTCGTTGCTAGGATACGAGCACTTTCCTCTGAAAGATTGACACCCGCCATCGAAGCAACGTCATTGATGTCATCATCATCTCTACAATAAAAACAAGGATAGGCAAACCTCATCTTGAAATTCCCAATTATGCAGGTCTAGAAGAAGTGTGTGTACCAATATGGAGGTAACTAATTTTGTTCGCCAACTTTACATTGAGTTGTGTAAAGGGACTGAAACCTATGGGCAGAGGTTATTATATTCACTTGGCTAACACAGACAGTCCCCAAACTCGTAATAGAACTAAACTAAGAAAAGCGGAATAAAATTATGCTCTAACACTAACCTGGTACACACACTACTGGAGTAACAGTCTAAAATTAGAATCATACACAAATTCAAAAACAAAAATCGGACCAAATGTACATCAGTATATACCGTATCTGGTAACATGACACTGATGATTTTAACTGATGCAAAAAAAGAGAAAACACATTTAAGGAGGGAGAGTGATTCATTATCACAAAAACAAAGTGAACACTATCATCAACATAAGCCAAAAAAGGGTAATCCTGAACTGATATTCCAATAAGTTGCAAATTTCCTGCTTCTCAAACCAAAAGCTTACATTGCTCAATTAAAGAACTAAAATATCAGGTAATTATTAACACACACAACTGTGTATATTAAAAAAAATATGGAGTATAATGTATCCACCAGATTAAAAATAGCAAAAATAACAGAATTTGTAAACAAATAATTACTTGAATGTGCCTCCCCCACCACCGCCCCCTGCTGATGAAGGCGACGCCCACTTTTGCGAGGAAGTACGAGGTGATGATGTTACGGCAGATGGAGGCGGCATTGAAAGTGATGCTCGACACACAACTGCGTTAGGACTGGCAGTGAGCCTTTGATACTGAAAAGAAATCAGAAGGTTGTTATTTGCGGTAAGCACAATATGATCAAAGCAACATATTTCTAAGGTTAGAACAGCCATGAGCAAACTACGGCCCGCGGGCCAAATCCGTCCTGTTGGGTAGTTCAATCTGGCCCGCCTGATGCTGCGACAATCAAACTAAAACCAAATTTTGATCTTTCAGCTGAAAAATTTCTCATTTCTCCTCCACATAAAGCTACTGGGCTGCCATATTGTCAAAAAAATTAATTTTTACGAAAGCTATGCTTGCCAATAAATTGTCTTCTTACATTACACTTGCTATTATACAGTTACGAGACAAATTATTATTTCATAATCTTAGAAGTCTGATTTTTGTATTATAGATTTCTTTCAAAACAGATACTTACGGAAATTTGATTGGGTGAAGTAGATACTCTCGGAAGTCTGATATCGGGCACAGAATTCTGAAACAACCAAGCAATCATTTTAGCCAATATTTAGACACAAAGTTTACATATGGATCGGTTTGCTAAATGGTTGTTGTTGTTTGTCTCGCTGAGCAATTTTCTCGGTACAGAAATTAATTTCTATCGTAACTAATAAACCAATTAATTTCAAAATTTCGTTACCTAATTAATAAAGATGGAGATACTCCACAGAAGGCTATTACTTTTATTTTTTCTCAAATTTCCGTCAGAGTCCTATGAGATCTGACTTTTACCGAAATTTTCGTTGTTTTATTTTGAATTCACAGAAACACTGAATTCATTTTGTCAAGCAGGACCGCCTACAGATGCGGCGGTCCTTCATTTTATTCTTCCAAACTCAGTCCTCGGCAACAGTTCACAAGCTTCTGTTACTGCCTGTGAATCGTTGTTGGAACTTTCTTGTTTATGCAGCAATAAGTAAGCTAAGAATTTCAATTTTAATCCAGATAATAAAGACACATAAGAAAAATCATCAAGACCTTTTTTCCAACAACTTTAGTCTTTGGTGGTGGTCGTTTAGGTGCTGTTGTTACTGGTTTCGGAGAATTAGCTGCTGCATTCGTGGGTGACGGTGATGACGTCGCGGCAGAAGACGCCCTCAAAGCCGCCACCGCGATTGCCGATGGGACTTGTCCTGAACCACCACCGCTCTGTTGCATCATAGTAAGTCGCAACAAAGGGAGACTTCGCTAAAAAAAAAATTGAAAATAAAATCAGGATCTCAATTAATTTAAAATTAGGAAATTCTAATTAAAATTGGTGATAGCCTAGCGGTAAAAGTGTTAAGATTAAACTGTATTTGCTGTATCGCAGACTACCAATGTCGGGTTCAAATCCCACGCCCTCCACCTCACCCAGGATATAATAACAAATCAGAAAGAATCTAATCCTTTCAAAACACAGCAGCTACTTACATATTGTCGGATATCAGTTTCTACATGTACCGGGCCTTATTCGGGGCAGAAAGACGTGAATAAGGGCCATGTATGAAAATATATCAGACAACTATGATTAAAGCAATGTTAGTTTTAGTTACCTTTAAAAATGGAACAAGGTAAGGTTGTGGTGCAGAATGCAATTCAATTTGAAGTTGTTGAGTAAAAAATTCCGGCTCAATTTTATCATCGATTAAGTTTTGAACGAGTTTCTTAACGTTACTGACAGTTTCCATTGATTGACCACCGGCCGAAGCCAGTTTTATTAATGTTGTTAAAAAGTTCCGACATTTTGATACATTGACTACATCTTCCTGTAAAGTAGAATAATATGATCAATAAACGACATTTATAGTTTAATCGTGTCGAGGAAATGTTGGGGTTATTATTAACATTTACCCCGTGGTAAGTTTCAAAAGTAAAACTGGTTTTCTACCTTTTTGCTTTTGTGGCTCATTTTTGTTGCACAAAAATTCCGCGGCCGATTAACATGTTTATGAAAGGAAAAATTCTTCCCGCAAAAATAGACACTTCCACTATAATAATTAGTAATGGATAATAGGAATGAAAATTATCAAAAACAGCATTATTATTCATTGCTACTGAATCAAAATTCAACTACAGTGACACAAATGAAGGTGCTCCTGAAGTATGCGCAGTAAGATGTCGCACAACCTGAACCCTAACCTGGTACAACTCAGGTTGTGCGCCATCTTGGTGCGCAGACTTCAGGAGATCCCAAATGAAACTTTAAAAAGATTCTGTGGCTCAGCAGTAAGCCATGGCCCCCTGGTTGAGGGCCGGTTGTGTGGACCGTCTATTCAAGTATACAACGAGTAAAATATGATAAGGTGCTATGCAAGAAGTCTATTGCTATTATGTCTATCCCGTTTGAGCAATCACATAGTAATACAATAACACCTCATTCACTGCCAAAGGCTTTCGGATTTAATTGATTGGGAACAGTATTTGGTTGTATAAAGATATGATTTCAACAGTTACAAATAAATGATATTAGCCTTGTTATTTGTTACGCTGCATTCGTAGATAATGAATTTACAAGAAGATGTTAATCAGTGAAGAACATCAGACTTCTTATACCTGAGATAGCGTTATAGATTGAGAATTCTGTGGTGTTGTCGCTGGACTTGTGGTAGATACTTTACTGACAGCAACCGTCTGAAAAGTAATGTTTTGGTGAAAAAAAGATTCAGATCAAAATATTTATGATCAGTACATGATAAGAAAAATATAAAACAAAGTCTTGCAGACAAAGACAGTAGATAATGCTGTATATTGGTAACTATTAGAGACTCATTATGGCAGAATCCACTCTAAGTGCAAATTGCTAAGAAACAATTGAAGTTTCATGCAATAAGTGGTGAATTCTGTGAGATCAGGGGTGTCCGAAAACAAATGGAGTATTAGAATGCATTTGAACTTGGTAGGACACAGATGAGCTAATTAACAAATTTAACTTCTATTAACAGTCTGAGTGATTTTCACTGTAGACATGGCCCATTTCAGAACGTATTCGGTATTCCATATTTGGAAATATTATTTCAGAATGGTAAATTATTGGGTTTTAGACAACATATTATATCATCTGGGCATAAAATCACAAATAATTAATAAATCTTATTAATATAATCAATCAAAAAAGAAAAATCATTATTATTATTAATAAACAAAGATATGCCATGATTTCACAATGTATTAATGGAAAGGAAGATATTACAGACGAGTTACTGATACTGGGCATAAAATAAATATAACTTGAAAAACTTTGTGAAAAATACATTCCATACTTACTTGCTTAGCAGCAACAGCTTTAAGGTTAATTGAATTTGTAACTGGAACCACTGTTCTTGCTACCACCTGACCAGCTGTTGTTGCAGTTATCTTAATAGAAAAATGGAATCAATAGATTTTTTCATCCTTTATTCTGTTGAGCCTGGCTTTGACTTTTTTTGTAAGAAGACGATATGAAACAAATTGTCAAAAGAATGGAATGGAAATTAGCAATAAAAAGTTGCTCG
Organism: Styela clava; assembly: GCF_964204865.1. Lineage (NCBI taxonomy): Eukaryota > Metazoa > Chordata > Ascidiacea > Stolidobranchia > Styelidae > Styela > Styela clava. The sequence goes on from NC_135262.1 coordinate 5,624,158, forward strand.
ATTGTGTTTCATACGATAAAAGCAAATTTACATAATCGTGGTAAGATTTTGATTTGTGCAAAACATTTGCAGAATAAAACATACAGAAATGTTTACAAAAAATTTGAGGCAGGTGTTTTCAAAATTCCCTTATTGGGTAGAAAGAGTACATGTACCATTTTGCTAACTATTGTAATTGTTGTTTTCTTGCAACTAATAGACCTAATAAAATCATATTTCAGTACTTCAATGTGGAATAAGTCCCTAGGAGGCTATTACTTCTATTTTGCTCAAATTTTGTCCTACTCAAAATTTTGCTGTTTTTTTTCCAATTCACAGAAATACTGTTATATGACATCTGTGAAACACCTACAATTACTAAAAAAAAATGTCAGAAATTTTGCTAAAATTCCAGTATTCATTTAAAATCTGGGCACTTATAATTGATCTTTGCTTTGTTATCAACTTTAATACTTACTGCGGGTTGAGGTGATGATGTCCCAACACCTGCTGTTGTCGAATTTTTCAACGTTGTTACGGTCCCAGATGTTGCGGTCTGAGTTACAGGAACTGTGGATGTATTTGTAGTAGATGACGATGACAACGAATTACTACTCACAAGCAGCAACTGTCCATTCTGATGTCTTGCTAGAACCATACCTGTATACGGTTGGAATCAAAAGTAATATGGGAAATCAGCGAAAAGCACAGATCATTCATCATACAGGAAGTAAATCAAGAAAAAAGCTCCATCAAACCATATAACCAGCGTGTAGATAGGCTCAGCATGTTCACTAACAGCCCTGTATCGATGCTCAACAACTTTCAATCAGTTCCACATTCGAGGGCTTATGATATTGTGTG